>NC_055662.1:7422742-8135242 GCF_017976325.1 Chelmon rostratus
AGAGAAAGTCCACTGGGAGCCTTGGTTCCTGGCCGAACATCAGGAGGAAGGGTGACTCTCCAGTGCTCTGATGGGGAGTGGTATTGTAACAATACAGAACCTGAGGCAAACATGAGTTCCAGTCCCTTTTCCGGGAGACTGGTAAAGTGCGCAGCAAGTTGTGGAGGGTGCGGTTAAATCGCTCACACTGACCATTGCCAGCTGGGTGGTACGGGGTAGTGCGTGATTTAACAATACCATACAGGCTGCAGAGTTGTTGTATCAAAGCGCTCTCGAAGTTACGACCTTGGTCAGAGTGTAATCGAGCAGGTACGCCAAACTTATAAAACCACTCAGACACAAGGACCTTGGCCACAGTGGAGGCACGCTGGTCGCGGGTGGGGACAGCTACGGTATACTTGCTAAAAACATCTGTCATCACCAAGATGTTTTCCATGCCGTTCTGGGCAGGCTCAAGACAGGTATAATCAACTGCCAGGATCTCATTTGGGCGTGATGCCAACAGATGCCCCAAAAAGCTGCGAGCTGTTGGGTGAACATCCTTTGCAACCTGACATCGCTCGCAGGTCTGGCACCACTGAGCAACAGCAGAGGACATGCCAGGCCAATAACACCTGGCCCGCAAGAGAGCCAGCGTTCGCTCCACTCCCTGATGGCCGTGCTCCTGGTGAAGCTGAGTCAAAACCTCATCGGTCAGTGCCATTGGTAGCAATAACTGTAACACAGGTTCACCACCGTCTGAACGAAACACCTGCCGATAAAGAACACCATCCTTCTCAACAAAGCGGTCCCACTGCCGGAGCAGAGCCAGCACAGGTGGAGACAACTGTTGCCGCTCCTTATGGCTGGGACGTTGCCTTCTACTCCAAAACCGCAACAGCTCCTCAATAATGGGGTCAGCCTGCTGAAGAGCACGAATGTCAGAAGGAGTGTGTTGTGGTAAGGCAGAAATTGCATTTAGACTTACCTCAAGCGCTTTTGATGCCAACGCTTGTTGCAACGCGGTTGGAATGACAGTACCTGAGAGCATAGCTCCCACATCCTGGGGGCCAGGTGGGTGCTGACGGGAGAGGGCGTCTGCATTTTTATTACTCCTCCCCGACCGGTACTTTATTTCAAAGTCAAATGCAGCAAGCTGGGCGGCCCACCGCTGCTCGGTGGCGGCCAATTTAGCGGAGGACAGATGACTCAATGGGTTGTTGTCAGTGTATACAACACACTTATGACCCAACAAGTACTCCCTGAACTTTTCCGTCAGAGCCCACTTAAGAGCCAAAAACTCCAGCTTCATGGAGCTATAGTTTGCCATGTTCCTCTCGGTGGGCCGCAGACCTCGGCTCGCGTAAGCTACTGGCCTCACCTTACCTGATTGCTCCTGGGAGAGCACGGCACCCAAGCCACCATGGCTTGCATCTACTTCCAAAATAAACGGAAGTGAGAAGTCGGCATAAGCCAGTACGGGAGCGGTGGTGAGCCTGGCCTTCAGTGCCTGAAAACTCTCTTGACACTGAGTGGTCCAACAGCTAAGGACACCATGCCCAGACCTGCCACTTCTTGCACGGCCCCACTCAGCCACAGCCTTATGCAGAGGGGCTGCCAACTTGGCGAAACCCTCCACAAACCGCCTGTAATAGCTGGCAAACCCAAGGAAAGACCGCAAGTCTGAGGCTGTGGTGGGAGTCGGCCAGTTAGCAACCACCTCAATCTTACTCGGGTCAGTGGAAACACCATCACCACAGATAACATGGCCCAAGTAACGCACCTCCTGCTGGAAGAAGGAGCATTTGCTGAGCTTGGCCTTGAGGCCTTCATGTTGGAGTCTGCGTAGCACAACCTCCAGTCTCTCCAAGTGTTGCTCCACAGTTGATGAGAATACAACAATGTCATCCAAATACAATAACAAGGACTGACACTGTTGATCTCCAAAAATGCGCTGCATTAGCCTCTGGAAGGTACTAGGGGCGTTACAAAGACCGAAGGGCATCCTGTTCCATTCGAACAAGCCAAATGGCGTACAGAAAGCAGTCTTTGGTCGGTCTGTCTCAGTCACTGGTACCTGGTTGTAGCCACTAGCCAGGTCCAGAGTCGAAAACCAGCGGGCACCAGACAACGCGTCCAAAGACTCCTCAATGCGTGGCAAAGGGAAGGCGTCCTTTCTGGTTTTGCTGTTTAACTGTCTGTAATCGACACACATGCGGAGGCTACCGTCCTTTTTCCTAACCAACACAATAGGAGACGCATAGGGACTACTGCTCTCTCGAATGACTTGTGATGATAACAGCTGGTTGATGTGTTCTTTCACTGCCTCATATTCAGAGGGGGGAATGCGCCGATAGCGTTGGCGAACAGGAACATCATCAACCAGTGGGATGTCATGAGAGATCAGGTTGGTACAGCCCAAGTCTCCATCGTGGGCTGAAAACACACAGGTGTACTGCCTCAGCAGGGACCGCACCTGACCCTGCTCCTCAGATGACAATGAGGACAGGTCTATGTCGTCCACCTGCTGCTGCACTGTGGGGAATACAGTGTGAGACGAGACAGTGGCCACCCCTGACGGAACCTCGGT
Source organism: Chelmon rostratus (assembly GCF_017976325.1). Classification (NCBI taxonomy): domain Eukaryota; kingdom Metazoa; phylum Chordata; class Actinopteri; order Chaetodontiformes; family Chaetodontidae; genus Chelmon; species Chelmon rostratus. The sequence continues at coordinate 7,425,312 of NC_055662.1, forward strand.
GACACCGGATGGGAGGCTGATGACATTTACTGTGTCTAATGTGCCGACAACAGTGCGGGGGTACAACAGCACATCTGTTGAACCCACATTGACAACTGGTATGTATGCGGTTCCCCGGCTCACTCGAACCAGAGCAGGGGATGCAAGCAGACCAGCAGGCAACCCGGAGTCCAATGGCTCGAACAATACAGTGGACTCTGAAAATGCCTCGGAACACGTGGCTGCCACAATCTTCATGACACCACCAGGAATGCGCCAAGCTCTCTTACCCCTGACTTTTACCTTCCCTGGACTGTCCTGTGGGGCCTTAGTGCTAGCACGATGGCACTGCTGCAGTGCCTGCACAACAGGCTCTGGGGACCCACAGACAGAGGGCTGGGAAAACAAAGCTACGCCATGCTGCCCAAACAGTTCTTGGTAGCACTTATGGATGATGTTCATTCCCAAAACGCCAGGCACCTGTGAAGGCACACCACCAGGGGGGTCCCTCACAACCAACACTCCACAGTGTGACATCGACTTGCTGCAAAGACGTACCTCTAGCTCTAGATAGCCAATATAAGGGATCTCCAGGCCATTAGCAGCCCTAAGCTGCAACCAGTGGCATGACTGAAGGCGCTCCTGACCCCAAGGCTCAAAGTGCTGGTGGAAAAAGCTCTCAGAGATAGTAGACACCATGGAACCAGTATCAACTAAACAGGGCACCCTTACTCCACCCATGTCCACATCTAAATGGGGACAAGAGGAAATCAGTTTAGAAGCTTCTAAACTAGCTGAAGCAACCTGTGAGCCAGTAGCAGCCCCACCCAAACTGTGGCTCTGCAGTTTGGTGGGCACTAGTTTTCCGACACTGACGCAGAACGAGATCGCACAGCAGAATTGGATGGGGGCTGTGAATGGGACAGGGAAGGAGGAGGAACATGCAATCGACAGTCCCTCGCAAAGTGACCAGGCTGGTGACAGCGCCGGCATATTACTGGACCATTTCGGGGTGGACGACTATGCTGGTGAGAGGTCTGCAGGAGAGCAATGCTTTGAGTGAGCTGACTGAGCTGCTCTTGCTGACGCTTGAGCATCTCTCTCAGCTCAGCCATCTCAGACACTGGGGGTGAAGCAACAGTTCCCTGTGGGCCAACATGAACACCGTACTGAACACCAAACACAGAGGGGACGGAATGACTGCGACCCCTCGCACCACCAGGCAAACCCTCACGCTCCCACCGGATCGCCTCTGCCCGGACATCAAGCAAGGTATAATCAGGCTGTCTGCGCACCAACTGCTTCAACTCACGACGCAGGGAGCTATCTAGCACATGCTCAACGAATTGGTCTCTCAACAGAGCTGCTGAATTTGGCATGTGACTAGGCGCACGCTGCTTCACTTTCTCCATGAGGCCCATCAAGGCTAGGGAGAACTCCTGAAGAGTTTCTCCCTCTTGCTGCCTTCTGGAGAAGAAAGCCTCCTGCAGAGCAACATACGACTCAGAGCACCCATACAGCTCCTGTAAAATGGCCAATACTGTGTCAGGATCTCCCCTCTCTGCACTGGAGCGATACTTAATCTCCTCTCTAGCTTCTCCCTCTAGGTGATCGAATATGAAAAACGCCTGATCAGACCGGGATAAATGTCGGGCCCTCATGCATGCCTGTATCTCTTCAACCCACTCACCCAACCCTATGCCTGTCCTTCCCCTGAAGATGGGACACTTCCTATCTCGGGGCACAAAAACTAGTCTCTCTGTTACAGGGACAGGTGGGGCGGATGAAGTGGATGGAACAGCACTAGGGTCAACCTGTTCACGTCGCAAACGCTCATTGTCAGCTTTTAACTGGGCGAGCAATTCCTTGAGTTCCTGCAGCTCAGTCTCCATGACTACAGCAAAACCCAAGAGACTAATAAGTATGCGTGGCTATAGGGCTGACAAGCGAAGTGTGTGGAAGGGTTCTCACCAAAACCTACGCAAGGGATGACGGGGACCCACTGCTGCTTTGTCTCCGCAAACACCACTGCTCCAATGTGCCTAAAAGAAAAATATTGTTAGGGCACAGAGAAAAAAAAAAGACAACACAAAACAGAGGAACACGTGTCTCTACTGTTAAATGAGTAAATCCTGCCGACAACGCCAGATTGTGGCGAGTGAGGGTGACACGGGATTGGGTTGGAGTAGAAGTATAAGAGTTTCTGGTCAGATTGTACACTAAACCGACAACGCCACCTGGGGAATTTCACCCCAGGAAGTAAGTTTCGACAAAGCTCATCTTTAAAGCACGCAGTTCGTTTTACTCAAAACGGTAGACACGTTCCAATCAGACATGCATGTTCTTTATTTTGACAAATCAATTTAAAACACTTAAAACACCACTCACACGAGGACAAATCAACAAGGGGAACTAATTCAAAGCTGAGGCTTACCGGGGTGCGTGGGCTACTGACTGGTGCAGAGAATCCCCAACCAAAAATATAAACACCCAGGCACACGTGACAGCCACACACAGCATACACTCAGTGAGGAGACCCAGAACCCAGGGAAGCACAGCACACGAGAAGGGGGGGACCCCGCCACCAGGATACCACCACCACCACCACCGGACCTCAGCAACTAAAGAGGAAAACAAAAGGAAATTAGTGGGGTCACAACAAAATTCAATGAACAGAAATATCCAAAACTTATATACAAATCAGCAACTAAACAATACAAACTACCAACCACAAATGAAAGAAATAAGGACAAATACTGGAAGAATAGCCCTTTGCCCAACCAAAATATCAAAACCAAAGAAATTAAATAACTAAGTAAGCAAACAGAAAATGAATAAAGTAATGAACACAAAAATGAGAGAAAATGTGGAGGGGATCTAACCCCACTATTCAGTCACTACATTAAAATAGGTGCGTTAAATGCCAATTAAAACCTTGGTGCAAAACAGAAAGCATTGCACCAAAAGCAACACATAAAATAAGGAGAACAGAGCTGCAAACAAAGCAGTGGTCACAGCTGCAGACAAAAAGAGTGGAGACAAAGCGGTAAGACAAAGCGTGGTACGAAGACAAAACAGCAGTAGCCCCCTGTAGCTGTGGCGATGTGTCCCTTTAACTCTGGCGCACACGATCAGCTGATGCCGAAGTCACTCGCGCATGGTTCGGCAAACGACGCTCATACAGTCTTGGGCAGCTGGGATCTGAGGACCCGACAAATAATCAACTACACATTCACACTTGCTTACAACAATTAGGAATGCTGGAGGCTACATACCGTTAGCAGGGTTGGCTGGATATGACACACCAAAGAAAGAGGGAGATAATCGCGCAGCTACTGGCGTTCACCTACAATCAAGCAATTATTAGCCGCTGTCATGACTAGCAGTTTACAGAGAGGGAGGGAAACTCACCGCAGCAGGCCATCTAGGTGACACACACACAGGAGTCTCTGGAAGCCCCAAGTCAGCCGCTCTGCATGACACACAAATATTAAGTCCCTGCCACATGAGCTAAAAGCAGCAGGTGAACAGACAAACCGCGTTACCTGTCCACGCGCAAAGGTCCGACCCGGAAATGACGTCACTGTCAGGAGAAGCAAGAGAGAACTGGCCAGGAGGGATCGACCCCTTTTATAGAACGGTGCGCCCCTAGTGATTGGCTGTGATGTTGTCAATTAGGCAGGCTCACCCACAGGTCTCTATCCTGCCACAAATGCAAATAACTAAAATTGCAGTAAGTAATGCAATCATGATTATTTAAATTATCCTGTAACTTATTTCAACTCATTTAGATCTCTAACCACCTGCTGTAGTTAACTGCATAATAAAGCATGAATGCTCATTTTCATGTTTTGTTTTGTTTTTTAATGTTTTTTTGTTTTTATCTCTTTGTTCGTAGAATGAAAATAAGATGTGCCTTCTACATACATAGATTGAGACACAGGTGCTTCCTGTTTTCTCTGTCTCTGCTGGCGGTGTGTCTGCTCAAGCTGGTCTACATTAAAGTGACGGTGAGGGACAGCATCTACATCGAGCCCTATGGGATCACTCTCAGCTTGTCCCGAGTCCACAACCGCAGGTATGACATCAACTGCACGGCCATCTACGAGCTGGACCCTGTGGAGATAGGCAAAGCTCTTGAGATAAAACAGAAAACCATTGTTGAGGCGGATGATGATAGCGCTGTGAGTTTCACCTCGGACTGTCAAACATTTATCAAGACGAGAGGGTATAATGAGGTGCCGGTATCGGATGCAGAGCGGAGCTTCCCACTGGCTTACTCTCTGGTGGTGCATAAGAATGCACCCTTGGTGGAGCGTATTCTTCATGCCATCTATGCACCTCAAAACATCTATTGCATTCACTATGACCAGAAGTCCTCTCCAACGTTTATAAAGGCAATTAAAAACCTGGCTAAGTGTATGGAAAATGTGTTCATTGCATCAAAGTTGGAGTCTGTGGAATATGCCCACATCAGCAGGCTTAATGCCGACCTAAACTGCCTCTCTGACCTGCTGAGGTCACAGGTCAAGTGGAAGTACGTCATCAACTTGTGCGGCCAGGACTTTCCTCTCAAGTCAAACCATGAACTGGTGACGGAGCTGAAGCGGCTGAATGGCAGTAACATGCTGGAGTCCAGCCGGCCCAGTGAACTCAAGAAACAGCGCTTCAGCTTCCAGCACGAGCTGAAAAATGTGCGTTATGAATACCATCGTATTCCCGTCAAAACCTCAGCGGCCAAAGACGCCCCCCCTCACGGTATCGAGATGTTCATCGGCAGTGCATATTTTGTCTTGTCGTGGGACTTTGTGAATCATATTAGCAGCAGCCAGGTGGCGAAGGACTTTCTGACGTGGTCCGCTGACACGTACTCACCAGATGAACACTTCTGGGCCACCCTTGTCAGGGTCCCTGGGGTGCCAGGACACATTCCCAGGTCTGAAGCGGATGTTACAGATCTGAGGAGTAAGACACGGCTAGTCAAGTGGAACTATTTAGAAGGAAACCTTTACCCAGCCTGCACAGGTACGCACATGAGGAGTGTCTGCATCTACGGAACCGCTGAACTTCGCTGGCTCCTCAATTTTGGCCACTGGTTTGCTAACAAATTTGACCCCAAAGTGGACCCGATCCTGATTAAGTGTTTGGAGGAGAAGCTGATGGAAAAACGTCGATATATACACACACAATACTGAAGAGAAGAGGAAATGTGACTGGGAGGGGGGAGAGTTGTTCCAGAGTTGGGGCAAAGGTGCAAAATTAAGAAAGGGAAAAGGGAACGGAATAGATCTGCTCAATCACTGTGCTTAATTACAATGGTACATGCTGTTTACAGACTACTTTCATTGTCTTAAACTCTACTACCTATTTCACTTAGTATATTGAAATTGTTATGATTCTCGTTGGAAGGTTTTGCAGGTCATAAAATGCATTGCCATAGTTTAGACTACCTGACACTATAAGGAGAGGCACCATCTGAACCACCTGCAGCATTCAGACACCGCACCAACAGTGCATCAGTGATTTAACACTGTGAAAGAGACTGTTCTTCAACATATACATTCTACTAATATTTCTAAATACTCATTGCTGGACTTTCAATGACTTATTATTTTTTTTAATTCTCTATCCATCTCTGCCAAATGATTTCATTCATTGTAATCATCATCAGTGTGTAACTTTCACTGAGCACACAAGGCTTTTAATCAGCGTCAGAAGGAAGTGAAATAAGTGCCTATGTCCACAGGAATAATGGATTATTTCAGGAAATGCCACCCTAAAAACAAATGCCACTTCATATCACACCCAAATGTAGTCTCCATGTGTTCTTGAGTTTGTTTCAGAGTCTACTCGTAAAGTAGAAATGCCAAAGACTCATGTTGTTCTCATGTGATCTGTAAATGTATTGCTGTTTGTCATGAAGGAATCAGGAATTGATTTGAAAAAGTCTAGATTAATATGAGAGGTTGTGATCTTTAGTGGTTTATTTATTCCTGAATAAAATTTTGATGCTTCTTATGAGTTGTTTGGTCTGTAGTTGTGGTCTCCCTCTCAGCAATGATCTACTGCAGTCTCATCTCTGAGCAAGCTCTGGCTTACTAAAGAATGATAAATGACTGTCCATCGCTTCCCCACTCAGTTAAAGGTACACTGTGGAGCACTGGACCACTAGCGGTGCTGTAGAGCATATTAATAAGCAGGTCCCTGTAATCTTGACTTCTAGCAGTGTGCACATGGGAGCATCTCCAGAGGGCATTGATGCACACTGACAATGTGTGGTGATAATGTGTCAGTAAAAGAATAGAGCTTCTGCTATCCTGTTTCTGCAGAGACAGCTATTCCTCTGATATCTCTGTAGTAGGTCATTGTGCATTGTTGCAAATGAAGGCGTCAGGATGCTTCGATCAATTTGGTACGATGTGTGGTAAAAGTGTGCATATCTGTTCTGAGGGCGGGGCAAAAAGGCCTGCTGCATAGAGAGAGAGGGGTGAGGCGCGTTGAAGCATGAGGTTAGAGTGCACACAGCTTGTACTCAAAGGCATTAACGGTCAACAGCTCATTATGGGAGTGAAGAAAGAAAAAAGAGCTGGAGAGATAATGCTTTATGAGGTAGGAAATGCATTCAGCATGTAGGCTCAAGGATGAACACTTGAAGCTGCCGGCTGTTTACAATGGTAACTCCACCTTTCACTGAGTCTTCTGATTTAATGGGCTCTGCTTGGCTGTGTAGCAGCACAGTGAGTCAGGATGTTTTTCATATATAGATCTTATGGTTCTAACTGCATTTCGTCCTAAGTGCATCTAACTGTAGAAAGTGATCTTTTAATTCTCTCTCTGGCTGGCTCAAGACTTGGCTCGAAATACTGATGACTTAACAAGACTGATCTAAAGTATATCAAATAAGTGTGAGGAGGTGGGAGCTTGTGAGCCACCATAACTCAGGGCGCTAAAGCACCGACTCATATTCCTCAGTCTGTCAGAATGCAGGAAGAGGAAGAACATTATATTATATGCTATATTAACAAGCCTGGGGAGGTTTTAAGAAATTCATGCACAAAAGTTGGTGCAGAGGGAGGCCAGAGTGGCCTGTTGTCACTCCTCAGTAATATTACAGATATGGAGAACAACTTTACACGTCTTGTGATCAAATTCTCATCCCTATAGATTTTCCAAGTTCCTGTTATCCTGATTCTTTTTAGCAGTTTCCTGTGTATCGACTGCAGCCCTTTTCATCTGCTGCATTTAAGTCAGCGTGTGTGGATGAGCCAGTGCTCAGACAGGCTGAAATTGGATCAGGCCGTTGTTTTTGCAAAAGGTAACGCTACACAAAGGATGAGGTGGTGCCGTACAGCAGCAGCAGGTGGTGGCTGCATAGCAGAAGCTCATGTTTCTGTCTGTGCTAGAAATCTTTAATCAGCTGTTACATTTCACAGGACGGTTCTAAAGGACACAATGGAAGAGGTGTCAAATGGCTAACTCCTCAGATGACTTTATTATGATGGAAATGTGTGCGCGCCTCAGCCTTGAAGAAGCTGGCCTTGTTGTTCTTCTTTATGCCTTATCGTCAGTCCTGACCGTTCCACGTCTCTCACCAAGGTTCTCCATCCTGTTGCATCCAGGGCAGAGATCTGGGTGTTTTCTTTGCCAGCAAACTTTGCTTTCCATCAGGTGAAGTCAGTTATTCAGTTGTGCATTCTGCAGCTTACTAATATCTTAAAAATGACATCTTTTGTATCTGCCAAGAAACAGGGTATGGTCAGCCACGATTTAATCACATCCCCATTAGACTACTATAACTCACCACAGTCCTGTCTCCAAATGCTGCAGCGAGTCTACTCATGACATCCAATAGAAGAGTCCACATAACTCCTGTGTTAGCGTCTCTACACTGGTTCCCTGCAGTACATTTTAGAATAGATTTGAAATTTGGGGTTGGCCCCCAAGTATGTTGCTGACTTTAAATGACTCTCTCTGACAAAATGCACTTTTTCAGAATTGCTTTCTCTTGAATTGGTCATTCTTCCACTTTTACTTTGTTTTTCCTGTGTTTTAGTAAATCACAGCTTGCTTGTCATTATTGTGTAGTGTATGTAGTGTAACAATTCTACTTTTATTATTTATCTGGTAATTTCTGTAATTTTTATGTGAGGGTCTCACTGCTGACAGTGTCATATGTGACAATTTGTCTGAAGCTACATCCACACTAATAGGTTTCCATTTTAAAACTCTGTTTTAAAGTGAAAACAATCGATATCCAGATGATGTTTTAGCACGGTATCAGGAGGAATCTCCATCCAGACTAACACACATGAAACACGGCCCTTCACGCACACTGGGCATGCTTGTGCTGGTGTTCAGTGTCTCCTGCAAGGAGATGTCATGACTGATTAGACCTCATGAGGAAGTGACCATGGGTGTTTGCATCATCGTTTCCAAAAGTCTCCATTTCTGGACTATATCGCAATCCCAGAGTTTTCAAAGTAAAAGTGGGTCAGCAACTTCGGAGCAACTTCGGTCTCCTCCCCCGGCACCCTGATGGACCGGGTTTTCCAGTGGAATCATCCAGAACTGCTTCGACATTCCCAGCGATGCACAAAGGCTTCCTGCTAGAAAACCTTTCTGAATAAATGGTTAATGTTGTAAATACGGCCACAGTTTGGTTCACTTTATGCACCAAAACTTCGAAGTCGTGGGATATAAAACAAAAACTATGAAGTGAAAGAGGGTAGAGTGCCCAGAGTTAGGATGAAGTCAGAGTAGGTGATCATTCTCTATGGGTTCCTCACTGCAAGTCTCCTTTTACGTTACACATTCAGTCATTTGGCCCATTGTTCATGTTTAGTGCAATTCAGTTTGCTTTATTTCACCAGGATCACCAGTATCAGCACTGTACTGGTACCTTTACTGAACATTAATTTAACCAAGTTAAAATACTGACAAACCACTGACTGGCCATGTGCCTTAATGTGTTGCCATGCCATAACGTCTCGTGCACTATTCCCTCCAGGATCTAGCTCTGTGTTCTTGTAAATGTAAATGGGCTCACAAATAGCAGAAGAGACCGTTAAAGAGGAACTCCACAGATTTTAATAAACCAAGATCAGTTTAGGAGTCACAAGGAGCGCTTCCCAGAAAACAGTTATATTAGCATAATGTTGTGTGAAGCGCTGGAGGAGCTTTATAAAATCAGACAAAAAAAGAACTAGAGTGATTCTTAAATTGGCCCACAAGGTGTCTGCAGGGACACAACTTTTCAAGTCAACATAGACGAAAAGCCTTTAAAACACTCAAAATGAGATCATCCACAGTTCCATGACAGCTGGACGAGCTCCATCTGCTGAGTAAGACTGTGTGATTTGATCAAAAGCTGCAGTACAGCTACTAATGGACCTCATGCTGAGATTGTTTGTCAGCTGCTTTTCAGTTCCCTGATATTGGACTTATTTTCTCATGTGACCATCTCTTCTCTGGAACAGTCACAAAAGTGTCACCATGAAAAGCTCTGCAGGTCTACCTCGGCACTGCTCGACGGATCTCCTTAATGCTTCATTATCGCCAAAAGCTAGTTATAAGCAGCACAGGGCTCGTGGGTGGATCAAATGTTCTTTTTTCACATTAGGTATCATTCGATTGGACAAGCAGAGGTTAGTCATCAGTGGCCTCACTGCCGGTCCTCCTCTTCATTATTGGCCTGCTCCTCACAATAAACTCAATTCATGGCTGCTCTACAGTGCAGAGGGGTTGTAGGGGACAGGTGAAATTTGAATACGAAACTTCTGCCCCCTCCTACGTGTCTGTCTATCTGCAGGTATACAATGAACAATAAGCATCATTCTTTCTCTGCGGGCTGGTATTTTGATCAGGGTCCAAGCTGAGCTGTTTCTTATTTTCTTTTCCTTTGGCTCGTTAGGACCTCTTTCCCAAAAGAGGTGCCTTGTCATCTTCCAAGTTTATGAATTCACAATTCAGGTTTTGGCTCGCCCCTTAATTTCTCCTTTTGTTCTAATCTAATTTGTGATTTGTTTTGTAATGTTTTTCAGCTTTAACAATGCAAGACATCAGGAGCAACCTTCCCCACTTGAAGTAATTATATTATGGCTCTCTGTTCCCAAGTGTTATGCAAGTATGAACTCACTGGCCAAACGCCCAGTGGCCATTTGGCCGGCTGATTGCTTTCAGCAGCAGTCTTTGGTCAAACAGATATCCAGCAGGATATCGAACATGTGTTCCTTCACTGTCAGAGATTGTACTGTGAGAAAATTTAAAGAACAGCGAAAGAAACTTCTCAAACTACTGCTGCTACAGCAATCTAAACTTCATCTCTATGATCAGTGGGTTTCAAAAGCACATATTTTTCCCAAAAGTAGCTAAATAAACTAAATTCAGCTCAGTATTTGGCACCACCTTCAGAAAGTTACAGCTCTTACCTCATGCTCTGGCTCGTGTGTCAGTCTGAGGTAATACTGCAGGTCAATGATAGGTTCCTAGGCATGTCAATCAAAAAATTCTTCCTGTAGAAACTAAAAGCAATAGATAAATAGATCCTCCAAATGAACGCCATGAACCATCATGTGCATGTGCATAAACGTGCAGGTCTTATGGGTCAGAGCCTATGATGCTGTATTATATTATCTTATATTATGTTATATTATTATCATATTATAATGATGGAATTAGTATTTTAATTGTGGGGGAAACCAGGACATTTTAGTGTTAACAGATATTTGACGGGCTGAAACCGGGACTGTTCCGGACCAACCGATATATTTGGTCACTGTATGGTTGAATAAACTGAAATGTTAAGACGTATAAGCAACAATTATACGGAACCAGTTGGACACATTTGTGGAAACAGCATCCAAGCTCCCGATGGGGACGCGCTGTTAATATTGCAATAATTTGTAATATTATTGATACAAGACTCTTTTTTTGCCACATAGTGTTGGCTAGGCATATGTAACATTATGCCCATTGCAACATTAAACACTTGGAAGAAGCCATGGTGCTGTTGAGTTTGTATTTCACCTGGAAGCTAGCAAGCTTGGCAAACAGTCTGAGGGGGGAATTTGTGGAGTTTGCCTAACTTGCTAACATTAGCGCCACCAGACATGACTTTTTATTCATGTTATTTCAACACTGATTTAACACCAGTGTATTGTTTTGGTCACACATTTTACAGTCCTGCTAACATCAGCTGTTTCTCTTTGAAAACCGACAGCGACGTTGTCTCTGTTGTCTTGTGATCTGACATGGTTAGGTTTAGGCAGCGTGTCTGATGTTTTGTTGACCAGTCCATCCACAATAATCTCTTCCCACTGTGGACTTCCCCCTTTGCTTCTGACAGAAAACCGTCCCGACACTCCGGCCATTAGAGTTCCTTGTCACTTGAACATTAATATGTCATATTGGGACATTTGCTGTAATGAATATCGCTGTGTTATTCTTTTGAGGTGTCCAGCATCTCTAAGATAAGTGCTGTGCAGCTTTTAGGCCACTGAGGGAAGAAGTAGGGAAGAGGAAGAGAGAAAAAGAAGTAACCCAGTTCTTCATTACTCTTCAGCTTCTGGGTAGTAGTTGGATACAGGGGAGGTCGAGGGCATCAAGTATGTACTGGAGCTGGTATACTCCAAACAGAACTGCTATAAAAGCCCTTTCATTTTTTTTTTTTTTTTTTTTGCAGTGCCACATGAGGCTTGACGAAGAGGCAGTGAACTTAGTGATAAAGCAGGAGTGCTTGTCCAAACAGGAGTGATTTAACAGCTGGTTGTGCATACATGTTAATGGGGATGACTGGGATTCGAATATTTGGCAGTATAAACAGTGTGTTCCTGGAGTGTACATAACTCAACCTTCATAGTGGTTAGGCCCAAACAAGGGCCTCTCAGCACACATCCAAATACGGACTCTGCCTGCTGTCATCAACCCTGCCCAGTTCCTGTGGTGACGTCTCGTACCTTGATGGACCAGGAATACCTCTCAGCGAACAACCTGTCTTTGTTCCTGTGGCGCAACCCAGGACCGAACTGCAGGATTAGGAATCCAGAGATGGGTGGGGGATGGGGAGGTGGAGAATAAGTCCACCCTTTCTACCTGTGAATGTCAGAGGTTAGAAGTGTTTATTTGAGATAAGGCACGCCTGACAAACTTGAAAACCTGGACGAGAAAATGGCGAAATATCTCACTGGCCCTGCAAGGCTGCCTGGAGATCTGCTGTGTGGCAACTCTTGCAACCTGTGTTCTGTCCTTGGGCTGCATTTCCCACAAGAAAATAGTTTGAGCATTAGAAGAACAAATGTGTTATGACAATCCCAGGAAGTGGACTACTACCAGTAATTTGATTCTCGGTTTTCCTCCTCTCTCTGCCTCAGGCTGGGTTGCTCTTCTCTCCTTCACTCTCTGTTGCTGTACCACTCTCACCTCAATGCAAATACCTGCTTGGGCACACAACCTGAGCAAACAAACAATCATGCCTTTGCAAATGTAAGATACGAGGAAGGTGTGTGTTTCAGACAGCTGTCTAGCTTCAAACATGAACACTGAGCGATATACTTCACATCAGCCTAGCTTATTTGGATTCATTCAGATGATATGAGCCTGCTGCAGAAACGTGCTGACACTGAGGGGAAAAGAACATGTGAGGTGGTCTAACCTTTTCTTTCACTCACTGCGAGCCAGTCACTTGTTGCTCAATCGTCCTGATGGATGTGGACCTCATGTTTTCACGAGCATGAAAAGCCAGCTTTATAACTGATGGCCAATGAAAAACCTGTCCGTGGAGCGCAGCTCTCGAAGCATAATGGAGGCCTTGTCTGTGCAGACAGCCCCCGGTTCCAACCAACACCTCACTACATGAGGTAATTGCCTGGAATAACACAGAGCACTGTATGTGATAACTTTTCTCACACACTCCTCGCTTGGCTGCTGAGCAGTCAGAGGCTTGGAGGAAAAAAATCATCTGCTTTCGTAAAATAAAGATTGCTCGATTTAATGATGAGTTAAGATAGCTTTAAAAAAGATAAATCAATCACATGTTTATATCAAACACAAAGAAAAAGCTGATTAAATGTCACCGTTAAGTAGCTTTACTGATCAGATTCAATCACATGGGTCTAATCAGTCTTCATTTAAAGGCCAGTCAACTGGTGGTCCATCCATCCAGCGCTTTGGTCCAGAGCGAGGGTACTTTACAGCTGTTGACTGACTCCAGATCGACATGAAACTTGCTGTAGTATTTATGGTCCATTTATGGAGGATGAAGCTTTGTATATTTGATGACCTACTGACCAGCTTGGCTTATCGTTGTCTTGCCGGAATATGCAGGGACATCACAGATGTGCAAGTTAGCCACACCACAGGTCCTGACACAGTCAACCATCACAGACGCTGGCGTTTGAGCTTTGCACTGGATGACCTTTTTCCTCTCGGAGGACACGATGTTCATGACTTCCAACAACAATTTGAAGCGTGGACTCATCAGACCACCAGTTTTGGGGTTAACACCTTTCAAAAGTAATGCATCACACTGCACGTTATCATACCAATCAGCCCACTAATGGTTAAAACTATAAACCAGCACAAAAATGAGAATTACGAGCATAAACCACCATGTTCTGAAGACACACCCACAAGCTATATTGTACAAACACTAATGCTGCAAAGTAACAATTGTATAAAACAGCAAACTTAACAAACTACTCAGTCCAGCACAGCACAATGGGAACTGTGGGCCGTCGCTATAGCTCCCGCTTTCTGCAAACCTGTTGCAAAACAGGTGTGTGTGTGTGTGTGTGTGTGTGTGCGCGCGCGCACGCGTGGCTGTCTCCGTCCTAAGTGCAGCACATTCTGCTCTTTTTGTGTACATATTTCTTAAGTGCCTTCTTATTCTGCATAAACCTCACCTTATGTGTGCACTGTTGAAAAAATAGACTGGAAGTGTAAATAAGTGCTGCAGGTTGTTGTTCCACCACGGGTGAGAAGGTGAGCCTGCACAGAGCCAACACAGACAGAGCTGCAGAGTTAAAAATGACTGAGTATCTGTTATGTGAGTCATGCAAGCAGGAACAGCCTGTTGGATGAAGACCTATGATTGTCAAAACCCAAACCCCCCCTGTGGTAGATATTATTATTACAAATCATGATATAACCATAATATATAGCAGTTAAATATAACAGTAATCATACTTCCTCATCCGTTCTAGTGAAAGTAATGCAAAGGCAGAACAGTCAGTAGCGCATTATTCTACGTAGACAGTAATATTAACTTCAAAGTTAAAGGAATATGTAATATATCACATTTTGAGAGTAACTTGTCCAAACCATCATACCACAGTGCACTTTTCCACTTTGCATGAGTCCATCTCAGATGAGTCTGGGTCCAGAGAAGTTGGCATTGTTTGGGTTTGAGGCCCTGTCACGTAGGTGCTCAGACTTCTCCAAATTCTCTGAATCTTTTAATGATATTATCAGTTGTAGACTGTGAAATTGAAACATGTTGTTCTTTAACTGTTGGACTATTTGCTGGTGAAGTGAACCTCGGCCACAGCTTTCCCAGTCTTTTGTTGCCCGTGACCCAACTTGTTTGAAATGTGCTGCTGCACTAAATTCAGAATAAGCAGACATTTACAAAAGTCAGTGAGGCTGATGAGGTCAAACATTAAATATATTGTCTTTGTTTTGTTTTCAATTGAGTAGATGTCAGAAAGGATTAGCGAATGATCACACTCTGCTGTGGAAGTTTTTTGGAACTGGGGTTGTGTGGTGTCAGTACAAACAGTCGTTAGGTCATGTCTAAAGGCAACAGTGTCTTAATGACCACACGTGAAGGCAGAGTAAAAAGTCTGCCGTCATAGATAGAGCTGAGATTTTAAAAAACTTATTTAAATTGGTGCACTTTCTCTCCTCAAAGGGGCCAACAGTGTTGCACTCCTTTGTCCACACAAACCCAAAGAATCTGTGTGAAGAATGAAAAGCAGTTCAAGTCCTGCTTTCTTCCACACTTGGCTCCTCATACTTGGCTGAGCGCTACATGAAGTGGGTGTTTTCTTGCACCACAACACTTACAGCCTTGGTTGTGAACGGCCTCCTTCATGTCACTCCACCTGTCTCCAGTGCTCTCCAGGACTGAACATCACTGTTACAAACTCTGCTTTTGAGCCACTACAGGATGCAATCATCCTCTCCGAACTGGATCTCTGCGACGCCTACCAGCTGGTCAGAAGATGAGCGGGAGATGAATGCCTTCTGGACTCACTAATGCGCCTGCTGTATTCCAGGCTCTGGTAAATTATGTACTCAAAGACTTTCTGAATCATTATCGATATTCGAATCAGAATCTCTCCAACCACAAATCCCATGTCTTCTGGGTTCTCCAGAGACTTCTGGAACTACAGCAGCGTTGCTGTTCCCCTGACTGAACTCACCTCGCCATAAATCCCAGTTGTCTGGTCTGCTGAGGCCAAACAGGCAGTCTCTGAACTAAAAAGTATGTTCATCTCTGCTCCCGTCCTGGTGCAGCCTGACAATTTATTGTTACCTACCGACCTGGTTCCAGGATCCTCAAGCCTCTCCTGGCTGGCTCGCCAATGATTCCTCTTGGCAAAAGGGACCCAAGCCTGGGCCAGATGGATTCAGGTCCACTTTCATATCCCATAGAAACACTTTAATAATCACAGTAGTCATATGAGTTAGATGTGGTAGGTTTATTGTGTATTTTCAAATTGTGCACAATAAGCCGAGCTGGTCCAGGGAGCGGCTGAATCAAAAAACAGAAATTACACTCACTTATACCTATTTCTATTTTCCTCCTGATGCAGAGTGCCAATCTAAGTTCATTCCAATCAATATTTGCCTTTTGTTGGTCAAGACACTATTGTTTAACTGCCATCTGAAATCTATCGGTGTCTAGCCTTTTCATGAACTGATATCTTCAGGGTGGTGAATATCAGCACGCTCCTGTGCCACTAGGTACCAGACACCATTGTATTCAAAGGCACACTCACAGTTTCAGACTTCTCTCTTCCTGTTCCCATTATATTCTGCAGGTCACATAAGGTCACATGAAAATAAAATGTATAGTAACAGGAGTAACAGAAAATATGTCATTATGATTATAGTAAATGTAAAATAAATGTGATTAGTCGATATTTATTGAACATCTATGAGTAGATACAGATTGAACATAGGATAAATATTTCCCACACAGTTTTCAATGCATTTCTGCGGCCCCATAAAGAACTTTATATCACTTTGTTTTGGCCACTAGTTCTAGAAGTGGCGCTAATGAGCTGAACACACACAGGGTATTACACAGGAAGATCAAGAGTGTCCTTTGAACCACAGATGTAGATTTTTACCATTCTCAAGCAAAGCTTTTGATTTGTAAATGTAAATATTAGAAACTATCTGAAAATGCATTACTATGTTCTTATTGATGATTTGCCAAACACAAACTGAGAGGTGTTTGCCGGTGAATGGTAAAATATTTGTGGATTATACTTTTTGTGTTTGTTTATTTTTTGATAGAAATCAATCTTCATACCTTTATTGCTGCTGGTGTAATACTTGTATATTGAGAGTACTGCTGGTGGCAGTGCTCCACTGTGTCTTCTAGAGAATGTGGGAGTCAATTATTGTTTTGTGGAGCAGTCCTCCCATCACAGGGCACCGTCAGTATTCCTGTGCTGATGTTAGCAGCGATTAGAGGAGGGGTGAGAGTGTGGCTAGACAGTCGTGTTTCCATTGTTTTGGGGACGCTACATAGACTTACACTCATTTCCTGGAGCTTAACCCATAAGAACCCGCGGGGACACAGGTGTCACACATCCAAATTTTCCTAAAACATGAAATAATCCGAGTTCTCAACGCCCAATGTGACACATAATTATGTAACATTTGAGATCTTGGACAGTAGGGGGTGGTGTTTTGAAAAAAATGACAGAAATGTGTTCTATGTGGTCTATTTAGTCTGTCTTATGTCCCCCATAATTTTGTCTAAACCTAACCTTAACCCAGGTCTTCACCCTATAATTGAATCATTAACAGGGACTTGTGTTTTGTCTCCGTAAGGAACTGGAATCTATGTAAGCAGATTTTATGTCCCCACAACAAACTGTTGTGTGTCACGTCCGCTGTCCTCCATGTTTGTTTCTTTCCTGCTTGCATCTATAATAATGCAAAGGTGTTAAACAGAGCCACAGAGGGAGGATGAAAGTAAAGAAAAGGAAGGAAAAATGAGGACCACCTCAAACATTGTGGTCCAGAAGGAGTCTGTCAGACATGACACACAGCAGCTTCTTCATGAGAACAACAACATGCAGCTGAAGCTGTCTGTCACTGAGGCGTCTCTCTGCCCTGGAGACAAGATATGAGACAGCCATGGTTTCCTGCAGGGAGGTTAAGAAAGAGTGTGAGGGACAGAGGTGGACATGAAGAAGAGAGGTGAGCAGATCATCTTCTCGTCAGAGCATCCATACTCAGACAGAGGAGGCTGTGAGGAGGAGAGCGTCTGTTCATGAAAGGATAGACTCCGTCAGAATGAAGAGCATGGAAGAGAGGTCAGTCAGCTTAAGGAGCTCCTCAGCGTGAAGGATAAAGAGACCAGCAGGGCCATTAAAAAGAAAGAGGCTCGTAGCAGAGCTCCTGTTGACACCTTGGCCCTGCTGAACAGCACACAGTCACAAAAAAAAGCAAAGTGACGAGTGATGCTCTGGTGGAGGAGCTCTCTGCTCTGAGAGAGAGCAGAGAGCTTCCAGAAGGAGCTCTCTACAGTCTCTGAGAGCTGGGAAAGGGGAGCACTGCAGTGGCAGCAAGAAAAGAGAGAGCTGGAGGAGAAATGAAGGAGAACATCCAGCTCCTCAGCAGCTGCAGGTCCGCTGCCTTGGCTTATCTTTTGGATTCTAGCAGCTCATTTCAGAAGACTTCAGACTTTTGGAAGTGAAATAAAAACTTGCTGTATTTCAGAAGAAGAGCTTCTGGAGCTGGCGTCGTCGATAAAAAAGAGCTTCCTCATTCTTCATCCTCCTCCATTCTTGATCCTAACCGGACCCCTGCTGTCGCTCCGACCTGAACTCCCACCACCCCTCAGCCCCTTCCCTAACCCCTCCTAACCCCCTCCACCCTTCCCTCCCTACAGTCTCTTTCCCTTTCCCTTCCTTTAATTTTACTAAACAATCAACTAATAACCATTTTGATATGTCTCCTGACTTTGTGAACAGACACAATAAACAATAACATCAGATGAACTTTATTGATCCCGTGGAGGGATCATGTCACAGCAGCACAGGCACAACAACAGATGCACACATGTCATTTTATTAAAAACTAGGCTGCATTAGAGACACATGTACAAATGTGAGGATTCGCTGTTTGTCATGTTAATTATTTGAATCATTTCAATTTATTTGGAATCATGTTTGGACTGTTGGTTGGACAGAACAAGTATTGTGAAAGTGTCTCTGTACTCAAGTTGCATTTATATCCATGTCTGACCAGACTCATATAATATATGTAGTGAAGACTTTAAAAGGATTTTAATAAAAAGGTAGTTAGTGTATTTTCAGGTAAATGAAAATTGTCACTATATTGACATGTATGATTCCAGTAAGTCATTTCCAGAGAGAAACATGTTGTCTTCACTTAGAGACTATTTTTCCAGAGGAGCACAGAGGACTGATGGAAAGCTTCATCACATGGTGCAACAAAAATCATCTGAAGATCAATATCAGCAGAACCAATGAGCTCGTGGTGGAATGCAAGGCTTTAAATATGGATGTTGCTGCAGAGAAGCTGCAAAACTGTAAAACATGGATGCTTCACACACATCTTCACCCCAGCAGCACAGAAGAACTCTACAATCAGCACCGTTTAAGGGTGGAGAGCAAAGATTAGTGTCACCAGTTCAGTATCTGAACAAATGTGAAATCTGGTCACAATCTGCCTTCTGTTCCTGAGTTATGGTGTTCAATAATGGCCAGAAAAGTGCTTCTGCAGAATATTATGATGGGAAATTGACCTTTGACTTTTTGGATATAAAATGTCATCACTTCATCATTTTATCAGTTGTGTGAAATCTTGTTAGAATTAATGTATGAATTATTTATTTTATTGGCCATTAGTTGTGACCAAAATGTTTGTGTGTGGTCCACACTGCGAGCATTAGCTAGTAGTGTGAACTTTGACCTTTGACCACAAAAATCTAATCAGTTCATCTTTGTGAGTGAAGATTTGAACCAAATGTAAAGAAATTCCTTCACGGGGATATCCCCTCCTCAGATATCACATTCACAAGAATGGGACAGACAGAAATACATACGCATGTACAGACAGGAAACATAAGGTCATTAGTTGTCTGTTTCAAAATAGTTCAAAATGAGCTCCACCTCAACCAGCTACAACAGTTCAATCCTGCTTTTCCATGAATGCATGACATAGTCATAATCTCATGGAATAATATGTAACAGTCAGTCACAGGGAACATTTCTCTACATTGACTGCATACCTGATTGTACTCACATCCTTTTACTTAGGTAACATTTTCAGTGCTTGTAACAGAGGATTTTTACACTGGCATTAGTACTTTTACTTAAATAAAGGACAAATCTTCCTCCAGCACTGTGAGTAACAAACAAATTCTGGGAATAAAACATCACAATTCAGTGTCCAGAGTGCCACATATTGTTGTCTTGGCCAGTTTAAAGGTGAGATAAAGAATACACTCTCATGTGTTGTGGGACAGTTGAGGTCAACTGCCCGTGACAAGCTTTTCAGATGTAACACTTTCTATCTAAGATGCTGCTGACAGAACACATGCTGCCCTGAGACTCACCATGAACTGGAACTGGAATCAGGTTTGCTGTGTGTCTCATCAGTGGTGAAATGAACAGCTGCTTAGTCTGCACCTTCTGCCACGCTCACATCATGTATGACGGATGTGGGGGAAAAGTTTTCCATGTCAGAATGACACCATATCCATAAAGTAGAGTTTGATTACATTGGAAGATGGTGTTTGGCTGCCCAGGTCAAAAGTAGTCCACTTTAGTCTATTAGAAATCTAATCTAAGTACAGAAAAGCCATTACAAGTACACTTTTACCTTTTGAACTTTATTTCAAGTATGTTTGAAATATACTTTTAAAAAGTGTATTTATAAAAAACATACTTTGTTGTAAGTGCAGTATTAATTGTACTTAAGTTTACTTTAGCAACTATTTACACTTGAAGTACATTCAAGTATTACGTAGGTGGCTCTCAAGGACTATTGGAGTGCACTTCAGTATACCTGAAGGTGACAAAAACAGTTTACTTAGTACATTCTGCAAGAAGTATCATTTAAGTATGATATTTTTCATCTGGGTAAGTCTGAGTTTAAGACCATTCTTAAAACCTTTTGTTAGAGGTGGACTACAAGTTCAACCACCATCTCCAGGAGTAGGTGGTTCCTCCCACACCACTCCACAAAACTGTCCACCAGGTCTCAGTACTCCACCTGCTGTCCAACACATATACACCCAACAGCTGCAGAGGAGTCAGAATTGCCAAGTTCTCTAAAGAACAGAACCACTAAAGATATAATAAACATTCATATGCAGCTTTTGTTTGCAAGTCCGTCAGTAAATGGAGACTGATTTGAAAACTAGTACTAACTTGTGAAATGAAATGACATTATTTATCCTCTCCATCTCAGTTTGAGAAATGTGTTTGAGACCCTTCCTCTTTTAGCGGTTCAGGTTCCTGAGCTGAGAGCTGCAGTTTCTGTGTGAGGAGGCTTTGTGTACTCCCTGCACTGTCTGTGTCCTTGAGAAAACTTTGTACAACTCCTTGTCAACGGTATTCAGTTGTCATTGTGCAACACTGACACAAGAGCAGCTGATTGCGCCCTGCTGGTAGTGTGTTCATGAAGTGGCTGTTGCAGGACCACAGGCAGAATGAACTTTGAGGGAATGGTGCCATCTACTGGGAATGAAGACTCCCACATTGTTAATGTGAAAACGATAAAAATCTCACATTACAAACAAAATATTACAGACAAAAACACGTGCACATGCATGTCATCATCATGTTTCTCTTTCATGTAGTGCAACTTTCCACCACTCAATAGATTAATATGACATCGTGTGTCTTGAATTTTATGATGTAGCATAAAACATGTGCGGGTCAGGTTTATGGCACACGGATCATTTTCATGAAACAAGGATTTGGCTGTGAAGAGTAAATTATAAACAATAACTAACATGAGTAAAGTTACTGTATGACAAGCATTCAAGGTACTTACTAGCTTTGATCCTGTGGAAATGGCCCAAAGCAGGCCACTTCATAACAAATGGCTACAGGTGCTGGATAACACCATGAACCAACACCATCAATAAAGGCAAAACAACAAAATAAATCATCTTAAAGGGAGAATTATCTTCATGATTTCTGCTAGTGTCTCTGTAAAGACTGTTTTGGGTCACATAATGTGAAGTACCATTAAAGTAAAAAGCCAACATGATTGTGTCCAACATGCTGTATAGCTTCATGGCTGTCAGGCTTGAGCATCACATCATCTCATCTACAGCATGGACTTCATCTTCATGCTCTGCATTGAATTAACTGGTTATACGACGGCAGTTAATTAATGCAAAACTTTACTGAATGTTTACAAAATAAATTCAAGCTCTAGTCAATCTCGAGGACATGAGTCAAGTAACATTACATCAGTAAGTTATAGATCTGCTTTCTTTTTTCTAGCTGTTATGGCACATCTGGAGCATGTGGTATAACTAAGGGACACTTGCTATAAGTCTTCAAAACCCATTTCAAGTCCAGGAGACATGCTACACTGGGCTGCGGTGCATTGCATCCAGCTGATGTGAACTGTGCACTTGTGTATGTTAAGCAGTTTGAGAAAAATCTGAAAAAAAGCACATTTTGTGTAAAGGAAACAATGACTTGTCATGACTTGTGCAGATGCTGAAGCCGCATCTGAAGTCTGTTTCAGCATTGAAACAACAAGCATCTACTTTCAGTACAGGGCCCTGCTCTCAATATGCAGATAACTGAGTTAGACTGATTTGATTGTTGAGGATTTGACACAAGTCTGACACAATTTTTTATGTGCTTCAAAGATGGATTAAAATGTATCTGCAGCTGCTGTCAGAGCAGCATGTCCTTAAAGCCGAACCTACAGAGGTGCAGCTTATTGCAGTAGCTGGATGAGCAAGATGTTCCAGGATGCATGTGTGAAGTCATTAGAGGCATGGTGGTTTAAGATGAGAAGGTGTAGATTATTGAGAGACCTGTATGATCATGGTTTTATTTATTACAGCTGTATATTATTGTATTTTTAACTTTTACACTGAAGAGTGAAGTACCTACAAATGATAAAAGAAATGTTTATTTCTATACAACAAGAAATAAACAACAAAATAAAGCTTCTGAAGGTAACCTCCAGAAAAAAAACACCCTGAACAAAGACAGCCATGAACACGGTTAAAACTCTCTGTTTGAATCAGAAAACAAGTCATAGTTATCTTGTAATTTGAGCAGTAGAATTAGCATTTTAAGGACACAAGCAAACTTTGGCTTCGGGGCTGTGTGTCTGATGTGGTAGCACTGTATGTATATATAACATATATTTTTAAACTCTTATGGCAGCAGTACTCTCATACTCTTTGTATATGTAATGTACATATACATAGCTGTTTTTTTATTCTGTATACCTATTTTTTATTGACTCTTTTGATCTTCCTATGTCTTCACATACAGTATATCTTTTATTTTTTGCTGCATGCAACAATTTAATTTCCCCAGTGTGAGTTTTATCTTATCTTATAAAATGTGTGTGTGTTCTCATCTAAAAATCATAATACAACATTCTTTTGACCTCTAAGAAATTGAGCCATTTGTATTTGAAAATTAATTTGAGGGCTTAAAGACGTGTTGCACAGACAACAGTTCTTTATCAATAAAGAACCGTAGTCCATCCATGGATTTTTTTTAAAGTTTTTATTTTTTTTATTTTTTAAAGGTTCTTCAGATTGGTGCTTATTCTATTGCAGTCAGTCTTCAGTCCTTGGAAGGATACAGGATGCAGGCTCCATTTCCTGAAATGGCTCACTGCAATAAAACCCCGGAACTGGTTTTATTAGAAGGAGGCCTTTATTTGGGAAGGGTGCGGTGCAGCTTGCCTTCATTTCCTCCCCTATCAGTTAGTCATTCTTCCTTGTGTATTGAGACACGATCCTTAATGTTTCAGCCATTTGTTTTTCGTATTGGTCTTAGGCTTTGGTATTGTTGGTTTTGAAGAAAGTACGAGGATCAATACTTTAAGGTTCCACTTTATTAAACACATTTGTTTGGTTTAACATAATCCAACACAAAGGTTCAGCAGCAAGTCTGATCTGTTCTGAAGCTTCTAATGTTCTGTTTTTGTCAACACTGTCACAGAACACCTGATTCAACTCTACTGTCATTTTTGAATGGTGGTATTGTATTGCCAGCACAATGCCCAGTCCCACGCTACATGAGTGAGCAGGAGGCCTTGGTCAAATGTACACTTCAACCATGCTACCATTCCACTTCTTATTTAGCCATACAGACTTTACAAATAGTGTACAGCTAGATGATTTTTTTCGTGGTGGTAGCCCCTGTCCCCATCAGTGTTTTCAAACTCTTCCTGGGGTATCCTAAGGCATTTCCATGCAGCATATAAAGGATGTGTGTCAGCTCTTTCGGAGACAGAAGAGCACTATAAGTCCAGACAGTATTTCATCCTCTCGTTTGTGGGCCCGTCCACAATCATCCCAGTCCCCAAGATCACAGGAGTCAATGCCTACAAGCCTGTCACCGTGACATCTGTGCTCATAGGAATCATTTAAGGAACTGGTGTTGGCCCACCTGGAGGACAGTACAGCTCCCCTGCTGTGCCAGCCTCCACCTCTCGTTCCACTTCCTGACAGGGGGGACAATCACATCCAGCGCCTGGCCACCTACACCAGTGACTGCACCTCAGGAGAGCCGTCTGTTTAACTCCTGAGGCTTGCAGTTGAGACAGCACTAATCTGGCTCAACTGGGACAGTGATGAGTCCACATACAGATGGGACCCTGCACCCCAACCCCATACTCAACAGCACTGTGTCTGCTGTGGAAACCTTCAGGTTTCTGTGATCCACTCCCTCCCAGGACCTAAAGTGGGTGTCCAACATAGACACAACCATCAAAAAGGCCCAGTAGATGATGTACTTCCTGCACCAGCTCAGGATCCAGTGCTACACTTGGACATCATCAACACTGTGTGGTTTTAATCAGCCACCAAACAGGAGAGACTGTCAGGACTGCAGAGAAGAAGGGGGGGTGGGGGGGTCCTGGCATCTCTTGTGTAAGATGCCAGGACATATCCAGATTCAGGAAACACACACACATATACATATATACTGTCATATTTATCTACATTAATCATTCAATATTTATTCCAGCACTCTTCACACTCTGAATAATTGTATTGTTGTACTCTTATTTACAATTTACAGAAACGCCCTGACTTGTATGTGGACACTGTATGTTGTTGTTCATGCTTGTTAATAGTGTTTTTACATTGTGGTATTGCTACTTTGCTGTGAATGGATGACAGTACTTCTTCTACCACTGGTCAAACAAATAGCTGTAAACAACTGTCATGAAAACTAAAGAGCAGCCCATAAGAACAGTTTCAGGTTACTCTGCAGTCAAACAATAGTGGCACTGGCCAGTTTACAATGACAAAGAGTGATGCTGTCAGATCCCTGACATTAGGAGGAGATTGGTTGATTGGTCTTTTGATCAGTGAAGAACAGTAAATGATGAAAGCAGATGGCTAACATGCTTAATTTCAGTATGTTTCTGATCACGCCTCGTCATCTTCCATCAAATTTGCATCTCAGTCAATATATTCTTTCTAAGTACATACTAAAGCCTTGGGTCGCTTACTTAAAAGTAAGTTCAAGCCAACTGAAAAGGTTCAAAATGACGTGACAGCATTTGTAGAATTTCAAATGGAGATATTGAACTTTTTATTCCACAGATGCAGAGTTACTAGTCACTTTGCACATTAACATGAGCTTAAACATGATGCACTGTCACAGATATGTTAAATAGCTCTCATGAGCTACACCTTCCCTAATTTCTTACATGTTGATGCTGCGTCATCAGTACTTCAGCTTTTCATCCTTTTTGCTGAAAAGTAGGATTTCAGTAGGACTTTGACTGCATGTCCCTGGCTTGAAATCATTCGTTTTAACATTTATTTTTTTGGCACTTTTACCAATAACTATCTTCTTCCTACTTCCTCCACCACAGTGTGACGGTTCACAGTTCACTCTTTTCACCTTTGTGTTACTTCAGCTGTGAGTTACAGTAATGTGCACTTTTAGACACTGAACTCCTTAAACAACACAAACTCCTTATGAGAAAGATGTCTTACTCTTAGACTATGACACTGAAGAAATTATAACGTTAATGCTACATATGATTGCGATTCAGTTTATCTGGATCTATAAAAATCCATTCTGTATGACAGCATCACATGTTGCATCATTTACGTGACTCTGTTTGATCCCTGTCTACACAATGAAATATTAAAACTCCACGTCAACTACAGAGTATTTAGCCGCCATGCCTGCTATCGTTGGAAACTGTGGCTTTGAAAAAACTTTGTCCACACAACATGAGGATGTAAACATGGTTATCAGATTATAAAGCTCAGGACACTTTTTGAGATGCTGGTGTGATACGGTCGCCTCTGTGCGGGACCACGGCCCGTTTTAAAGCGCCCTCGGTGACTTTTGGGTTACAGGGGGGTTAGATTGGATAATAGTTTAGTTATATAAGGCGGCTGCACGGGATTGGTGGCCTGAGCCGAGCATGCGCAGAGCGTCGCACCTCGCAACATAATAAACCCAACGCGTGTTTACGGAATTTAAATTGAAAAGGAGAGTTTTGGAGGAAATCGAAGGTTTTCAGTGAAGAGCGGAGGTGAGTGCGCGCGCGCGCGCGCGCGTGTGTGTGTCCACGCTGCTGTGTGTGTGTGTGCGTGTGTGCGTGCTGCTCACTGGGTATCTTGTTGGCGCACTTATGGAATTAGAGGCAGAAACGAGGACGGCCGCGGCATCTGCTGGGGTGGAAAGCAGGCAGGCATTAAATCCAGACTATCGCCAGGACTCGCAGTCCTCCCGCAGACAGCAGCGGGAGTCGCGGCTGCCGCGGCCCGCTGGAGGCGACGCGCTCCGCACGGGCATGTAGGCTGGTTTTTACTGGGAACAAAATGTTCTGCTTTCTACCAGCCTGTCCGAAGGTGAAGCTGCTGCTCTATACTTTTCC
The DNA here is from genome assembly GCF_017976325.1 of Chelmon rostratus. NCBI lineage: Eukaryota > Metazoa > Chordata > Actinopteri > Chaetodontiformes > Chaetodontidae > Chelmon > Chelmon rostratus. Next base: position 7,451,622 of record NC_055662.1, read on the forward strand.
ACAGCTCCCTACAAAGTTACACAGCGCTGTCTGCAAGCTGTAATTTAAGTATAGCAGCTCATTGGTATCCAATAATGGGCTGTGATTTGAGGCGCACTCATTTTAATTTGCTTGGTTTTGGAGTATATGTCTCACACTCAGACCAACTTGTTGAAATCACTGGTGTAAATATGTTTTTACATGCTTTTAAAGAACACAGAGCAGACTTGCAAAGAGCTGAGTGCTCAGAGAGTTTCTCTTGTGAGTTTGCACGTCTGGAAAAGGAAAGTTTTGCTGTCCTGTTCGCTGCTCCTGCTGTTGGGACACAGTTGGAGTCACCATCACTTGCAGCGCGCAGAGAGAGCACACGCCCCCCTCCCCCAGTCCACACACACGCGCGCGCGCTGTGGCTTTGGAACTCGTTGTTCTCCTTTACTTTAGCACGCTTTCAGACAGTCGGACTGTATTTGCCCTCATTAGTCTCTCAGTTCTGCCGCTTGTTGGACGCTTTGTGCGTTAATGAAAGGAGAAAGTGCCCACTCAGCATTTTGCGCAGCAGCGCAGCTCGCCGCGCTCTCGTTTTCCAGGCTGTCTTCAGTTCGAGCGACCCCTCTTCATTCAGGCGTTTCCACCAGAGTCTTTAATCGCATGGGGTTATCTGCTTTGAACGTTTGCAGACTGTAAGAATAGGCCGTGCAGTGTATCCTGCTCAGATGTAGCTCCTGCTGTCTGAACATGTACCAAAAGTCACTTTTTAAAAAAAACTTTTTGTCCCTCTGTGTCTGTCAGAGGCAAACAAGTCAGAAACCAGCCAGGGCTGAATCAGGGGCAGCTGGACTTGTTGTAGGTTTCACCTCATCAGCTGTAAGTCCCAGATATTCACCTCTGTTAAAACTGAAAGCACTTGGGTGTGGCCGGCTGTGTGAACATCAGTTGTTGAGGCTGTCAGAGAAAATGTCTCCAGGGAAGGTGTGAAAGGACAGTATTGTAGGTGGGGGAACGTGGTGTTGTAGACCTCCTCCCCTGGAGTGAGCGTCCCTTATCTCTCAGGTGTTGTAGACGGCTGAGTGTTGACCCGAGGAGTTGGCCCTCCTGTGTCGAGCCATGTCTTTGCTCACTGTTTAGTTTCCTCGATAAACAAGTCTGTGCATCCAGTTAGGAGTTAAGAAGCCCCTTCGATGAGAGGGGAAACATTTTCAAGTCTCTATGACAAGTCCAGTAGCCCCTGATTCAGTCCTCATTAGATAACCGTGACTCGAATGACCGAGGATCTTCATATTTCAAGATGTCCACCTTTATTTTGTCACAGCATTTCTGACATCAGGGCTGTCAAAGTCCCCAGCAGAAGGTGTCGGGCTGTAGAATGCAAATGTTTGACTTTGCGTTTGTGTTTGGCTAGGCTAATGCAGCATCCATGTCCTGCCTGCAGAATGGGAAGAACAGGAAAACCTCATAATAATCTGACAGGGGAACATTCACACATGATTACAAGATAGCCTTGTAGTCACAAGAGATAATGGATTTGAAGCCTGCAGGAGCTATTTTCGCCGAAGAGGTTTGTTAAGTGCAACATGGTAAATATGGTGCATAGCTCCATAGTTGTTATTGGATTTTAATTAGACGTTCCTGCCAGTGATGGTGGCTTTGCTGCCACTTTGCCACCAGTTTCTTCCGGCAGTCACAGAAAGGTTGCACAATCTTGTTTTTTTTTTAACAACATTCGAGGCCAGGCGTTGAGTCTTAGGCATGGTGCCCGACGGGACTGGTTTAAGAGAAAGCAAGTGAATTGTCTAGTTTATAGATGCATGTGTGGTATTCACTACTCCCTTCCCCTGAGGGAGCACTGGGCCTGCTTTCACGAGGGTCATGCATGCATCTGCACACACACACACACACACACACACACACACACACACACACACACACACACACACACACACACACACACACACACAGTCAGCTGCCAGGTTTGTTTTCTCTCTCCCTCACTCGCACAAAAGACAGTCTGGACTTTCTGCTTTGCTGGTGATGCTCAGTGACAGTGTGTTTGTGGGTGTCAGTGGGAGACATAGCAGGACAGGGGACAGTATGATGACATACATAATTGATGTGGGTCTGTACATGCAGCCTGTGTTGCTTTTTCATTGAATAAATTTGGTCGTTGTCATCCAAGTCTATAAATTGAATTCACATTAAACTTCCCTGGCAGACCTGCAGGTGATTTGATATTTCTGACCCATAAAGAGTCAAATTCTCACGATATACATGAATTATGGTTAAAAACAGAAAAATCGTGAATTACCAACAATCACAGTATAAAATTGTATTCGTGCAGAATAGACCACCTGTCGGCTGTGTCAAAAACTACTGAAGGTTGGGCACTTATTTTGCTAGAGGTTGGAACGGTGTCATAAGAATTAATTAAGGTACTGTCAATATTTGAAGCCTGTGTAATTGCGTGGCACTGTACAGACCGTAAATGCTGTTGGCAAGCATGCATATAAATACCTGCTGCTGGTGCTGCAGGTTTTAATGAGCTGACAGATAAGGCCTTTGTGCAGTACACCCTACAACCACTGGTAGCTGTAGATGAAGTTATGGAATTATTGTCAGGAAGAATCACCCATTCACCTAAAACTGCACAGACTGCTTTCATCACCTCAGTGCGCTTTGAAATGTGGACTAAGAGACAAACTGTCCATACTGCGTAGTGGATAGCAGAGGACAGGAGTGTAGAGTCTGATTGGTTTATGGATGGATCTGTGGTATTCACACTCCCTGCCTCAAGGGAGTGGTTAGCTGGGACGGACACACACACACACACACACACAAACATAACAAACACAAATGGGACGTTCTGCCTGACTGGTGATGTTCAGTGACACTGTGTGAGTGTGCTGTTGGGAGAAATGGTGAGGTCGGGGACAGTACAGTAAGTTGCATAATGTTTTGGGAATGGATGCAGCTTCAAATTAAACACCATAGCTTGCAGTAGCTGGTCGGGGTCTTTGTTCAAAGGCTATGACATTTCATGGAATATGTACTGTATAGTCCCTGGATCATCCTTAAAAAATCAGTAATGTGAAAGGACTACATGAGGTTTCTGTACTAACTCAATATTTGTCCATGGAAGTTACACTTGACACTGAGGCACAGAGTAACAGGAAACAATGGGTTAATTTCAGCAGGAGCTGTTAAAAGAAAACACTCTCTGCCTCCAGGTTGTTTTGATGTTGTTGGCAGTAATGTGAAGGCATTGACATCTTCTCTGGTGTTAGTTTGCATGCTCAGGAAACTGGTCCTGCAGGTAGCTCACACTAAATCATCAAATCTCAACTAGAGTTATAAAGCTTTGTACAAATAAAGAAAGAGATATTTTTTTTTATCAGCAGGAGTGTGTGTGAGCTGACACACACTCCTGGTGAGGGAGTTTTGCGTTGGTCAGTGTGTGTTAAAGAGATGTAAGGCTAGAGGGAAGTTTCAACCCAAATTCCCATCTTGTGCTACTTATATATACTCACAATAATCAATTTGCGTTCAAGGCTCTCACACCAGACCGCTTTCATAAGGTCACCTCTGATTGTTGTTGTGCACCCATGATTCCATGCACATCACCGCTAAAGCACCAGATCAACCAGACCTTAGAGATTCAACATGGCGGATAGCGTGGACAAAGTCGTTTTACTTGATGGTTTTGCATGTCCCCCCTTTTCTATACATTTTAATGGTCTCTCCTTTATGTGCATCAGTCTGTCAGCCATGTGTCCATTGCCAAGGCCATGATCCCACACTGGCTTCCCACACAGCCACTCGAGGCTACAACCAGGTATTTGACCTTCGTTGTTGCCGTGTTAGACAAATTCTTCAGATTTTTCTTCCTGCAGTGACCTTATGAAAAGTTGAAACAGCTCACATTCTGCAGTCACACTTAAATATGCTTGCTATGTCGACGAGTGTTTCTAGCTGAGAGGGTTCCGAGTCTGAACAGGAAAATTGAGCAAAATATAGAGTGACGGTCTCAGTTAGACCCTGTGTTCATGCATGTATTCCTGTCAAGCTTGTGTGAGCAGACAGCTGTTGAAGCCTTCTGAATGAGCTTGTGTGTAGAAGAGGGTGCGTGAGTATGTGTGGAAAATAATCAAGCACCTCCTGTTTACCATCCGTTCCCCCAGCGCCACCCTGGAGCTGTTAACCCTCATACTACAATGTCCTGTGACTGACAGGACAGTTGGTTAGTTTTACATAATTCTACACTACCCTGCAGTCATGGATTCAAAATTTGTTTGTGTCAGGGGGGTGGCAAGGTGGTCAAGCTTGTTTCTGGTTTGTTTGCTTTTTACACATCATTGATTATAGCAGGATTGAGTTATACAGTAAGACACTATAGGTGATTTAAGGGAATCTGTTAAGTTGGAATCCAGCTTTAACATAGTTGTTGAGGATATGTGGCCCTTCACAGTTCATGAACATGCCACAGTCACAGCCATGGGACTAATGGTTACTGTGTTTTGTATGTTCAGCTACTGAAACGCTGCCCAAAGTATTTCATCTCACAAAAACTGTTAAATGACTTGTTGGTGCAAGCTGATTGGCAAATGTGAAGTCCTGTGCAGGCGCGCTGAACGTGGCACAGGCTCAAAGCAAACACAGCTGACAGCTAACTCTGTGCTTGAATCAGTAGTAAATCACTGTGGATGCGTGCAGCTTAACCAATTGGAAATGACAGGCCTCGTGTCACCGCACAGCATGACTGTTAGTGTGTGTACATTCATTCAGTCTTATGCTCACTAAAATGATCTAAATAAGTTCTGTTTGATAAAGCCAGTCTCTAATTTAGTCATGCACTTAATTTCAAACCAGCATGATTTTTAGAACTTTACAGTTGAAGAGATGATTAATAATTGTTTTTTCGTACAACATACAATCAGAACTAAGACATTATAAAAATCATCTCTAGAAACTTCACCATACTGTGCATTCAGAGATATTTCTGGTGTAGCACTAGCCATGATGGGACGATATGAGGACCAAAATGATCGCCCTATTCTACTATACATTTTCTATAATAGTCTGCCTGTATGGTACATTTACTGCATGTATATAGCGCTTTTGGCCGCTCAGACTGGACCGGAGATCGAACTACCAACCATCTGATTGGTGGATGAGCTGCTGTTCCTCCTGAGCCACAGCTGCTCATATGTTGTCTCAGTCCTCCGGGTCATGGTTGTCCAGAAGGGGGTTGAATCTAGGCCCACTGGACTTGGTCTTACATACTTGAAAACATTTGGGCTCTCATTCAGGGGCTTCTTCAGCTCTGACTGATCCCAGGTATTTAACCTCTGTGGGGTTTGTTGGTTTGTTAGTGCTCCTGGCTGTTGTAACTATCATTAGAGTTGTGAATGGTTGTCAGATCTCCAGGGAAGGCATGAAAGGACAGTATTGTAGGTGGGGGGTAAGCGGTGTTGGGGGCACTTGTTGGTACACTGTGAGCTGGGTGTTGTCTGTATTTACTCCCGCTGAAAAAAACATTGCTGCTGACTTGGAACAGACTGTTTTTTCTCTGCATGTGGCTGCCTGTTGTGAGCCCCCTGGCAGGTTTTAGTTTGGTTATAAAAGCCATAAACTGGATTTTAATTGACTTCACATCAGAGGCAAATGTTTTGACAGATTAACTACGTTAGTTTCAGGTGGCAATCCATCAAAACGGTTCTGCCCGCACTTTCACTCCAAGAATAATAATAATTAAAAGAAATTGTGGGAAGAAACTAGTTAGCTTCTTATCCAAACTAAAGCTCACTTAATAAGGTAACGATCACAGTTTATTAGTCTCAATAGAGATCACTGAGGATTATCTGGGATTCGGTGTAGCAGGTGGATTGGATCAGGTTACTGCCACCACCTGTCAAGGTCAAGTTTATCCCACATAGAAACACGGGCTGCACCTTTTGGAAAAATATGAACTTGATCTCTTTTTTGTGCTTTTCTTTTTTCAAAAGACACAATTTGCACGAAAAATGTGTTGTTGTTGTTTTTTTCTGTCATCTGTTCCCTAAAACTGTAGAAGTCAACCAGAAACATTGAACACTGCCCCCATTTCGGGACTGAATACATCATAAGGTTGTCTCATTTCAATAGCTTACTTTTAAAATTAAGTTTTATACACAGCTGTACATTACGTCCAATGTTTTAACAGGGCACTGTGGGGTATTCTGTAGCTGGCGTGCTTTGCATTCAGTGGTTGACTTATTTGAATCAGCTTGGTACAGACCCTGTGATTGGCTCAGGACATCCCAGCTTCCTAGTTATTCATGAAACATAAGAGCTTGTATAAGGGCTTGTATAAGAGCACAGTGTTTCCGGTGGAACCAGAGGTTTGCTGTGGAGGCAACGTTACAGGGCGGCGGACTGTTGGAGACGGAGCTCTCCTCTTCCGTCCCTGTGTTCGATGCATGTCTTCTCTATCAAGTTTAACAAATACTTCATGCTTAAAGTAATACAGCAACTTTTCATTTACAGCAACAGCTACACTTTTTAACAGGCTGGGTTAGCACACCCACAGCCCAGACTGTGTTAGCGGCCGGGCCTCCCCCCTTTTAAAAACACTGAGAGCCGCCCATATCTGTAGCAAAGGTCCAGTGTGAAGGATTCAGCGCATCTAGGGGGGACATTTCAGATTGACCCCTCGCCTCACCTCCCCTATGGTGGCCACAAAAAGTGCATAAGGGCCTCTGCAGAGCTGGCGTTTGGTTTGTCCGTTCGAGACTACTGTTGAAACGTTCATAGAACAATGACTATACCTTGATATTTACCATTACTGTGATATAAAATTACATATACCACGATAGAAGATCTTGGCCATACCGCCCACCCCTAACTGTTTTTGCTACTTTTGTTGGTTTTGAGGGCCTGAACACTGCTTCTTCTCACTGCTGTCTGTTGTGTAGGGATGACGTTCCCCGTGGATCTCCTGGCTGATGTTAGCCAGGCAGAGCTGGAGCAGGTGGCCCACGACTACATGCACGACCTCCTCTTCAGCAACCCTGATAATCCTGAACATCTCACCCTCTCCGACTCCACCCAGGTAAAATAACACCACACACAGGGCATCTGTGGCGATCGGGGCTGTCCTCGCTCATATGTGTCTGGCCATTTAGGGCCCCAAAACTCACCAAGAACAGAATTTAGTGCCTTAAAAGTAGTGTGTCAAATTGTTGGGACCAGAGATCAGAACTGGTTCTACTGTGGGAATCACAGTGGAGGTTCAGCTAGGACTCAAAATCCTTGAAAGATTACAGATCAGAGAGGAAATGTGGCTACTGTGTTGCATTTGTGGATAGACTGATATGCTGCTATAGCTTACACTACAAGTCCAAGCAGTTGTGTTACGCCAGAAACAACATCTAAATTTACATGGTTGCAGTGGCATAATGGCTGCTTGTGACTTTCCACATGCCGCACTGTTCACTGGCTCAGACTGGGAGATGTTTGTGATTTCAGTTAATGACACAGAATTCAGCTAAAACAAATGCACCTGCACAGGTGTAGTAGTTCAGTGTTAGGCCAGCTTCTGTGTGTAGGTGTTTTTTATGGGAGTTTTAAAGTTTAGAACAAGTAACTAGTTTTATTTTTTAATGCAGGTGTTCTCATTAATTTAAACTCATTTAAAAGTAGGTAACACTTGTATTGGGTTGTGACTCCAGCTTGCTGCGTTTCCATTGCCCCTAGAAATGCGCAAATCCTAAATATCGCATTAAAAAAAATGGTAATGGAAACACCTAAATTTTCGAAAATCCTCTCAAATATCGCAAAAACATTTTTACGCTCTCATGAGGTGGTTTTTCAGCCGTGTCGATATTTAGGTGTATCGCGAAAGTGTAATGGAAACACTTTTTTCGAATTTACACGTCTCCGAGGTCAGCAGACTCCCACTTTCGGGACGGCCGCATGCAGTCAGATATAACGTCTTGTCAATTTTGTAGTGTTTGTATGTTTTCTGGATCTCAATAATAATGTGCACTTTGCAAAATCTAATCATTCCGTTTTCATGAATCGTGAGATGAACTTGTGATGAGTGTGTGCACCTCAGCTATGTGGGAGACACGCGTGCACGCCGTTAACTTTAATATTTACACATAATTGCTGATAGAAAGTGTGTTCAAAGGACACTTCAGTAATTCACAGTCCTGTATTCTGCTGCTGCTCCGCCGGCGCGAGCTGACGCTGTCAGAGCGAGCTGACGCTGTCAGAGCGAGTTGACGCTGTCAGAGCGAGCCTCGCGTAATAACAAAGTGATAAATAATAGGCCATTAAAATCAGTGATCACTCTACGTCAACAGATAATTTCTTTATTTCACCTTCAGCATGTGCTTTTTAATTATAGGGCTTTGTGTTAAGTTTTACCGACGCACAGCATGCACACACATCTCGCGGGACGTCCGAGAACTTACGAAAATTTTGGCTGGTTCGCAAAACACTGTTCAATGGAAACACCTGCAAGTCGCATTCGAACTTTGCTGAAATTTCAGAAATATCGCTTTTATTTTGCGAACAACTGTAATGGAAACGCAGCTTATGTTGCAACAAGTTTTGTTTTGTTACTGTTTTTGAAGGGGGGTGTTTGGGAACCACTGTACTACAGTACAATGCATTAAAACACTTCCTAAAAGTCATGGCCCTCTCTCTGATTATCATCTTCAATAATGATTCTAAATCTTATATTATTATTTGACAGTCATGACTGGATGCATTATGTTTTCGGTTGTCTGTCCGTACATCCAGACATCTGTCCTTCCTATTCTCGTGAATGCAATATCTCAGCAATGCCGGGAGGGAATTTCTGGACTCAAGAATGAACTGATTCATTCAATAATGTTGTGCAAAAACACTTTTCTGGCCATTATTGAACATCATAACTCAGGAACAAAAGACAGATTGTGACCAGATTTCACATTTGGTCAGATACTGAATTGATGACACTAATCTTGGGTCTCCACCCTAAAACTATGCTGATTGTAGAGATCTTCTGTGCTGCTGGGTTGAAGATGTGTGTGAAGCATCCATGTTTTTCAGTTTGTAGCTTCTTTGCAGCAACATCCATATTCAAAGCATTATCGGCCACCACAAGCTCATTGGTTCTGCTGATATTGAGCTTCAGGTGATGTTGCACCATGTGATGAAGCTCTCCATCAGTCCTCTGTGCTCCTCTGGAAAAGTAGTCTCTAAGTGAAGACAACATGTTTCTCTCTGGAAATGATTCACTGGAATCAAACACATGGACTGTGGTGTGGTTGAAGACTGAGTTGTCTGTCTGTCCTCAGGTCACCATAAGCAGTACCAGTGTGGGCTTAGTCCCTCTGTATGGATCCAGTGATAAAGAGAAGATCCTGGCCCTCTTCTCTCCCAGTGACCCACTGACCGCTGTGGCTCTGTACCTGCTGGGCCAGTGGTGGACAGTGGACGACATTCTCAAGACGGCGGACATTGCTCGAGATGGAGCTGTGGAGGTATGAGGAGGTCCTACATTTTAATACTCACGATCACTTCCTAAATGGAACTGTTTGACATTGCTGCTGATAACAGGGCATCCTTCTGTGAGTCTGTGTGTGTCTTCTTTTAAACCAATCTAGTAGAAACATTGCTTTGACAAACCTTTTGTTGCCAATGTCACACAAATTCAAACTTACATGTGGCAGGGTAATATTATATAAAGAATCACATGTCTTTTTTGTGTGTGTGTGTTCCTCAGGTGCAGACAGTAGGAGAGAGAATAGTTTTATACATCCTTAATCGTGTCATCTATAGAGCCAAAGAGATGAGCTCTGCCGAGCTTCCCTTCCTCTGCCATGGAGAGAACGATTACGCAAAAATCCTCTGGAATAATGGAGAGGCTGTTGGCTTCTACTCAGCCAAGCCCTCGGGTAATTTGAATGCATTTATCTCTCTAGGTACACCTCATCTGGTTTCTTGTTATCGTCGGTTTGTAGTTTGCTTCTGTTGGTATCTATTACGAAGAACAGCCACATTTTTGAGAAATGTCTCTGAAAATTTTCAAACTAGCCATCTGTGCTGATGTCGTAAATGATGTCCGCTCAGTTGTTTCAACCACTGTGTGATGTTTGAGACTGCTGAGCAGTTTGTATCAGTATAAGACCTGGTTTAGTCCATGTTTGATCAATTATTGGTTCATTCCTTTCTGACAGTGTCCTCAGGAGTATTTTTATGTTTTGTTTTCTTTCTAGGCAGCTTATGCAGTTCTTATTCAACCAGACGCTATCAGCTCCCTGTGATGGACTCCTTGTTTGTCAGGAAATGTCAGCGTGGTAAAGGCTTTGGCCTCCAGATGCTGAAGGACTTTGTGCTCAGCTTCAAAGAAGACAATTTGGGGTTGAGGTACCCCCTCACAAAATCCATGTATAAAGGTACACGAGTCCACCCTGCAGCCCCACCACATTGACTGATTTCTCACAGTCAGCAGTGTTTGTGCTGCTGCTTCATAGAACCTAAAGCAGCAGATCACTGTAAGTTCAATGCACTCCTTTTTGTTCCCAGTGTGTGAGAAGTACCTGTCTCAGTACCCAGGAGACACAGACCTGCTGTGGGAGGTAGAGAGTATAGGTGGGCCCAACCAGAGGACCAATATCTCCAGCAAGATCCAGGCCATGGGTCTGAGCGGTAAGATATACCACAAGTTACACTGTAGCGCTAGACCGATTTATTGATATATTGGGACAGTATATCACCAAAGATTTGACACCGTAAAGACTGTATTTTCAATCATTTGACAAATGTTCTGTCTCTCAGCAGTGTCCAAGAGTCTCTCATTCACAGAGGAATCGCTTGTGATTACTGAGGTGACTGAAAAGGATGTGGTGATGGAGGCAGTGACCACACAAATAAAAGAAACTGAATCGATGGAATGCACAGTTGAAATTGTGGTACATTATTATAATTTATTCCAGTTTGAAAAACATTTATTTGAGAAACAAATTGTTTCTACAACTAATGAAAATCCCTGTGATTTTGACTTATAGGAGGAAGTGACAGTACTGAGAGCTACCAAAGGTGAGCATTTTAGCGTCTTACATCTACATTGTAAACGTTTTTTAATGTATTAATGTACGTTGTAACAATCGTCACTATTTCAGAGGCTGAATTGCCTGTTGCAGCACGGGGTAGGAGTGGTGGCTCAAATCGAATGAACACGGGTGAAAAGATCACAGAGGACAAGTCAGAAAAAGTTATCAGGTCCGTATGAATGAAATCATGTAATTATACTTAATGTGAATATTGCTTTAAGACAGACTTTGTTTACACAGCTGAAGTGAAGAAAAATGATTTGGGTTCCTGGAAATAAAATAGTATCGCTGTAGAGTAGATCAGTGCGTTATAAAGGTAATTCACAACTGCTAAATCATGAAACATATTCATCAGTCATTCTGATCAGTAAATGATGTGACACAATTATAAACAGAATTATTTTTCTTCAAACAGCAAATGATGGGCTTTAGGCAAAATTACAACTATAATAATAATTACGCTATTAGCCAATGAGTCTCAGCATGGTTTACTAGTAAGACTCACGTTTGAATGCCTTTCTTTGTCATCTGTGATGTGAAAACATCAGATTTCCACACTGTCAGAAAGTAAAAATTTGTGCGTACTGCTCATAGTTCAGTTCTAAGCGTCTCTCCTGCCCTGCCTCATGCTATCCGGCATCACGCTGCCCTTCGTGTCAATCAGCCTTGTCTGCTTCCCTTAGAGCTAGTTTTGTAGTTTGAGGTCATTTTGAGACATGATTTGAAGGTTTACAGTGTGCCATCCTGCCCCAATTACAAATACAATTAAGAGGAAAGCAAGAAGTTCACTAGCTGTCATGGTTGTTTTGGCAAGAAGGCATCTTGTCAGAATCCAATTTTGAGTGGTTGATTTTTACCATCTTCTTGTAAACCATCAGCTCTGGGTCATCACACAACTCATACTTACAATAGGCAGTACAGATAGTGGATGGAACTTCTGGGTCTGAAAAGTGAGGCCTAAGTGGAAGTGCCTTAAACCTGCTTTCTTTCTAATGGCCAGCAGGCAACTGGCTGCAAAAAGGATTTTGACTGTATGAGAAAATGATGCTACTTCTCGCTTAATTTTACCTGAGTAAAGATTTTCCTAATGAATTTATGGTCTTCTTCAATATAGCATGATATTCATTTAGTAAATTATGGTCCATTTATAGTAAAATAGTCAATATAGCATGGTTGTCTTGTGATTTACAAGTTGCTGCCATGGCATGTTCTGAGATTGTCTGTCAGATCCTTTCAGGATAGAGGTGTAACAATGAGTATCCTTGGCAGCTCCACCCTCTCGTCCACATATGGTCACGTCCTACTCCAAAAAATGTCAAACTTGAGGCTTCAAAACGGTAGTCCACAAACCAGTGGGTGACATCATGGTGGGTTTACATCGCATAATGTTTAAAATTAACAAGTGATATCCAACATCTTTTAGAATTGAGGATATTGAAGCAGAAACCCCCAGAGAGGAACAAGTTTCTGCACAACAGAAGACAGAAGTACATGTCTCTGAATTGGTGCAGACTGAGGTTTGTATATGCAGATACTAATTTGCATGTTTATCTACATGACCAGTACAGAAACTTGTTTGTGAGTCAGTTTTCTGTGTCTATTTTTAGGTCGTGTTCAGTGTGGCCCATGAAGGAAACGAAGAGAATGTAGCTGATGCTGCATCTAAAGAGGAAGCAGCTATGATGTCGGACAAACCAGCCACAGTGCTAGTCACACAAGAACTAGAAGAAGTGGATGTCACATCAGCACCTACCCCTGAAGAGCCACAAGTAGATGATGATGTCATGCAGGATCTGAACGCCACCTCCCATGACTCAGGGATAACAGTTGAGAATGTGGCATCAGAAATTGAGGAAGCAGAGGAAGAGTGTCAGGTGGAAGACACCGCAGTGCTGGTAGTTTCTGAAGAAGTGTTAGAGGTACACAAGGAGGCAGAAACTCTGAACAAAATGGAAGAGGGGACTCAAATTGAGCACGCTGATGAAAAATCAGAAGAAATAGTTCCACAACATGAGTTAAGTCTGTCAACACATGCAACATCACAGGATGGTGAGGCTGGAAAAACAGGAAGAACTGTTGTAAAGGCCATAAAAACTATACAGAGTGAAACCCCCAGGCGGAGATCTGAGCGACACAGAAAGCCAGAGGAGGGGGCCAAAGAGGAAACGCCAGCCCAGGATGGACGTAGAGTTCTGAGAAGAAGAACTGTTACGAGCACCCCCACACCCAAACGCAAATATACACGCAACACCCAGAGAGTTTATGAAGAATTAGAGAAAGAGGTTGATGAAATGGCAGAGGAGGACGAAGTTGCTACAGATGAAATAGTGGAGGAATTTGAAGAAGAAGAAGAAAAACAACACCTGGAAGATGAACAGCTACCAAGTGAAGAGGAGACAGCGAAACAAGAGGAGCCTGAAGCCGAAGACACTGCACTGAGGGAGAATTCAGCAGAGACTCTTACAGAAGAAAAGGTAACAGAAGAATCTGAGAAAGAACAGAAGGGTGAGGAGGTGATGCAGGATAAACAAGAGGTGTCTGATGATGAGATAGAGGAGCCCCCTGTTGTACAGAAGAGAGCTCTGAGAGGCAGGCGTAAAGTCACTCCTAAGCCAACAAAACAAAGCGAAATCCATCAGAAACAAGAGGAGGAGCACACAGATGATGCTGGCCTGGGAGCAGGAGATTCTACTAGTGAAGAGAAAGCAGATGAAAAAGCAGCAGACAAAGAGATGGGGGAACAGCACAAGGCGGGACAAGAGGTGACTGACGAGAAAACAGAAGATGAGCTATCAATTCCAGAGCCAGAGGGTGGTGCACTTTTGCCTGAGGTGAACGTGGAGGAGTGCATGGAAGTCCAGGAAGACAAGGAGACTGGGGGAGAGACAGAGGAAGTATCAGTGATGAAAGCAGATAAGGAAGAAGAAGCAGATGACATGATACGAGAGCCTGACAGTGTTGCTGCTACTTCAACAGAAATACCTGATGAAAGTCAAGATCAGGCTGTCTTGCCAATGGCTGAAGATCCTCAGGAAAAGGACACTGGCTCTGAAATCTCCAAACTCCAGGAAGCCACTGTCGTCTTGGTGGACCTAAAAACAACCTGTGATGATGTAAGTATGAAGGAGGCAGAAGAAACACCAGCTGATGGGGAGTGTGCTGCTCCAGAAGGGGAACAGGTGGAGCTGATAGCAGAAGAAGAGAAGGATGTTTCCAGCTGTGTTGCTGAAGAACAAACACCAGAGCCAGAAATGCTGGTGTTGGAAGAGGAGGATGGAGGGAAACAGGAAAACAGTACAGAAAAATCTGTAGATGCAGCTGCAGAGGAAGAGACTGTTGAGATGGAAGAGCTTGAAGCAGACAGTTGTGATAAAGAAAAGGAAGAATCTGCCAATGTGGAAGGGGAAAAGGGTGAAGCAGAGGAAGTACCATTTATTGAAACAAGAGTTCTTAGAAGTGGAAGAAAGATGAGACGGCTTATGAGACAAGAGGAAGACAACATAGATGAGGTTATTACTGAAAAGAAGGTGGATAAAGCAGAAACAGGCACTGTTGAGGTCGAAGGAGAAGTGGATGCTGTGGCAAAGGATGCCGTCACAGTAACAGTTTCAGTGGAGGAGTCTGCAGTTTCAGAGATATGTGCAGATACAAAGCAAGACATCTCAGTTGTGGATGATGCTGAAGAGAATCCTCCGTCAGTCGAGTCAGATGAGGCCATGAGCTTGGAAGAGGAAGAAGCAGTAGTCAAAACCAGAGCTTTGAGACGTGGACCAAAGACAGTCACAGCAACACCAAGACACAAAAAAACAAGAGGCAGAAAGCAAGTGAGTGAACACGAAGCAGAAGACAGTGAAGAAGAAGAACCAGCAGTGACAACAAGAACACTGAGACGGGGGAGGATGTCTGCCTCTGCCACACCGACAGGCAAACCCAGACAAACCCGTAAACAAATCCAGGAACAAGAGCAAAAGGGAGCAGAGGAATCTGAAAGTGTGGAGGAAACAGGAGAAGAAGAAGAGGCAGTTAAGGAAGCAGTTGTAGAAAAGACAGATAAAGAGAGAGAGGAACAAACTGAGGAGAAGAGGAAGGAAGAGGAAGATGCCTCTGAAAGAGAAGAAAGTTTAGAGCCAGAAATAGATGTGGAGGAAGGGAAAGCTGTGGTGGAGGAAGATGCAGTGGAAGAGCAGTCAGAAGCGACATCCAAGACATTTGCAGAAAGGGAGGAAGAGGCCTCAGGTGAAGAATGTGATGAAGGGAAGCCAGCCATGGGAGGTGAGGAAGTGGAACTACCACCAGTTGCTGTAACTAGAAGTCTGAGAAGTGGAGGAAAGACACCCAGAGCTCCACCTAAAAGCAGAAGAGGAAGGAGAAACCGTACACAACTCCAGAAAACGGAAGAGGGAGCACAGGAATCAGCTGAGGAAGCAGAGGTAGAGGAGGAAGAAGCAGGGCTGGTATCAACTGAAGAGCCACCAAAAGAAGGGGATGAGGGGAAAGCCTCAGGGGAGGATGAAATGGAGGTGGAGAAGGAGGAAGCTGTTACTGTAGAGATGGAAAGAGGAGTGTCAGAAGAAGGAACCATGACAGTAACTGAAGAGGAGGAGAACACAGCTGGAGTGACAGCTGCTGAAGATGATTTAGTACAAGAAGGAGAGACTGAAACACCACCACCCAAACCTGCCACTGACTCAGCTATACTTACACCTAGTGAACCGGAGGCAGCAGCTTCAGCAGAGGAGCAGCAGAGCGAGAAAATGGTACCTCAGCTTTCTGATCTTCAAAGAGTGACTGTGGTTTTAGTGGACCTGAAAAAAACCCATCATGAAGTCCTGGAAGAAACAGCAGCTGTTGAGGAGGATGTTTCTATAGAAAAGACTGCTACTGAGGTAGAAGAAGAGCAGAGCCAAGAAACGGTGAAAGAGGAAGAAACCATCGCAGAGGAGGATGTCCCTGGATCCCCTGTTGGAATAGAAAAAACTGAGCCGGATAGTGTGGCAGTTGAAGAGGAAGGGATGGAGGAGAAAGTGGAAGATGCAGTCACAATACAAGGTACAGGGGAGGGGAAAGGTGAGGAGACAGCTGAAGAAGATGAAGCTAAAGGTGTTGATGAGCAGAAGGAGGAGGAGGAGGAGGAACCTACCACCGAAACCAGAACGCGGACACGTAGAAAGCAAGTAGTCAAAGCCACACTTAGACGCAAAATGGCCAGAGGCAGGCAGAAAAAGGGTGAAGAAGAAAAGGAAGAAAGTTCAGAAAATACAGAAGAGGAACCAGCAGTTCAAGTCAGAGTTCTGAGGAGGGGAAGGAAGTCTATCCCTGTCGGACAGAGATGTACAACAAAAGCAACACACAAGCAACTCCAGGAAGAGGTAGAGGAAGCAGATTCTGGGGCAGATGAAGCTGATGCTTTAGAGGAGGGACAGGCAGGCAGTACTGAGACACCTGCAGATGAGGATGCAGAAGCTCCAACTGGACAAAGTGCTGATGAAGGAAAGATCTCGGATGATACAGAGGAAGCAGCCACAACACAAACTACAGTGGAGGGGGAACAGTCAGCCTCCACATCTGCAGCTGGAGAAAGTGCACAAGAGACACTGCTGACAGCTAAGGATGACGAGGCAAAAGACGTTTCAGAGGAGGATGAAGCACCAGTTATTGAAACAAGAGTTCTGAGGAAGGGAAGAAGGTCTGCTGCTTCCACACCGAGACGAAAATCCAAAAGAGCCCGCATGCAGTGTGAGACAGAGGAAGAGGAAGAAGATCAAGCTACTCCAGCTGAAGAGATGCAAGTGGAGGAAACCAAAGCAGTGCCGGACGAAGCCAAAGAAAAAGAGGAAGACCAAGATGAGAAGATTGAGGAAGCTGCAGCCCAGGAAGGAGAGGCTGCAGAGCCGGATGTTGTGGCAGAGGAATCGCTCACAGAGCTACAGACAGTGGAAGAGGAACCGTCTGCTGTTTCAGAGACTCCTGCTGGGGGAGGTACTGCAGAGACACCTAACACAGATGATGGAGAGGTTCCTGATGAGGAAGAAGCACCAGTTGTTGAAACAAGAGTTCTCAGAAGTGGTGGGAAGGCAGTGAAAGCCACACCGAGATCCAAATCCACAAAGAGCCAAGAGCAGGCAAATGAACCAGAGGGTGCAGTGGTGGAAGACAGTGCTGATACAGATGAGCCAGCAGGAGGAACAAGAGCTCCGAGGAAGGGGAGGAGGTCTGCTTCTGCCACACCTAGTCGTAAATCCAAGAGGGCCCGCAGGCAGTGTGAGACAGAAGAGGATGGAGAAGAAGAGCCTACACCTGCTGAAGAGACTGAAGGAGAGGAAGAAGAAACAGCTGTGGACGAGACTCGCGCTGACACAGTCAAAGTAGAAGAGACACTCTCAGCTGAGGAAGAGGAAACCACAGTCCTAGGAACCTCTACTGCTGCTACACAAGTGGGATCTGACTCTGCTGTTGCTGAAGATGAGTTACTAGTTGAAGATGAGTCTGTGGTGAGAGAGGAGGAAGCTGTGACAACAAGAACACTGAGTAGCAAAACAAAAACTTCCCATGCCACACCTCCACGAAGGTCCAGAAGACTGACAGACCAAGAAGACGTGGAGAGTCGGCAGCAGCAGTATGAGGAACCAGAAGAAGTCCACCAAGTGACTGATGAGTCACCTGAAAACGGAGAGCTAAATGCTGAGGAAGAAGCAGAAACTGATGAAGCACCACCTGCTGGACAGGAGGCAGGGTCCCCAGCTGAAGTCACCGCAGAGGACCAGGCTCAGGAGGCAGCCGATCTGACAGGAGACAGAGTGGATGAGCCGGTAGAGCCAGCTGGTGAGGAACCAGCAACAGAAGAGATGGAATCACCAGAGGAAGAGCCATCAGAAAGTAAAGAAGAGGAAACTGTGAAATCCTCAGTAGCAGAGGGCAGAAGTCTCAGAAGGAGGGCAAAAGCTGTCGTAGACAAAGCAGAAGAAATCCAAAATCCAAGCCGAAGATCCGTACGGAAAAGACCAAGAGTAGATTATAAGGAAGATGTGGAGGAAGATGAGGGAGTTGAGTCTGAGGCAGCCACCGACAAGGAGGAAGAGGATGGAGTGAAATCAGATGAGGACAGAGTCAACATAAAAGCTGAAAACTCTGCAGATGAACCGGAGCTAAAGGGAGCTGTTGTGAGCACTAGTGAAAATGGGACTCTCCTAACTTTAGCCCTAGATTCAGATGAAGAGGTACAGACAGCTGGTTTGAGTCAGGAGGATGAGGAAGATGAGCAGAATATGTCAGAGGAAGAGGCAGAGCCTGTAGTGATTGGAAGGAGGGTTTTAAGAGGGCGGTCGATTCCTTCGCTAGTAATAACACCCCTGTCGAAATCCAGACGCCGCAGCGCTCGCCTTCCAAAACCAGAGGAATCTTTCTCTGAGGAAGAAAAGAGCCCGGAAACAGCTCAGAGGAGAAGTCCCCGCAAGAGAAGAGGCACCGAGGTAACACCGACCCGCAAATCTAAGCGTCACAGCAGAGTGTAGGATGTTCTCCATACTGTGACCGACGCTGACACAAAATGCATAAAGTAGTGTGCAGTCGCCAAACTGGGAAAATGCAACAAAAAACCCTTCCAATGCTTCATGTCGGGGTGTGTCTGTAGTGTGCAGGCTCACAATGTAGACTGACAAACTACGGTATGTTTCTCATCCTGATTTAAAGCGAGACTATAGAGCTTTTGAAAGAAGGAATCCCACATTGTTGCTCTTGAAATGTTTCTTACTGAACATTAGACCCCAGCCTCTCTGTATTCAGCACACTGCCCTGCCTTACCTGGCATGAGATATTTCAGATATTAAGTAAGCTCACTGACTCTTCTCCACTGTAACACTACTTTATGCATTTCCCATGATCTTGTAACCTGTGATAGACCTGTCTACTTGCCCAGTGTGAGCTGGGACAGGCTCGAGCTTCACATGATCCTACCAAAGATAAGTAGCTGATGAATAGCATTATCCTGCTACTGTTGCTTGTGACCACAGGGGCCGCTGTGAGACAGTTGCATAGCCAAGCTTTAAATCCACCATATCCACAATTCTAACATTAAACCTTGAGCTTTGGCTGCAAGCCCCATTCACAGCTGAACCTGTTCTCACCAGGATTGACTACTTTGTCCACAAACAGCTATGCCATCATTTCAAAGGCTCTACAGTGACTTACACGTTCTACACAAAGTGGCTTTAAAAGAGCTTAGAACTGGAACAAACCCAGAATATTCACACACCTGTCGCAGGTGTGCTCTGAAAACTCCTGTAAATGCTGCACCACCATCAGGTGCTGTGATTCTGTGATGATCTATGACGGCGCAGCATGGGCCAAAAAACACAGCCAACAGGCTGAACAGTCGCCCAGCGAACAGGTTCAATCTGATTCCACTTTTGCTGCAGCACATTCCTTATCAGCTTGTCGAGATGGAAGATAACACGATTGCCTCGTAGAAACCTTTCCAGAGTTCTGTTATTTTATTCTAAACATCTGATATCTGATGATCCTCATCTGTCGACCTTCTGTAGAACTGTACTGTAGTCCTCATTACTGGAAGACAAGGATGTGAGGCTGCAGAGGTTCTACGGAGGTTAAGATCTTTATAATATTTAGACATGTTGAAGGCAGCAGTGTGCCACAGCTGTATTAGGTCTACCCAAACCTAAGAAACATGTTATAAGGCTGCACATTTTATTTGAAAAAACATGCAGGCTTGAGCAAAAGCAGAGTTCATTGAAGCCTGAACACAAATCTAATATGGCAACATTTGATTGCTTTTGATTGTTTATGAAAAAGCCATAATTTCCATTTTAGTAAGAATTCTTACAAATAATGACTCAGTATTTTTATATTGTAAATAATTTCTTATATTTCATTGATTCAAAAATGTGAATGTCTAGCTTACATTGTGTAATGTAGTGACTGAATATAATGTTTTCAGTCTCTCTGCGTTTGAGATATGATTCTGTCGACAAATCTCTCAACTGTAGGTTGTCGTTTTTTACTCAGAAATATGCAACAGCATCCAATTGGAACTGTGTAAACAAATAAATTGGTCGTATTTAATTTCATAGAAATGCCCAAACAAATTTTTCCTCTAGGAAGGATCCAGAAACTTTACATGTTTGTGTGTTTTAGAATTTGTGTGCTTTGATAAAAATGTATCACCAAAACATGTTCTTGATTTGCAAATATCAGCAGAACTCAGGTCTGAATATTAAAAAGTTATTTTTTGATATCTATTTTACATGTAGAGATTTTAACATGGAGACCCCTGGATGTAAGCCATGTTACCCCCTCACATGCGTTGAACTAGCTTTGTGAACTTCAGCATTGTACCCCATACAGAGGACAGTTTTCTCAAGTCATCATGTAACCAACGTCCTCACTCATGTCAATGTTGTTTTTAATAATGTGATATTATTTAGTCACCATTATATATTGTGTCATCAGCAAGTCTTCATTTTGTTGTTTGTATCATTTGGTACTTGGAACCATCATTTATTTAGCTGTGTGATGTCAAACTGATCTTTTACAAATGTATTTGTCATTTAAAGTCATTCATTACATTTATTTCTCTTTTAATAATGTTTTATGTGGACTAACCTTTCTCTGTAAAGTAACTGAAATTCCTATTTTTTTTGTGACAAATAAAGATTTTCGAAGATGGTATTTTACCTGTTGTTAAATTGTTTTTTTCTGGGGGCAGAACAGCAGCCAAGAACATGAAGAAAACACTGAATCCACACTCAGGAAACTGGTCTACCTGTGGTACAGCCAGGCTCAAGCTGTTCAGGGTTCAGTTTACTTCAGTACAGAAATGGAAAGAACACTCAGAAGAGTAGCAGTCATTAAAAGCCACTGTTCCACGGTCTGTTCACAAATGTACATTTAAAATATGAATGGGACACGACTGCCTTATGAGCATCACTGTGGCTGCAGCACATAACAGCATAAATCACTCAGCAGCATTATGCTGCCACTGGCTCTTCTCTGGCTTCTTTGGTCCTGAACAAAAAGATGTTGAATTAATTTTAGAGTAATTTTTGTTGATTGGGGTCTTTCAGAACAAAGAATAACAAAGCCTGTCCTGTAAGCTGCGTGGTCATCAAAACCACTGAAACATAGTAATATTCATGCATTTGAGTTGCTTAAAATTAGCCCATTAAAGCCTTTGACACCTTTAAATTTAAGGTGACTAAATATAGTTGTAATGTTAGAGGGAAGAAGAAGAAGTGCATTTTATTTAAGGTTTCTGAGCTGAGGAGAAGAAACAGTTGTTTCTGAAAATGCCAAATATTTTCTTCAAAGAGTTTCTCTGTTGTTTTAGCCCAAACTGCAGTATTGCAGCTCAGCAGCAGGTGGCAGTGTTGTTAGACTCTCACACTACAAAGGTTGTCATGTTAGTGACATTTCTGTTTTTATGTGAAGTAACTCACTGTAACACTATGCTCAAGGCAAATTTCCCTTTGGGGACAATAAAGTTTCCTCTACTTTGCCTCATAATGGTTTGATCCAGCTCAAGTACAGACATTCATAGCTATTTCCGCAGATTTGACCCTGTATTGCCATCCTTTTCTTCTGAAATCATATTTCCCATGCAATCGACCTCAATATTTTTTCTGTGCCATAATAACATCTCTGATATGTTTTGGTCAGGTTTTACACCTTTTCATAGCACAGACCCTGCCCTCCTCAAGCCAGTAAGCTCTTTTCAGCAGCTGACAGGAGAGAGAAGTCTACAGCTTTTCACACAGTAGATCCGTTTTAATCGACCATCTCAAAACCCGGGTTGACATCAAAGACACTGCACTTTGTTTCATTCTTGCCATATGTGCTTACTCATCCTCAGTTCACTCATATTACCTGTGGTGTACCACAAGGTTCAATTTTATTTTCCACCTCCATGCTCCCACCTGGCCTATTCATCCACCATCACAATGCCTCTTTTCATTGCTACACAGAGGACACACAGAAGTTTTCTTCAACTCATTAACTCAAAATCAGAAAATGCATTGTTCAGTTTCACAAACCCTATCAGTCCCACTGAAAGTGGCCTTGAGCTTTGGAAGACCTACCTGATGAGAATCTCTTATTAAAACATGTTACATAGACTTGCTTTTATGTGATGTGTTTTTATTGTGTCTTTTTATTGCATTGCATACATTAGGATGAAAACATTGCTCAGAGCAAGCCAGAGAGATCACAGGTTGCACAGAAAGACAGAAGGCCAGGGACGAATGACTCTTTCAGCCGAGGGTGTAGGCGTAATGGAGGGTCCCTCCTTTCTCCAGGTAGCAGTCGTGCTCATAGCTTCCTGGCTTCAACCGACGCTGGCAGACTCCCAGCAGGTCATCGAAGATGAAGTCGCTGTCGTGAACCTCGAGCCTCAGCACGTCGTTCTCCTGAGCCTGGAAGTAGGTGAAGTCCTCCTCCCACCAGGGGTTGGGGTTGTTGTTGCGAACAGACGTTTTGCCCAGTGAGCCGGGGCCACAGAACACCTCGACGTAGCCGTCTGTGGTTCCCACGAGGTTGGAAGGAAGATCGCTGGCTCGCAGGTTGAAGACCCTCAGCTGGGCTTCAGCCTCAGTCAGACTGCACAGGACCAGCAGGAGGAGAGGAAGACTGGAGGCCATGGCTGCACAGGAGGCTGTGGGTGAGGAACAGCAGACTTCAATCTGGCTGCACATTGCAATGAACCATCGCTTCTGAGAGTTAACAGGCTAAACTGTCAAATGACTTTCTACAATACAAACACGTGGTAACCACTGCATCTGAAAATGTTAATCCGGTCTGTGACAGGATGCCAGACCTCCTGACCTACACACCTTTACTCTCCCCATCACTGCATGAACACTAACAGAAATTGTGATGTGTGGAATTGTCCAATGTGCACTCAAATCTAAGGGATACTGGGTTGCTCAAGGACATCAAGGTTGGCTGGCTTGCAACGTCGTCCACTTTAACAAGGATCGTTTTGAGATTTGAGCCACTCTTAAATCTGAAGCTGTTAAAAACTCACTTGTTTCATGAGCACTTAGTCCTGTAATGTGTGTGGTTTATTGTATTTAATGGTTGTGTGTTTGACTACTGTGTGTATTTTGGTGTGTTGTTATTTAGCTCATGTGTCATGTGCTTTCATTTGTTTGATTTCTTGATTCAATTATTCATGTGCTTGCAAGTTGCATTCATGTCATGCTAGTTTTGTAACAGGCTGCAGCTTCTTTTGCATATGTGGTTGGTTACCAGCAGCCTAATGTTAGCTAAACTGTGACAATACTCTAATCAAATTAACTAATGCTACTAAACGTACAGTTTCTGATATGGGTTTTAGGTAAACTAGCCAAAGCACGGCACCAGACGACTGGGATTGCAGCCCAGGTGTTGATTGTATCACAGCAGAGCTTGATTCATTCATGAGTTTCTGATGATCAAGTCATTAAATGTTTTTCTAGAAGTTCCTGATAGCCATGAAATCACATTTGGATACTATTTGGACACCAACAGCAAATAAACAACTGGAAAAATCAGCCAGTATTCTCTGAATATGTTGGGCTTTTCTGTGCTTCTCCATGCACCTCACACAGGCTTCAATCGCACTGACACCAAGCAGAGCACTAGAGCACCACCATCATGATGTAATGACCCTTCCATCTTTTATTGTTTCCAGTTTGGAAGCACGAGATGCACTTGCGTCACTCTGGATTTGATGTTGCCATCGCGTGTTGCATCACAAGTGACAATTTGGAGCCTGACTTGAGTGGCCCGAGTGTCGGGAACGCGATATTAGAGTGAGATCCGTAGAAATCCAAATGCGGCTTGGGTCCCTTTTCATCTGGATACAATGTGGATATGCCAAAGAAAAGAGTCTGGGCTGGCAGCCTGAACAAGGCCTGACAATAATTCAATCAGAGTGGATAAGGAGTGCAGATGCCTCTTGCCAAACATGCAGGGCAGAAATGACTCGATTAGTTTGAGGAAATTAGAGGGGAAAGCAGACTCTGTGCTGAACAAACTGCAGTAACAGATGCAGCCTTACCTGTCGTAGTCTGGTGCCTGTGGTCTCGGCGCCCTGTTTCTCACCACACTGTGTGCTGTTCCATATGTTTTTAAAGGCCAGCAGACCTCATATCAGCTTCATCTCACCCTCCCAGAACACGCAGACAGCACAACCTGCTCCACTCTCAGCATTACGCAACATGATATGAGTAGGGTTTTTTTTTAGGGTTGGTTTGGCTTGTTTGGCCCTGTGGTCATTATCTTCATTTCGCAGTTGAAAAGGCGACTATTGAGAGCAAATTCCTGCTCGTTAGTCTAATAGGGTTGGCAGCGATGGCACCCCAGCTTCTGTGAGGTAAGCATGGCAGCCATCGCAGGTGTTTTCTGTTTATTTCATGTTGTAGATGAACAGAAAACAGCACTGTGCACGCTGTTCAAACACAGGCGACAGGTCGTACAGGTTCTAATCCTCAGTGTTTTTAGCGTGTTTCATGACATCACTGTAAGGACAGGACACCATGGGAAATTTCCTGAGGATTTAATGCAAAGATGCATATGTGTATTAGCGCATTGGCTAACATCTGTGCATCATCCAAAAGTTATTATAGTAATATTGACCGTTTTGTTATTCTAAATTCTACTGAGGCAATAATCCATGCATGTATGTGTGTCTTCTCTAATTATTCAGGTTTAATTCAGTTGTTTATTGTTTAATTACCTTATTTTGGGCCATATCTGCAGCTTGACTTTATCTTGTGAAGTTCAGTGTAAAACACAGTTTTGTGCCCTGGTGATCTCACAAACCTGCTGAGTTGCTTCCCAACCCACAAAACCTGAAACGTTTTGTTTCCGCTTAGAGCTTTATCACAGCAGACATGTCCACTTGTCAAACCCAGGAGTAACTACTAACAGCGTGGCTACATTCCATTTAGGTGTTCCCGTGCCAGGGCTCTGGCACTGTGCATGCTGGGATATTGGCAGACATGAATAAAATGGAGGTAGCATTAATGTTATTAGTTGCACCTGTGTCAGAATGTCTGCCATCTGTTCTTCAGACGGCCTCATAGCCTTCCTCCTCTCCTCGTTTATATTGCCACCTTATATACATAGTATATATATATATATACTTATATATATATATCACTGCCTTATTATTATTAATTCTCTTTTAAATCAAACACCAATTATTAAAGGATTACCTTCAACATTTAATGTATGTGCAGTATGTGCACTGGCTTAAATCTGTCCGTCGCACGGGCTTGAACAAGTGATGTGAGGAAATATTACAAGTGTTTTCCAAGAGTAATGTGATCTTTCAGAAGGCAGCTGCAGCTTGAAGCATTAAGTGATGTGTCATGTGTTCAGATGTGCCAGTATAGACTAAGTCAGCTCATCTTGTGGCTCGTTGATAGCCACATTACATCATCTCTAAAGTTACTTTGCCAACCTAAAACTGATGATAACAGTTATGTCTAACCCAACCCTGCAACACCCTGGATTACATTCAATGCCAATGTTTTATTGGTCTAATTTTACTATATCTGCGTATGACAACTACAGTATGATTAAAGTTATGGAAAGATTGTACTTGCATTGTATGCAAATATTAATTGCAGGTCTGTGACCGGACACACAGTTTCCTGTATGGAAGTCCCCCACACCAGCCTCACCCAGCCTCACCCCAGCCTCCCGATTCGACGCTCTGATTTGCTATATATATGGCCCACGACTTCCTGCATTAGATGTAAATCAAGAGGTGGGTAACAGTCCAGTATCGACATAACTCCAAAGAATAGTGGGCTGTTTTAGCTGTTGATGTGCAGGGTTTCCTCTGTCTGTTGGAGCTACAGTTTATGGGGACGTGTATGAAAAGAGAAAAAAAATGTAATTTCTCTGCAGCTCTCCCATAGATGTGCTCTGTTCTCATGCATATCTACTGGTGTTTCCAGAACTTCTTTGATGTGCAAAAGGGATTTATTAAACTAAACTCTGTCTGCCATAGAACGTAGTAAACTCTTGTCAAATACAATAGATAAACTGATCATTTCTGTGTTTCTCATTAAACAAAATGACTGAGCAAGGTGAGTTGTTGCAGCACACTTTATTTCCCTAATACAGTGTGACAAAGGTATCAGAATAAGGGTTATTCATTGATGAAGTGAAGAGTTTGAGTGATAGTTTTTGTGGTCGAATCCTCAATGATGAATCACAGATTTGGGACAGAGAATCTAAGCACACACAGACTGTTGCTAAGAAGACAAACACTGGGGTGAAAACATTCCTCAGAGCCAGTCTGAGAGATGTACAGGTCGAATGGAAACACTGAAGGTCACATACATTCATACATGACTAGTGTCTCAGCCCAGGGTGTAGGAGTAATGGAGGATGCCACCTTCCTCCAGGTAGCAGTGGTTGTCATGGGTTCCCAGCTTCAGCTGAAGCTGGCAGACTCCCACCAGGTCATCGAAGAGGAGGTCACTGTCATGAACTTCAAGCGTCAGTATGTCGTTCTCCTTAGCATCGAAGGAGGCGAACTCCTCCTCCCACCAGGGGTTGATTTCGTCGTCACGGATGGATGTAGTGCCCAGGGGAGCTGCGCCACAGTACGTCTTGACATACGCGTCTGTGATTCCCAACAGGTCAGCGGGAAGATCAGTGGCACGCAGGTTATACACCCTGAGCTGGGACTGAGCCATACTCAGACTGCATAGGACCAGCAAGAGGTGCAGACAGCTGGAGGCCATGGTGTCACAGGACGCTGTGGGGGGGACAACAAATATAGATTGTAGCTCGCGTTCTGAAACATTTTCTCACATCTGATTTTTCACTATCTAAATTTAGCATCACAAATGTACCTAAAGTTTTACATAAAATCCTGAACATCCCTGCAGACAAACCACAAGGTGGGAGGAGGTCTCCTTCCTCTCAGACATTAGCTTCTGCTTAGATGTCACAGCTTGCAATGGGGGAATCTAGTCTTGTTCATTTCTCTCAACATCTCTTTATCTTAATAACAAGATTTTTTATGGGTTAATATATTGAATGCAGAGAAGGGATTTACTTTAATTTTTTTTATAAAGGGTAAACCTGCTGGTACACTACTTGTCTACTTTCAAAATAAAGTGAGTCAGTTAGAAATGAAGGTCCAGCTGTCTCTTCTGGTTATTTTATTCTGAAATGATTCACCAAAGTCTCAGTTCAGTATCGCGTCTGATGGCGCAGGCTCTGTATTTAGAATCCAGAGTTTTCACTGCCCTCGAGTGGTAACTTTGGGGAACTGCAACATGATTACATTGGTGCTTTCACACAGTGCAGAAAACAATGGTTGTCTAACAATACTTAGACTTCCCTATGCTGTCTGTAGCACTGTTTGGTTCTGAGTGGATATTTACATGTTTAAAGCAATTACATTTCATTTGCTAAAAAAGGCTCAGTAGTTTCCTAAAGCAGCTGATCACTGTAGTTTTTAGTAAATATTATTTAGGAGCAAATTTGTTGGGAACTACTTTCAGCTGTGAAGTAATACTCATTTGGTATTTTAGTATTTCAGGCAGCAGGACAGTGATGTGGTATTGAGTTGAAAGTATGAAATTCATGCTTTAATGAACAAATCAATTCTTTCAGATCAAGACACGAGCGCTGAAAATGCACAATGACAATTTGCACAAGAATTTTAGATGAGACATCAGCTAGCAGTCGCCACAAAGGATTTTTGTAGATACGCTGCAGTGAATCAAAATCCAATTCAAGATGGTACATTATTCTTCATAGGTTAGCATGATCTGCCATCTTTTGTTCTTTGCCTAACTTTGCATAGCAGCCTTAAACTATATAGAGAATAATAACTTAAACATATAATATTTACAAGCGCACCTTTCCATACATATTTTCTAATGATAGGGAGTGCTGTACAACCTTTGTATCATGTTTTCTGTGGCGTCAAGTCTGAAAAAACAGTGATGCCATCAAGGTTATTTCATCTTAGGTTGGGAGACTACAAATTTATAAAAAAAATAAGGCCTGCATTACAAACTGGGGGTGTGGAGTTTGACAGACATGAATGAAAGAGGTAATCAAGTTGTACTATGGGAATTGTGGGATCCAGTGTTTTTGGAGCTTGGTTTGTACTAGGGAACAAAAGTTTGGATATCTCGGTATCTAGCCTGCTTTTTACATTTTAATCTGACTTTTTTAATGGTCTCTGTGAACTTTATGGAAGTGCAATGCTAAACCTGGAGTACTCTTTTTACCTTATAAAACAGAAGTGCTGACAAGATGTACTGATATTGAAATCATATGTATTTACAGACACTGCAGATATGAGGGCACCTGTTAAATGGCCATGTGGCACCAGCTGCTTTTACCTAAGAAAACAGCTCCTCCCCTTACAGATAGCACAAACCTCTGAGGTTGTTGTGTTTGCACAGAAAACTTGCTGAGTTTGAAACAGGATGTTGCATCATCCTCGCTGAAGGTCAGTGTGAAAATTAGCTCCATAACAGCTGCGTTTGTTCCGACTGTTTGTCCTCTCACAGCTCTGTGTACATCCACAATATCTTCCAGACACATCGACTCTGGGTGCCATGGCCAACATTTGATTTCTTTGTTGTTACTTTATGCTAATGGCCGAAATTAAGTTTATTTTTTTGTAGAACTTAGTACATTTGGTCACTCTGGATGACGGTGAAGCTAGAGAATGTAGACATAATAGCAACAATATTCAGTATTACTGTTTTGAATGTGTAAATAAGATTAGCAATATGGCATTTAACAGAAACGAAATTCATAGATGAATTCAGCAGTATTTTGTACTAAAAAAGGGATTGTTTCAAAGTGCAGTTTGATTTTCTAATAGTCACATCTGCATTGTTCACTGTGTGCACAGGCTGAGGTGAAACTATGAGGAATCCTTCGTGGAACAGACAAAAGCTATCAAGCTAAAGTTATCACTTTAACTTGTTGGCAATGTGTGATCATGTGTGCGGCCTCTTTCAGGATGGTTAATATAACAAGGTCTAAAAAATATGCAAACAGACTGCAGATGCAAAACTTACTGCTCTACAGAAACTGACTCACAAATTGCATCTTTTATATAGGTGTTAATGCACTTTTTGTAATCATTTAATAATTGTTTTCAATCTTTGGATTGATTTATTAAACTGACTTTATTTGTCATATTATTTATGCATCCCTCTATATAGCCTTCAGGTTATGGAGGACCACGGTTATACAAGACAGACAAAACCAAACCAAAACTGACTGAAAACACTTCTTTAAAGCTGCAATAACTGATTTTTTTTGGTCACTTGGAGGCAAAGGAAACAGGTTGTGACCAGCTCACTGACATATCATCACCTCTTTAGTTGATATGGCGAACTTGTTACCAAACAGTTCCTTATTCACACATCCAGGAGTCCTATAGCAGCACCACCACTAATTCGGAGGAGTTTGTTTCTGGCTAGCACCATTAAGCCGAGGGGAGCTGCCATGTCATGTGATGATTCTCTGTAGGTTGAGTGACCCCTGTCACATTGCTTTCACATAGAGATTTTGTTATAATAATATTGATTATGGTTGTTTTAAAGCTGGGAAATCATAAAAATACAACAAAGGGACAGGAAATGAACTGTTGAAATAAATACAATCAGCAATAGTGGAGTAGTACTTGAGGTATTGCTTGTAGCAAGAGTTTGAAGAAATGAAAAACTCGACTGGCCAGAAGTAGAAGAGTAGATGTGAAAGTCTTACCTGTAGCCTTGATACCTTTTTTCTCAAATCTGCATCTGCTGTTGCACGTTTTTAAAGCCCAGCAGAGCTCGTATCAGTTTGATAAAAGCCCTCCCATCAACACTTATACTGGAGAACAGCCTGCTACACTCTCACCATTATGCAATATGGTAGAAATAGAGTGATTTCCTGGAAGAAGACGAGTACTACAAGTTTTTAACTAAAATTTGCTTTATTGGTACGACGATGAGTGCAATATAATCAAAGCAGTTTGCACAACTTTTGGAATGTAAAAATAATAACATGGCATTAAAGACTAAAATGTCCGTCTGTGAAGATGGTTTGGTGCTCATTAGGAATGCATGATGTATTTTGTGCACCTGGGTGGAGCCACACAGTGTAGACTAGAGAACTGTTATTAAAGTTTCAGAAGAAGACAACAATTAAAAATGTTCCACAAGGGTTCTGAGAGGAGGGGAAAGTCGACGGGCTTTGTAGTTGGGCCAGCTGGTCTTCAGATCTCTCCCCATGTAGTTAATAGTACCTTTTTCATGACTGTCAATAACACGATAGCTCAATTTAGACACAAAGTCAGAGACAGACAGAGTCTGGTGCAGTTCTATAGATTTTACTGTTTACACACACAATCAGCAAAACCAAGGCCGATTCATGAACACAGACACTGAATAAATTTTCTGTATTACATACTTTTGCTGAACACCTCCCCATGTGGAGCTTAGTCTCAGGTTCCTTCCCCTTGATCTTATTCTTTTTACCATACTTAGAGATTTTCCACCATTTTATTGTGTTTTTTGCCATAGTTCGTTCCTCCCTCCTCGGCCACACGCCAACTCGATGATGTTTTCTTTAACTTGTGGTGTCTCAGCTCAGCTTCTCTTTGCTCACATCAGCCCTGACTGTCACAGCAGCAGGCAGCTGTTTTATTGAAAAAGAATCTGTCACAATCAGCTTTACTGGTCAAATATGTGCACATATACAAGGAATGACTCCTGTTTTCACAGCTCTCAAAAGCTTCGATAAACCCACTGTACACTCCCCAGAAGCAGACACACGCAGGTAGAGACGAGATGGTGAACAAAGTGGAGCGTTGAGCAGCTGAAGAGACAGAACTGTTCTCGGGAGTTGACAGAGACCAAACCAGAGCAAAAAGGAGAGTGAATATTGGACTTACATTCATCAGGTGGACACAAGAATGACTTTCTGTGACTGCTAATGTTGCTCTGTGTCTGCTGGATGTGTAAATATACAACTGTTTGCTAGATAGTTTGCCATATTAACAGCACAATGTAATTACACTGTACGTAAAACACAAGTTTGCACCTTGTCCTGCTACCCCAAGTGACAAAAAAGAATTTTATGCAAGAAAACAAAAGAAAAAAAAGTTTATTTTTTTTCTTTTTAAGTTTGAAATGTAAGAGAATGATCGTCTAAAGCCCCAGAGGCACCCTTCGAAGCCGGCAATGTTCATTGTGCCCTGTGAGGAGAAAATGACAGACAGGACTGTTGCTATTACTGTCAGAGCCTTACTAATCGTTAGAAATGTAACATTTGTCCTGAGGGTGGCACTGCGGGAAACTCAGTATTGCCATTATCAAAAGAGTTTATCCCTTTGGGAAGATACATTTTATGCACAGTTGACATTTTGGCCACAAGTTAGCACCCGAGGAGGGTTCATTGAGTCTCCATAGTGAAATGGGTTTATCATCTGGGCATGAGGTTATACTTCTGGAATGGGGCCAAATGGGTATGGGGTGGTAGATTTATCTTCAACTTTCAAATGCTTAAAAAAATGCCCTGACAGCTCTGATGCAGCTCAGCATTCAATCATAATGGTTGCTTTTAATACACCTTTCAGACCTGACTGGCTCACTTTAACAGCTGTATTTTGATGGACATTTCTGTAGCTCATGTTATAGATGCCATACTATTATGATTATGATTACAGCATTGTGATGTTGAGGGCTTTGTTTGGTAGGTGATGATGATGAAGTGGCGCTCACAGTTATGTTTGTATTTAGAATTATGACATTTCACTACTACCATTCAATCCCCAGTTCTTTTTTGTGCAATACTTTTCATTACTACTGTTTGCTATTTTGCTATTTTATTATTATGTATATATTTTTTTACTGCTTGCTATTTTCTGTGGCCCCAGTAAGAAACTGGAACACCATTAAGTGGTTAGTGATTAACTCACAGCACTATCATCAGCATAATCATGATTAAGATTTTTTTAGCATTGAGGAGGGTAACCTTGTTCGAGTTTTTAAAAGAAACTGGGTTAATGCAGAGGATTTAGTTTTCTGTTTTCTCTCTCTTTCCTAATGGAACCACCACTCCAGCACAGCAGGTGGCGGTAGTGCGCCTTAAGCGCTAGTTGCCTCCTGCCAGTAAACAAAAAGAAGAAGAGCTCTGTTGAGCTGTGTGGAGCTGGACTATGAAAAAGAGTCTTCTGTTCAGTTTACGCAGCGCTGCTTTACTTTTAATCGGATGTTTCGCATTTTACGTCGTTTGGAATTTAAAGGGTAAAACAACTAAAATATCTGAAGTGCGTTAACTACTTTCAGCCACGCTCCGTGTTATCCAGAGCACTGCAGCCGGCCAGCGTTACAGTACCTGCCCGGTGTGATACTGATAGGTGATGCTGTGGGGCTGTTTGTATCCGCAGAGAGGATGTCTGAGCAGACCCTGGAGTACTTCTGGAGCCAGGGGGAGATCAAGAGGAGGGACGCTGCTGCGGTCAGGTGGTCGCACGCTGTGAACAGCAGGAGCGTACTGACGGAGGCTCTCTCAGGTACTTTAAACCGTGTTCTTCATCACAGCACCGCGGCGGCAGCTGTCCACAGGCCTGTCAGGGGGCTCAGGAGCTGGGAGGTCATCACCCAAGCTGCTGCTACCAAATGACTAACACGGCTGTCCAGCTGGTGTTAAAATGACATTTCAAGACACTCATCATCTCACTGTCTGCGTTTCAAATTAAATTTCTAATTCAGAAATCTCTCAGTTTAGACCAAAGATAGTCTTTGCTCTGTCCTGAGTTTTTTCTAATTATTTAGGGCAATTCATTTTGATTTCTCTTTTCCTTTCCTTGTTGCGTAATCACCCCTGAGTGATTCCTTTCCGTCACCCCTTGACAGGTTTTTTTTTATGACATTAAGAACACCAGGTCACGTGCCATGAAGCTGTGAACTTGTGCCACTCATAATTGTGCCTACAGCAACAAGTGCCCATCCCACGAGGACTCCAAAATCCTGTTCCTGTGGTAAAATGACGACTGTAACAACGGAACAGAAGTTCTCACATGAAATTTAACATTGCTGATGACTTTGGGTGTGTGTCACTCACGCAGGAGTGCCCGCTCATGTTTCCAGGACAACCATAGTGCCTAAGCATGTGGCGTAGAGCTGAAACAGTCGATTAGTCGCTCAATAGCGAATTAATCATCAATCAATCAGTCAATCAATCATTGAAGCTATCCAGTGTGAGGATTTGCTGCTTGTCTCTGCTTTTATCATTGTGAATGTAAAATCTTTGGGTTGGACAAAAAAGACGTCTTAAGACCTCACCTCAGGCTCTGGGAACTGTGATGGACATTTGTTGTTATTCTGACTTTTTATACACAACAACTATTTAGCAAAAACAAAACAAAAAAAATCTGCAGAGGAATCTGTAATGAAATAATCATCAGTTGGCGCCCAAGTTTGGAGCTCTATCAGAGCGCACAGGATCACACTCGATCGATGATCAATGAAGGTATACTGGATACACCTTGCTAAAGCACTTAGAAATAAATAAATAAATAATAAAAAATATTATAAGCACCTCTCTATACACTGCAGAACAATTCAGCAGCCTCCAAAACAAGTATAATGTTGAATCCACACCTCTAGAACAGTTTGCATAAAAACTGAACATTAGATGCTTCATGAAGGGAGGATTTATTGGAATAAAACTGAAT
This sequence comes from Chelmon rostratus, assembly GCF_017976325.1. Classification (NCBI taxonomy): domain Eukaryota; kingdom Metazoa; phylum Chordata; class Actinopteri; order Chaetodontiformes; family Chaetodontidae; genus Chelmon; species Chelmon rostratus. Next base: position 7,485,393 of record NC_055662.1, read on the forward strand.
AGCCAAAACAAAGAAAAGTCGAGCTGAGTCATTATAAACAGGCATTTAGTCTGAACTGAACAGGCAGGACCACAAGTTCTACACTGACCAACAGCTTTCTCCCTCAGGTCACACTCATATGATTGAGGCCGACATAATCATGAGAGGTCGTGACCCCAAAGAGCCAATCATGGCGCATCCTCCTGACACGGACAGTGACATCACACTGAAGGAGTGGCTGGAAGGAGTGATGGCGCACAACAAGGGAATAAAACTAGACTTCAAGAGGTGAGAGCCAGCTTCTATTCCTTCAAAGTTATGTGTGATTGTGTGCGGCGCTAACACTGTGGTGTCCTCCACCCAGCCTGGAGGCGGTGTCTCCGTCTGTGGCTCTGCTGGAGGAGGTGCTGGCTGAGACGAGCCATCCTGTGTGGGTCAATGCAGATATCCTCTCTGGTCCAGGGGGACAGGCCAGACCTCTGGAGCCTCAGGCTTTCCTTTCTGCTGTGGGGGCTCTACCCGCTCACACTGTGCTGTCTCTTGGGTGGACTACAGGGTGGACGGCTGGGACAGAAAACCCAGGTGAAGACACTTCAGCACCACTGGCTGTGTTTACTCTCCTAATATAGGACAAAAATGCCATGTAAGCACCTCAGTCAGAGAATTCACTCAGAGACAGGTGTCATTCAGAAGCAGTAACTGGGAGGACAGCACTAACACACCGAGCTGAGGGACAATAGATTTAATCATACTGTTTATCCTGAAGAAGCTATTCATTTGATATACATGGGTGATGATATATAATATAATGATAATGTTATATAATATACAAGATTTACTAAGGGCAGACATTGGGATCTAGTTCCTTCAGCTACAAACAGTTTCTCAGTTGAGTTTCTGAACGATTTAGTGTATTATATAGCATTAGTAATGTTGCTTTAGTGCAAAATCACAGCAGTAAATCATCGTTTAATGCTTCCCTTTTCAAACAGCATGGAAGCTGCCAGCTCTTGGAGTTGGGGTTTGAACATTATCTGATCTGAATCCAGTATCAGTTCCACTTACTGATTCTGATGTCAGTATTGTACCTGCTTTTCGAATCTGAATCCATTCAAATCCCTCATTGAGATTGAGGTTTAGCATTCAACGTTTTCAGGAACTACAGTCTGAGTGCTAATTTAGGGAGCCAGCATATGATTCGGTACAGGAAAACCCATGAGCCTGGCGTATCTGATAATGTTGTTTAACATCAAATTGCTTGAACACCAGATTCACCTGTTAGGGTTAGGGCAACCTAAGGATAACCCTAACCCTGCAGTTTAGGCAGATCACTATCTGCCACCTGAAGCTGATGAAGTAAGAGTTAATCAATTTTCCCTGAAACCTCCTTTTTCCTCAACCATGCAACGTTTTTTCTGCAGTGGCTTTTCCATCTCACCTCAATATTAAACTGCAGTTTCTGCCAAATTCACTAACTTTAGCTAATAGCAGTAGCATTGATGATGGAACATAATTCCAGAGACACTCGGGCGCAGCCACCAGTTTCTGCAGGTTGTCGTTTCTAACCTGACAGATGCTGGTTAGAGCAGTGCAGTTTGGTGCAGTAGGTGAGCAGTGTATTAAATGTAGGCTATTGAAATGGACCAGCAGATAATTAAAACGCATGTCATGCCATTTGCCTGCGGGCCGCAATTTGAGGAACTGTAAACTCAAAAATCTGTAGGCTGAGAGGAGAAAAACAGTTGCAGCCTAATTAATGTTCACTACACTGAAACACGCACAACCTGTGGCTACAACTGGAAAATGAGATAAAGGAATCAGTTCATCACAGAAGACATTTATGTGCCAAAGATAATCAAGAGTCATAGTGAAATACATGGTTATAGCAGCAGAAAATCCGGCATATTGAAATAACAGTAGCCTGTCGACTTTGCCTCAGTTTACTTTACACAAGCAACTTTCTCCAAATATCGAATGTCCTGATTCAGAACTATTAAACTGGTAACCATAAATTATTGAGATGAATGAAAATTGAATTGAGAGAGAATGTGGCTTCTGAACCTGACATGACGTTATCAGCTAGATGGCTTTAAAAGAGAAGACACATCACTCCATGTGTGTTGTGAGAACTACTAAAACGCTTGCCGTTGACAACGGTGGGACAGAGTTAAGCTTATTCCCTCACAAAGGATCTTTGGCTGTGTACGGCGGCCGGCTGCAGAGAGGACATAACCCGACAACAGACAAGTTTGAACCTGGCCGGACCTCAAGTTACTCACAGACTGAATGTTAATTAGGGCAGCTGATCAGCACTGCCTGCTACCTGAACATGTTGTTCTATGAGAGAGAGGGGGCAGATAACAGATTTGTTTGCATGGGAGCTTATTGAATTTGTGTATTTTTCCAAACCAGGTGTCAAAGCCAGAGTCACTCACACCGGTGCACCCAAATCATTTCTGACATTCACACGCGGAAATTTTCGCTTGTCTGAGCAAAATGTTCGCCCATGTTTCTTAAAAGCTTCCGTATCCTCGCTTCTGTGTGCTCTGATTGTTACTACAGTGCCACAGTCTGGCTCTTTGATGTGTTTTTAATAGTTTTTGGACAACAATGGAGCTCTATGGCACAGTGGAATAAGATATATTAGGCTTCGATACACACAGTACTTGACGGTAGGATCAATTTGTTGTTATTTTGGGTCGTCACGTGGGATTTGTTGACAAGACAAATATAGTAACAACAGCCTCATCCTTTAATCCAGCTCCCTGCAGTGTAAAGAGCAACTTCTCAGATTAATGGTTTGTGAGGCCTGTGGATACTGTTAGAAAGAAGCTCGCTTATTGATTTGTTTTGTTGTAATGTTTTTCAGGTTACAGCTGGGACATGGTGCACATGATGGAGGAGATTTGTAGAACCCTTAAGCATCCAGTCACCTTCCCAGTGCGTGCAGCTCTCCTGGCCCAGTCGTTCTCCCAGCTCACATGGCTGCTGCAGCAGTCAGACAGGTCATTATCAGCACAGTAACATTTTACTTTATCTCTCTTAGTTCCACTGCTGGATTTGTACACATGGCCTATCCTGTCATTGTGCTATATAGAAAAAACTCTGTTTTTTGTGGCGATCTATGCACCACCCCTGTTGTAGAGAGGGGAACCGCCGTATTATGGGATGAGCTGTGCAAGCGATCTTCAGCTTTCTAATTAAACATGATTTTTATATGAATCTTTTCAAGGACTTGTCTCTCAGTCTGACCAGCAGTAAAAAATAGTTGCCTGGAATGGCCATCATATCATAGGGATCTACATCAGGGGAAACTTGCCAGCTGACCTAATCGCCCTGCATATTCATCCACGCATGCTGGTTTGTTTACATGTGTGAGGCTGACTTTCACTGTGGTTTTACTGTCATCAAGGGAAACTGAATGCCTCGTGGCACATTCAGCAGAAGGCATCACAGGACATTCATTAATGGGTTCTGACACAAATGTTGAGTTGAGCCGACTTTCAGAACCAGCTTCGACTGATATTGTACATGAGTTCTGCACACAAGCCACAATAGAAAGCATTACAAGTAAATAAAGAGTAGACAAGTAAGGTGTGTTTTTTCTTTGGTGAATGATGGGAGCCATCACTGCTCCAGTCAACAACTAAACAGCAGATGACATCTTGAATAAATAATAATTTTCAGACTTTTGCGCTGACATATAAAATGTTAATACCTTTGAGCTGTTCATGAAATGTTTCTGCTTTCCCTTGTTGTTCACAGATACACTCTAACAGTGTGGACCGGCCAGAATGACAAGTACACAGTAGAGGACTTACTGCCCTACAGAAAAGAGTTTGACACCAGTAGGATCTACTATGACCTGCCGGACCCTCTGAGGACAGAGCTCAGTATGACATTACATGACAATAACTGAAACCCCACTGCAGACACATACTGAGAAGTCATCTGGCTGTGGTCTCTTAACTCTGGCAGCAGACTGACCCCAGAGTGGAGAGAGGAGAGTGGAATTTGTCTCTACCAAACTTGTCCTGTAGCTCATCTACCGTCAATGAACACCATAAAATGCTACAGCAGTGGTTCCTGAGCTGGGGTCGGGACCACCCGGGAGGTTGCAAGATAATCTTAGGCACCATGTGATGATTGATAAGTTAGGAAAGAAGAAGAAAAAGTTTTTCTGACACACAAATTCTGCTTAAATTTTATTACTAGTCTCTAAAGGTTGCTTTTCCTTGTTTAATGGCCTCTTAAAGTGTTGTGATGAAACGATCTGAGACTGGAACGGCACTCTTTGAAAGCTCACAGCTTATAGAGATGCAACCCATAATGAGGGCTGAGAAGTAACTGTTGTTTGGCTATAAATGTTCACAAGCCAAAAAAAGTTGGGAACCACTGCATGGAGGAAGGTGGAGGTTCACCGTTCGAGCTGTTTTCAGAGCAGTATCTCTATGTAAAAATGCTCCATTACAAGTTAAAAGTCCTGCATTCAAAATTGGACCTGAGTAAAGTTACAGAAGTATTGTCATCAAAATGACTTGAAGAGGAGTTTCACAGCAGGCTGAAAAGCAGTGCTTTGCTGCCCTCTCTGGTTTCACCTCTGACCACAGCAGGCATCACTGATAGGGGTGAGTTGATATGCTCAGAAATGTGCTCTGTTGCACCTGTAACCTCACTTCAACAGTGACGTGTATGTGTGACAGTGTATACTACTGTTGGTATCTCAGTATCCTCATGGTTCTTACAGTAAGAACCTCCATAAGACTGTGTTCATACAGTATATTACCAGAAGGGCTCTTGTTTAGCTCTACAGAACATGACTTAATGAGGATATGAGGAGGGGTTATATTTAGACCTACAGGATAATGACTGTATAATGATGGGGTATATTTACACCTGGAGAATAAGACTGGGTGAGGATGAAAGGAAAGGGTCTTAAGATCAGGATACCAAGACTATATAAGTGAGCTATGTGCTTTAATGCAGTTAAGGATAATATATTCCATGTACTGATCTGTTTGCCAGCCATGATAATAAAGGAGTTTAATTAAAAAAGAGTCAGAGTCCTGGTCAAAGCTGCTGTAAATCACATCTGAGTGCGAGCAGACTTAGTCAGCCAATAGGACCACTAGCTGAATGGCTAACTGAGCTGAACTCATATGGTACCCCGTATTTGTTCGAGTGTTGTGCCATTCACAAATGCTTCGTTGAAAAGAATAAATAGGTGAACGAGCTGAGCTGAATCAGTTCCTGTTAATGTCTCAGTCCATTCATTTTAGCTTTTATATCGAGCACTGAGCACAGGGACTGTCAGTCTACATCATGTGACTTATCTAGATTAAAGTCCAAGACCAATGTTGTTAAATCATTGCAGCTAATTGTTAACAACCTGAATCAAGTATGTATTTGTTGCCTTGAACCCACCCCAGTAATCCTGTGAATGACTAACTTGAATCAGTTAGTAAAAGTGCTCATTATGCAGGAAAATGCCCCCCTTGAGTGTTTTATTATTATATATTAAATTATTTTATACTTTTGGGTAGATTAATGCACCATATTCTAAGATGATATCAAGTTGATCGTTATATGCAAAATTATTAATATGCAAAGGGAATGGGAATTGCTCACATAAGATGAAATGAGATAACATGAGCTAAGTAACACTATTCTCTGAAAGTACAATGCAAATATGTTTTCACTGTCTGCCTTTCGCCACGTCTGACTGTAAGTAACACATCTTCAGACAAAATATTTGGCATGAGGTTTATTGAAAATAGACACACACTGCAATATAATACAATGAAGAATGTTGAGTGCATCACTGAATTGTTGCCACTGGCAACTCAGTATGTGGTAAAAAAAAAAAAAAAAAAAAAGTATCTAGAGAATGTTTTACATTTTCAAGGATGCAAATTTACTGGTTGGCAATTTAGATAAAAGGTTTTTCTAAAAGGGAAGGCTGTTTTGTGTCAGTGTGCAGCTTACTGTATGTTAATAAGTACCCGTTTAATCAAACAGTGATATGCACTCCATTTTGAATTTATATTATAGATATATCACCTATGGTCATCTTTAAGAACTGATCATGCTGATCTGGAATAACAAATAACTCATGAAAGTATAATTCACACAAACCACTTTTCTACTAAAAAATTGGTTTTAAACCAGGAGATTGGATGTGGAAGTGTCTTAAGCTGTGTTTCACTTAGCACTGTACATCTTTGATCCAAGGTCATTGACAAAGATTCTGTGATGTCACAGTAAGTCTCAAACCTCTTTGGCTCACACAAATGCTGTCATGGCATGAAATCCTGGTATTCAGCCTAACATTTAATGCCACTGTAAAAGGACAGACTAAAAAATGCTTTTGTAATTGACTAACCATGTTGCTCAGTTGCCATGGAGATGGTTTAGTTGTCAGAACATGACCTAAGTATGGATGGTAACAGGTGGCCGTACAGTATAGGGGATTGTGAAGGTGACAGGAGCACAGTGTACAGAACGTCCATGCTGTCAGACCAGTATCTTGATTTTAACTCTAACCCCCACTGACAAGGTAAAACATCACCTGCAAGGACTCCCCTACACAGAGCACGACATCCCATTATTGAAGAGGAGGACAGAGAGAGGGTGGGACATGTGCAAGGGGCACTTAGAGCCAACAGGTACAAGGAGTGGATGATGACAATCATGCCCCAATTTAAGACTGGAACAAATGCTGCCAGCAAGGACCCTGGACAACAGACTTAATGAACACAGAGAAACAAACATCAGCTGTCTGTGGACACCAGACCAAAACCACTCATAGCATCAACTTGAAAGGGATCATCAACCAGGAGACAGATGGAGAAAGAACAAGGAGGACATGCACATCCAATGCTGAAGACCATCCAGCAAAAAAACAGGTTTACCATCTCTTCCCCATATACTGTATGACCACCTGTTATCATGTGACCAGAATACCTAGATCACATGATTAAACCAAAATCAACTCATGACAACTAAGCAGCTCCATCCATGAAGGAAGGAAACAAGATGTTGTACCTTATGTTAAGATTTGAAGCCCTGTACCTGCTAAACTGCACTTAATCTTAAAAGTGCACATGAGCTGATGCTATCATAGGTATAGAACATCAATGTATGATACTGTTAAGAGCACATGCATTTTCTCCTGATACATGCAATATCTTTCCTAGTGGCCAAAAGTTTCCTTGAAGTTGACCAGCTGATTTATCTGCTCACTCTGCATTGAGTGTCGTCTCCACAGCATTTTCTTGGCCTTCAAATCCCTCAGGAAAATAGGTGCACAGGGTAGAATAGGCTTTGAACCTGTAAGAACACCATTCAGTGTCTTGCTACTTCCACTCAAAGGGTAGGAAGAGCTAGAGCTGACCCCAATATCTGGTATCGGAGCATGGGGATTAAGTGGAGGCAGGTATCCAGGGCGAGTGTGGGCAATGTGATCCAAAAGGAGAGCCCCTGAACCTCTTCGCTCCAGCCCAGCAGCTCCTCGCCTCTGGACAGAGCTCTCTAAGGACTCCCTGGATCCTGACAGAGTGGAGGATCTGCTGTTGACCAGCTTGTGCCTTTCTGGTCCAGTTCCAGCTCCGCCACTATTCTTGGAGCTATTGTCTCGGTTGCCAAATTGTGGTAGCTGAGAGTCAGAACTGTAGTGGTCAATACCAATGTTACGACGACGGACCACATTTTGCAGACTGGAAACATTCAGTTGTCTGAGACAGTCAGAGGAATCTTCATCCAAAGGACAGGAATCATGGGGGAAGGGGAGACTGTCTTGATGCAAGTTTGGGTGTGAAGCAGAATGTAGTGAACTTGCAGTGCTGTCATATGACATCTTTCTACCAAAGCCTCTTTTTCCACCCCCTCCCCTATTCTCACTTCCTGACATGTTCTCTAGTGCTTTCAGAAGCCCTGTTGTGTCTTTGACATCAATGCTGTGGTGGCGTGAAACAGCTGGAGGCCTTCCATGGAAGGCGAGATTATTGACTCTGAAGGACAACTCCTCCTCAGGTGTAATTTGCACTGGCTCCTCTGTCAGAGAGGAGGCCTGGCTCTGCTGGAGCAGCAGGGAAGGACTTTTGGACCACTGCTCTGAGTGTAGCCTCTGGAGGTTGATTCGCTTATCCACACCAGGGACACGTAAAGGACTAGGATGTTGGATTGGCGAGCCTGGTCGAGATGTGACTTGGCCAGGTCCTGACCCTAAACATTGGGGATCTCTGGGGCCAAGAAGGGGGCTACCAGGTTGGGGGGAAGCACTTGCTGAGGAGCCCTGTGGAGGAGTTCGTAGTTGGAAATCATATGGAGACATACAAAAAGATGTTGGGGTGAAATGCAGACGCTCCTCAAGGTCAGGAGGTGGAGGGACATTGAGGTACTGCTTTGTCATCTGATGGCCGGATGGCAGTTTGTTGGTGGTGATGATGATAACCTCCTTACCCTTTGCTTTACAAGCATCCAGGAGGACCCTGAGGATGTCCCTGTTGCCTGAATTGACAGCGTAAATCAGTGCTGATAAGCCTGCATGATCCTCCAGAGTCGGATCAGCTCCACTGCTCAACAAGAGTGAGAGAATTTCAGCTCCGGCTTGTTCGAGACATGCATGCATCAGTGCCGTTTTCCCCGTCTTGTCTTGGATGTTTGGATCAGCTCCACTTTCCAGAAGATACCTGTTGGAAGAAAAATCAAATTATTACACCAGGAAACCCCTGAAGTGGAAGCAAGTCATCCTCAGCCATAACATACTTTCAAGAAGCAATAGCATACATGAATCCTGCAAGGACATACCGAACCATCTTGTGCTTGGGTACACTCTGTGAATCTGTATGGTGTGTCTTGCAGGCCACCATGAGGGGTGTCTCGCCATGTTCATTACTCTCGTTTATGTAGGCCCCTCCCTCCAGGAGCAGCCGAGTCAGACGCAGACGGCACAAATAGACAGCCTTCAGCAGAGAATTGCCATCTGTTCGAACCTCTGTTGACTCATCCATTGTAATGATCTTGGCTGCCTATAATCCACCTTCAGTGTCTTTAATGGATGACTGTCACTTGTTTGTCCAAAGGTACACACAGCCCAGTGCCTGCAACAGATGAAGAAGAAGATTAAATTCATTATTAAATTCTCAGATGTAGACCATCAAGTGGCTTTAAATTGTGGGTCCTCAACTATACCAGAACAGAAAGATAAATTGCAGACCCTACTTGTTTTAAGCACAACTGTTTTCTTTCTGATTCAAGACCTGAAAAGGATCTAAACCCATCTCCAGCCATGGTGAATGTTAATGTTAATGTCACTGTTTGGTTAGGTTTAAGGCACCAAAAGTACTTGTTAAAGGAAAAGGTTTCCCACAGAACACCAACCCCCCTCTCTTGGTTGAAACTTGTGTGTTAGTTTGACCTACCCATTCACCCCACATTGCTCCATTTGTGGGCTGTCTTGATCTTTATACCACATCACCTTGCTTTGAATGTCTAATATTGGCATGGATGGGTATACAGTAGCGTCAGTTGAAAGCCCAGTGGGGTAAATAAAGGGTAACTTGTGCATCACATCGAGAGGCGTGACAAAGTGTTGGTATGTGACACCATTGGAGACAGACACTGAGATCCTCCTGGTGGCACTGGCAGGTAGTATCACAGCCACAGGTGCCACTGCTGTGCTACATGGTGACACACAGTTACACACTTTTATTTTCAAAGCTGTTTGTTTGTCACTGTTACATGTTTGTTACACTTCGTGACATCAAAGCATCATTCATTACATGTAAATGTGAAAGAAAATAAGTATCAGCGCCACCTCTTCCATTGTCACACAACTGAACTGCACTCACCTACACAGCACATAAACATCACGACCTTTGTCTTGCTATCTGAAGCATTGTTGCTTTTCCACATTCTGGCTTGTAAAACTCAGTAGGAGGAAACTAGAGCCTATACCTAATGAGTTATTACACATTCAGATTATGAGAAGCCCCAGGTGTCAGGTTGTTAAGTTATTGTAAATGTGAATGGTTCACAGTTATTCCTGTGAGTCCAGGCGACCCGTCCAGGGCGTAGGCCTACCTCTCCTCTCATCCAGTGCATACTGTACTAGGCTAGGATCCAGCCCACTGTTGACCCTGAGCAGGGTAAGCAGTTTAGAAAATGGATGGATTGTATCCATAGCAACAACATTTGATTACCAAAGTGGGTGACTGTAGCGCACTTAAGACATAGATCTATTGTTAACGTCTCTAAGTTCATAGCACACTGAAATGAATGCAAACCAATGGCTGCCTGGAAGGAAGGAGAAATGCAATTTGAGAAATCTGAAAATTAATGACATGCTTTAAAAAATGGTCAGCTGTCATGTAAATAGACACAGTTTTTATTAGAAGAGTTATCCTTGATAGCAATATATATGACTACATATGACTATATGATTATGGCTGCTGCACCTTTATAATCACAGCTTTGCATTTGGCATGTGTTTTCATGACATTTCCATGTGGGTATCAAATAGTTTTGCAGTGTTTGTGAGGCAGCAGCTATCTGAGCTCTTGGTAGCTCTGTAAAAAGCCAACTGGATGTTGCCTTGAATTGTCACAGTGATGGTCAGAGTTAAGCTGAAGATGACGCATATACACACATATCCGCTTGTATAGATGCCACAGGAACTATGATCTACAGCAGACGAGATTACACACTGGCAGCACTTAAAACCCCAAACAAGCCATCAGTTGCTTTATGTAAAGTAGATGTGAAGCGACAGAAGCGATGCTCCTTCCTCCTCCCAGCTCAGACATAAGAACGCAGTGTGTTCGTCATCCTCTCCTGGACTGCCTGTATTCACTTCTGCAGCCTATTGTGTGTGTGGCCTTGTGTTTCTATCAGCCAAGTCTGTGAAACTGTGACCAATAACTTATTTTAACTGTGTAGGTGTGTGCGTGTGTGTGTGTCAGTAGGGTCTAAAGCATGTACGTAAATACAGCTAAGGACAAACTATAGAAAGAAGTGAAGTATTTGTACTTTTAGTGTATGCACTGTGACATCTGCCTGTACCTGTACTCCAGTTCATAGTCTGACTGTAGCCTGGCCCTACAAGAGACTGACTTACTTATCCAAACAGATAATGAGTCTCACACAATATCAACCCAGTGATGTCCCAATAACGAAGATGATGATCCTACACAGAGTGTCATGACGACAACCAGCGCAGCATCTGACGCCTAACAACATCCAAACAAAAAGACTAACCTGTCAGAGTTTTTTTGCCCTCCCTGAGGTTGACGTCATCTTCAGCGATGTTGACCAATAGGAGCACAGAGCTCTCGACTTTAAACAGGTAGAGGAGAAAGTAGGAAGGAATGTTTAATTTTTTTTTCAGTGGACCTGTAACTATCTGACTATCTATCCCCCTGGGGCCAGGAGCATTATACCAAACTATTCAGTTATCATGATTGCGGCTGTGGCATCACCCTCTCCACACATGTCTGCTGCTCACGCACACACTCACGCTCTTTCAAACGCACCGGCTATGAACGGTTCCAGCTGAAGTTTCGTCCACAAACCTCTGACAACATACAGAAACATTTATTGTCTGTGCTGTCATGCAACTCCTGAGAGATGGCACGCTGTGGTTGGTTAGAGTCCAACATACAGTCTGCAGTGTCTGTCCACATATTGTGCCTAATGTGTATGCAAGAAGCTTTGATGAATCACATGAACAAAAGTAAAATTATATTATTATTGGGCCTATTAATGCAGTAGCATTTAAGTACTTAATTACTTTCCACCACTTAAGCTTTGAAGCTACTTATTAATACCAGAAAGCCTGTTGCACAAAAGATATTTGTGTTTTTACTGGGCAAGGAGAGTATAGCATAAAGATGCTATTAGTTGCATTATGGGAAATGTAGGAACCAAACATTTTTTGGAGCATGACTCAAAATATCTCAGCCTCTGCTTAAAAGATTTTGACCGTCTTCTTTTAATCAGTATCTGAGTCTGCTAACTTTATGGATGTGCAACACTAAATCATTGGAGTACTTTAAAATAATTTGTACGATGCTGTCATGGTTCATACTGGAGGACCATAATGTATGTGCGAGCTGTGGGAGGTTTAAACCTCTGTTAGCAGCCTTTTCTGCAGGGTGACATTCAAACCCCCGTCTGTGCTTCTTTGAGAGGTCAGGCCTGGCCTTCAACCAGCACCAACACAGACAGAATAGCTAATGAGAGAGGCAGCAGAGAAAATGTCATTCCTAAACATTTTATCATTCCACATCTAAAGGCCAGGCATTTTTCTTCATTCCATGCTCCCAAGTAAAGATTCAGATAGTGTTCTCATCATGATAATGATCACTTTCAACATAGCCAGTGCTTTATAAGTATATACAAGAAGGCCATATGCAGTGGCTGACATAATAAACCCGTTTAGTCACAGGTAGCACTGGAAGGTGCTGTCGATTCAACACAGAAGCAGAGTTCAAACTGCGACTTGAAAGGAATCAGTGAACAGCACAGAAATAACCCTGCAAGGACAGATTTCTGCTGCCTGTCTCCCGAACATATTCTGAATTCTGTCCACCTATGACTGTCAGATAAAGCAGATCATACAAAATTATATACAAAAGAACGGAATGAAACACCCACACTGATAAATCTGGTTTCATGGCATAAACACAGTAAATGTAGCGGGATGCAGATGATACACTGTAACAAAAAGCACGTAGCATACCTAGATGAATGGTATCATCCCTCCTTCAGTGTGCTGAGGGGTCTACTTTCTTTAGATATTAATATTTCTGCTGGTATTAATTAAATAACTATTCTCACCAAACCAAATTAGGGAATATTAGGGCACATACACTGCAGCAACAAACTGTCTCCAATCATTTTTAAAAGCACAACTGTAACTTGTAGAATGAAAAAGAGTCTTAATTTCCACACCACAAGTCATTGTTGTCATGTGCACAAACTTACCTGAATGTGTCGCATTCTTCGCTTTGAAAGCTGTTCAAACGGCAGGTCCCCTCCAGTTGATAGGTCAGTCAGTGTGCAGGCTGAGGAGAAACCGGCGGGGAGAGCAGGCATCCGTGCTGGTGAGTGACTGATGACAGGAGGGAGTGAAGACTAATATACGTCAGATGAGAATGAAAGGCTAGCCTATGGCAGCTGAGGAGCAGGGAGCACGCAGCCAATGACAGCACATCCTATTGTGAGCAGGCACAGTGCAGACAGTGGTCTTTGGTAAAGTATTTGCGCAGGTAAGACTTATATTCAGACTGTTGATGTGTGAAATGACAATAGTGGCGTCAACGTCAGCAGAAAGTTCAAGGCTGGAGACAGATGTAATTTGGTGAAGATTGCACAACAGCGAGCCTCACTCACTTCATGGACATATTACCATATTCAGAAGTCAATGACGGAGAGAGGCTGAGAAAATTAGTCACCTGAATCTATGGGTGACTGAGAGGGATTTAGATTTTTCCAGCTCAGCTGTTTAATCTGGTCACGTAGCAATAGTTTATTAAACGGTGTATCCAACCTGGACGTCCTTCTCAAATGTGTGAAAATTCAAAACCGATGATGTCTGTGCTACAAGTGTTCAGATGTAGTGTTGTGGTGCACTGTTCTTTCCCTCATTCTCGTTCATCCATTCTGCCTGTGGTTTCATATTTGCTGTGCTTCTATCCAGAAGGGCTTTTAACTTGATACATTCCAGGGCTTTTCACTGTAAGGCCCCAGTATGACTCACGCTAACTAATGTGTGTGTGTTGTCCACCACATCTAAAGGTGCTTTCTGACAGTGAAGGCTGTTTATGATGTTCAGAATGTAATTGTATCACATTGCTAACCAGTTCCTCTGTTTGTACAACCTGCTCTCTTTAGCTGCGTGGTGAGATTACAGTAGGTGGATTGCAGCAGCAGCAGCCTGTGGGGTGGCCAACCATGCAGTTGTCCCCTACTGTCAGCAATTCAAAAGCAACCAGTTGCTATCTGAATGAAGCTGGAGTAGGTAAGAAGCATCAGAAGTATTTTTTGTTCAATTTGTTGAATTAATCTTCACATCCCAACAGAAATCACTAAATCAAATAATCATACTCATTTCATCCTGTCTGAATTAAATGCATAAACCCCTCATTACAAAGATGAATGAGTTCAGTGGTACAAAATCGGAGGCACTGTTCTACAGATACGGAACAAGTGATATGGTCAGATGAGTCATCCCTCACCATATTCTTGACAAGTGGGTGAGAGCATGTGTGGCGTACACCAAGAGAACAGTACCGGCCTGACTGCTTGACCCTCGCAGAGCAGCAGGATCTCATATGGCCTCAAACACTGCCCTCAGCAGTGGTGTCCTGGCACTTAATGTGTCATAGGTGAATCCAGTGCAAGCAAGCACATACTGACCACTACAGCTGACTGGACAAAGGAAACACTGTTTTTTTATGATTGCTTTCAAGCATTTTTCTAACACGAGTTCACTTCTCCTGAACTCCTCACACATTTTTCTTCACCAGCACACCGCTCTGTTGATCTCACATTCATCAAGCACTTATGCAAATAAAACACATCCCAGGTTCAATGCTTGTACCACCACACTAACATGTTTCCTAACAGGGACTCTTTGTCACTTAGAACACGCTCAGCCTAAACAATAATAATAAAAAAAAACATTACAACGTGTATTCGTATTGTCCTTGAAGTGGCCTTCCCTCTTTTATTTTTTATTTGTACTTTCATTGCTTTTGCATAAACCAGACTGCATTACAAGAAAAAGAATGACTCATCTTCACTGCATGGATTGTGCTACCTCGCACGATTTATTTGATGAATCAGAAAAGCTTCAGCAGGCTTTGCAGTATTTTTTCTTTAAAGCTTTTCTAGTAATACAATACAAACATATATATGAATAACATGAATATTATTCCCTGCCCTCTGCATTTGGCCACAAGTTCTTATCCACATCACACCTTACATCATCTCTTTAAAGGCACTTTGGAAAGAATCTTTCTGCATGCCGGATCCCCCCTGGCAATCTCCTGCAGATATGTCCACATATACAGCATTCATTGGATCCAAAACTTTCCACATACATGAGGAAAATAACAGTTGGGGTTTATTTACATGTAGACAGAGCAGAATTCTAGCAAATTGCAGTCTAATTTACAGTCATTTTGTGTTTATGAATGTAAACTGTGTGTCACTGATATAGGGGCAACATCTTGAGCATATACAGTACAGTTGCTCACAATATGTCTTAGAAGGAACATGTAGAAAACTCAGTAATTACACATGCATGTATAAAAGACCAAAGATGATCAAAATGAGCCACGAAACCAGGGAACCGTGCTCATAGGTTACTTGTCAGGTGTCCTGTTTGGTATTAGCAATTAACTCCTGACTGATTTATTTGGCTTAATGTGCTTTCTCTGGCAGAACTACCCTCTTGGGTTCAAGAAAGAAAATAAAAGAAAATTGGAAATACTGGAAGATGCACTGTAGTTACTATGGATGTGGAGTCTTGATATGGCAACACTGGCAACAATGAAGCTCAGAGGCTTTCAGACACAACCTAATGTCAAAGATGCCTCATGATTTTATTGTATAAACAGGACGGAAGCAATATTTTCAGAAATAAACTTATAGGCCCTGGTGCCTCAGTGCTCTTTGGTATAAATGATGGTTTGACCTGACTTGGAATACATTTTGTTCTGGTTTTAACTTGATGCAGTGAATTGGTTAGCTCCTCACCCTTAAAATAACTTTGGTCTTGGCAGGGTAGCTTCCTGTGGTTCTATTCCTTTGTTTCAGATTAAAGAAAAAAAAATCCATCAAAATTACTTCAGGTTAGTGGGAATAAAAAAAAAATCAACATGTGACACCAAGTTTAAAGTTTTGTACCTACACTTGAAGGTTTTATTCAACAACTACCTGCATATGTGCATACATTGAAACAGTGTTTGTCCATTACAAATAACTGGCAGGTGGACTGAGACAAAGCATCATGTAGCAAAACATGACAAGTGAAATGACTGCTCTGATCACAAGAAGCTACAAACGGTTAGCTTTTGATTCTAGACACAACCACACATCTGCTCCCCATTATTATGTGGTTTGTCCACTTTGCCTTCAGAGCAGAAAGTAACTGCAGCGGTTTTCTCTGAGCAGACACTGACCTACTCAGCTGGTCTTTCTGGAAAAAGCCAGAAAAAAAGATCATGTTAGCCACTTTTTTTTAACTCATGGGGTTCAACCTGCAAACAACTCTACATCTCCATCTGTACAAATCACTTAAAAAATCATTTAAAGTTCAGAATTTACATCATTCTGGTGCCCGTTTACAAAATGACAAAGATTTTGTTTTTCCATTTCCTCTTCACTGCTCGATGCTCTCATAGACTTCAAATCTGTACTGGATACCATTCTCCTCCTGCGGCTCCTGTGGCACTCCTGGAAACCTGGAGGAGAAACACACCTTACTGCATGTGTCTCCATCTGGTGTCCACAGAAATGTTTCTGTGCAGTCTTGGTGCATTTGAAAAGCTGCTGAGCAAATACTCAGTTGTACTGACTTTCAGTTTCACCTCCAAATAAAGTGCTTTAGATAATCCTGATAAATTGTTGGTTTGTTTCAAACCTTCCTGAGTGTCTGACTGCGAGAGTTTCTTGACCCATCAGATGTCTGTGCTCCAAGATCTCAGCAAATAACTTGGTTTGTACAAAAACTGCTTGGCCAAAACTACTAAATTAGACTCAAGTCATGTCAAAACCTAAATTACCTAAATGAATGTGGTGAACATGCGTGCTTATCTTACTCTGGCAGCAGGCGATATCTGTCTGGACTGATTTCAGGGAGGAACGTGTCACACTCAAACTGCTTCAGGATTCGTGTGACAAACAGCCTCCTGGTCCCCCGGCTCTCCATCAACTCCTGGGTAACCCAAAGCAACCAAAACATAATTACAGACGGTGCTTCTGCAGATGTGTGTGTAATTTCAGCTCATGCTGAAGTGGTTCACCATGCCCGTGACTCACAGCTGCAACCAGTTTGACAGCAAAATGAAACATTGGATAATTATCTAGATATTATTTTCCATTATGAATTTGTCATTAGATACTCAAGCCCACCCTCCATTGGTTATTTGAAAACGGGCAATTTCCTGCATCAATTTTCCACCAAAACTCGAAAATAATGACAACAATTGAAAATGAAAGACTGAACAATTAAAGCATGTGAGACATAAGTAAAAAAAACACCCCAACAAAACTTTGTAAAGCGTGTGAGCAGCACTCTGAGTGATCCATGCAGTACCTTGTAGAGAGAGCTGCCTCCTATAACCCAGACCTGGTCAGCCTGGTCTGCCAGCTCCGTGTCGACCAGCCTGAGAGCTGAGTCGAAGTCTGCTGCCAGGTGGTGTGCTCCTGCAGGGGGCACTCTGGAGGACAAAAGGCACTGATATCAGGTCACTCTTATGACTGTGCAATAACTGATGCATAGCAACGTTTCACTTTAGCACCATTAGGCCCTGCGTCAAGGCTCCTGCACAGTGCAGCTTCCTGCTAACTGGCCATCATGTTACTTACTGGCTTTAAGTGTCAGTTCACCCAAGTTACTTAAAACCACATTTCTCCCTTAAATCCCTATCTGTCTCTCAGGTTTCTGCCTCCACCTGAATACAATAAAGGTGAAAGGACTTCAGTCTGTAGTGAGCCTCACTCGATGCCAGCTTAATTAATAGAAATGGAAAATGTCAAAGAGACACCAGTGAGGAACTCTGCTGTCCATAATTCAATGTTCCTCTAAAATAATGACCCAAAGGACATGATGGAGAACGTGTCTCTCTTCGAGGGAAATATCTACAAGGCTCTATTCTTCTAAAAATCCAACTACATCCTCGTCGCTGCCATCTTAATGGCAAACACAAATAAGAGACCAGAGGTGAAGGATCCTCCCATGACATTTAGATGTAGTATATGGGAGCATGGCAGTTTCATATTTATGGACAATTATTCGTGTAGAGTATACAGGATCTTAGCATATGGTGCTTGAGCCTGGCTACAATACACCATCACCTGTGCATTTTAGTCTGTTGTGCTGCTCTGAGTCTAACGGTGGAACATCACTGACATTGTTATTTATTTTATATTTTTCTTATTGACAATATTCCAGTACTTTGTGCCTTAACTGTTACAGTAAGAATTACTGAACCGTTACCCCAAAACCAAGGAACACACAGAACTGTGAATTTTGTGTACTGTGTACCCCTTTATATTGTTGCCTGTACTGTTAACTTTGAGATTTGTATTCAAATGTAAAGTGCGTTATAAATAAAATCTATTATTATTATTATTATATTCATGGTAGACAGCATTCCTGTCTACTAAAATTAGTTACACATAAAAATTGTTAAAATAACACCAGATTAACCTCTAAATTCATTACCAAAAGTATGCAGTGAATGTGAATGCTGAGCGACATACAGCGAAACAGTGGGTGAATACTGAAGTTAACTACAAACAGAACAACTCAGTCAAGTAGAGATGTGCAGTGTATCTACAGTAAGACATCACATCTCATCTGTACACACTGTTGTGTAGCAGCATTAAATGTTGTGTGACACATACTTGCACTCCCTGCTGAGGACGATGTTGATCCTGTTGTTCAGAGGTCTGTTCTTCTCAGGGATGGAAAACCACGTTTTTCTGCCCATAATCACCACATTCTGCTTGCCTGCAGGGCAGCAAGGTTTGGATTAATCAATTAGTACCTCACTCTCCTTCAAGTGAAGGTATTTCTTATATATTTACAACTTCCTCTATGAAAGGCCCCAGGATACCAACTACACTGTTTCAGCACATGCTGGCCAATGCGTGTATAAAAAAATAAAAACACACATAAAGGGGGGTTTGGTTGGGAGTATTGACAGTTGTGTTGACATCGCTGGCTTAGTCTATTATTTTTTCCATTACATGATTGCCATTTTGGCTTTATTCAGACATGACAGAACCATTATGGACAGAGCTGCAGTGTTCATCCATCTGGCTCCTGGCCCTCATAGCAGCAGCACCACTGCTGCAGAACAGACTCGAGTAGTAAGAGGAAGGCAGATCGTGTCAGTTCTCACACAGGCTGCATTAGTTATGGATTGCAAAACTTATTTTGAAGTGAATGTCTAAATTAATGACCATCATGAGCACGAGAGACACTTGTCCCACCTCTAATCAATCCCTCAATACATTTTCTCATCAGTTTCATCATTTAATAGCTGAAATATCTACTCCACGCCTGTTTATAAGCTATAAAGGTTCACAGTTATGGAATGCCTCCTCATCAGTGTGACAGCTTTCCATTGAGACTTGCATCGCTGCAAGTGTTACAGAAACATTTCTGGGCTTCAGCCTCAGTCAGACTGCCATTTCATCACCTCAGATCAGCATGTAAAACTCATTTGCATGATCCTAATTAACAGAGTAACGCAAGATCCTGCTTATGTTTCATGTTTAACAACTTTCTTTCTTAAAAAACAGACAAGTAAGTTCCAATATGATTAAAGACAAACATTCAGCTGTGAGTTAATGAGGTACACCCTGCTAAAACTAATGCAGTGCGACACCACAGTGCTGCTATAAAGGCTCCCATCATGAGGGTTCGATAACGATCAGTTTGTGTTGAAATGATTTAGTGAGGGTGGGCTAAATAACAGAAACACCTCACTACATAAAGCAGTACAGTTTAAAAGCATCTGCAACGACATCCTCCAAAATGATCTAACAGCAGGCCCGGCAGGCCCCTGTCAATCACTGGGCACTAAAGGGAGCAGAGCACGGGTGCTAACCACTGATTGGGCAGTAAGCACAGAGATCGGCCTCAACATGAACTCAGCACCATGAGCTTGACTTTTAAAGTCAATAAAGTTAGCTAAACGTTTTTATGGCCACTGTAAATGTCTGTGCAGACCAAACTGTCTTTGCTTATTCCAGTTTATGTCATATTCTACAGCCACTCTCCCCTGGCTCTCTGTTTAAATACACACTGAGCACAGTCACTGGAGGAGCAGCCTCCTCAGAGCTGCTAACGCTGATGAACTTTGACCTCTGGACCTGTTTCACTCCAGTTTCCCCCAAAACAAGCTGAACTCACGTTACCTTTCACAGACGGAGTCGCTGTCATCGTCCGGAAGTGTTTGAATTCGTTACTAGAAAAGAAGAACACAGGATTCATTTTTTGGCCAAGTTAATACATTTATCGTAGCTAAACACAAAGTTAATGCTAACTTTAACTGAGGATTTTATTGTCATATCGTTATAGTGTTTCCTCATGAACAGTCAGCAAACCCCTCGCAGCGGGACTTACTTGAGTCGAACAGGGTGCCAGGGCAGGTTTCCATTCATCCCGATACCCAGATCAGGACACACCGCCACGATACCGTTCAGAATGCGGGACATTGTAGGACTGGACAAGCACAGTTTCCTTACTGAACTGCGTGTTACCGCTTCAGCTTCCCGCCTGCTAACATCACAGAAGCGTCGGAAATGACGATTTCTGCTTCTTCTTCTTCTTCGTCTTCTTGTTTCACGGCAGCTGACAAGTTGTTACAACACTGCCATCTCGTGGAGTCAACTTATTCCTCCACCAGTTCTGTTAAAATCATCCAACTGTTATCTGATTCAAATGTGTGTATATATACATATAGTGATTTGTCTTATATTTGTTATTGGTATCCCCCAGATTTCCAGAACAAATGCCAGACTTATAGCTACAACCCTGCCTCTATAACTTTTATCATCTGTCCTATTGATAATAGCAAACATCCTGTCTGAATCATTGGTTTTTATTTTATTATTTAACTTTTTCATCTTCAATTTTATTCTTACCCACTTAGACTGGCTGAGTGGAGGACAGTCCTCCAACTGCTGACCTTGGCCTCTGGACCCTTCACCTTTTGGACTACATGGGACCCTCTGCTCACATGCATTGAAACTAGACTTGTCTGAAAAGCTAAGCAGGTTGGACCTGATCACAGCTCAGATGAGCAACTCCAGGAGAATATACAGAGTATGATAGGCTCAGATCTTTCTTTAATTCCCCAAGGCCTAACTTGTACCTCTTAAAAAATTGCATATTGGATTTTTTTTTTTTTATCATTGGAGAAGTGTTGTTGTGAATTTTTACTAAATCCATCACCTACATCTTTCGTACGTAGTTTGACTGTATCCTAACCCAGGAGATGACTAATCTGGCTAATTGGATAAAGGTCTGCTTTGAAACTATACAACACATTTCTCACTGGTTAAAGCATTAGTACAAAAAAATCTGTTTTATTGTGACTGCCATGTCACAAACAAAGCTGTAGTACAAAACTGTATAAACAATAAACACAAGCCACTTGTGAGTGACAAAATCCAAAGCAGTGCACTGTTTAACAAGAGGAAAGCAGCGCAGCGACTCAGATGCAGTTCTCAGAGCAGGCAGGAGCTGTGGTGATGAGCTCCTATTGGTTGGCCCCTCAGCTGCAGGAGGCGCTCTGATTGTGAATGCAGCAGGGGCAGCAGTGCAGCGAGTCATGGATGAAGAGATCACACTCCACACAGAACACACTGCGACATGACGGACAGGTGAATATCTAGAAACAGAGAGGGAGACGGGGCAGATGAATAAAGATGGGTAGAGGGACTGCAGCTTCCATATAGCTGAGGGACGAATACGACTTGAGAATGGTCAAAATTAAAGCAGCAGAAGCCAAGATAACCTGACTTTTAGTCCAGAGTATGGGTCAAGCTCCAAAGACACTGGTTCTTACAGCTCCTATAATTCAACTTGATAGTGTGTCTCTACTGTGTCTTCCCTGACACACCACTAGTTAGAAACACAGTCTACTGTAGTTGGAAGATTAGTGGTAACTGTTACAATACAACATGATAAAAGGGTATACCTGGGGCTAAAGCGTTAAGGCACAGAACATGAGCAGCACCTTCCAGAAGTACGCCCTGGGGTACATGTGCCTCTGCCTGGGGCTCACTGCTACACTCGCACATGATCAGGGTTATTTCCTCAGACCTGACAAAACTCCTTCAGAGCTACAGAAGACTTTTTACAACTGGTGTTCTAGCAACTGGCACTACATATCCAGACATTACTCAGCCACTGCACTTACACTTTTATCTTTCAGCTCCCCTTGACAAGCTTGACAGAACCTGAAAGCACATCACAGCAGGTTTAGATACACAGCAGCATAGTGTGTGTGTGTGTGTGTGTGTGTGTGTTAGAGCCACCTGTCTACTTGAAGCTCCTCCACAGGACTCTCTATAAAGGCTTGCAGGGGGAAGAGGTGGTGAAAGGATCTCGCGAGATGGGGGGCCAACACCAGAGTCAATCCTTGAAGACAAAATATCACACACACACCAGTCAAAGCTAAGTCAGGTTTTATCTCATCTTACACTGACAGACACCGACACAGACTGAATCCTGCCATCAGACATACCACAGACTTTACACTCCACAGGCAGCTCTGTGTACTTGGCGTGGCACTGTGGACAGAAGTACCCTCCCAGCGACAGACCTGGACCACTGCTGCTGTCCAGATGACTAGGAGACACACACAACAGGAGAAACACGACAAAGGAAATTTACTCTAGTGCACCGTGGCCGCTCACAGTCCGACTCACAAGTTTAAGTCTCACTGTTTCTACTTACGACATGCTGAACGAAGGCTTGGAATCCTGGTCAGTAAGTGAGGCGATGGTGTGCTGAGGAAAACCTGCGCAAACACAGGACTCCAATGAATTTGCTCTGAGACAAACATTAAGTAAATATTTTTATAGTTATAGCAACATTTTGATGCGGAGCAAGAAGGACCTGTATGAAAGTGTTTTATGGAAACAAAAGGAAACCATTTTAACGGTGCCTTCCCTGTCACCAAAGGGTGTTGGGGGTAAATGGGGAGGGACTGTTCCAAGTGTTCACAAGTGCTACAAAGTCCAAAGCTTAGCATGTTTCAGTGGAATCATTTCAAAGTCTCCCAGAAAAACAGAAATTATTTTGATGTTATTTTATATTTCTCTTGTCATCTTGTGACTACATCCCATGAAAAGACCAACACCAACAACGTGTTCATCTGTCTCACTGTACTCAGGCCGGCCATTAGGAATTATGTAGTAGTTTTTAACAAGGACTACTCAAAGAGGAGGAAAAACGATTTGTTTGAGGCCATTTTCAGCAGTGCATTAATCTTCATATGGTGTTCTAGTGAGTATTTCAGACAGCAGCAAATTTCTCCTTGGAGATAAATAAAGTATCTATCTATCTATCTATGTGGGAACTGAGTCAGAGTAAACTACAGTGTGTGTGTTAATGGTGACGAAGTAACACAAGGGATTTGTTGAAAATAAGAAAATAACAGAATATCATCAACTTTATCATTTAAAAGGAGGAACGAGAGCTTCCACCATGCTACCACTGCGATTTTAGGTTTTGACACACTTGGTGTCTGGATGCTCTGATGTGTTTTATGTTTCCACTTAGTTTGGAAAGAGAGGAGGAGCTGATCCATACCCCAAGATGAAGACAGCATCTGTATACTGACCCATGCGTATTAGAGAGCATTCAGATGAGGAACTGGCTGGAGGAGGTTTGACGTGCAGCATCAGCAGCTCTTTGAAGTGACTCTCGTCGAGGATGACGTGGTACGAGCCGCCCGTCTCCCTGGTCAACACCGTACACACCCGGACCTCCGCCGACAGGCCGATTACCGACACCCGCACCTTCAGAGACTTCAGGGTCTGACGGAGGAGACACCCGGTTAGAGAGCTGCATGTGCATCACGCTGAAATCAAAAGCCATATGTAGAGCAAGCCCAGCAGTCCCCCACTTATCCAGGCAAGGGTTAAAGGTGACTTCACCTTGATCAGCTCATATATGTTGGCTGGGTCACATGTGGTCAGGCTGCTGAGGATTATCAAGATCTCTCGGCTCGTATGTCCAGGCATGTTCCTTCACACACAGAGAGGCACCAGCTGAGTGACGCTCAGTAATATCACATAAACCGACGGAAAGCATAAACATTACAGAACCTACTTGAGGGTCTGAATGGCCAGGTTGAGAGAGTTGTACAGGGACGGCTCTCCCACACACACCGTGTCCACTGCTTTCTTCAGAGCAGCAACGTGCTTCTTTGGATTTCCTGGTGGTGAAACAAAACAACACATCACATGACGTTAAAGCTGCATGAGGTGACTTCACAGACAGGAGGCTGTAGCTGACGGCCAATGAAAAGTTTCAACAGATGACAGAGGCAAAACATCCAACACTGCAGGGTGTAGCTTTTTCTGGACAGTGAGATGCTCGCTGCTGTTAAAAAAGGTGGAGGCACATGGTTCATCGATTATGATAATTTTCTCTGCTGCGGTAACTTCTGCTTCAAATGAAAAATCCTGACATTGTTAACTTGGCCTTGGTGGTTTGAAAAGATAACAATAACATCGTCAAAATTCTGTGGTTCAGAGATGAAATACTTCTTTAAGTATTATCTAGTGTCATAGTCACAGGCGTCACATCAATGTCATGTGACACTACTGTCCGAACATTTCAAAGCGTCGAGCAGCCGACCTTCCTGTTTTCCTTTGATAGGTGTGAGTATTACTGATCGATTTTTCCATCAACACTGACTGACACTTAAGTCATTCATACTTTTAAACTGACGGTGAAGAAGGCTTGTTTCATATTTTAACCTGTTTAAGTGCTTCACACATCAAGATAAGGATTACACAATGCAGACTCAATAAATGAACATGCCATCGGAAACAGAGTCAGATAACAGCAAAAGAAAATAAATATGACAAAAGTTTAATTATCAAAATGATAAAATAATGATAAAACCCTAAAACATGCAGTAAACTGCAGTAAACCCATGAAGTTTGAAGCAACGCGGTGAGACGCGAGCCTGCAGGGAGCTGGTGCAGACAGCTGCAGAGATTCAAATGAGAGGGAATCTGTTGCAACGTGTCTGATACGCTTATGGTCTCGACTTGGGGTTACACTGAGGGGTGGAGTGTGACCCTCACCTGCCAGGTCAGTCAGCTTCTCAGCCCTTTTATTCTTCGTGGTGATGATGCCCACCTGAAGACACAGAACACATGGTGCTATGTCACACAACAGCCACTGGCAGCTTGTTGAAGGTCCAGTCCACAGCAGTTCTGGTCTATTTCTGTTTTTTTCCTGCTGTGTTCAAATAGAACTGACGGGATTCTCTATACCGTACTCGTGATTGTATAAACATACCTGACTGATGGGGTTCTGGTCAAAATATTCATCGACAAAAGCCTCCATCAGCTGAAGAGGAGAGGAGAAAGGTGATGGTACTTTGCAGTTTATCATACTGTGCCGCCGCTGGTGTGAAGTGTGATAGCAGAATTTACCTTTAGCGTAGAGGTGAGGCGGTTTGGTTTCAAGTCCTGGTCCTCCATACTCCTTGAACAGTCAATCACCACATAGAGGTGACGCATCTAGAGCACAGAACATCCAGTAATGTCTTGAAGTGTTTGGTAAGTAAGTAAGTTTTCCTAATAGCAAAATACACTAATGCCTATATAGCACTTAATGTTATGCCTGTCCAAAGCTGCTCCTAGTGCAGTGCTCTGATACCAGAATCATTCCTGTGCACTACTGCAGACATAACTGAACTGTTTCACTGAAATGATAATGCTGTTAGCTAATAAAAGTAGGAATGGGTAACTGATTTATCATAACAGTGCTTTTAAACTGGACTGTGTTTGCCATATTCACAAGAAGAGACATTATAAACAACCTACTGCTGTGCCTTTCATGACTTCTACCTCATATTGACAATTTTACTGATTAACAAGAGATTAAAATTAGTTGTGCATCTGATGATGATGATGTCATGAAATCAAATATATTGAAACGATTCTATAAACAATGTTAATCAAAAGTGGTAAAAACCATAAGTTTTGGTCTGTACAAATATTTAGTAATTGGATGTAGCCACCATGTTGACATGGGATCTTAGAGACCTTTAGATTTAGAACCATACAGATAATGAGTGAAGCACAGGGTTCTTTAGGAAGGAGGCGCAACTCACTCACCATTCCAAGCCTCACTTGTCCATGGCTCTCTATCACCCTATGAGGTAAATAAGGCAGCAGATAAGTTTGGAGCAACAACAGCAACAACAATAACAAGCTTTTAGTGAATAAACTGATTTCTTCTTTGGACTGACCGGTGCAGAATTTTGATATAACGCTATTTATCCAGCAGCAGGGGGGATATGTGCAACCCTGATTCCAAAAAAGTTCAAAAGAACGCTGCGCAAAACAGAAATAAAACAGAATGTGATTCCTTGTCAATCCTCTTTGAGAACAGTCAAAGTTGTCAAACTGAAAACAGTACAAAGACAATATATTCGACTGCGTAGGTTGTGGAATGCTCCAAAAACACCAGTTTGGAAGATGATTGTGTATTATCACACGGGCTCAGGAACACCTCGGAAAACCATTGATGGTAAACAGTTTGTTTGGAAATGATTGCACTCTGTTTTATTTACGTTTTACACAGCTTACCAACGTTTTTGGAATCCAGGTTGCGGTTCTACTTACATGGAACATTAGAAAAAAAATGCGTTTACCTAAAGAGTCCAAATATGCTGCTATAATGCTTGAGTTATTACAACTGCATTTAGATCATAACAGCGACGATATGTCTAAAGACACAGTCTTATGAACAACTAATAATAGATTCAATCATTCTCATGTGTCGATTACTCTTCTCAGACAAAACACACGCACACACCTTTTCCTTTTGGACTGGAACAGGATCTCTTCCACTGTGGCTTTGAGTGAGCCAGACTCGTCTTCCTTCAGCACCTCCCTGTAGGAGAATAGATAGGACATGGCACAATGTTGCATCAAATGACAACAAGTATCTCAATTTAAAAAACCTCCACAGCTTCACTGTCGCAGTCTCACCATGTCCTCTCATAGCCTCCTTCCCAGCGCTTGGCTCTTTCTGGTTCTTCATCCATTATGTCTGCCGGCCAGAGATTCAACTAGCGCTAAAGCCAAAGAACAAGAGGGGAAAAAACAGCTTCACATTAACACACAGTCCACTGCGCAGTGTCAGACTGCAGCCATGGCCGACAGAGGAGCCACTTGTCATGCTGATACAACACAGTGCAACATTACATCTATAACTGCAGTGTGAATTATTAACATGGCGAAAACTACGTATCAGAAGACACGAATGATTCCTAAAGACTTGTTCCAAAGAAGGGACGAATCGGTGAGAGACGTATACGGAATGGGGTTTGGTGTGGTTCTGTGTCAGAACAGAAAACTTCATCGGATACGTGAGAATAACGCTCTCAACAACAGCTAACGCTGACTGTATGAGCCGTATTAAAAGCTGACCTTGCTCTTGATCAACTGCAGTATGTACATCTCGTTAAATCAAATTAAAACTTTGTTAGATAAAGAATTGGCTGCAAGTGACTGCTCGAAGTCATTAACTTTTAATACAGCCAGCTAGCTAACAAGTCTGTTAACGAGCGTTTTGGTGGTTGTTTAAGTCATTTAATGAACCACCTTGAACCCAGTTATGATTCGTAATTATCATCTAACGTTAGATCACATCTTGTCTGAGATATAATTTCCTATTAGTCAGTTAAAAACAATCAGCAGTACCTACAATACCGGTGTAGGGCAACGCCAGCTGGTGCAACGGTTTCCGTGTCCGGAAGGAAACATGCTCTCCAGAGAAAGTGTCCGCTCGGTTAGCTTATTCATTACACTGCATCTAATACTACTATTACCACTACAGTGAACACAGCACAAGTGCTCTGACGGGTTTTATTTTGACGTATTACAGGAACCCATGTTAAGATGTTATTTCAAACACAACGAGCTCATTAATAACCAATATTTTTTTTTATTGAAAGCTCACAGTCATGTTTCCCCAAGACGTATACAAATGGATCTAACTTTGTGATTGCACACCAAAACATATACGTTGCATAAGTCAGTTCAGAGAAACAGCAGGCAATTTTTCAATCAATGGAAAATCTACAGAATAAAAACATATTGACAAAAAAAATTTCATTTGCTTTCAAAAAAGTGGAAAGAAATGAAATTTATTGCAGATTACAGTAGAAGACAAATGCTATGACACAAGGTAACAGAGGCATCATTAATCAATTAGTTACACCTGCACTCTTCCTTCTATCAACCAAAAGAAAGGTCTACAATGAGAACTTTAAAAAAGGACAGAGATGTTATATCATTTACACCAAACGGCACAAAAATGACAGAAAATGTTAAATGATTTCTACAAACTAAAAATTAACATTATTTACAAGGAGTGGTCAGTGGCTTAATGATGCCAAGCAAATTCATGCATCTTCACTGGACACAAAATATGTTTTTAAAAAAAGCTTATAAAAGAAGCACATGAACTGCTTGACAAAAGTCACAAGTAGTGAAACAAAAACGTCTTGTATCTCTCACTTTCTAACTTCGGGAGAGAAATTAATAAAATACATTTTATACATCTAAATAGTTCTTCATGAAACTCACAGAGGCTGAAGAATTGATCACAGATAATAGTAAAAAAGACTCCACTTCCTTCATCCCCTCTCTTCTGGAAAACATCTTAGTTGATTGGCTTGATACAGATGTAACATAAAGGCAACAGGCTCACTATATAGGCTCACATATGTCTGAGATGAACTCAAACACAGTGGGGTGGGAAATTTCAGATTTGTCTCTTTCCCAGCATGAGGGGGTCAAAGGTGAAGGTTTAAGGTCGGCGGTCATATTCGCTGATCTTCTTCTTGATGTGCGACAGTTTGGACCTGAGAAATTTGCACCTTTTCTTCTTAATCTCGTAGTTTGGAGACTGCAGAGGACAGAAAATAATTCAAACAATTACATTTTAATCACAAAATAACTATTTCAGTTGTGTTATTCACATTGTATTTGTGTAAAGAACCACACTGCTGGAATTCACTGCATATGCCTCACCTTCTTGAGATTCTTCAGTTTGGTGTATTCATCCATGGCATCCTAAGATCAGAAAGGTAGTGGTCAATGACCTGAAGTGACCACTCAGAAGAAAGCAGCATCCCAGATTCACACACAAATTTATTGTACGCTAAATCAAGGTTTCTCAGCCTTTCTGGCCCCGATGACCCCATTTTTTGGTCTAAATTTTCTGGTTGCCCCCACAGTGAGAGGTATGTGAAAAGAGCAAGACATACTTTTCTGACACTTTTAGTCGACTGTTATTGTATTTTTGGTAGCATTAGGGCAAACTCTGTCCTAAAGTAAATGTAATGTTCACCATAACTTTATCCAACAGCATTTTCCTGTCCATGTTCTCATCTTTATCTTTATTCTATTTGTAGTCATAACCACATATTTTAGCTCTTTGAAGATGGGTCATCCTCTCCTCAAAGAGACAAAACACAAACTGGCACTGCCACACTCACCAGGAACTGTGGACTGCCCTCAGGGTGTCGGTCCAACTCTCTGTCCAGGTCAGCTAGGTCCTGGTTTATGCTGTCCAGCTCAGCCTGCAGGCTCTTGTACTCCTGGTGATCCCGGTCAAATTCCCGTTTGTAGTTTAGACGCTCTTGCTCATCCACAATTGAAGGAAACATGCTGCAGAGGACAGCAGAATGAAATTAACTTGGGCAACTAGACATTGATAGTAATACCCTGTGTTAGACACATCTGCCAGTGCACACGCAACATGGATTTAAATAAATACAAATTAAAGTCAGTCATTTCTAGATAAGCAGCTTTATATCTCTCTCATTATCCCTATTATCATTGGCTATCAGATCTTTTCACGTCCACTCACATGCTGAAGTCCTCCTCCTCCAGGTCATCTCCAGACTCCATACCAGTGTCGTAGTCCTTCAGCCTGGGCTTCAGACCTGCCACAGAGCTGCTGATGTCTGAGTCTCTGCAAACACAATTACTGATTTAGAAAGTTTGTAGCAGCCCTCTTGAGCACCTTTCTTCCAATGCTATCATAGATCCACTCCTGGACTCTCTGTTGTCCGCCTACAGAGCCAGACACTGAAATAGATTGACTAAAAATTAAGTTTAGACTTAATTTTAAAGGGGATTTCTCCACACCAAAGTCAATTTAGGCCCAGACTACTCTGTAACCTGGTTCTTGGGAAGGAGTCCAAAGCAGTGGTGCATTACAAAGCTAGCTCACTGAAGGTTGAGCATTGTTGAAAATACTGTGCTACAACTTTCTTTCTTTCTTAAAAAAATACAGACACCTAAAGATAGCCATAGTGTGGGTTCAAGCAAATACAGTAGAAGTACAGCAGTACTTCAAGTTCTGAATAACTAAAAACCTGAAGGTGAACTGTACCATTTTCCCTCTCTCTTGCAGATTGTTTTTTTGGAATGTAATGAGTTATTAGAGCCTCATGGGGCTGCTAATGTCTCTATAGACCAGTCTTGTTTTTTCTTATATGTGGATACTTTGTACACTGTTCTGTCAGACAATATACAAGGCCAGTTTTTTAAGCTCAAACCATCAGCACAGTGTAGAAGTATTTTTTGTGTCTTTATTGTAATAGCTCTGTACTGAAGTATCCTGTACATCAAATTAAATAATGACTATGCGGTTAGAGTACTGACTCTTTCATTTGAGGGTGTTCTGTTATTTATATTCACATGTAAAACATGAACTTCTTGCTTTACTCTGACAGATTTTAATTTTTTCTACTGATCAGTGGGCATTGTCTCTTCACATCAGTTCAAGCTAGCCTACCGAAGACAAAGTTCAGATCAGTGCCAGAAGATTGAGCTGACAAAGACCAACAGTAAACCCATCGGCCTCAGTTCAAACTGCGAGACGTCTTACAACAACAAAAGGCCCTTGTGAGGTGTACTTTATGATGCATTGCTTACCCTGGCAGGTAAAGAGGCTTGGTATGGTCCAGCTGGTCCAGATAGTCTCTGGACCCCCCAACTCTGTCATTATGGTCACTCACAAGTACCTCTGGTTCACCAGAAACATTATTCACCTGGAGCAGAGACATGAGTTTGACAGGAAAATGTTACTAGATATAAAGTCTGAAGTTCAGTTTTGGAAAATTAGGATAATTGAGATGTGAAATAGAATATTGTTAAGTGACAACACAGTAAAATTATGTAAAAAAAAAAAACTGAACTAAACTAACAAATGCAATTAAGATAGATAAGTTCATGCATGAATTCAGATAATTGTGTAAAATAAAACACAGTTATGTAAAAACAAAAAATCACAAGTAGTGGTGAGGTGGTTTAAGGTCAGTTTTCTAAAATGGCTAAAATTGTAAATTTCCTAAATAGAAAAAGACATCAGTGAGTATCACATCTCTCTTGGAGAGAAGACCACCCAACGTTATCATATAAAATACAATGATGTGTACCACAAACATCTCTGGTCATAAATCTCAAGGCAGAGTGGTAAGAAGAGCCCAGAAGAGCTGAAGAAGATGCATGTCCATAAACCACATCCCCTTAGTCCAAGACTGGCATGAAAACAGTCTTGGACTAAATTCAAAAATCGGTCTCCAACAAAACGTGGGAAATATGGGAAACTCTTTGCCTGAGTCAGTACACAAGATTATCCATGTTCAAGTTTTCATCAGTCCAGATGCCGAAATATTTCTAGTCTGTGACCCTCCCAATCATAAATCTGTTTGTAGTGGAAATATTAAGATCAGTAGAGTCTACAGCTCTGGCCCAGGAAAAAGCATGCTCTTTGTTTTATCAGTGTTTAGGTCTTCAAGAGCATCTTGCAGAATGTTAAACGGATGCTATAAATGTTTGATGCTAGATGTACAGAATCAGTAACATAATACAGCACTGTGTCATCTGCGTACAGATGGGCATGACAGTTTGTCAAAGATTAAATACTGTTGTTGATATGAATAGTGAAAAGACTGGACCTGAAATGGACTGATAACAGCAGTAACAGTACTGTGTGCCGCTCTAAAATCAGACAGAAATGGGCTCAAATGGAGGCTCTGCACAGAAATACTGAACGTTTACCACAGAGTCCTGGAGCATGGCCAGGCAAGGCAATTTGTAAACTGGTCTACAGTTGTTAAGATGTTCTTTTCACCTCGCTTTTGTTGGGGTATGACATACCCTTACTACAAATGAAGGAAACTGAAAGAGTTATAAATGAGTTATTAGCTCTGAGACCATTTGGGCCGAGAGGCTAAGAAAAAAGGGATCCAGACTGTCCTCTCCAACACATTTCCTGGAGATGGACAGGCATTTTCAAAAAGGTGACCAGTTGCTGCACAATGTTTTTATTATTATTAAAAGCCAAACTAATCTCTTTATAGGCAGGCAAACAGTCATTCACCTTGATCTGAGTAGGAATTGAGTAATGGTTATTTTTATGAGAATTTATAACCTTTCAAAAAAGATAAATCTAGAAAAGAAAGAAAACACTCTGATTTGGCTTTCCTCACTATGGCCGTGCATCTGTTTCTGAGTTGTATGAAAGCAGTCCAGAATTATTCCCAGAGTGTCTAGCAAGGGACCAAGCTTTATTCCTTTCCATAACCAAGTCGGACAGATTTTTGGTAGTGCGGGGGTTTCATCTACCTTTTACCCTGTGCTTTGTAAAGGGTGAATGCTTGTTCATAACTGAGAGGATGAGAAGGTGAATATCACTATGATGGAGATAATTTCAGGCTTGTTCAAATTTTTAAAATATTTTTTATAGTTCCTTGTATAAAATGTACATATATTTACTCAACTTTTATTTTGTACTCTGTATTCTGTATTTTCTACTCTGTTGTTATTTTTCCTACTACTATTCCCACCTGCTGCTTGTAACACCCAAATTTCCCTGGCTGGGGATTAATAAAGTTTTATCTTATAACATGATCTAATTTCTGATGCTGGAGCAAACTTCTGATCTTAAAATGTAGGAATCCCAAATCTTTCCTGGATTTGAGGTTGTATGGTACATTTAGATTAAACAATGCAGAATTCACAGCAGCAGGGGAGATTTCGGGGCAACATAGATAAGATTATTAAAATTAATGTTCCTGCCACTGTGGGACATACTATTCCTTGAATTCCACCAAGATCAGCATCTACGAAGCGAAAGTCGTGGCCAGGAGGCGGTGCCTGGTGAAACAGGAGTGGACAGTAAGGCTGAGCAGTGACGCAGTGGAATGACTCTTTGACTGATCAGGTGTGGGAGGGAAGTAGACAGCTGTGCTGGAAGGGTTTCGGTTTTGACTGATTTAAATGTTAAAAGCTTACGGCTTCCTAGAAGCCTTTTGCCTTCTCGATCGCGTTGAAAGCTGTTGTGGGCAAATCAATTTCACAAATAAAGATCAGTTTAATAGTGAAGGGGGTAGCCTGTGGGTTGTATAATGTCTCCTGTGGCTCTGGAGGAGCTTTGTCGAGTCTGAGAAAACAACCCTGATGATGCCATGGGCTCAGAAACAGCAGTTTTATAAAAGAAAGCCTGTGTTACCAACTGGTGGAGTGTCTGACAAAGATGGTCTAATTCTAGTTGCATTATGGGAATTGTAGGATCCAGTGTTTTTGGAGCTTGAGCCATACTAAAGACTTAATGTCAGGATATCCCAACTTCAGTTGCTTCAATTTTCACCAATACTATTTTTAAGTGCCTCTCCCAAGTCCCTCAACGTTATCAAATATTAATTATTAATTAATAGATTCAGAAACTTTTTTTTCTTGATATTTTTTTATTGTTCTAATATTAAAGATTTCCATTTTCATTACCCATTTTTATCCTAGAAAAGTCTGCTTGCCTGCGGTTTCGGTCAGGTTTTCCTGAGGCTCCTCTCATACTTGCCCTAGTTTATCATATGGAGAGAACAGGTTGCTAAAGTCTAAACATTCTGCTTGTATGTGGTGTTCACCAGGACCAACCGGTTCCTCTACTTCTCCCTGCATGCCTGAATACTACTGATACCATCACTGCCATCAACAGGAAGCCTGTCAATGTTTCTCAGCCAGCACAACTGGTGAAATGTCAGCTCTGAATGCATTGCTGGGAAAGTTCACCTGCAACAAAACCCATGCTGGTATGGAAGTAGTTTTCAGATCAACAGTTTCATTTGTTCCATTGTCCTCAGAATGTAAACCATATCATGTAAGAACGTATAGATTTCTATAAATGTTCTTTTGCTCACTCACTCCTGAGGATTTGTGTTGTGTTGTTTCAATGCTGTACGTCCTAATAGTAGTTGTGTAAGTTTTTTTATTTTTAGAACACATCCTGACAGCACAGCGCATCATACTGCAACCGAGAGTGGCTTAACAGGCCACACCCAGAAACTGCAAATGAAACCACATACACACACACACACACACACACACACACACACACACACACACACACACACACACACACACACACACACACACACACACACACACACACACACACACACACCTTTTCTCATATGTCATAACTAATACTTCATGTTGTATCTGTATTTTCTTTAAGACTGCCACAACAGAGTAAGGTAGACTCTGTGCTTGGTTCCTTAAAGTAAAATATTTCTAAATAACCATTTTTTGAGGAAAAAAGGTAACAAACACACACTCACCCACTCCCCGACACTGTTGTGTGGAGCATCACTGATGACCTTTACTTCCTCCCACAGAATGCGGTCCCGGCCCCAGCGCCTGATCTTGGAGCGAGTCTTGACCGCAAACACCAGCAGGATGATGAGGGCGACAAACACCAGGAAGCCCAGGACAATAGCGATGGCCTGCAGGAACAACAGGACAACATCAGTGGGCTCAAATTACATTGACTAACATAGACAATAAGGTGGGAGGTAAGACAAGACTCAGACTTATCAATACTGGCTCTGAGTCGACAGAGCAAACAGGATAGCTCAGAACAGCTACAGAACTTATTGAAAGGGTCATTTCACCAAAGTCCCCCCAAAATAACAATGACACTTTTGTCACAACCACTAAACAACTAAAGTGAATAATTTGGCTAAAGGGGGTCAAAGTATCAAACATTACATCTGAAAAACTCAGCAGCAACATGTCTATCTAGAAACAATGTCCCGGCTGCTCAGAATAAAGTATCACCTTGATACATCATAAAATACCTACAGTTTCTCCAAGAAGTCAGACTCTAAGTTGATTTTTGTTTCATACTGACATTAACTGTCTGGATGTTGTGAGACATTAAAAATCTACAGTAAAACACTGCATAATACCTTGCTAAATGGTTAGCAGTGGCAAAGTGAAAGCATGAGTGATATGTAATAAATGGGGCTAAAACATGCAAAAGCAGTGGTATGGTCAAAGCTGCTTTATGAATTACTTTTGGAAATAAAGACCTAAATTATATCTGATAAAAGCTTGGTTTGTAACGCTGACATTTACAAAGGAAATGCACTCAACTTATCTGTGTCATTAGGCAACAGGTAGAAATCTAAAGACTGGCTACACTGAATGAAATGGTTATTTCAGATAAATAGTTAAAATGCCCAAAACACCCTCCTAAACTAATAATTTAATCTCATTTCCAGTCTTCATAAATTACTTTCAAAACTAGAAAAAAAAAAATCAGGCAACAGCTTGAGATAATATCACCTGTGTCTCATTTTTGGTTTTGCCTGTGATTTGAAAAAATAAAACTTTAAAATTGATACACACAGAAAACTACAACACTGTTTTTTTGTAGTCACTACCCTTAAACTGTTTTCAGCAGGCAATTTCAGGCAATACTTTTATTTTCATAGTTCTTTTTAGCTGTCAGTGGAAAATCGCTGTTGACTATATGCATAAACTCAATAATCTAACTCTGATATCTGTGTGCAAAAATGACTCAATTGATAACTGGATTCCTGTTGATAAAGGAAATAAATACATCACACAGACCCAAACACCCCAGCTTCCCAAAAAAGCAAGTGAATCACACCTCTTGGGGCTCCACCACACAGTAATGGTACAGGTACTGGTTGAGGAAGATGCCCTGGGCCTGGTTCTGGTTCTGGTACTGTGCACACAGCTGGCGGACCTGGTTGTAGTACATAGACCCTGTGGACTGGGCTGTTGGGTTCACCGCTACCAAGTACACAATAGTGGCGATGAGCATCAGGAATGCCAAGATGGCACAGATGATGATGGTTGCTAGGTAGAACTGTGGTGAGCGGGCAGCATTTTGCCTCGAAACAACCAAAACAAATATGATGAGCACAGCTATGAAGGTGATGGCAGCAATGGCAATGATGAAGCCTTTGCCAGCTTTGGGATTCATTTGCGTCCCTCCGTAGCCATAGGAGCCGCCGCTGCTAATGCCGCCTCCATATGAGCCGCCATAACTGCCACCATAGGAGCCACCGTAGGAGCCCCCGTATGAGCCACCATAACCTGGCAACAAGCCAGCTCCACCGCCCAGACCCATGAGGCTCATATCATAGTCCCAGGCCAGCGTGGAGGCCACACAGGCAAACACAGCCACGCACATGACGATGATGATGATGCATAATATCTTCATCACACCCGGTGGCGAAGTCCAGCGATAGAAGTGAAGCATCTTCTCTCCTGGGTAGTAGGAAAAGGCTGGATTGGACATGAGCTCACTGTGCCTGTGTCTGCTGCTGTGGCTGCAACAGAAGAGGATAGAGGCTCTGTGGTCAATGTGTGCTGTGACGGACCAGACTGAAGAAATCTGTAACCTCCAGGCTGACTCTGCGTTTGACCGACATTCACACTAAACTAAACCAGTGATACTGAACAAAGCTCACATTAAGCTCAGACAACTTACAATATGTGTTTTGCTGATAACGACAATTTGTCATTTAGGGGTAATCTACTTTTGTTTGATCATTTATAAAAAGGAATAGTTCAACATTTCGTGAAATGCCTACTGCAATGCTAACATTACAGGGACAGGTGGAAAATAAAACATTCACTGTGGCATGTTTCCATCGATCAGATTAGCATAGACACTAAATTCATCAATTTTCAAACAAAAGCCAAATCTCAAACAAAGCTAGTTAAAAAAAAAAGGACATGTAGCTCATCACATGGAAAAAACTCAGATATCTACTTTAAAATACAAACCAAATTCAAATTACAGGAGGAACAGCCAGTTTAGCCAGAAACAGTAAGTAATTGCAGCTGTAATTATTAATGGGGTGAAAAGTTACCAAACACACACTGACCAGTGCAGGTAATGTTAAAATCAGCCAACCTCCCATCGAGAACTGAATACAGTCCAAACAGGGCTTTGGACTGATATCTGATTCACATCTGTGTGCCCAGGTCCAGGGCATGTTTTGCCTAGTTTGGTTTAGAAATGGGAAAAAAATCACTAAATACTTTCATGAATTGCAATTAATTCAAATTTCAATCAAATTTCAGGTCGATGTACCTTGTCCAACTTATCTCTGTTCAAGACCCACAGATATTTGATGTTTTTGTCTGGCTAAGCCAGAAAAGAGGCATATTTCCCAATATTTCACACTGTTCCTTCTCCTTATGCTGCTAAACCTTCCACAGCTACAGAGGTCTGTGCACTGAGAAGTAAATTACTACAAAGTTTAACATGCAAATGTATATGTGTGTACCTGTGAGTGTGTGGCTGAGACATGAGGATGACAGCATAGTAGTGACGAATAAATGTAGGTCAACTTACTGTTTGCTACCATTAGGCTGGTAGGGCGGCGGGCTGTGTTTGTTGCTCGGCATACTGAAATGAACTCAGCCTGCTAAAAAAACCAAACAATTGATTTAGCAAAGACATAAACAGTGACTTTTGTATAATGTTAACAATCAGTGTCATTGATTGATCGGCTATCTTCCATAAAGCAGAAACCATCCTTTGTGTTATCCATTAGATCTCCCACCTAAAACAAAAACAGTAGAGTGACTTCCAGACCCAGACCTACTGTTATGAATGGAAACCAGTGGCTGCCTGGACAGTATAGGAAAACATTAAAGTTGCTCTCTCTCAGTGTGCTCTGTTAATCTGGTAATGATTTGCTGATGTTACAGCGCTACAATTATGTGTGAGAAGTAAACTAGTAGAGTATCACATGTAGATTTCCCATAGAAAATGATGGACAGCTGCTTCATTCAAAACAAATCTTCAAATATTGACCTTCATCAGTCAGCTGCTGGTCAGCCATTGAGCCACAGCTAGACACAAGTCTGCTGCTGGGACAAGTTTGTTTGTGGTGAAACAAACTGGGGCTGCCTGTCTTCAGAAAACCAATCAAACCGAGCTGGGCTGGCTGGTTTCACAGAGTGAAACTAAAGAGCTAAGAACTAAGAGCTACTGCCGCACTTTGACTGAAATATTCTGGTCCGTCCCGCGGACAATAACCTTACATCACTTCACTAGCCAACATGTGAGTTGCTATTTTCATTCCAAATCATTTTAAGTTAGGGAGGTAATTTCACACAACTGGAAAAAAGACTAACAAATAAAAAAAATATTCACATTTAAAAGTAAGCCTTTAAAATGAATAGGCTAATTTTAGGCTGTCGTTAAACAACAAATGTAGCTAGCTAGCTAAGCGCTAAACAAACGCAGCGACAAATCAGATAATTTCAGGAGAAAATGTTAAAATGGCGTAACTAAACTTGTGAAATGCTGTTGTTGAAGTCACAATTTCTTAAGCAATTTCAAGAAATTGACGTGTAAATTATCTACATAGTAACAGTCAGTTAGTCTGGCATAACATTCCGCCCTCATATTTCGGTAAATGTGTAAATTGACCCACCTTGCGTGATAAACCGTCTGATCCTGAAGTGACGCTGAGGTGATGAGGACAAACAATACAGTCAGCGAGCGCGCGGCCGCATCCTCCCTGCTCTGCACCGCGCGCTCAGGGAGCGCTGAAGAGAACCGCCCACAGGTGTGTGCTCGTCACGTGGTCTCCTTCCCCAGGTCATACAGGACCAACCTGTCTCCTCTCCCCACAGCGATCACAACAAGGCGGCCGCACCATTCACTCTCTGCCCAGGATCCACACCCTCAGTCCCGCGAAAGTCA
The DNA here is from genome assembly GCF_017976325.1 of Chelmon rostratus. NCBI lineage: Eukaryota > Metazoa > Chordata > Actinopteri > Chaetodontiformes > Chaetodontidae > Chelmon > Chelmon rostratus. Next base: position 7,524,433 of record NC_055662.1, read on the forward strand.
GAAGTGTCACTGCGGAGTATCTGCAGGCTCTGAGCTGTGATCAATTTCAGTGTTGTCATTCATTAAATGAATGAAACAGCTTACAGTATATACCAATGTCTTAGTTTCATTATCAGTGCCTCAGTAATGTCATTCATTACATTGGAAATGTCTCAGTATCACCTCTTTGTTTTCCAATCAATTAAAAAAAACTCCTGTATAGATGACAGTAAATCATTTTTGAGTGTACGAAATTCAGCCTATTAATTTGAAAAATATATTAAAAGACTGAATTAAATTGTGAATCATTTTACAAAATAAAAAAAAGTTTAACTGTGACAAAATATAACAAGTTTCACTTGGTTATTTACATTTTAAATTTAGTTTTTTAAATATTCAAAGCTTTTGTACTGCTCTAATGTAACCTGAGGCTGAAAGGCCGTCATGCTGAGCCAGCCTTCCTGCTCAGTGAAATCATCAGGAAAACTGCCTCCAGCTTTACAAAACCTGACACCAGGAAAACAGTTTGAAAAAATACACCCCAGGTCAGAGAAACCAGTCCTCCCAGCTGCATACCGGCAGAGCCGTTGCAGCCATTTTACGAGTTGTTCATTGAAGTGGAGATATGAATGGAGCTTTATGCAGTCCAGTTCTTCCAGGTCGTTCTGGATTGAAAAGATGTTCAGCATCCCTAAATTTCTCAATTTTTACAAGCCGATGTGTTCAGAATTTCCCACAGGACTTACCAACGATCGGAGAGGGGAGCCACACCTCTTCAGAAGCCCCCTGGCTGTGCATCTCGCGCTGTGGTTGTAATTATTAGGATTATTTTAATGATTGTGCCTCAACATTTTAATAGAGAAATTCAATTTGGACCACAATTTTTAAATACAAGACTCAAAACACTTTAAAACAGTTTTCCAGAGAAGATTGTTGCTGTAACAATTTCCTCGAGAAAGCAGAATAATAATGGTTAACTAGGTCTACCTGAGACAAATTCATTCATCGATCAGACCACGTTCTTATATACTTTAGTATAGATCAGAAAAAAATGTATGTTACACATTTATTATGGCAAATTCATAGTCATTGAGATGCACCAACAATTTACAACAAACAAGTAAAAATATCAATTATGACCATATAACTTTGTTCTGATTTTACTGGTTAGTAGTCTTAACAGTAAATGACAGACGCCACTCACACAGTGCATTAGTGTCATGGCTAAAGTGGAAAAAGGCAAATACAAGAATATAAAAAGGTGCTTCACTGGCAGAAAGCAGCAGGACACACCAGCTATGATACAAAACAATGACATACACATGCATCAGTGTAGAAATAGGAGTTTATAAAAGGCATGATTAAAACTAATCTAAAAACACTCATCTGTTCTATTCAACACTGTGATTTCAGTAACAGCATGAGAGACAGTTCATTCATCCTGCTGTGGAGCGCTTTCAGCAAATGTTCACGTTGTGCCCCACGGTTCAAGAGAGGACCAACGACAGCAGAGTACAGTGAGCATTATGGCAAGCGGCTAACCCTCCACAGTGTACACAGAAGTATCTGACCACCAATACACACTGCTCAACTACCCTAACCTGAACCTCAACTGACACCTGTCTGCTACACTGCTATTCACACACACGTCCACACATTACAGGAAATGTACCTTATTGTCGTCTGATTGCCACACTCTGATAAAAAAAGATCATTTAACTTCTTGTAGAGTTAGTTATGGTTTAGTTCATCAGGACACCAAAGGCTCATATGACACATGTAAAAATGTCCATAGCAACATCAATAGAGGGGCTATGGCCTCTTCTGGCAGCGCTAGTCTAGCAGTTTGCCTCTGCTTCCAGTCTCTGTTTGGATCAGGGTGTGCTGTGTGTATACATAATACATAATGAATGAGTGTCATTTATTTCAGTGACACCTGACTGATACCAGCCGTCGGCGTTCTGTCCAGGTTGTTAGATCCCATTTTTGGTCTTTCTTTGCCTTTTACCACCTCTCTACCCACTGATGATGTTTCTGCCTTTGACAATGATTTTCCTGTCTGTCACTATCATCATTCATTATACTAACAGCATTGATGGCATGTCTATCTGTTCTAATCTGGTAGCAGAATATCTACAATCAGCAATTATGGGTTTATGAACAACGAGAGCACTTTCCACCTGGTAGAGACATACTCTCAATTCTCACCTCAGTCTCAATACACTGTTCTCAGTGCAGCACAGCAAGTTTTCTGATATAGTTGCAGGCTGAATATAAATTCCTGGTGTGTTAATAGCAGTGTTAAACTGCAGTGTTTAGTTGCTGTCGTGTCAGTCTATGACTTTGTTGTACTCCTGAATCTTCTGCTTGATATGAGACAGCTTGCTCTTCAGGTACTCACACCTCTCCCGTTTCTCCAGATATGTTGGGTCCTGAAGTCAAGAAAAACACAAATAGATTGAATGTTTTGCTTTTTTTCCAAGTAATGGAATTCCTTTATATCAAGGACAGTCTCTGTGTCAGAGAATATCAAGGAATTTCACCAAATTACCAAATTAAAATAAGAAATATCAAAATCAAAATTTTATCATGGGCATTTAGGCTCCTTTAAACAAGGTCTAGTGTCATTTTCTTGAGCTTACTGTATTTACTTCTTCCTCTAAGTTATTCATTTAGTGAATATTTAATAAGGTTAGTGAGGTAGAAAGTCAAAGAAATATTATAATATATATTTTTTTAATTTAAGAATTATTATTATAATCTGGTTCAATCACAGTTCAAACTCCACAACATACTAATGCACCGAGGGACGTTTGTTCATCAGACCTGTAGATGATCACAGTCTCTCAGCCGTGTTATGTTCTGCTTCCCCTTCTCATTATACACAAGAGCAATGAAGAAGCTATTACTGCTCAACAGTTTCGGCAGGTCGATGACACAGTTAGAGTACATTCTCCCAGTGTGACTCACTGGTTATGACAGCAGCATGAATTCCTTTCTTCACTCAACACTGAAGCACTGTAACCTGGTTCTGGTTGCTGGGACTTAATGACCTCATAAACTTCTACTTTCACTCTAACAACTGTTGTTTGGTTGGTAAACTGGTATCTGTATCATCCGAACATCTTACATAACATCATGACTTGCTAAAAAAATCTGTTTATTACCAATTAAGAAAATGTACTGTTATATGTTAGTATAATTACACAAATGCAACAATGATGGAGACAGTTGCTCCTGTCCATCTCATGTCAGTAGAAAGGCAATTTGCAATTTTTGAAAAATTAAGACCACGATTTCCATGAATCCCTTTGCTTCTCGTGCCCTGACAACGCCCTGCTGTCTAGAAACCTGACAATTCCTGCCTGTGGGTATGTTAGACTGTATGACAGTTGTACAGAACATCTGTATTTTTATCGGTATTCAGATTTACACAAGGATTTGTTGGATATTGTTTAGGCAGCTTAATTTTCTGTGTTGGATTGTTTTTTACTTAGTCATTCCTCACACACTCCTCATATCACATATTTATGAGTTTAGCAGCTCTAATATACAAAAAAAAAAAAAAAATCCCAAATGCCTAAATTAATCAAATAATCAAGAATTATTTATTTATAATTGTATTTGAACCCCATCTTAAAAAAAAACAGTAAAATGAAGCCAAATAAAAGCAGGTCTCTAGTGTCTCTGATAAAGAAAAAAGAGAGAGAAAGCCCAAACTCTAAGTGCCATAGCAATTCATTTGGTCTTTTAAATGGAGGTTTTGCATGCAAAAATGAATTGAAAATAAAGTTTGTTTGGACTGTCTATGGGGAAAACAAAGGCTTGAAATACTCAGTTGCTTTGATTTAGATCCTTCCTTTGTCCACTCCTGTTTCATTAAAGTCCTCAAATTTATGGAAGTGCAATACAAAAATCAGTGGAGTACCCCTCTAATGTAAGCGTGATTTTAATACAAGCTCTTGGAAAGTGAAATGCAGAAGGGGAAATTATTTGTTGATGTTTTTGTTGCACAGGGGCATCAACGGCTAATAGAAACAGCATATATATAGATATATACTTACAGCTTTCTTTCTCTGATATTCCATTAAAATGCTATTTATCCGCTCCTTCTCCTGAAACAAAATGAGCATGTTACTGGACATACTTATACAGTGTGTATTCATCTCTGTGTGTGTGTGTGTGTGTGTGTGTGTGTGTGTGTGGAGCCAGGGTTGTACCATTTGGCTAGAGGGCCGGGAGGGAAGGTTCCTCATCATCTCGTCCATCTCTTCAAACTTCTTGGCCATGGCCTGAACCTCAGCGTGTAGCTCCCTGTACTCGGCGTACTGGTCGTTGAACACGGCCTTGTACTGGTCCCTCTCCTCCTCTGAGCGTATGCTGGGGTACTTCCTGTGGGAACAGGACAGGACACAACATATTGCCTTGGGCCAATAGCTACATTCACACTACAGCTGAATAGCAGCAGAGCCTGAAGCCCAGGACGCACTGCCGAACTCCACTCATGTGTGCCGGCCACACGTGTGGTACCTTCAATACTGGCCATCGATAACAGAATGTTTCATTTAATTAGAAATTTCATAATAATTTTAAATCATAATTTTTCATGTCTGTGACATATTTTACAAACTCAGACACTGAAGGTGTAGTGAACAGTAAACAGGGAATTTGGTACTAAAAATGCTTAAATGCTATTTAACTAAACTTTGTAGTGTATTTTTTGGGGGGGGGCATATTCAAGTCATTGGCTAACCATGAGCTGGCAGACTGAGAATCTTCAGTCACAAATATGTAGTTTAATTCAAGGCTCAGTCATTTCCTTAAGCAGCTGGTCACAATCGTGTCTAGCAGACATTACTCAAACAGGAGGAAATGGTGCATTTGTTTGGGGACTATTTTGAAGGGCGGATTAATCTAAATTTGGTGCTCCAGTGAGTATTTGGGGCAGCGGGACAGTGTGTGTGCTTCCCTGGTGTTTTTTAAACAGTTTTTGTGCAACAATTGAGATCTATGACACAGAGCAAGAGGATATATCAGGCTGTGATATATCACAATACTTGGTTGTAGGACACACTCATTATGGTCTGGATCTGCATGGGGACTTTGTTGACTATAACTAAAATATTGAATATAATGAGACTAATCCTTAAAGGCTCGACATACTTGGCCCTGAATCTTTCAGTTTCAGTTCAGTGTTTAACTGTTGATTTTTATTTCTGTCACAAAATGAAAGCCTATAATAATCATCACACTTTATAGCAAACTTTGTTGACTTTAATGTTGGGTAACGCTGTGGGAAACTACACACAATCTGGGACTGAATCTTTAATCAACAATAATTTTGAGAACCTTCATACCATTCATTCATTTGCTTGTCTAATATGCACATGAAGCATACATATTTGAGAGGCTAAACCTGAGCCTTCCTGTCCAGGGTGTCTGAAAAGCAGCAACATATTGTCGGAAAATGTGACTAGGAAGGTAGTACTCACGCCACATAGTCGGCTATAACGACAGGTTTGGGGATGTGTCCAGCTGGTATGTGACCTCGGAGGATCTCTGGCTCCATCGCCATCAGAGAAGCAGCTGCAAAGTTGTTTGTAGCATCCATGATGTCTGGCTGGATGGTGGGGAGAGGAGTCTGTTCTGAGGCCCTGGAGGCTGGACCCAGCTGCAGTAGGTAGCCATGTGTTCAGTTCATGTACACTGTGTGCTATTCAATGTCTGACAGAACATTTCAAAAAGTTATCAGTGATACTTACTATAGACAGAGGGACCGACGATCCGATAGTTTTCATCTAGGTTTATCGTGATGGGAAGAAGAGATGGGGAGTGATTCATTAGGTGCTCACCGTGTTCAAACTGTTGAAAACAACTCAATGGCTTATTTTAGTGTTTTTACTCAAGTCATTAAACTAAATTATCACACTGAAGTTTCACATTTGTTACATATTACATCTCACATATTGTGGCTATATGCACTTTCATGTAAAGCACACTGAGCTTCCACGTAATGAAATGTACCATATTAAAAAAAGTGCCTTTAATTATGGTCTGAATCTGAGAGACATTTGACAGGGTGTCAGCAGGATGTGTGTCTGTAATGACGTGACACAAGCCTGCATGTTTTCTCATAGTGAGACTGATAGTTGTGTTCCCACAGAACAGAAGCATTCTGCTTGCAGATGAGACAGGAAGCAGCCATTGTTCTATTAGAGAGATCATTAGGTAGGGTAAGGTTGGACTTACATGTTTAGTTGTAATGGTTAAGGTCGGGGTCAGGGGTAGGAATGCATGCTGTCAAGTATAGAAACGTAAGGGTGTGTGTGTGTGTGTGTGTGTGTGTGTGTGTGTGTGTGTTTTTCCATCAGACCTCCTCTGCCAGCGCCTCCTTCCTCATCCTGGATGCTTCGTGCCTCCACAGCTTCAGACACACTCCTGCACTGATGAAGTAGAGCACCATGGTGATGAAGAGGAAGACGATGGCTGCTGTCTGGCCGGCCTCAGTGCGACAGAAGGCACCATTTATTCCGTTATTGAAGACCGGTATGTTGCACAGCCCCCCGCGAGTGGTGTCTCTCACATACACTATCCCTGCTGCCAAATAGAGCACCGCCATGACCAGGTTGATGGAGCACTCTGTGAGCGGCCACCAAGTAGAGTCCAGAAGGATGGCTCTGTAGTACATGGACATTCCAAGAACGACCAGAATAACGGTCACTATCCACGTAAGACCAGCCACCACCAGGACAAAAGGGGTCTTGGGGCCTGTGTAGTAACCGCCCCCATATCCGTATGCACCAGCACCTGGCTGGGAGTATCCATACATATTGAACCACTCGTTGTCCTTATGAACATAGGCGCAGACGCAGGCGAACACAGCAGCTCCCAGCAGCAGCTCCACACAGCCCAGGATCCTCAGCAGGCCAGCCCATGACTTCATGTAGGCATAGCGCTGGTGGTACTCCTCCACCCTCTCCTGGTAGGTCAGGGCTGAGAGATTGGTGGGCACTGCGGATGCAGAGTCTATGGCCTCAGCACCCAGCAGCAGCCCGTCTCGTTCCTTCTCAGTGGTGTAACTGCCCCCAGAGCCGCCATAGGGGTCCCGATAGGAGCCAGGAAGGGACGGAGATGGAGGAGTGGAGTGGGGAGGTGAGCAGGGGACTCCGGTCGTGGTGTGGCCGTTGGTGCTCTTCCTGGACGAGGGAGCAGGGGAGTCAGGGGCAGGTGGAGGTGGGGGGATGGTCCAACCCTTGCTGCCACGGTTACCACTGTTGCCACGGAAGAAATTCTTGACAGAGTCAGGGATGAAGCGGTGCACCGGCTTAATGTCCATGGCATCACAGTCGCCCTCCATTGGCTCACCGTCGCTGGGAGGGTAGAAGGATTCTGGCCCAACAGCTGGCTGGTCAGGCAGAGGGGGAGGGGGGAGGGGGTCTAAGCTGGTGGCCGGCAATGTTTCATGACAGGGTGCAGGAGGCAGAGGGAAATCCTGGTCCCGCCATAAGGAGCCCACAGGAACCTCGTCATAGTGTGGGATCTCCCGTACCCGGTCGAACCTGGTGACAGAACCAACTCCTCCTGAAGACATCGGGACCTGGACTCTGTGATCGCTACAGGGAGGAAGGCAGAGGATCAAAACAGTCTACTGCCAACACATGGACCAACAGTGCCTTCAAAGGATACTCACAGTTTATTCAAATAACTTAGCTATGGACATGATTTCTATCGGTTATGATAACATCTTACTCGCCAAAATAAGTCCTGAGATCTAGGAACAAGACTTCATCACGACAACAAAGTCCAGAGGGGCAACAAACACAGCCAGTCAGATGACCATACAGGTTGTAAATACTCCATATCAGACCAAACAATATCAGCCTGATATCTTTCGTGGTGTCAGAACATAAATGACCATGGGCCATGAAAACTTGGTTTTATCTTAAGACAAGTGACGCAGCATCAGAGGTGCTGGCGTGTCCACAACATATTGCATGATCACAGGAGAACAGAACTCTCTTCAATCCTGAAGGATGCTTACTTTTAGTGAACCTCACATCATGTGACTATCATCCTCGGGTCAGCATTATACCAAATTATCATGACACCTGCATAAATATATTACAATTTTCTGTTTATTGGCTGATTAATCGACCTAATCAGCCCTGAACAGTATCTTAATATTGCCTGCAGGTTCCAAATTTATTTCTGGTGGTCAGCGAGGGGCAGCAAACAACTCCGAGCATCAAGTGTTGGATTTTATTTTACATAAATGCACCATACTAGCAGACTTCTCAGTCAATATGCACTTTCAACTGCATTTGCACAACTTGGAACAGAGCAGTTCAAATGTGCATGCATCACTAAGAAATACCACTAATACAGCAAACACTGAAAGCATCTCCCAAATGAAGTAAATGTGATCAGTTCCAGCAGTGATTTATATTGACGCCAACATAAACAGCTAATCTTAGTGTGACTGAATAACAAAAGATCATTGTTAAACAATGTCTAGTCTAACTGTATAGCTTTTGAAAAAGAAAAAAATCAAATAATTAAGTATACTTATATGACTTATACTGATATGGATTTATGAGTCTGACATAGCTGAATAGAAATAAGTGATGATTCCTCTTCTGTGATAGCTCCCAGTGGTTTCAGTATATTTCTAGGAATAACTAAGAATTGGATTTCCACTTATTTTAAGGACTTCATAACAGACTAAATGTTTGTTGGACTATTACACTCAGTACAGAGGTTGAGACTCACTGATCGCAAAGGTAATCTGAGATTTACTAATAATTCAGTGTCAGGATTATTAAAGGGATAAGAAAGAAAGAAAAACATTTATGTTACACAAAATTAAATTACATGTTTTACTATTTACATAGTGGATATTTTACCCTTTTAGACCTCAAAATCGTTCAAATGAAACAACCTGAGAAGGGAAAATCACTATTTAATTGGGTCGTGAGCCACAATTAGACATTACTTTACTTTATGGGGACAAAATCAGTGAGAATATTAGCAACCCTACAGGTTTAGAAGTGCTAAATCTCAGCTAATTAATAGCAACGTCTAATTTAATGATGACCGATATATGTCGGCTAACACTTAAAACAACCATGTTGTGCAGCTTTGAAGTTGTAAAGAGCCTAATGACGGTAGACAGCAGCAGGGTCTGCGTGTAGCCGCTTCCATTGCAGACCGCTAAAATTGTAAGAAATAGTAGAAACAAAGCGCTGCAGTTAATATTGAGGAGCAAAACAACACCAGTCTGTGTCGGTCTTCTGTTTTACGTGTTATAATCTGCTATAATCCCGCCGTTCAAAGCGAAAAAGACACAACGAAGTCGATATCTGGACGCTGACTTACCTGCAGGTAATTCTCCGTCTATTTTGCTCAGTGGAACAGGTAGCAACATCCTGTCACCCTCCCTTTGTTCTCCGACACTCTCACACTGATCTCAGGTCAGGAGGCGCAATGAATTCCGGCTTACAAGTTGGTAATTAGCGGAGTTGAAAACTGATCCCAGATCCCAGCCGCGGTGAAACTCACCTGGCCAGTCTGACCAGCCTCACGATGCGTTCAGGGCCTCCACCTGACTTGGAGGTTCAAATCCTTTTTTAGTATTCGTTCATTAATTTGGCGTGTTGTTAGGGATAGGATGATATCTAACCACTGATTATTAGTGTGATTGCTGCAAGAATTTTTCTTTTTCCTCCTTATCCTCTTCTTTTTAGGCCCATTCTTATTCTTATTCTTATTCTTATTCTTATTCTCATCGTATTATCGTCGTTGTAGTATTTAATTCCGGTCTTTCGTTGTTGTTGTTGTTTTTAGCTTTTTAGTTTCCAGTTCTTAAACGTTCCGCATATTGTCGCGTGCTGACATATTTTTTTTCTTTTTGAGTCGTTGAATCTTTTTACTGAATACTGTTTATGAACAGCGGCCATGAAAGCATCAATAGACTAATTCAAACATACATGCTGGAGAAATCATACTTCAATTCATATATTCCCTTTTGCCATGTGCTCAGCATTAAAACATGCTACCAATAGCGCCACCATGCGGTCAGTAATGCAACTCTTATTCTATGCGTTTCTCACACTCTCCTCTACTCACATACGTAGAGTTAAAAACTTGATTCCACATGATAAACATAATTAGGAGATTATTAGGTATATTCAGCTTTCAATATGCTACATTTGAATATTTTTCTAATTAAACATCAATATCTCAAATGCAAAAAACATTTCACAGTAATTAGTCATGATTACAAACTATTATACACATTGGTGAATCTGATGTACAGTTTCATATGGACCAGTATACTCAGCCACTGGTAGAGGTAGCACAAAGCCACAGTGAGGAAGATGAAAGCTGCAATGTGTTCATTTCTAATCATTTTTGACTTTGGAATTCAACATGTGTTTTTTTTTTTTATTCCATAGGTCTACATGCCAGAACCCTCTTATATTACAGCAGTTTAATAGATAATATATTTGTAATATAATCAGTTCATTGATTTGGTGTAATGCAATGAGAGAGAAGCATATGACATGAAAAAAATGTTTCTGTGTTTTTTGAAGGTAAAATGTGTTTGTTATAGTGGAAGTTCAGTAAATGATAAATTTAAATTTATTAGTGCTTACATGCAGATAAAGTATGAATGACCTGACGGCATTTGAGAGTTAAGCTTAGTTTAGTTTAGTTTAATTTATTTGTTTAGCACAAGTTTAGTACAAAAACTGTGCAAGGTAGGAACGAAGCCTCGGCAGGCTTTTACAGAGTTCCACATCTGCCCATATCAATCCCATGACATGCAGGCTAAACACTCAGCAAAAAAAAACAAAACAAGAAAAAACAAACAAAAACAATACAAATGAAACAACAACAAAATACATGTTAAATTCAGGAAAGACGCAGCAAGAGCAAGCCACACACAATCAGGAGGGTTGCTAAAATCTGTTAGTGAAGGATGAGTACAGGGATCAGGCGGATAACAGGAAGTTCAAAAAATGCTTTTTGAAAGGAGAATGGGAGGACATAGATCTTAGTGGTGAGCTTAATTCACTCCAGAGTTTAGGACATCTAAAAGTAATATTAAATTGGTGTCTTGAAGTGCGTGTATGGGGTAAGAGTAGACTGTTGTTGCTGTGTCTAGTTAGATATGTGTGTACATGTGAGGTGGGGATAAACAAATTCTGAAAGGTATCTGGAAGATCTTGTTTCCTATATATAAACTTATGCATGAGTAAGCACATTTTTGATAAACATTTACCTTATCAATGGGTAGTACTTTATATTTTTTAAAAAGGGGTGCCAAGGGTGCATATCTATTTGAATGGGATATGTATCTGAGATATTTCTTCTGTATGACACTTAATTTATTCAGGTATGTAGGATAGGTTGCTGCCCAGACAATGTTACAATAATGAATGAATCGGAACAAAGAGCTATAATATAAGGTTAAATAGAGTCTTCACAGAACAGCAAAATCTAATTGTTTGTAATGTCTGAAAGCAGATTTCCTCCATAAGCAGTCTGAGCCACGTATATTTTTGTATTTAGTGCAACCCTTTAAGACCATTTTAGTGCTCTTAATCCAGTGTTCCCTTCAGACAACAGATTGAGGCAATATAAACAACTTCTATGATCAAATACTACTGCACCTGTATGGAAGAAATACAATTCAGTGTCCCATGCTGAGATGCAAAATGAGTTTCTCATTTCTGACCGACAATCAAAACCAATGTTTCTTTTCTTTTACATATTGCATTCAGTTTTCCATTTATACAGTTAATTATTTACCCATTTATATGTTTCAGTATTTTTATCAGCAATTTACAATAATTTTGCTTTGTTTAGTTTAGTCACATGTGAGTTAGGAACAAGGAAGTGTTGTTGTTGTTGTGAAGCTGATGAAGTGTGGAGAAAAATAAAAAGTTGTTTAAGAAAGTCAGTCATCAGTCTCCAGCCTGCAGTTTTCCTCTCCTTAAGAGTGATCCATCACATATTGAGCCCTCACGTTACAGTACCTGGCTATACTCAGCTGTCTGTTAGAGGGGGATAATGTGGTGACTGCATGTTTTCACATCTGGTGTTGCTGACAAAGCAGGGTTCATGGTCACAATCACATAAAGATGTTACAGGAGCACACGGTGTTATACATGCTTGACTAAGTGTCTTGTGATGTTAGTTATGGATTGTATGTGTAAGAAACATGGTTATTGTTCTAGTGGACAAAGGAAGTACTGTTAAAATGTTTATTTGTACATACAGTATTAATACACCATAGAGTTTCGATAAGAAACACTCTAAGTAAACAGAACAAGCTACACATTCAACTGTGTGACTTCTTGTCATTGTTCTCAAACGGCTACATCAGTAACAACAAAAATAAATAAGGCTGTTGCTGGACACCATGACATCTTCATCACAAACTTGTACACTTCTGAGCGGGGACCGTTTTTCAACCTTCTTTAAGGACGCTTCCTTAAGGACTCTCAAACATCAGAGAATATATTGTTGGCTGTCAAAAAGTGTTATAGAAATTGAAATCCAAAACACAAATAAGCAAGATGGAGATTGTGAATACTTCTACACATTTTGCTGCACATTTTTCTGTGCAGGATGTTACTTTAATAAGCAGTGTGTTGCTTTTACCATTGCAGTATGGTATCGGACCTACAAAGTAGTAGTAGGCTCGTAGATATATTTGAAAAATGTTGGGATCATATTCAGTCAGCAGTTTCAAGGAACATGCTGTACAAGACATGGCTGTCCTTTTAATCCCGCCTGAACTGTTTGAGTGCCATTAATCAGTTAAATACATACATGAAGAGCCAGTCCTTCACTGACTGCTGTTATCATTAACCTGGTGATCCTCCTCCCACTTCAATTCCTTTACCTCACCTCACTGCATAACACAACATTAAGTCATAACGCGACATTAAGTCAAATGACACTTTCTTTTGCCAAGTATAAAAACATGGTTGGCTTGTTGCCAAAAACTATAAACAATAATTACTGAAAATCAATCACAATTTAGGGTGTTAATGTGACTCCATAGTTGCATTTACCACAAAAGCATAAGCCAAGATCAAGAAAATCATCACTTGCCAACTGAAAACTCAGCTTCCATCTTGACCTTAAACAAAGGTTTATCCATCCTGAATACTTCCATGGCTTGCATTACATTTGTTTGAAAGTGTAGAAGTCCCACAACACAGGTCTTTTGTGTGGACCTGTATTGTTTGGGTTGTTCTCCTTACAAAGGTCAGGGATCAGAGCCCAGTTAGTGAAGTATACTAGCTCCATGCATATAAGCAAGAGGTGTCCAGCTTTCCATTCATAATGTGTATGGAGCGACATTCACTCCAACGCTATTGTATTGCTGCTGAAACGATACCGTATTTTGTTAGCTGACTAGTCAGCAATCTATCAGAGTCACCTGCAGAGTTATCACTCGCTCACTTTATACTATGGATTAAGGCAAACAAAGTAGCCTACAGGAGCAAAAGGTGCATACAAACAAGGTTGTTGAGTAAATTCACACAGGATACACCACTATGTGCAAAATGATGTCAGTGATACAAAGTGATATTGTTTAGATCCTTGAAATGGCTCGTTGCAGGGAACTAAACAGTAAACAGATGGTCCCTGCTAAAGATGATAGTTTCTTTTAAATCCACCATCACTGGTATTCACTGCAGCCTACAGTGCTACTGCCTCGATTGAGTTGCAATGATTAGCAACAAAAACTGATCGTGTGCTATTAGAAATAGAGACTTTTACATTGCTTTACATTAAACAAACTACTGTTCAATAAGGGGTTTTGAAATCATTGTGAGGTGCATTTTTCCTGTTTTGATAGAGACCAGGTTGCAGTGTACTCCTACATCTTTGTGCAAGGCTGCTGTAGGATACTTGACCTAAGGTGTCTCTACACAGTCATCAAACTGATAATACTGGTTGTGTTCTCATCTGATTCTAGGTTTAATGGCAATCAGGCATATTTATTAAAGGGCCAGTCTTCTACCTGTTCTGTCTTTTGTTATCTGAACCCCTGTAATCATGGTCTGGTGCTGAAGGCTAGTGTTCATGTGAATATGATAAGTTTTTTTTCTCTCTTTATTTAAACATATCTAAACTTACATACCATCCTGTGAATACGATAAGTGTACAGTTTAGGACGCTTACATCTCATAGGCAGAAATATTAGATCTCCGCTTCCGGTTTGCCACCAAGGAAACTAACCACGACCGCACATACACATTCTCTGACCAATCACATGTCGACAGTTAGTTCCGTGTTTTAGGACTTGTCAAGCTGTGATTGGTGGAAGCCAGCAGTAACGTTTGAAAGAGACGTTCATCGTCTTTCTCAGTGACTGCCGGTTATGAGAACAGAGACACAAAGATGGAGATAATTCACACTGTCCACGTTTTGGTCAAATCACTGCTGTTTGTGCTGCTGTGGTCAAACTGTGAAGGAAGAGAGTCGGAGCTCAACTATGTGACCTGCGGCTCACTGGTCAAACTGCTGAACACCAGACACAACGTCCGCCTGCATTCCCACGATGTCAAATATGGCTCAGGTAACTTCACTCAAATAGCCCGTCTATCTGACATAATGTCACTTACATTAACAAACGTGTATCTTTCAATATAGCGACAACGAATTAGATTAAACGAGTTGTGTATGTGTCTCCGAGTGGAGCATATGTTGTTTTTCGAGAACCGTATGTTAAACTTCATTTAAAAAACTGACTATTTAAAGTTGCCTTGCTCACCTGCCAGTATCCACGAACAACAACACAAACCGTGCACAAGGCCTCTAATGTTTTGACTCTGTGGTAGACTCGGAATGACGAACATTGAACAAGCAGTCTTCTGTATCATTAAACGTCGGTCTTTGTATATGACACCCACTCACGACCGCCAACCAGTTCGGTCAATTGAGATGGAGGAGCACTGTGGCAATGTCAGGTATACATGTGAACAAATACTATAACTTGAAATTGAATTTAAGAAAACGTTTTCATCCTACGACGAAATTAGAAGAGCTGCTATTCGTTTTCGAAATTCGTCAAGTAATCTCTTAGGGGGTTTTGCTTTTGCCCGGCAAGCAGAAAAACATTAAATTGTCATTTCTGTCAACGTAGTTTGGCATTGCTGTCCCCATAACGTTACATGAGAGCAGGATGCAGGATGTCAGCTAAGCAACCAGTTCATGTGTGAGTCCAGAAAGTCAAATGTGTCAACAAGAGGGCTGTCTGCATATATTGTAATATATACCATACCCATAGTTTCTCCTTAGACATTAATTGAGATATAATTCGCGTTGAGTTTTCATTTATACTGGTGTCAACACCTCCAAAATGTAAATCACCGGACTTCCGGTCAGTCCTTTCAAAGTAAAATCCATTATGAAATTAATACTGTACCAAATTGAAAATGCCTACAGTGGATTGAAATACAATTTCCACCAAGCAAATGTCATCAGACCACAACAATGTCTATAAATGCACCATGTACTGCATTTATTGGATTGTCAAGACTATTTCTTGAATAGAATGATTAATGGAAGTATCTGTTTTGAATTTCTGCTGTGGCATAACTGCTCATCGGTTGTTTTCATATATATCACTATATATTCTTGGAAGAATGTTCTGGTCATATATCTCCTCCATGCTATGATGACGATTATGATAAAATGATAATTTATTCACGTATGTTTCACAATTCTGTTGATCCTGCTGTTTTGTATTCCTCCTTTACTTCTGCAGCCTATTCCATTTTTTCATACATGCATCTTCTCATTTCATGGTCTTATATTTAGATTACTTCCATTTGCTCCACTTGCCATTCATCTTCTCCTGTGGCCATTTACTGCTGCAATCTAATGCCCCCACAAGAATTAGTCTCTCCTTGGTTTTCTGGCATCATTTTGAAAGGCCAGATTTCCTGTATCACTTCTGGCTGCTTGTGCTAACTTGGTTCTAGGGAACATCTGCTGTTAGTGCATTATAGGGTTTTTTCTTTTTTCTTTTGTATCTATCTAACCACAGAGCTCTAGATGCACATCTGTTCACATGTGTATTTATTCAAACAGAGGGTCTGAAAGTGATACAGGAACAGTGTGAAGGCAAATCAGCTTCCACTGTGCCACACAGCTAGAGACAGAAGCCTGTCACTAGACTCTTCAGCCGTAAACTTTAATTAGGTACAATTTCAGAAACTGCTGAACTTTAATAGATGCTGTACTGGTATGCTATATTAGATGCCGCTGTTGTTTTTAGTGCAAAACAACAATTTTGATGTTGCTTTCATTTGCTGTGTGATAGAAGGTTCCATATTAACAACACCTAGCTGTACGTGTGCATGTTGGTATCCAAAGAGACATGACTGAATTTAGAGTAATCAAGTTGATTGTAGGTTGAGAAAAGTAACCTCTGCTGCTTCAAAACACAAATTTAACTTTGTGTTAGTTTGCTTTTTGTAAATCCAACTTTATGAAGACGAAAAAGTCATTAACAGTAACAGAGACCAGTGGTTTATCTTTCCATGAAAACATCAAATAAGAGCACATATCAGTCCTTTTTACAGCCTTCTTAATGGTTGAAGAGGAGATTGTATGGATGTGCTATTTGATTTCATTAATGACAATAAAAAAAGTTGTGCATTAAGCTTTGTTGAGGTGGTGTTTTGCCAGTATTCTTATTTTTAAATTAAAATACCTTTGATTTTGTTTGATTATCAAAGTCATCGAAACCAAGTGTCCAGATTTCCTAAACATACCTCGAATTCAGAGACTGTGATATCAGTTATGAATTTCACAATATCTTTGCATAAAAATTCTTCATAAGGACAAAATGATGACACAGCAATCTGAACAGATGTCAGTCTTCACACTTCTGAAGAAAATGTTTTGCAGGATAAACTAGTTTGTAATTGTGGACACATGTAGACACTGAGCACCTTCCTGCTGATGCCTCTCCTTCCTGCTGATATCCACTTTTGTCTTCTTAAAAGCTCTGTTTTTCAGTTTGGCAGCTTATAAAAACTCGGTCCTGCGTTCTTTATCCTGTTGTAGTGCATCCCACCACAAACTAAACTTTGTGTCTGTTTGTGTGTGTGCAGGCAGTGGACAGCAGTCTGTAACTGGAGTTGAGAACGCAGATGATGCCAACAGTTATTGGCAGATTCGAGGGAAGCCCAACCGTCCGTGCCAACGCGGGTTGGCCATCAAGTGCGGTCAGGCCATCCGCATCACGCACATGAAGACTGGCCGAAACCTCCACACACACCACTTCAGCTCGCCCCTGTCCAATAACCAGGTCAGACACTCGCTGTTGTACTGGTATGTGTGTTTTTGGATGACAGCGGCTTAGTGGAAGAGGATATATGAGGCTTTGATACACACACAGCACTTGTTAGTGATGATGAATCATTAGAGCTTGGGGGGCAGCAGAGTGTAGATTTTACTCCTTGCAGATCCAACTGCTGGCCAGTATTATCACCCCTGTACAAATGTCTTTCTTTACCTGCGCCTGTCTGTGTCAACTGCAGGAGGTCAGCGCTTTCGGAGAGAACGGCGAGGGCGACGACCTGGACTTGTGGGCGGTGCAGTGCGACGGCGACCACTGGGAGCGCGACGAGGCAGTGCGCTTCAAGCACGTGGGCACGGACGTCTTTCTGAGCGTGACGGGCGAGCAGTACGGCCACCCCATCCGCGGCCAGCGCGAGGTGCACGGCATGAGCACTCCCAACCAGCACAACTGGTGGCGCTCCATGGAGGGGGTCTTCATCCAGCCCAGCCAGGAGCTGCTGCGCCACGATGAGCTCTGATCGTCACTCAGGGACACGACGCACGCAGATTCCTGTTTTATAGCTCGCCTGGACCAAATGGCGTCCTGTGTGAATGATGTAGAGTACTTGACTGACGGCTCGTCTCTGTACATGTGAGGCACTCAGGGGTTCTGAGAGGTGGGGGGTAATGGTAACAGTGTGACTGAGCTCAGTGATACTGTCTGTAATGTAGCCATATGGTCTGTTTGTTCTGTCAGTTTCCTCCTTAGAGAATTTCATGAGGGAGAAAATACTTGTGTAAAAAATGAAGGCTAGATTACCAACAGGGCACAGGAGCTACTGTGGGCCCCCAGGGGCCGAGAAAGCCCCGAATTCATTGCTATAATTTGACTGATTTTTGTCCAGAAATACACTCACCAAAAAACAATATGAATTGATATATTGAGCAGCCCTGTGTCAAATAAAACCGTTTAGTTGATACTGCTAGATATATTAAGAAAATGTCAAATATTCTCTGGTGTCAGTGTCTCCACTGTGAGGATTTGCTGCTTTTCTCTTGTTTCTCTCACAGTAAAATGAATCTCTTTGGCTTTTGGACTATTGGTCGAACAAAACAAGACATTGCATGATGTCACCTTGGACATTTTTCACTATTCCCTGAGATTTTATACACTGAACAATTAATCCAGACAATAATTAGGAGTTTAATCACCGTGGTTGCAGCCCTAGAAGAATTAATCAATCAATTATTTGACAATGAAAATGATTGTTCGTTGCACCCCTAGTTTCTAATAATAATTGAATAATGAAATAATATTTTCTTGGGTTTAAATGGAAACGTCGTTTCAAGGAGTGTATTTTAATAGTAGTGTTGCAGAGCCAAGTGAACTTGGCAATAAATTATGATGTTTGCTTAATGATGAAAGTGAAACTGATTACTGGTGTATGAAATAACCGTTATTGTCATCTACCAATATTCATGTATCAGTGAAGCTGCATGAACGTCACAGAAGCTAGAACTTGTGAGTGTAACTCAGTTGTGAGGACTGTTTGGCCTGCTGGAGACCGAAAGCTCGCAGATAAACCTGACGGCAGGGAGCCGCTTGGTTTGACCATCAGCTGCTCGTTTAGTCTTAGAGTTGAGATGTTAAGCCATATTTAAAGCAGTTTTGAGTGGATTTTGTGCCTGGATGTGGAATTTTTAAGTCCTGCCCAAGGAATGAGCAGCTGTGAAGCTAGTTTCATCCTGATGTGACTTCCTTACACTGAGTGGACCAGTCAGACGAGTAGAACCCATGTATACCAAACCCCGAGTCATTCAGTCCTCATGACGGCCTCCACAACAGACCAATCCTGTTGACTGTGCTAATGTGATACGTTCTCCCTGTCAGATTTCAACTGTTGGGTTTTCACCCTCTGTACATTACCCCTGGTGTGACAACAACACTTTATTTATGTCATGGCGAATGTTTATGTGAAGGGACGGGAAGTGCATACTTTTAAAAATGAGTACTTTTCACTGTTTTTTTTTTTTTTTCCTCTTTTCATTGTAGAGTGTTGGGTCTTTTTGTATTGTTATTGGTGAACAGCTATTCAGGAGCTTATGATTAGAGGGAAAAAGATCTGAGACCACCTTGCAGATGTAAAAGCAGCGTTTGATTTCACCTGTCAGTCGACCGCTCGCTCAGTTTTGAGGAGCCAGAACGAAGAATGTGACATCTTTCTAAGAGCTCCATGTCTTTTTAGAAAAATAAGGAAAATGTTGTGTGTTTGAATTCAGTAATGGAATGAGTAAGATGACCTGTTGTTTCCTGATTTTGCATAAAATATGTTCCTACATGATGATGCTGGTTGATGGTGGTTTATGAGCTCTCATGTATTCTTATTCGAAAGCTTTAAAATAACCTAAAAGTTAACTTGCAGATTCCTTCACTGTGGGATTTTTCCTGATATAAAAGTATCCACACACCTTTGGGCCTGTAGTGATACATGTGATGATGAGCACCTGAAATACAACACAACAGAACAGCCCTGTGATAAATCTGTCTTTGTGCTCTTGGCTGCTAATGTGATGCAGCACTACACTGCATCATACTTTAATATATCCTCATATTAACAATAAGTCCGTTTTCTAGTTCCTTCATATGGAGCTTTAGATAAAATCAGCAAATAGCGTTTGTTCCTCTCCATCTACACCTTCATCAGTAAAACGAATCAGTCTCATTGATTGAAAGCAGGAGAGAAATGCTCGGTTTTGTCCAGCAGGTGGCGACAAATCAACGACAAACAGGCTGAAGGTCAAACAGTTATTTTAATTTTCTGTTGTTCTGTAACTGCTCAGGACTCCCTGTGAAGCAGGATTCATACTCAGTGGATTATCCTGGTGAAATAAAGTCAAGTGGTGGTGGCAAACTGTAGCTATGCTAATTTAGTGAACTCTGAATATAAGACTTTAGTGATCTTCAGAGGGGAGATTCACATGTTGCACCGCCACAAGAGACGGGCCAAAGAAGCAGAAACCTAATCCAATAAAAGGACATAAGAAATAAAAACTTTTATCACAATACCTGAGAGCATCTGCACAGATCTACAGAGCATGTGCAGAAATATTGAGTGCAGAGAGTCATACTGAAGTAGAGAGAGATGCAGTATCTTTAGTTTATGTTACATCATGTAACTAGTTCATATATATAATATAACCTATTGGTGCCATGAAATAACATAATTAAATTATTATTTTATTGATTAATGTGCGCTGAAAGCCCAAACAGTCTTGAGGTGAGATGACTTTAGTGTGGTTCAGGATAAACAGCGTTTCTCCGGTTCTGCCGCCGCTGCTGCTCACTTCTCGTCCAGCAGGTGGCGACAGACTGCCATTGAAGAGGGACAGACGGCGTCGCGGGGAGGACTCATGAGCATAATCATCATGATCATCTCCGTTATCATCGGCAGCGTTATTTCCCCCAAGCATCCTGCATCTCCTGCATCCCCGCCGGCTGCCGCTGCGAGCTGCGTGCACGGATTCAGTGGATGTTAGCGGAGCCGAGGGGGCGAAGCGGCGTCACCGAGTCGTGGTGAGGGGTCTGCATGCTGTGGTCGTGCATGTTGAATGATGCTGTCCAGGAGCCTGGAGACGGTGAGACCCGCAGCAGGGCTTCATACCGCCGTGCAATGCTGCTGCTTCATTCTGCGTCATCTCAGACACCATCAGAGCAGTCAGCCTCAGCTCAGAGTTTTACTCTTCTATGATCAGAAACTTTCATTTTATTCGGCAAAATAATGTGTCTTTATTTTTGATTTGAATGCTAAATTAACGTCCAGCCTAC
The DNA here is from genome assembly GCF_017976325.1 of Chelmon rostratus. NCBI lineage: Eukaryota > Metazoa > Chordata > Actinopteri > Chaetodontiformes > Chaetodontidae > Chelmon > Chelmon rostratus. The sequence continues at coordinate 7,545,554 of NC_055662.1, forward strand.
ACGAACATCCAGAGAGTTTACCTTCCACGTTGTTAAATAACGGGCTCGTTAATTGCTTCATATATTCCTGTGTGTTATATTATTATTGAGGGTAACCTGACAAACATTCTTCAGAAGATTGCACAATTTAATTAGGAGAGATGCGACTGCGCAAACAGGCGTTTGAGCCCCCTCACTGAAACTTCTCTGACCGACCTCTGCAAGCTGAGGCTGAAGAGATGAAGCTGAAGAGATGAAGGTGAAAAACAATCAGCAGATCTTTCCAGTCTGGAACGATTCATCCGCACATGCTGATTATTCTCCGCGCACTTTGTCTTTATTTAATCGAATTCACTAAGAGAGGGATGTGTGTCAGGCTTTTAATGGATGCCAGTCACACACAAACATAAAATCATTCAATTTAAAATTAAATTCCTGATAAGTGTTTCCTCTTGATGTGATTTTTAGAAGTAAATCCATCATGAATCATGTTTAAGCAGCAGATGGTGGCAGACAGTGTCTCTGAGGACAGAATATGTCTTTGGATTGTGTCTCCTCCTAAAGGAACTTTTCCCTCTTTCTGCTGAGAAAGATGCACTGCTGCTGACCTTTAACGGGGCTTTAGTCGCAGGGGGGTGGGGGTGGGGGTGGAGTCCAGGGGGGCGGGGGTGCAGAGGGAGGTTCCCAGGCTCTCCACGCATGAGTCCCAGCAGGCAGAGCAGAGGAAATGTAAATGTGACCACCCACCTCTGAGGAGGAAACGCCGTGTTGTTCTGTTCCCTCGCCTGTTTCTGCTGTTTTTCCAGCGCTGGTCGGTTTCTGCACTGTCTGCGTCTCACTGGAGACCAACAGCAGCTCCAGATGAGTGAGGGGAGACATGTTTGAATGATAGCACTGCTCCCAGCCCCCCCCCCCCCCACTGAACCTGGTCTTTATGTGCTGCTTTACAGCTGGAGCTGGAACAGAGCAGGGAGGCATCGCTTGGAAGGATCAATTAAGATGTGATCCACATCAGTTTCAGGCTGCTTTCTAGGAATTCCAGGTTAAAGTTTCAGGTTAAAAATGTAAAATGATGTGATGTTTTAGGTGCTTCTTTCCTCTGTTTTTTAGGAATGAATCCTGTTTTTCTGCATATTTAAAGATCGTGTTAAAGTCAGTCCTATTAAAAACACTGTTTAATGAGGGACATTAGCTGGGTGCAGTTTGATGGAACTGTTGTCCAGAACAAGCAGCTGAATGAGAACTGAGATGAACATAAATAAAACGACCATTTAATTTGATCAAAGAATAAGACGTTTGATACATTTCTGCATGACAGTTTTAATTCTCTGCTGCTGTGGACATATTTTTGTTAGTGCTGCATCAAAAATGATTGAGATTCGACACCGAGCCCTAGTTGGGATGCAGGCTCTAATATTTCCCACTTAAGAAGACGGTAAGAACAGACCTTTTATTTATAGGCCTGTTATCAGTGGCCCCAAACCACTAACAGCATCACAAATTTGGTGAATTATTTTTGCTGTAAATTTGCATTACAACGTTTCAGGCTGCTCAGGCAGAGGAAATGAGATATCAGATGGCCGAGCACTAGTCAAAATACACTCGTGCAGGCTGGATCGTGCACTGGGTGTCGGCGTGTGTGTCTGCTCTTAAACCAGCATGTCACATCTCTTTATATGAACAAAGGAAGTCAGTTCTGCAGCTTCTTCATGACAGTGTTTTGGATGCAACCTTTAAATGTTGCAGCCGGTTTACACATCAGGTTTTGTAAATTCTTCTTCTTCAAAAAAAAAAACCTATATACCTTTCAGAAGCTGCAACATTATTTGACATATTTTCTATACTTTTTTATACTTTTAGTTTTTTTCAGTTTCAGGTTCTGTTTATGCAGATTACAAAAAACACAACAGTGCTTAGTTTTGCTTTTATCAGTCCGGCTTTCTGCCTCCACTCCAATATAGCGGAGGTGAATGGAAATTTGTTGATGGCGATGTTGGAGAATAACATTTTCAGAACGCGTGTCTACATCCACACCACTCCAGATAATACACAGAACGCATTGTTTTCATTGGAGCTGGTTTTAGAAATACAAGGACACTGTTCCTGGAAAGGCAGGTTGAATTTTTAAAACCACAGACTAAATTCCATCCTGTTAGGTGGAGTCAGAACTCTCAGAGACAAATATCTAAAACGAAAAAGTCTCCCTGTGATAATCTGGATGGACTTCTCAGATGCTGCTGCTTTACTTTGAATACTTTTTGTTTCACGGTTTGTTCTTTTCTTTTCAGCTGTATGTTTTTTCATTGTCACTTTGCATTTAATTCTCTGCTCTGCTTTCTTTTCTGTCTCAGTTTTATTTGCCACTGTAAGCTCGGTTTTCTCCACAGGGATCAAACGAGTGTCACTTGTCTTATCGTGGGCTTTTACTGCAGCGGTACAACCAGAGGAGCCCAACACATCCACGGTGTGAACACGGCCTGCTGTTCACGGTGCTACCCTCTGCTGCCTCGGACCTACAGGAGGCTTAAACATCCTCACTGTCAGCACCCCAACATCCCATCATCATCACAGCCAAGCACAGAATAACACACAGACACCTCTTCTTCCTTTAACATTGCCTTTATTGAAGTAATCACCCTGATGACAGGAAGGTGGTGAGCAGCATGAACAGAGGCAGTTAGCGCTGGGTTGTGGTGTGTTGTTCGGAGGCAGGGCAGGGTGACGGGTGAGGGGTGACGGGTGGAGGCTGGGCCCAGCTGACCGATGCCCTTTCATTATTGCACTGCTTGCTGCAGCTCCCACAGTAGTGCAACAGGGAAAGAGTGTCAAGCAGAGAGCGTCCTGAAGCTGTCCTCCACCTGAAGAGCGACCTGCCTGCCTGCAAGAATCCTTTTCCTCAAGTCTGAACCAGTTTTCCACCATTTCTGCTCAGCTCAGTGTTGATTCAGTTCAGCGTTCAGAGGAGTCTGAGCATGCTGCATTTATACAAACCAGTGGGCCACATTTGGACTCATTTCAGCTTTAAGAGGCAGGAAAACAGCTAATAAATAGACGAGACAAAATCGTGACATGAACACAATTGTGGCATGGCTGGATGGCAGTGAGCATCGCAGGAGATAAGAGCTTTTAGATGGCAGTGAAGGTCAAAGAGGTTCAAAACTGTGTAATTAATAAAAAGCACAACGATTAACACCACTGTTTCCAGAAGTGGACAGTGACACCTGCCTTTACGCATTTCATTTGTTTCCTGCCAAAACTGGTGATCATGCAATGCAATGGCCACTCACGGTGACTGCAGCATTGTTCAGCTTTTTACAGTCATGTTTAGGCACTGACAGCGCTTGGTTAACATAAGGAAAAGACCACGGTCTATTTAAATACAGAAAAAGTCAGCAGCAATCATGATCTTTCCCTAACATTAACCAAAGTGCTTTTTGTTGCCTAAACCTGACCACAGTCTGGATGTGAACTCTGGATTTTGGTGTCACAGTCCTGCTGTCCATCTCGACCACCTCCTGTGACTCCAGCATGTTAGATAACATGAAGAGTTTCGTTCGGTCGAACAACCGTCGACTCTGAACATCATCCAGCAGCGATCACGTTTGTCAGCATTAGTAATGCAAATCAGTTGCAGAAAAGTAGAACAGTTTTCCACCTACCTGGAGTGACCGAGCAGACATCTGTGCTTTGGTTTGTCCAGCTTTGGAAACATCCGTCTCTGAGGTTTCTGCCTCCACGCTAACACGGTGGAATGGAATGGCATTGATAAATTACATTAAAAAAATCTAGAGCGACATCTCTCTCCAGAAGCAGCGTCCCCGTTGCTGTGGATAATCCACAGACCTCAGAGCAGACAGTTTTCATTGAGCTGCTTGGAGAAACAGTTATACGGACGCTGTACCATGAGATGTCACTGGTGAACGGTTTCAATGTGAAACTCTTCACTCCATTCACCTCCACTGTGCTGGGATGAAGGCAGAAATCTAACAGGTACCTCAAGAACAACAAGTATTTGTGTGGTATTGAAGGAAATGTAGCATCAGCACTGTGCTCTTTGTTGTGTAAATGTAACTTCACAGCAAGATTTTTCAATATATTAAATTGACATTAATTGACATTTACATTGACAGTTTTTCAGAAAGCAAAGTCATCAATCAACAGTCATAAATAAACCTTTAACCTCCTGAAAATGCTGTTAGACAGTGACAATCAAACACAGAACGAGACACAGGCTCACTCTGACATGTCGACATTATTACAGGTGTGTTTATGCTGACAAACTTATGAAATGACTTCATGAAGACCAAAATGAACAAGAGTGCCAGATTTAAAAAAAAGTTATTCAAAAAGTTAAAGAAGCAGTTTATTCCTCTTTAACCTCAGCGGGTTGGAACAACTTCATGAGAAGCAGCATTTATTGCATGAACACAACAAAGACTCGGCATTTCACCGACACTGTCACACATTGAACATCAGTGAGATCTGCAGCGCGCAGCAGCATGAACCTCAACATAATATAATGTGATGGGATGAGCTGCGTGACATCAGCTGCATAACGTACCAGAGGAGGAAGATCATCCCTCAGAGTCAAGACCCTATAAGCAATATTGCACTACTCTGTTAACTCAAGTGAAAGCAGAGGCAACATTGATAGGGTCTTGTCTGCAAGGTGACGTAGATGAGACAGACTCAGGCCACAGGTGATCTTTTTCTAGGCGGGGCAACTACGAACAAAGGCAAACGCAAACCCATGAACACCAAGAGGGGGCTGAAACATCAGTGTCTCTTTGCTGAGGGGGTTTGATTTGGCTTTGATGTGAGGTCCATTTACCAAATCTGGTAGCCACACCAAAGCCAAAGTTATTAGAGTATTAACTAAAGAAACCACTCGTGTTTTTTTCTTCATACTACTTTATGATGATATTTTGACGGCCCTCTAAACTGTTTTTCTTTTTGTCAATAAAAATCCTGCTGTCCAAAAGCCAGTGTATGTTTGACAGGTTATACTGTCAAGCTGAATCGATCAGTCGATCGGCGGAACATTGATCCTGCCATTCCTCGTATTAAATTCAAAGACTTTCAGCCTTTGGTTGGACTGAGCGGGTCTGCTCTGGCTTTTGGAAATCGTGATGGGGACGTTAGACGAGCCACATCTGAGTCAAACCGAGTCACAATTGATCTTTTCAGTTTGAGCGTAGATAAACAGGCCGTGAGTTGTTTTGACACGAGACTTGACTGTAGCTCAATGTTTGGTCTCTTACATTCTGCGAAACTTCAGTGAGACATCAAAGTAGAAGTCCTTTACTCAGACTACTAATTGCAAACTTCATAAAAGTGATCTATCACAGTTTTTAAGACTTCAGAGTTTGATTCAAAGAGAGCTCCAGAGGTTTGTTTAAGGGTCCAGAGTAGATCTGTGACGGCTCAGTACAGAAACAGAGACACTGTACAACATATTAGCCACGATGAACAATATGCACCATCGGAGTAATTTACCATTTGCATCTGAACATCTGCTGGGATTTTATGCCACTTTTTTTTGTTTTGCACATATTAACAATAAAACTGGGATTGCCTTTTTTTTTTAAATTGATTTTCATACATTTTGTCTGCCCATGTTATTAAATTCTCGTTATATTATATACTTGTCTGATGTTCACCTTTCTTTTTCTTTTTATTTCAGACAATTTCCTAATATTTCATCCCTATTCGAATGTTCATTTTATTTGTATAAAAATGTGTTATTTAAAATATATACATTATAATACTTATAATATTATACATTATAAGTATTCTTGTTCATTCTTCATGTTATTGTAGATATTAAAGATTTCACACAGATGAACTTAAAAAATGGCATCACATGCTTTTGGAGAAAAACAATACAACTGATGGCTGGACGTCCTTCTTTCTGAGCATGCATGTAATTAATCATGTGATCAGCTGAGTAGACGTAAGTAGCTGGATAAATGCATCTGACTCTTCACTTTCAGCGAAAAACTATTTGGATTTTGCATCTTTGGATTTTGCATCTTAAGAAGAATTGTTAAGAGGTCTTAAAAATGCAGGCTCTGATCACAGTGGAAGATTTTACACATCACAAATTCCCCTCATGTTGTCTTAAAAAATTAACAACAATCCGACAGTATTTTCCAGTCACTTTATACGTTTTTCAGTTTCAGCTGTTTTTTTGTGGTAATTCCTTTTGGTAGCGTTTGGTTTTGTTCCAGTTTTACTTACAATAGCATACAAAAATGTCCTGGTAGGGTCCACGTGGGCCGCTCCTTTTTTATTTTTACCGGACGTATAAAGGTTTTAAATTTCCTGTGAGATCAGACAGGAGGAGATTTGAAAGTTAGGACAGTTCTGATAGTCCTAATAGGCCCGTTAAGCCATTCAGTCATTTCCAAACCCCACCTGCACTTAGTTTACTGCAATACCTGGAAAACAGCACAAACTACATTTGTGTGTTTAAGGGTGTAAAGGTCATGTCTATGCTTAAATTTCATATTTAAGGTCAAATATTAATTTCTTCCTATTATACTTCACAGATATTCATCATGCTTACTACCACTCACCAAGACATCTATCTATCTATCTATCTATCTATCTGCAGACATCATCTAAAGGTTTCTGCTGATCAACATGTTTCCATTTATCGGGCAGAGGAAACAGTTGGGTCATATTAAACAGAGAGAGCTTCTGAGGAGCCTCTTTTATTTTCAGTGGCAGAAACACTGCACTCTGACCCTCATTAAAACCAAAGACTTTGGAGACAACAGACGTGATAAATTCCACTCTTCTTTTTCCCCCTTCTGCTCTTTTAAAAATGGTCAGGGGGCCTCGGCACATGTCTTTGATCTGCTCTGTAGCCACACCAATGGCTCACTTTAGGGGTGAAAAATAATTCTTTACGGTTTGTGCTGCAAGTTCGAGACACAAAAAGTGAAACAATCTCATTCCAGAAATCTAAATCTAATTTGTCATAGACATGCATTCAACAATAAATTTAATTTCATGCAAAGTTATATCCAATTCGATGACTACTCTTGGAAAACTACACAATTTTAATTTTGGTGCACCAAGTATGGAAACATACACATTTCAACCAACAATGGATCTCACATTTAAAAGCGCGGATATACCACCTCAGCCCCCAGCGTCATATCAAAACAGTCAAGAAAGCTTTGTTTGCTTTTTCAAAGTCACCATGATCGACTTAACTTGCTGGAATGTGTTCATATGGAGGCATCATGCATTGGCAAAGCTCCTAACTATGAGGAATGCATTTTGAAATTTAGCACAGTTGTGACCTTACAACACATCCAGCTCAACACTCTGCAGCAGGCGATGTTCTTCATGATACTGTTACAGATATTAGCTCATGTGGGGTCCATAGAAGCCTCAGGATAGCTGACAGAGGATATTTTATCCTGTTTACATTTGGCGTTATCATGCCACCTGTATCCAGACAGTGAACAGATAGGGCTGCAACTAACCATTGTTTTCATAATTGATTCATCCACCAATTCTTTTCTCAATTAATCGATTAATCATTTGATCAATATGAATCTCGGGAAATAGCAAAAAATGGCAATGACAAGTTCCCAAAGCCCATGACGACATCTTCAAATGTCTCGTTAAGTCTGATCAACCATCCAAAAGCCAAAGATATTCCATTTACAGCCCAGAACATAATCACAGTGGAGAGGCTGAAACCTGTGAATTTTTGCCATTTTTGCTTTTAAAAACGACTTTTTAAAAAATTAAGTGATTATGAAAATACTTGCTGATTAATTTCCTGTTCAGCTAATAAAGTGATTGAGTAATTGCTCCAGCTCTAAAACAGATCAGCTCTAACCCCTTTGCATTTTCACGATGAATTCCTGAGCGACAACACATGACCAGATCGCCTTTTCCCTCTGAAAATGCACACCGCTCCCATCAAACTCTGTCTGCTTTCTTTGTTCTTCAGGGTAAGTGCTTCATTACTTGTGATTTATATTTCCAGCTAACAAAAGCTGGAGGATGACACTGTGTGCAGCACTTCATATGGAAGACATGGCAACACAAACAAAGGATATTGTACATAGCCATCACTGCAGCAGCAAATGTGACCAGGTCTGTGGATGATGTTGTGAGAGCTGCCACATTGTTCAAGACAGATGCATTTACACTGGCTAGACGTCTGAGCAGGATGAGTCTCCCACAGCTGCTGGAGGTAGTTCGAGCTACAGGATCGCTGTTTTAATGTGGTTCAGGTGCATTTACACCTGGATCCACATACTGCTGAGAGTGAAGGGGTCGCTCTAGCCGATCACTCAGGAGACGTGTTAATGACAGCTGTAATCGCGGTATTAGTCCCTCCTACGTGGACCGTCCCTATCAGCTGCACTTAGTATAGACCCAGTCTGCTCTGGTATTTGCCTGCCAGCACAATGAGAAAGACAAGCTTCTACATGCTGCTCATCCAAACTCTCCCATTCGCTCCATACTTAAGCATTTTTTTAGTTCTCAATCTCACTTGATAGCATGCCACTATCACCTGATGGAGGCTTTGATTGTTTACATGTGAAGCAGAGGTTAAAATAACAAGGCCTGTCAGCATGGATCACACAGTATGGCTGCACTACAAATGCTAATGTAATAATAAAAAGCAGGGGAAACCATGACCCTATATATATATATATATATGTGTGTGTGTGTGTGTGTGTGTATATATATATATATATATATATATATAATCTACTATATAATACTACTTGAAAAAAATCATTAATTCATGTATTGTTTGGAGTGAATTTCCCTAGCCTCGTGAACAAGTGTAACACTGTTTGTTATGTCTTATGGATTAATCTTCATTATTAAACTTTTTATTAACACGGAAAGGTAGTTGAATCTGATCCATCACATAAAAAAGGTGACTCCCCACTGAATGATTAGCATTCCACAAATCAGTAATACAATAAAACTGAAATTGAACAATTTTTTAACAAAAGCTTTATGTTTTTTTCCTCGAACAGCACTCTTCATACTATGTGACTGGATGTCTGTGTGTGAGCCTAAATCAGTAGCTAAAGACATTACAGCAAAAAAGAAGTGGTTTTACCCACCGCTCCACCCCTCACTACTACAACACTTTTCCCCCTAAAGACACACAACAGCAAATTCCACAGTGGCTTGCAAAACAGTGGCTAAATATGACGCTACAGGCTCCAGTGCTCCAAGGCGTGTGTGTGTGCACGCGCACGCACGCACACACACACCAAATGCACAAACACGCTCAAACACACACACAGAGAGAGAGAGAGAAAAGGCAGTAACCGAGGACGATGAAAACCTACCCCCACCCACCACCCCCACCCCCTTCACTCAGAGCGGCCCTGCCCTCCACATTCCTCACAAGGAGCCCCATCCCCCCTACGACCTGCCCCAAATAGGAAACTTACCCCATTTTTCCCACCCACACCGTGACTTCTTCAAGCCTGCACATTCAAATTATGCTTTCAAAAGCCGACTGAATGGGGGGGGGGGGGGGGGGGGGGGAGGTCCACACACACGTACTGCACGGCCATAACAAAAAATGACTGTAGCGTTAACCTATAGGTTCACACGTTCCTTTACAGGGAAGTCACACACAGTTGCTCTTTTTATTCTGGAAACACACGTCCACAAGTAAAATGTTTATATGCAATAAACTAGAGGGTTTTACAATGTTGGAGCCAAATTGTATTCCTAAATGGATATTTTTAAATAGATGATTGTATTTTTTTTTCACACCTTAAAACACAGATTTTTTTCTGTTTTTTAACCAAGGATAATTTATATTTAAAAAGGCCTGGTTATAATGTTCTTATAAGCAATAAGCTAAATAAATGAATAAATAGAGAAATTATTATTTTTACAGAACAGTCTTTTAGCTCTTTCCTGTTCCTAAAATACAAACTATTTCCGGTGGCTTCTTCACTCTGATTTTATGCTATAAATTTACAGTATGTCGTTATAATTTGTACAAAATAAATAGAAATCATTTGCAAATTAAAAAAAATATTATGGTCCAGTTGGGATTGTATTTATCCTTGATCCTGATTGTGATCATGGTGATATCAGATAACATAGTCCAGCAGGAGAATTTATGGTAAAGTTGATCCAGCATTTACTCTGCTAAATAATTTCACACTGTGGGCCAGCATGGAGCAATACTTTACGCTGTCTAAGAATTGTTATGTTATGAAATGTTTAAAAAGTTGGGAAAGTTGACCTCAGAGCACGTTACTTAATCTGACACGTGGTCTGCAATGCAAACCAAGACGGCCTCTGAAGTTCTGTGAACAAAATGTTCTTTTTTTTTTAGGAGGCGTGGACCAGGAGGCCTATATCTCCCAGGGTAAAATACAGCCTAATAATGCAGCATGGTTGAATAGAAAAGCCACAGACTCTTCCTGTCATAAGGACCTCTGCGCTCAGCTACTGGGTCCCAAACTATGGACTGGGGACCTCCAGCGGTCCTTGAGGGAGTTTCCAAAATAAAGCCTAGTTTTTGATTTCAGTCAATTGAATTGCTAATTTAAATTCATTGTTTTAGCCACAGATTTAAATGAGTTTAATAGACAGTTACAGAGATATATTAGAAATCACAACAACACCTAAAAACTCAAATGGGCTTGCTCTGGTTTCTCTTCAAAATTAAGGTCATATTAAATTGTGTCTGTGTGGCTTTAAAATGAAGAAGTTCAAGAACTCATTATATGTAAACAGCCTCCCAATGTAAGCCCCCAACAAGGGTCTAGGTCCAAATTTCATACAATTTCCTCATTATAATGTCCAGCAAAAATCATCCAATCAGCCACTCTTTGGATTAAACATTGCATGTGTTATTGTTTACACTCATTCCTAGAAATTCACTGCATTCATAACGAAGGTTTTGGACTTGGATTATAGGATTTTCCCCATGTATCACATGTACTTGGCCAGCAAAGACCAGCTGTGGTAAAAATGGCTCCAATCTACTGTAAACCTATGGCCTGTGTCATATGACTGGTGTTGGAAATGTGTGTGTGAATCTGGGGGAAGGGGTGGGGCTGCCTTTCAATAAGAACCTACAGAGGCTCCTCCATGGTATCTATTTTCTCGTCTATTTCTCTCCATTCAGCAGCATCCGTCCTTCCGCTGTGCTGCTGCTGTCGTATAGGGCGAAGGCCGAATGCTATGACAATACTATTGCACTGCTTTAGCGGATGGTACAGTAGTGCAACATCGTCAAAGCAGCTGACCTCTGCACGCTGGGACACACACACACATTCACACACAGAATGTGAGCAGCTCTTTTACGGCAGCCATACCACACACACATACGCCACACTAGAGACATACCACGATGGAAAACTAAGTCTTGAAATGAATTAAAGCCACGCCAGAGCGCTGGCTGTACGCACTGTGTCTATCTACACGTCCAGTCCATTTATGGCTGACAGAGAACCAATTCTATATTTTCTTGTCAAGTTCAAATAAGATTTGTAAGTAGAGGAAGTGGGAGGCGGAGGAGGGAGGGGAGGCGTGGTGTGTGTGTGTGTCTGTGTGTGTGGTGGTGGTGGTGGTGGTGGTGGGGGGGTGTTGTCAGCCAATGCCCTTTTAATATTGCACTGCTCATCTGATTTCACAGTAGTACAACAGAAAAAGGGCTTTGGACAACAAAGCTGCTCCTCAAATCCATTCAATTTCTATTCAAAACCCAGCATGCAAGCCGTCAGCTGCAACGTTACTAAACTGTGTAGACAGTACAGGGCCCATGTACGTGAGCCTACCACCAAACAACTATTAACATGTTGGAAGCCACATGCAAACCAGCAGCCGTGAAACAAGCGGAATAGGCTTATTAGGTTTACAATACAATGCAGCCTATATGGCGTAAATTGCAGAAACAGGAAAGCCTGTAATCTATGCAAAATGGAAAGGAACTGTTAAGCTATGAAAACATTAAGTTATGAAAACAGAACTAGAACGTCTGTTGATGGAGGTTTCTCATGGTGGTAAGGTGACTCCGCTCTGTAGGTCTGTGGCCTTTCCTGTATTCTGTTCCGGTCAGCATTAGGCTGGAGGAAGGGGGGGGGGCACATTTACTCAAATCAAAACCAAGCTGTTCCTATAGGCTGAGCACAGGCAGCGAGGAGGACTTCGCCTGGAGGAAACGAGGGTGGAGAAAACATATATAGGGCAAAGAGCACATTCCGCCATACAATACCAGAAACCTTCATTTAATACCTACTATTCCTGTCCCTTTAGCCAAAGTGGCAATTTGAAACCCTGCTCCTTTAGGAGACCTAGGCATGGGGGGCCTGCGATGGGCTTTGTTATTCCCAATGTGTGCAGAAGTTTACCATCAGCCACAGTGCTTCTTTCCCTCGCAGAAAGTGTAAAAACAGCGATGGGAGCGGATCGAGGAGCAGACCGCCATGGCCTTTCAGACTCCCTCACAGGATGACCCGCAGCCGGCCCGGACAACTTCCCCGTCCGATTTCACGACTTCACGTGTAAAACAGGCTTCTTTAACCCTCGATATGTGAGAAACGCTTTCTTCACAGAACAACGAGGTTACACATTTATCTGAACGTCGAGACGTGCTTTTTTCTTTTTTCTTCCTGCATATGTTCCCGCTCCGGCGTGAAACATGAGGGTGATTCAGAGGCGCTGCAGCCGCACCGAGCACACATTCCTCCGGTTAGAGAAGCAGCTCCAGCCGCAGCTCTATCCGGCGGAGGGACATGTGGGCTGGTGGAGAAAATGCCATGTCGGGCCTGGCTCCCCCTGCTCCCCGCGACGCCGTGTGTAAAAGTGCACGTTTAGAAACGAGGCTGTATCCAGATAAAAGCATTTCACAGAAACGAGCCTGGACTGCAGCTCAATGGTTTAGCTTTACGTGTTCCTTACACACTTTCATGCTAAATAAAACCACATCTCAGCAATTCGCGAACTCAGTTCAAAATATCTGAAGGCATCTGTTGGTTGTAAAATTACCTTGTGTGTGGAGGGGTTCAACAGCAGTCTAATGAAAAATAAACCCGCGACTGTAGGTCTAAAACATCAGCTAATAGGCTTAATAACTCGGTTATAGTGTAATTAATGAGTCATTTATCGTTTTGCTGGGACCCACGGGCAGCCCTGGCGGACCCACGGGTGTCCCTGGACCCCACTTTGAAGCCTGCGGATTAGCTCATATGATATAGCCTACTTAGTTCTGATATCTCAGTTTGCGGCCAGGAATAATCACTTGCATGGGCACACACCTGTCAATCACTCCCTTTATCACGCGTGCCCTCACGTGTACGCGCGCTTGCTCTGCCTCCACTTCTGTCTCTTCTCTCTCTCTCTCTCTCTCACTCACACACACACACACACACACACACACACACGCACACACACACAATAGCTGCTATACAGTTTTAAGCAACGAGAGCTCGCGGAACCTCTCCGCGGCCAATTAGACCCACCGACATCCACGTCTGCCCGCGAGCTCCACGCCATCTCCGCCCCGCAGCAGCAGCGCTCCGCGCGCGCAGGCAGAGGTTCTGGTGAGCGGTACCTGGCAGAGGCAGGGCCGGTCCGTACAGCTCAACACACAGAAGAAGCACAACGGAGCCAAGTTTCCCACTTCAGCGGGGGGGAAACGTCCCGGCCGTTACCGTCTATCTCCCACACGTACGTCCGTTTCAGCCGCAGTAACGGTTCGCGAGGCGTAACGGCTCCTCAGTTAGAAAAACGGTATTTCGTCTGTTGGCAACCTCACGGCCTCCCAGCTCCGGACTCCATCTTTGACTAGTTGACATTCAGCTCTTGCCGAGACAAATTCCTTATTTGCATGCCAGCCTGCCATTGGTCCGTTCCTGCGCTTGTCTCTGCGCTCATTGGTGGAAATTTTATCTCATCACCTCCGGGATTGGCCACATATCAAGGGGACGTCATTGTATAGTTTAATTTTAACAATGAACACAAATTCTGTCTTCCATTCACAAATTTCTCATTACCCGCCTTTGAGGTGCTACTTCGTGTTATTGTGCTTCAAAGGAACGAAAAAAATCACCAATCAGCAACTTCATCACTTGCAGGAGTCCTTTCAGTAACGCAGAAAATAGCCACTGATGGTGGACTAGCCTATCCTGTCCTCCCTGAAGACCACCCTGATTTTAAACAGGAGGCCTGGGCTACACGTAGACACTGCCCACTGCTGCTCTTTGTAGGCCCATGTGTGTCTTGCACAGAACATTTTGTTTAACACAGTCGGACAAAAGTAATTTCCAAAATGCAGGAAACAAAATAACTTAAACTGACAGCGAGACTCGATATGCCACTCCGGATGCAAATGGGTGCTGAGGAAGTTCCGCTGAGTGGGACGGTGGTCCGCAGGTCGCAGCAGCAGTGTTGGGGTGGTGTAGTGCGGGTGGAGGACGGCCGGGGTGGGAAAAGGTTAAAGGCGACGGGACTCACTGGAGGTGCTGCGGCTGACGCTCGGAGGAGGGCAGCGGCCTGTGAAATCTGGCATTCCTGACCAATGGAGCTGAAATAATTGCATTGTCCGGCGGAAAAGACCCGCCTCTACATCGGCCGCCCCTCTCTTCCTCTCCCCGCCGGTGCGGCCGCGGACCGACGGTGTGATGCTGCACGTTTGGTGTTGGTCGGTGCGTCCAAAGACGATTCTTTCATGTTCTCTGAGCAGATCAACAGTACAACTCCTTCCAGCGCCTCCAGTTGGGCTAAGCTCGTAGCATGTGGCTCTTTTTAAACCATGCACTGAGACAGATTCTCCTCTAATGGAGGTGCAGATGAAACACTGGCTTTTCTCCTCATTCATGTCAACAAAGCCTCCTGGATTTGAGTTGAGGAGAGAAAGGCCTCCACCCAACCTCTCCGCCCCCTCCCCCAGCACGGTCCAGTGCAGTACATTTCAGTGTCGAGTGCTTCACCCTCACTCACATAGGCTGTAAAAATATTAAAAGACTCGAACAAGGAGCAGCAAACTCCTCTCATGTCTGATGAATAATGGCCGTCTCTGTGACTCTTAGGTTGGAGCACGGTGGATGGTTCAGAAGTGTGAGCTCTCTCTCTCTCATTACAGCCAGTTCTCTCCCTCAGCTTCTTTACTTTGCCCCCGAGTTTTGAGAAGAAACCTGTCTGCCATGACGTGCTTTAGATGCTATGTAAGGAATGCGCGTTCACGCTCGCCTCTGCTTATATGTGTGTAGTGCTGCGCGCACGCACGAGCGGTGCCGAGCGAAGTATGTGGGGCCGCAGGAAGCGCTATGCCCATATTTAGCTGTGACGGCTGACTGATCAGGTTGACATGCTGCCCACACTAGATCTCAGTCCTACACTTCGGACTTGTTTTTAAAGTGAACTGTTTGCTGCGTTATTGGGGGGAATGTGGAGCATGCACATGACGCAAAAAACACTTTAAAACAGAGACATAAAAAAAAAATATGCAAAAACTAAATGACAACATGTGTTTTACACACACTGAAAAACAAGACCACATAGCTCTTGGTGGTATATTTCTGAAGTTGTGCTGGAAAGTATTGTAAAACGTGTAGTAAAATATATAACCTCAGTGTGAAACATTAAAATAATGCATCTTTTCTGTTTATCAGATCAAAGCTGCAGGGTTTTTCGAAACACCCACACTGGGCCACAGATGCATTTAGGCAGCAGGCAGGAACCATATGAAAAGACTGGATTTGCTGTTGGTGTAAAAGAATAATTCTTCAATATTTAACTGGACTAATTTCTACAGAACATATATAATCTGGACATCAGTAAATTTCTTCATTTGGCTGAAGACGGCCAGAAACATGAACAGTATGTAATATAGCCAAGCAATGTTCACGCCCACAGAATTTAATTTTAGCTTCTTGCATACAACCTAAAGTTTCCAAAAATCATGAATGTCAGGCTGAATTTTAGAGGAATGTGAAATGATGAACAGGCATGTGGAATATTTCCGTTTGATGGAATGGTGCAGCCATTAAAAATGTGTGTAAAAATGTGGTTTGAATGTGTCACCATCTAAACATAGCTGCTTCTGTGAAGAGTTGTGGCAGAGGATGCAGAATACACCATGTGTATATTTCACACGACATGAAAGGGCAAAAGGGTTAAACCTCATCAGAGAGGCTCGGAAAGACTTGAAGCAGTTCTGGGTGCAGGCAGACAGGCAGGCAAAGAGTAAAGAGGGAATTATGCTAGCTATGCTATGCTAGCCAAGCCATATTGTGTGCCAGGAAAAAAGTAATAATTAGGATGTGGCCGGATGACATGTCACTGTCACTTTGTTTAAGCTTTCCAACCAGAAACATGAAGTAATTGCTTGAATTAAGTCTGCTCCTGATCCACAATTGAAATAAGTGTGTGTGTGTGTGTGTGTGTGTGTGTGTGTGACTGCTCAAAAATGAATTAATGCATCTTTAAAAAAAAGTACTTTGTGAGCTTTTAATGAGTGTGCTTGCTTTTTGTGCATTGTGGAAATTGGTAGTTATTTGTGTTACAGAGAATTTCTTGAAAAGGGTGCACTCCTAACACTTTACAGTTTGTAGTCTTAGTCTAAACTGTGTGTCTGCGTGTAGATTTTCATGTTTACAGTCATTTAAATGATTGCATGCTGCCAAACGTTAATCACATAGTCTCAAGAAAATAAAAAAAAAAAGGCTGTCCTCGTCTGTGGGAAGTTGATTTTTTCTGGAGCGATGGCGTTTCAACTCAACAACACCAACATGATTGATCATTTGAACTCCCCTGAAATTACCTTTAAGTAACTACCTCTCAGGCATTTTCTGTGTTGTGACCGTATCATACCTTGTTGTAACAGTGTATTTTTTTCTTGGCTGCAGCTTGAATGAAGTCAGTGTGGATCTACTGAATTTTGCTGTGCAGGCTGTGTCATGCATGGCCAGGGTCCAAACTTGTTTGTCAGTGCAGGCTGCGGTAGGTTAATTTTTACTGAAAAATTGTGCAACAGCTTGCACAGAGTAGAAGTGAACATCAGTATCAGTATTGTAACTACTCACCTTGTACGCCATGTAACTGCACAATGAAATGTGATTTTTATTTATTCCTAGCAACCACTTCAGAGTCGTATTGGCCACAGAGAATATGATCTTTACTCTCAGTGCTTCGCTTTGCAAAATGTACAACTGTCACAACTGACAAGACAAAAGGAAAGTGTGCTGTAGGTCATTCTGTGGTTTGCAAACAATGTTGTGGAGCGAGAAATTAGAAGGAAAACCACAGAGAGCACAGTAACACCTTGGAGATATCAGGCAGAGCCCATAGAAAATTCTGCTTATTTGAGTAAAAGAGATGAAAGGAGCGGACCATGTGGACTCAGTCAGAGCATTTATTTTAACATAATGAGGTGAAATATGACAAAGCTGGAATCTAACAATAAAGATAAACTCCCTGATTCTGGTGTAGTGTTGCAGAAGCCCTTCTTTCCTCAGCTTGCTGTTGATGGTACATCTTTAAGCATCTTTTAATGTCGTAGTAGCATTTAGATAAAGAAATAAAATATGATAATCTCACAAAAATGATGATGAACATTTACTGACGTGCATGTGCATTGTATTTATTTTTCTGCTATTTATCAAACAATTTTCCTGATTCAAAAAAAACTTGTGATTGTTAAATTTTCCTTCTGGAAAAGTTTTCTGCATGAAGGTGTAGCTCAGATAGCCATGATTTCAGTTCAGGCAGAATGCTTGTGTATTGTATAGTTGCAGTAGTCTTTGTGGTCACACTAGCCCACTTTGTGCTACTAGTCCTCTCACATTTATCTAAAACTGGTTAGGCATCAGCAGAAACACTTGCTTTGTTTTGTTTGTTTTGTTTGATAGCTCCATCCTTGCTGTGTTATCCTCTAGATGTTCAAACCCCAGCTCTCCTCAGAATTGAGTCTGTGTAGCCTCAATACAATTAGCGTGTTTCCCCTCCATTCAAAGTAACTACTGTCCTGCTAAGCATATTGAGTGTTTTGTGGCCTTAGAGTAAGAGAAAAAAAAAACCCTCAACAACTTTGACTGTCAGGCACCAGTGTGTCACATTGTGACTTTGAGCCAATCACGGTTGAAAGAATTCAGACAGGCTGCTTGTGTATGTGCCGGGCCGGCCCCTGGCGCAGGTCATGTGACCAGTCAGCAGCAGGACACACCTCTGGCTCTCACAGGAAAACAACCGAGGCCATGTTTGCTTTTATCAGCTGGAAAAGTGGGCCTGCTGCAGCTGGAGGTTCTCCTCTACAACCCTAACATGGCCTCTATAGACGTTACAATGAGGAGCAGTTGTAGGACAACCAGAGTGAGCTCGTTATTTCACATTAAAATGCACATTTGTTTCAGTATGTCACAGCTAGACATGACACCTGACACTGGGTGTGACAGGATGGCCTGGATCATATCCCCCTGCTGCTGAGGAGTCTTTGAGCAAGACACTGAAGCCCCCAGAGGTCATCTTCCAAGAGAGGCAGGCCGAAAGATGATCCATTTTACTGCGATTATTATTTCAGAAGTTAAACTGCCTCCACCAGAAATACTGACAGTTTCAGTGTTAACTTGGTGGTATTGGTGTCAGTATTAATGTACGTTTTAGTGTTAGTGTTAAAGGTGGTTTCATACCGACTGGTGCAAGACTCAGTTTCTGCATCCACTATTAGTATGTGTAAATTTATTTCACGCATTGTAAACCATATAAGTATGTATGGTAACAATGAGAAAATGTTCACTTTGCAAAATATTATTTTCCTTTTTTGTTTAACTAAAACATTTCAAACTTGGATTTTTGTCATAAAATAAACTGTTTCTGTGCATACATGGTTTTCTGTTTTTCTCTACATTTCTTAATGGAAAAATGTCAAAATAAAATAAACAAGTTTCCACAATAGCGTTGGAAGAAATATTCTGATCCTTAACCATAATATAAAGTGTTAATACAATGATGTAAAAATACTACACAAGTAAAAGCCCTGCATTCAAATTGTTGCTACAGAAATATTATAAGAAAGTTGTCCACAAAACTAAAATTAGTCATTATGTAGAAGGTGACTTTTGTTAGTGTTACATTATTATATATTATATAACTAGATTATTATTTATTATGTATTAATAAGCAAGCCATATTTATTGTTGAGATAGAGCTCATTATAATGACAGTATATACTGTTGGGTTGTTGAATCTGAAACAATGAATAATATTTGACAAGCACAATGATATATTTTGTATATAGTCATCTGCAAATAATTAGAAAGTATAGATGTTAAAGTGGAGTATCACATCTCCTCGAAGATAGTAGAGAAGAAGTAGAAAGAAGAATAAAATGAAAATACTGCCAGTACCTCAAAACTACTATTTGAGCAAATGTACTGCATTCACAGCACTGACAAGATGATGAGGTTATATGATAAACCGTTTGCACAGTCCTTCCTACCTTCCAGGTACTAAACTACAACTAAATGTTGAAATGTGTTCTTGGATTAATTAGGGCACAGGGTAATACTAAGAAAGTTGTAGGATGTGTACAAACAGGCAGTGATAAAGACACAGAGGTACAGACTGATTAGATAAGGCGCCTACTTTGATGTGTTATTAAATAACTGACATTGTTTGGCCAGTAAGACCTACCTTTGACACAAGGTGCATGATCACAATTAAAGAAAACTGTCTTGAAAACCTGAAAAGCCTGAAACCTGAAACCTGAAAAGTTTCATTTCTGTACTGCAGGTATAGATGTAGCCTCCTGTTTCCCTTACTAAGAGCTGTTAACCCTTAAAAACTCTTCATTAGTCTGGCAGAGTGGAGACTTTTAGAGCCTATTTACAGCATGCATTTTCTGTGCATATGTATATATATATATATATATATATATATATATATATATATATATATATATATATATATATATATATATATATATATATATATGACCATGTATTGGGCATTCTCAGTCCTAATTAGACCTCTGCTCAGTTTAAAGTTTGGAGGAGTTATGCTCAGAATGACCTCAGGTCACTGAGCTGTAATAAGACCAGTAAAGGTAGTGGTGGAGCAAGAATTTAGATGCTTTACTTTGTATGTGAGGTCATCAGGCTGCATGTACCAATAGGGATCATAAAGATGTGTGCTGTCCTGTGAGGGAAATGTCAATCACCCAGTGTCCAACCTCCATCATAGCCCAGACAACAGGCTTCATAGCATCATTGAGTATTGGTCTCCCATGCCTTAAAGTGCAGTAACCCGTCTCCTAGAAATTAAATTAATATTCTTCTAATTGTTTTGCCAAAAAGGTTTAGAGGGAAATATGATCGCTGCCTGGATTATACTGAGCAGCAGTGTTACCGTATATGTTTTTGTACATCACCTAAGTCATAGGAGGTGACAGGGTGGACGGTGCTGCAGTGCTTTGGTACTGACGGTTGTTGAACAAACTGCTTGGCTCTCCTGCCCAGCTGTATGTGGCCACTCTTCCTATTAATTCAATATGCTTAAAAAAGAGTCTCGATCCTTGTTTGACTTTTCTGCTGTAGAGACATCCTCCTGTTCAGCTTTTCACAATGCCTTAATACGACCCTGTTTATTTCAAACTGTTCAAACTATATTCTAATGTCTTGTATCTTCTCACGTCTATGTGCAATCTCCTTAGTACCAGTGACAACAGTGACTACGATACGAAAAACTATTCATTTCCTGCTGCGCTGTGGTAACACTTGCCTACTGGGGCTCATTTCCATGGAGGATGAGTGAACATTTGAGGCTGATCCCTGAACAGGGGGTCCTTGTGCATCTTCCAGTAATAAGACCTAATTCTAATTACTGTATGGTGACCATGTATTGGGTACAACGCTAATATAGCTGTGTATATCAGTAAGAAGTGTCAGGACCCTAAAATCTTCCTAATGTTTCATCCTCCCAGTATACAAAGTAAAAATGAACAACCCAACTAGTGATAGTAGGCTACTAGCAATAGAGTTGCAGTAGAGGTGTAATGGCAGAAGCAGATGCAGCAGCATGTATTTATTTCTAATGATAATAGTTAGCAGCTTTTTTATTAAATGCATATAGTCTTTTTACAGTCACAGTTGAAGAGTCAGGAAAAACAGAAGAACAGAATACCATCACCTTCTTTGGTATTAGCATCTGTATCAGGCTTCTCCCCAATCTTTCCCCTTTAATAAACCTCTCAGTGGCACTGAAAAGGAAACAGCTAGCTATCACCTCCCCCCACCCCCCTGCCCCTCCCACCCCATCTGAGCTGTGACCTCCAGGGGTCAGCAGCCACAGAGAAGCCAGATGTCAGGATGGGGGAGTGGCCACTTGGCGACTCGAGTGGGCGTTTGGCAACTTGAGTTACTCTGGGCAGCATGGCGCCAGGGCTGGAGGGGGTGGGGTGTAATTGACGCTCTATGCAAGACAGGAAGCAAAAGAGAGGGGCATGGTGAGCGCACTGCAAAAGGATGTGTACCCAACATCCAGCCCCCTCTCCCTGTTTAGGACCCCAGAGTGTCACGTACGCCGTCTTGTCCTTCTACATGGAAGGCACAGGATTTTAAAGTGTATCAGAGAAGATAAAAGGAAACAGCAGTGAATGTAACTGACATCTGACAACTGGCAAAATTTGCAATGAGTCAGATTTTAACCAAACAACTGACAGCAGTGTGTGGGGCCTCTGGGGGTGTAGATCATCAGAGAGGTGTCCCGCTTTGCCCGGTTGATAACCCAGCCTCATCCATCTCCCAGTCAACGCTGGTTTCTCCTGACCGGGACATCTTTCCCTAACCTTCCAAGTGTTTCTTCCTCTAGCCATGCTCATCATAACCACAACTGAAGAGAAAAAATAATGGCGTCATTTGTCCAGTTGCTGATGCTTTTGAAGAGTGACCAAACTGGATGTGATTTAAGAACGAGACAACATCAGTGAGGACTTTTTGTTCAACCTGTCTCAGTTTTTGACATTTTCAACCACAAACTTCAACAATGATTTGCATACACAAAGCCAGATTTTGCATATCATTCTCGCCTGCATTTCATAGATAGTAAAGACAATGTGCACAGTTCACTGCCAGCACCACTGCAGGCAGTCAGCACTGACCTGAGGCCAGCAAACTCTGAACGAGTCCTGTGCCTTCCTGGAGTAAAGTCATCGCTTCCTCTCACGCCCTGCCCCGAGCTGGCTGAGTCAAACTGATCTCATCCTCTGTGACTCTTCACTCCTGTGTGGACATACATATCTGTCCTCCACATGGTTAGAGGTTTGACTGTTCTTGGCAGTAAAACACACAGGTAATTGGGGAACACAAGACTTGACAGCAGGAGTGGTGAAAGAAATATCCTTATTACTGTAACACTGTAAAAAATACTCCTTTACAAGTTATAGTGTACTTAAAGTATCAACTTAAAAGAACCAACTCTGCAGAAAACTGGTCCCCATATTATTAAATTAGAAGTACTGATGCATTAATGTATAAGTAGCAGTGTAGCCCACTAGTTTCCAACCTAGGAGTCAGGCCCCTCCATCAGGTCAAAGGATCAGTCTGAGCAGCAGAGATGATTGATGGGGTGGAAAATAAGAACAACAAAAAAAAACATGTTACAAAATGTATACTATTTTTTTTACGTTACAAAATTTGTATTTTTCCCCCCTTTTCTCTAATCTATTTTTTATCTATCTATCTAATTTTTGTGAAATACACAACACACTGCGATTTATCATGTTTTCTAATGCGAAATCTTGATTTGAATAGTAGTAACTTACAGATAAATAAATGTAGTTTTGCAAAAAGAACAGTATTTCTCTCTGAAATGTAGAGGGGTTGAAGTATGACAAAATGTGAAAGAATCAAGTAAAGTACAAATGCTTCAAAAATTGACTGGTATAATAATTAGATCAGTCAGTCTGGTGTCAGTCTCACCGCTGACAGAAAGACTACAGCTTCCTGAGCTGAACTGAGAATGTTTCCATGTTTTGTCAGTGATCTGTGAAGTCTGTTGTTGACGTGAATGTCTGAAACTTTGACTGTCAAAACTATTCAAATTGGTTTTTTTTTATTTCTAGACTTCTGTAGGCAAACAGCAGCCTGGGTCTACCTCACCTAAATTTAAAGTCTCTACAAGGCCGATACAGTCGTGAGCATGACACAGTTTAGATTAGATTGGATCAGATTGGCTTTACTGTCCACCACAATAGACAATAAAGTGCAGCAAACCTTTGCTGCACTTTGGGCGAAGCAAAAGACAAATGCACAAAACACAGCACACCAATAAAATCATAAAGAATATTTAGTATACAATAGTGCAAAGAGCAGGTGGCAGCAAGAAGTTCTCCAAATAATACAAGAGAGCAAATCTCATAAAGCATCAACTGTTCTGTGATTCATTCTGTATTCAAAAAAACAAAAAACTTTATTCTTAATTCATATTCATTTATTTTAAGGCATGTATTTCTTAAATTGGGTTATTGATCACCTGTTGGTCACACACTGTGGGGTATAATTTATGACCCTATGCCATCTGTGACAGGGAGCTGTAAGAGGAACACCTCACAAATGGACGCTAAGGTGTCGTACTGAGATGAGCTGGTGGCTTTCTGCCGTCTCAGTCCTTGCAGCTTTCTGCTCCTGCCGCCTCCCTCACCGTGTCTGAATGGTGTTCCTGCAGAGGGGCGGGGTTCGGCCCTCCGGCATTCCAGAGGGCGGGGTCTAATGGTGGAGCCCCCCGCGCTGCATTCATGTGATATCGGAAAAATAGGAAATCCCGGCAATTGGAGACGGTACCTCGCAGCTCGGTTTCCATCTCTAGCCTACAGCAGAGTCCTGGCAAATGGATTTTAACGGGTCAGTAGTATAAATGACAACAGTCTCTTTGTTGAAAAATAGAACATGAAAATGCAGTTCCTCTCAGCTATTGTTTGGTAATTTAGTAAACAACTGGCGTTCAATGGAAGGGAACAGTGCAGCGAATGACAGGCACAGACAGCAACATATAAAACATACGCCATCGTAAAATAATAATACACGAAAAGGCACAATCATTCATTTAGGCTATATATTGGAGGTCAGCTCAATTACTTTGCAACTTTGCTCTAAAAAATGACCTTAAATGTGGCCTGCAGCCTATTGTCATCGTTACATGTGTCTATGTTTAGTGTGAACAAGCGAATCATCTTACTGAAGTCACAGGAAACGTCCACTCTTTTGAACTGCAGGTGTTAATTTCAAAGTTTCCGCAGTTCGTCTCGTGTTTCATGAATGCATCATTAACCTATGAAGACCTAACTACAAAGACATATCAGTCCGCGTCGTGTATATTGTAGCTCAATTACTGACGTATAGCGATCGTAACCATAGCAACATACCAAAATGGACTATCTCTGTACTGCCTAGGGACTATATTTCCCGGCGGAGGGATAGACCAGCGCTACGTCGGGATTCGATAGCTCTGCGTGTTGTGTGTCAAATCTTAAAGTAAACTCCGCGCATCTTGTTGTCTAATTGCTTGATTGGAATAGATTTTAGCCGTTTCTGTGTGTGACTGACAGGCAAATAACCGCCTTCCTTTCGCCGCCGCGGTTCAAGCCGCCAGTAAAAGGGTTAAACCGGGAAGCTACTGGACCACACATGTTGGAAGGAGCTGAGCACTGACCAAACCAGTTTAGATCAATAGAGCTTCATTTAGCCCGAGACAGGCCAAACTAATGGACTTGACAGGATTAACGCAGTGAATAAAACTAGAAATGGTCAAAAAATAATTCCTATAGAGCTTCCGCAGCGGGAGATTTCAGTGTCAATATGTCCGACTGAATTATGTCTAACGAATTTCAAAACGCCAAGAGCCTGGGTCAAATTATTCAGCCTAGATAATTTTCTAATGTTAGGCCTACTGTTTCTAACCTCTGCTGGTGAATAAATCAAAGACAGCAGGCTTATTCAGCCTTTTGTGGATTGTCTCGTGACAGCTATTTTTCTGCTTTAATCAGATTTATTTACAATGCTTAACACGGTAATAAAGATGGTTCTGTTATTTTTTGCTCAGTGAAAATGAAGGAATAATTGTTTCATTGCAGTGATCCTCTCTACAGGCCTATACGCCCAACAATTTATTACAGGCCTACCAGGAATAAATAACATTCAAACTGGGTCTTTTTTGATGATAGAAATACTTCTTATACTTTTCATATTTTAAAAAATAAGAACAACATGAGTACATTTATAAAAAGTTGTTCATTGGGCCCAACAATATCAGTGCATTTTCTATCAAACAAATGACCAAGAAAGTGCAAATGAATCTCAAATGAAACTAACCATTCTATAAATGGCTGAGGTTAAATTCATACATGAACAAGAAAGAGAGAAACAATGGAAATGAATTACTGTGATGGCTACATATTCTTCTATTTGTGTTAATTATTTAACAGCCGTGGCGATGTGGAGCTGTGTCCTGAAGATCTCATTTATTTGAGAATGTGCTACATTAACTTCTCACGCCATTAAAAATAAGAACCATTAGAACCAAGTGCCCATTTGCCTAAACTCCTGCTATGTTTTAGCAGATTTTCTCAGACAAATCTTTGTGATATCACACTGTCCTGCACCTCCTGTTAACATATCCACTCAAACTTTATTAATATTTCTAGTAAATGGATTAAAAAAACAACTAGGTCCTTGATTTCAATAAAACAGTCTCTTCTCTTAAGTCACACACAAAATGAATGATTGGATTTCTTTTGTCAAAATGGTGAAATTTTATTCTTTAAATCTAACCAATAAACACTGCTAAGAACAGAAGAAAATAGTTTATTGTGTTACATAGTTTGTCAGAGATCCTCCATTCTGTTTAGCTCCATTCAATCAGCATAATACTACATTTAAGATAAGCAGCAGTTACTGTCAAAAGTAAAAAGTACAAATTCACTTTCAGAGAGTTAATCTAGTGATCACTTATTGATCACTAGATCAGTGCAGCTGGTGCAGGTGGAACCAGTCTGGAAACTGCATCGTGCTGTTGGACAGATTTATGGGCTTATGATGTATTTGTATGCAAAATCTTTATCTGTGTAGTAACAGTAAGTCCAGTTTAATGTAGTAGAGAAGTATGAACTTGTACAAAATTATTTACATATTTTTTTATAGTTTACACATTTCAAATTGTTTGCTTGATTAAATGTACTTTACATTGCACCACTGCACAGAGCAGCATAGTTTTATATATTAGAGTGTGTGTGAGAGATAGTGTGCAGGGATGTAGAGTGTAGCAGATGTGAAGTGAAGTCATATCCACAGTATTTTGCATTGATAATGTCTATCTGACCATGATTTTCGTGTGTTTCCATCAGTGTAAGCAGGCCTTGGTTTGCTAGCAGAGTGTAATATACAGGTCAGATGTGTGGAGAAACCTGGTGTTCAGTCATCACGCCTGCATACCTCACTCGCTGTGGGCCAAAAGGTCAGAGGTTGTCTGTGGCGATAAAGGGAGAGCTCTGTTCAAACAACCCTGGAATTCCAGGTTGGGAGGAGGAGGAATGCTGGGGAAGAGAGAGGAACTGGATCACAACAAAGCGGGGGAGGTGGGCTGAGAGGGGTGATGGGTGATTCGGTGCAGTCTCACCACACACACACACACACACACACACACACGTTTCCTGTCACCATCCCAAAGCTTCATCAATACTCCAGTGAGTGAGAGGGACTGAGCTGCTCTCTGCTGCCTTTCATGTGACCTTCAGGTCCAAAGGAGCTTCCCCCCACTGATCCAAATTTAAATTTAGAAATATCATATAAACAATATTATATATACACTAATCATCCTCAAGGGTTGGTTACTAACAGATGACAACATACAAAGAACAAACTTACTTACTTAAAATACGTACAAACACACAAAAGGTGTCTTTCTACATCAACAATACACTGCACCAATCCTGAGCCAGTTTGTCATTTCAAAGGCTTGTCAGGGTAAAGTTTTCATCCTACCTGCATCAAAATTCTAAGACTGATGGAATTTACCCCTGGTTGGTAAAATTAAGAATAAGCACCACGCAAAAGAGCTCCCAAGGTCCACCAAAGCAGTTAGGAGTGACAGCAAGATGAAATCACGGTTGTATCTTCAATCAGATGCCAAGTCAAACAGAGCTATACAAATAGCAATATAAAGGGCCAAATAGACAGAGACAGGACAGAGAGACAGAGAGAGTCTACCTGCCCTTCAACAGAGAAAATAAAATATATGTTGAAATCTACAAGGTCTGTCCCACTACACACGGATTAAAAAAAAAAGTCATCATCCACTTCATACCACAACTGAATGCAGTTGAGCAAACTGACAGGGAAATCTCTGCCGAGAGCTTTCCTTTTTCAATGCTTCCATATATTCCAGCATAATGACGGTGGACGCAATGAATGATGGGAAGCTCAATCGTGACAAAGTGGCATGAAGCTGTGATGACTGATGTCACCTTCGGGGTTCCGTTATCGGTAGATTCATAGTTCCAGGTTGGGCGTTTTGGGTGGGCATAGGTACAGTCCTTATTGAAATCAAGCGTTAGCAAAAGTTCAGTAAGGAAGATTTTTCCCTCTCACTTTTCTTTTGGTTGTGAATTCCTGCTGTTTCGTCTCTCCAGTCCACTCCATCACTTCCACCTATGCTGTCTTCTGTTTAATGAAGATGCAATGAAGTCTAATCTCTGCTGTTAACCTCAATAAACTTTGTAATACACTTCCAAATGATCTCTCCTAAACCTGGATGTAGAAAATCTGCAGTCAAACCAGAGATAAAAGTCCACAGGAGAAGCTCCGACCCCCATCACAGGAGAGAAAGTCAGCATGAGGATGGAGTTAGAGCTGCCTTTCATGGCAGCAACAGCTCCCCGACTGAAACAGTCCTGGCTTTAATGAGCTCATTTCGAGCTAATCTGATGTTTAGAGAAAACAATTCTTTTAGCTCTGCATCTTATTTCACCAAATGGCTTTAAACCAACAACACCAAAAATATTTGACGAACATTATGTGGCTAAAGGTGAGCTGTAGTCAAAGGTGTATTTACATACACACCAACCTGACATAACCCTGGTGATGTCATCAGGGTTAAGTCGTGGCTCTTTCAAAATAGAACATGGCACATGAGCTATTCATCAAATTCAATGTATTCTCATCAAATGATGGTTGAATATCTTGCAAACACTTAGATTCTCTTGGCAAAACATCATTAACTCATGTGTACATTTTTAGGCCTGTTTTTGAGGCATTTAAAAATGAATTAGCAGACTTTTTCTAATCCTTCTGACATATTAGCAGTTCTTAGCTGTAATTTAATGAACTAATGCCACGTTTAACAGGAGCCTGGTTTAACTTTTCTATTCAACAAAGGGAGAAAAATCCAAGTAAAAAACATTTTGTACGATTTTAAACACAGAAGTTGAGGTGACCTCTTTATCATCATAATGCTTGGCCTTTTGCAGCTTGTACCTGGGGATATTTCTGGTCTAATAATGCCTATATTATTATCATGCAGGGTACAGGCCATCTGTTATCACTGGTGGTAGGACAGTAAAGGTTAATATTAGTCATAAACACCAAATCTTCTCACAAGTCAACAAATTACTGATAGAATTGCACTTTCAGCACATGCATAGTAGAGCGGTAGCAGAAGTCAGAAAGCCACAACGTCAACATAAACGGATGATGACAAAGACATTTTTTTGAAACCTTTACGTAACCAGGTAAGTCACGCAGGAATCACAAAGTCTCTTTTTCAAGGCAGTCCTGGCCCCTGGCCAAGCATTACAGTGTTTCAAGCAACATACATGCAGGCATGAAAAACCTACAAACAAAACATACAGTATCAACTCACAGAAGAATTTGCCTAAGAAGACAGACAGGAGGAAGAGGATCCAACTAAGGAAGCAATTACAAGTTCCAACTGAATCTGCCACCAAACCTTCACTACATTTTTAAAAGCCTTAAGTGGGATCAACCTATCTAACTGCAGATCTGTGTGCAAATGGTTCCAGGCTGCAGGAGCAGAGAACATAAAGGCCTGTTTTCCTATTTCAGTGGGACTCTTAGAGACATCAAGAGGGCATCAATGAATAACAATAATGAAACAATCATAATGAATAAGAGTTAATTTTTTAATTGAGATACACCCACAAAGATAAGGGGAGAGCACAACAAGGACGCATTTATAAATAAATATGTACCAGTGAGTGAGTGTACGCAGGGCCAGTGAAGGCCACTGAACTCTGGCTTATAGAGTGGAATGGTGAGTTGGAGCTTTGCAGCCTGCGACAAACCTCATAGCACTGTGCTACACCATATCCAGCTGAGGCAAACGCTGGGCAGAGGTGTGCATCTACAACAGATCTACATACTCATGCAAGGGAAGGGACATAGCCTCAACCTGGCAACAAAGGAAAATAAAAATCTAGCTTGAACTTCTGTTTCATTGCTATGTTTTCAAAGTCATCAATCATTGATCAAAATACAATGATATTTGTCCTGTGACGCCAATTCAATCTGACTGCCCTGCAAGGGTACAGAGTTAGGGAGATTAGCTAATGCCTTACAAGTTAGAAAACAACATCAGTTTAGTTTTTGTAGCAATAAAAACAAATTTCAAATCAGGCAATTCTACAATACAAACAGCAGACTGCAAACACTGAAGCGATCGATGGGTGGCACCACAGCAGCATCATCAGTGCAAGAATGAAACTGTGCATTAGGAACACTTTGACCTCAGCTGTTAACATAGCAATCAAGGGTGGGCCCAAAACTGAACCTTGAGGGACCCCTTTCGCAAAATGTAGTGCAATGGAGAAAAATGGCATCAAATTTGACACGTTCTGTCCTTTCAGAGAAGTCATTTTCAAACCAGCCAACAGCCCCTCAGACAGTCCAACACTGAACAGCCTTCATGATATGTATCAAAGGCCTTTGAGAGATCAACAAAAAGAGCAGCACCAGTTTTGTTGTGATCCAGTGACTCAGTTATATCATTAACAGCTTTTAGGGATGCACTGACAGTACTTTGTTCTTTCCTGAAGCCAGACTGGTACAATGAAAGAATATTATTAGCGCTCGGGAACTCCACAGTTGATCATTTACAAATCCTTCAAGGACCTTTGGCAAGACAGTTAAGTTGGAAATTGGCCTGTAGTTGCTGAGTGGGGATGTGGGGACGTTCCCTTTGAACAAAGAGAGAACGCAGGCAGACTTGACACATTTTTGGGATGACATTTTGAGTGGGAGTGAGGTTTGTCAAGAGTTTAGCAATAACATCAACTGCGTGTTTTAAAAAGTCAGTGCTAGATTATCTGGTCCTGCAGGTTTTTTGGTGCACTGTGATGGACGAGCTCTGTGAACTTCATCAGCAGAAAGAGGAGCAAAATAACAGGGCTGACCATCAAAAATACAATCAGCAGTCATGTCTGAAGAAGGCAAGGTTTGTAAAGCAGGGAACCAGAGGCCATGAAGCGCTCGTTAAAACATTCCAGTGTAGCAGCTCTGTCAGAAATGGAAGTGGTGTATACGAGGAGGCAATTCATTCTGAATATCAGAGGCTGAAACAGATTTGATAGCTTTGAACCAATTTCCTGGGATAGCTTAAGTTTTCAGTCGTTGTGAACAAATAAAATTCAGACTTGGCTCGGTTAAAAAATAGTTGCCTGAAATGGAGCCAATCAGAGTCACTTAGCCATGTCAGGTGAAAACCAAGCGTCGTCTTGTCCCTTCACTGTGCACCTTCTAACAGAAGCGTGCTTATCCACCATAAATGAGAACCATATAAAACCAGAATCACAGAAAAGTGATCAGCATCGTCAACATCATCAATGAGACTGATTTTTTCCCATCATGGTAAAATGAATCATGTAGAAAGCTTGCAGTCATGAAAAACTCTTTAGAAACCTCATTGTTGAGGGACAGAGAGGTCCAGTTGTTAACTGACAAATTTAGAGAGGACATTTGAAACAAATTTGCTCTTTACGAAAATAGCTTCCCCGCTCGTTTCTTGGGATGGTCAGTGCGATAAACATTCCCGTCAGTAGAGATGACTCTCTCTGGAATAGATTTGGTGAGCGAGGTTTCAGATAAGACAATAACATCAGCATCAGCTGATTCAGCTCACATACAAACCAAATCAAAACTGCACGAGTTGTCACTGAAGAAAAATACTTATTTTTGTCTATTTGCATTTTTTCTTAGTTGCAAACAATGCATTTGGTTATTTATTTGGACGTACTTGTATAAATGTTACTCCATTCTATAATAAAAAAAATGTTGGTAAAATCCATTTTCTATAATGCAGATTTTCTAAAATCTAAACGTTCTTTGCATGAGGAATGGCCAGCAGCATGCTTGGTCCCAGGATAGGTCCCCAGGATGCACTGAAATTAGAGACAGAAAGACAAAGACGGGAACCTTTCACCACTGGACTAAAGTAAACTAGATATTTTTGACCTGAAAATGTAAAACTAGCTGTGATCCTGCTGCTGCACAAGCTGAACTCACAGTGACTCTCTGGTTACTTCTCTCACTCCCGCTCCCTCTCTTCTCCTCCCACAGAGGGAATGGGCTGAAAGACGGTCCTCTGCTTCCATCTTCAGTCAGACCATGTTGAGGAAAAAGAAGACAACACATCAACCACCTCATCACCGAATGGATAACCAAGTTAACAGGAATAAACTAAAACTAGGACCACGGAAATTAATCAGCACAAAACGGACCAGGACGGACGAAAATCTGTCGGAAAAAGAGAATGTAATCAAATCAGAGCAAATGAAGCATGAGCTCACAGACTGGTCTGGTTCCTGGGCTAAAAGTGACATTAATCAACATGAATGTTGGCACTGATGATCATTGTTTGTCACCATCAGTGTAAGTGGTTTCTGCAGGGTCTAATGCCTGCACTGATGGTGAGTCCAGAGGACGTGCGTTGTATCACTGTATGACACCCCGAGTGACACATATTACTGCTGTATAATTAACTTTGTGAGACTAGCAAACGTTTACATATGCACACATCCAGCAGACACAGAGCAACATTAGCATTAATATGACCTCATGTTTGTGTCCCCCTGATCAGTTTGAGTTCAGTGGTTACCCTCTGTCACTTTGTTTTGGTCTCAACCATCTCCTGAGAAAATATCTGGCTGCACCTTGTAAATGTTCCCCTACGTCCACCAGCTAGTCTCTAGCTTTGTTGCTGCTTCTGCTAGAAATGAGGTTGATGAGATCTTTATGCTTAAGAATGGAAACAGGCTTACGGCTGGAATCCATGGTGCACGGACGCAATGCGTCACACAGGCCGGGCAGAGCGAGGTTTTCTACCTGCTGCACAGACTCCATCTTTCTGCATGCCAGCTTCACTGTGTGCATACTGAGTTTTGTCAAGTGATAACGCAGTTGGTTTTCTTGGTTTTTGGAAGCATAGGCTTTATCGATTGGTAGTACAGCATCACTGATAAACATTGATTTGTTTCAGTGTGCAATGTAAAAACACCCAAAAGATTGCTCTGATACTATGGAGTGTGCATTTTTCCACAGATTTTCGATTTTTTCCATGGTGTGATATAGTTTTTACTCGTTGAAGGGCCACGTAGCAGAGCATGGACAGACAGAAATACACCAGCCGCGTGAAAATGGAGATGATCAGTGCAGCCTCCATGGCGAGTGTAGCAGCCTCAGTCGATTCTAATGGACTCACTCTGCTGCGGGCGTGCTGCAGCAGACGTGTTGCACAGGACATTTTCTCATATTCACAAAATGACTTTTCCATGGTTGCTCACAATTGCCTGTGGGTGCCTGACCTTCTGACCAACCCCATAATCAGTGAGAATCCAAACCTGTTTAATTTGAGGTAAAACTGGATATGAGGGCACCTGAAGTGCTAATAAAAATTATTTTTTCTGTTGCTTTTATTTTCTCTCAGGCTTTCAAACCAGCCCGATCATATGACTGCTCATGTTTCTTGATACAGCTTTTTTTTGTGATGTCACCATGTTGCCAGATCTCAGTAGTTCGCTTGGTGAATAGGCCTACATTGAAAGAAATGATGAACAGACTAGAAAAATAACACTGAACAAAGTGGAAAAGGGCGAGTTCTCCTTCCATTCAAGCCTCCATCTTACACATACATTAATGTCCTCTAGTGCTTCCTCTAATGCATGCTTTGCCCTGCGTGCTGCTGTAATGAGCCTTGTGTGTGTGATCTTGCGTGTATACGTATGTTGCATAGAAATCAGTGCTTGCCTGCCTGCACTGCACCGTCACTGAAAACCTCCCCGCCTCCGTCTGCATGGGATCCATACCATAATACCCTATCCTCCTGCAGCTCCGGATCTGAGCCTGCTATCTGAGCACCATTCAGGGATCCGGCATTGGGGAGGAAAATGGGAGCGTGTCGCCATAGCAACGCTGCCTGCCACAGCCGTTCGGATGGTATAGGGAGAGAGGAGTGGTGCAGGCTCATGTACACTCAGCACAGGGTTCACTCGCTCTGAGCAGCACCTCCAGTTAGCAATGACAGTGTCTGGAAACACCTTTTGTTGGGTCAAGAGCCTGAATATCATGAAGGATTGAACAAGAACCAGCTCAAAAGCAGAGTCATCGAGGTGGAGAAATGAGAGACAATAAGTGTCTGTGCTTCCTGGTGGACCATAGCGTAAAATGCATCCATTATTCATTTTCAGACATACAGGAATTAATAGAGTAACAAATGCCACATAATTCACACACTTATCATCTGTTCACATTTTGAACGATTTGAGCCAAAAATCTGAAAAGAAGAGTGGGAGTTAAAATAGTTCGGTTCGGTTAGGGTCAGGCTTATGGTTTCAGTCTGCATTTCTTGTAGGGCTAGGGTTTAAGTTCCATCTTCATTTACTCTAATGTGAAAAACATTTGTTAATTTTCATTACAATCAGTCACAAAATGATGCCATTTATTTTTCTATTATTTAGCATGAATTTCCTTTGAGCTGAACTTCATCCACAAACATTTAGGCATCTTGTCCAGATGTTGATTGTGAATTTGGAAATCAGTTTGTTTTTTTTTCTGTGTTCTTCTTTTATTCATTTATTTATTCATTTAGCTAATTTCAGAGAGTGATTCTAAACCAAAATGTCACACAAAATACAAACCATAACCTAGTATAGTAGTAGTAGGAGGAGGAGGAGGAGGAGAAGTAGGAACATAATTTAATCTTTTTTCCAATGCAACAGAACTAAAGTTTGCCTGGCATGCATAATAACACGTCCAGAATGCTCCCGCAGAACTGCTGTCAGATGGCTGAATACCTTCAGATTCCCCCACCCACCACACCTTTCTGACACTGGATTGAAAGATGGTCAATCATTCAACTTCACACAGTGATTGGTCAACATGGTTTGGTTTCTCTTTCTAGTTTTTTTTTTCATTTGTTACAAAACCATGTGTGGCCCTTTTTGTGTAAGCAACCAGGTTCAACAATATGAGTGTCTTCCAGGAGAGACACATCGCCCGACTCTGTACAACAGCTGGCTTATCACTGTGCCTTCAAATATGGCAGTTTGAAACAACCATAAACACATCTGATTTCCAACTTGCTCGGACAACACATCGTTTCAACCACTTCTTTTCTATCATATAATCCAGTCCTAAGTTGATTTAAGGATAAAATGAATTATATTCTTTTATTATTGTAAAAAAAAATCCCATGAAAAGACCAAAACGAAAAACATGTTGATCTGTCTCTCAGCACTGTCTGACGTCTCCACCCTGTCTGTGGCTCATAGCCCCAAGTCTGTTGGTTACTACTGAAGATGAAACTCAGCTCACCAATTTATGATCTCTAGATCAAAGAAACAGAAGATGTTCAGTAAACATATGAAAACATTCTTTGACAGAGCCTACAGACTGCGCTGACTACACTGAATCATGTTACTGACCACATCAGTCGCTTTTAGCACTGGAGCTCCCCTCACTGGCGACTGAAAGCACCATTGTTAGCGTAGCTCTTGTATACAGCAGGTTATTTCCTGGTTATTAGCTTCGTGAATGATCATGATAGACCACCACCTTATAGAGGTCTAATTTTTGAACTTCACATGACAATTTGAACCAGCAACAGGCTGAACTTTCTGCTGAAGTGAAGCCTGTCTGAAAAGAAGTCACAGCATTATGTATGTACTTTGTGATGAACACACTGATGTGCATTTAAGGGTTATGCAATCAGCAAAGAGTCAATGACGATTAAAGGATAAAATAAATTATATTCTTTCTATCTACACACACACACATACATATACACATTCATACATACATGCATATATGTGTGTGTATATATATACACATACTATACATACTATACACCTATATTTTTTACCTTGTAGTTCTGTGATTATGTTTACTATCTTTGTGCAGCTTTGTTGTCCTTGTTTTTAGCCATATGTCTCTGTTTCTATTTTTCGCCTGAACTGATTTTGAAACCCTGTATAACACTGAGAGCAACTCAAACTGAAGTCAAATTGCTCGTGGCGAACACATATTTGGCCAATAAAGCTGATTCTGATACTGAATTATTCAGATCACTTTATTTCCACCTCCACAGCCAGAGTAATTTTCAACAAATTTTACACAGCCAGGGGGAATTACTGCTTTTGTTGGGGACTATTTTCAGCGGTGGATTAATATAAATTTGGTGCTCTAGTGAGTATTTGGGGTAGCAGCACAGTGTATGTGGGATTGAATGAAAATATACAGCGGTGTGTGTTCGTGGTAATGGAGGAACATTACAACAGTGTGGCCCGTTGATGTGTTTTTTAAAAAAAAAAAATGGCACAGAGGGATAAGATATATCAGACTCTGATACACACAGACTACCTGTCAGTAGGATACATTCATTATTGGTTTGGATCTGCACGTGGGATTTGCTGACAATAAGAAAGAAAAAGATTACAGCATCTTCACAGATCACAGGTGATGCCCCTGTTCCTTCAGGGTTTTCTAGGCACTTTCCTGTGGGACATGTATCCATGTGGAATAAAACAGTGGCAGCTTGAATGGTTGGATGTCTCTCCCCTCTCAGTGTGATGTCATCTCATTTGAATCTGTGCCTCACCATTGTTTCTCTCTTCACCTCCAACCTTTTGCTGATCCTTTTTTCCCCTCTGTCCCCCACGGACTGTTTCCGCCATTTGAAAGCTTGAAGTCTGCCAAATGTGGAGGGGGTTCTCCCTGCTAGCAGCTGGATATTAACATATAGTGGTCAATTGTGATTGGTTGGATTCCACAGGGACTCATTGGCAGGCAACACACACACACGCACGCGCACACACGCTGAAGGTAGGTGGGTGGTCGGATGATGACTCATACACATTCAGAAACAGCAGATGACGGATGCACATGCATGCACACACACACACAGACACACACAAATCCACAGACACACACGCACACACTCAAACAAACCCACGCACACATACACCCACACACTCACAAACACACACCAAAACATGCATAGATTAGCATTACACCTTCCTTACACATCTTCAACCTAGCATTTTCTGCATGTATGTCTTGTAGGTAGCAGATAGCAGAATTAGGCACATATACGTACGGCCTCATCAATAGCTTTTGCTTGAAAATCTGCTGCAGTGCATGCGGTTCACCTCTCATATGATATAGCCAACCATTTATTTCCAGGAGTACTGATCAATAATCTTAAACCTGGGGTAATTCCGAGAAAGGTGTCTGATGACATTCGGTATGAATAAAAATTAATATATCTGTTGTAAAGGCTTGACTGTATTTTTTTGTCCAGGCATTGCTTGGCAACTATAACAAGATATTAGAAATAACAATAAATAACTCTCTTGTCCACCTTTTATTAATCATTTTCATTTCATGCCATCACTGACAGATGTCATTTGCCCAGCTGTACAAAATGCAACAAATGGTACTGTGGGATTGTTGGCAGCTAGAAGTGTGCACGTCATGGACACTTTTTGAGGCACTAAAGAGCGTGCATTTACACAATCAACGATGTGAATTTGGACACTGAAATAAAATGTCTGACAGTAGATATAGTGCCCAATATTTAAAATAAGTGATTTTGGAAACAGCCTCTTTTTTTAGCCTTCCTAAAACCAAAAAAATAAAAACAATAGCAACTGTGTAAAGAACAGATTGAACAGTGTATCATAAGATTCAGGCATAAGGAAGGAACCTAGCCAGCAGCGTTGCTATAGACAGTGCAACCACACTGGGGCCCATGTCACGAGCAGGCAATGCATTAAATTGTGAGCTTCTAGCAGAGTTGTCACCATCTCCCAATCTTAACTTTAACACACTACAATTGGTAGATCAGTTACTATATATATCCTTAAATGTGCACATCCACCTCTGTCATGATGTCAGTAACTTTATTGAAAACATCAGTGCAACCAAAGTATAACAAAATGATTTATTCTACATATACCATAACAACTATGAAGGAACTATAAAAAAGATTCAACTGAATGAATATTTTTCTTATTTTCTCTGGTATTCATGTCAAATACAGATACAATGACGATTGTTGGGTAGTATCTTATGATGATAAGATATGAAAGGAAAAGAGGAAGAGAAGGAGAGGAAGAAGAGGCGAGATATACACTTAATGTCTCTGATGAAGGATTGCTTGTTTTGCTGTTGTTAACGATAAAGAGCAAATTTGTAACAATGTATGCAGTTATTAAATGAAAACCTTCCCATGACTCCAGGAGCAGGAAGTCGATCGCAGCGTGATCCTGACAGCCGTGCTGATGTTTGTGCTGCTGTGATGCATCAAGTTGGTGATTTGCAGGTGGGACTGGGTGCAGGTGTTGATTAACCTGTATTTTTGTTGGTTGGGCAGGTGGGTTGGCTCTCATGATGGGTCTGGTGAATGCGATAAAAAAAATGTGAAAATCCAAGTGTGTGTGTGTGTGTGTGTGTGTGTGTGTTTGCTTCTTAACTGAGGAGCTCAAGGGCCCGTCATGATAGCCTGCACTGGGGCCCTTACTAACTTACGCCATTGAACCTAGCGTTAGCTCCACGACCAAGGTTAGCTAACTGCATAACACTATTTTGTGGGGTTACAGGACACATAAAACAATTAAAAAACACTGAGAACTGAAAAATGAACTATGTAGTAGAACGTGATAGCATACAGTACTGTAACTGTAACTGTGAGTTTAGGCTGATGTTGATGGCTCATTCCTGCTCTGTGTTGGCTGTGGGGAAGTTTACACCCCAGCATTAAATTTACAGAAGTCATTGTTGAGTCCTCCTCTTCAGAGCCAGAGAACAATGAAACATACTGCACCTGCTTTTTGAAGGTACAAACAATACGTTGTAAATGTAACCTTTTGTCCACGTATGCTTTGCTACCGTTAGCATCCAAAGCGGATGCTGACTTTTCGTCTAGGAAAAGATGCAGCTGTAGCTTCAGTGTTCAGTGCATCATGCATGTGACCATGAAGTGCATATTTAGAGCCCTTTAATAGGCCTCTCAATTTAAAACTAGCCAGCTGAGACTGCCTTATTAACCAGTTCACAGAGCTAATGTTAATTAGCTGGCTATTAGAGCTGATAAAACAACTGTCATTTCTGCTTTTGTCTGAAATCAACTGGGATTGTTTAAAATATTACTAACGATACATTTTCCACAGTTATTATTGTAAACTACATACGTGCTGTGACAGAACGGAAGCTCTAGCAAATCACTTAGCCAAGGGCCAGTTCAGTGTCACATGATGGTTTGTGCACTTTTACCCCAGATGTAATAAAGTAGTTCAGTGTACACAGACACATAAATATATTCATATTGTTCATGCTGAGACCCTGAGGCCAGTCTATACCTACCACCCCCAAACCACAGCTCAAGCCTCCCTAGTTTATGCAAAACATCCCCACAGAGTCATAACCACAGGCCTGCATCTGCTCAGGGCGATCTGCTGACTCAATGGACAGCAGGGAGGGGCGAAGCTGGGTGGAGAGTGGGGGTTTAGGATGCATTTAATTGATTACCCACTTTGAAGTGTGGAGGAGGGGATGGAGAAAGCCACACACAGCCACACACACACGCAGAGTTCTCTCCTCAAACCATCTGCCTGGGGGTCAACATCCCATCACCATCCCAAAAGACACGTCTCCCCTCCCCCCTCAGCCTGACATACAGCTCTTTCCATCTTTTCCAACTCACCCTCTCGCCCTCAGTGACCTACCCAAGACCTGGAGAGAAGTGTGCAGCAGACGAACAAACGTCCCCTCGGCTGGGATCTCAGTGACTGTAAATGGTAACTTACTGAACAGACTGCCTGGTATCATGTTTTAGACAATGCGAGTATTCTGGTCATTTTTCCATCTGATTGTTCAAAAACCTTTGTAATTAATAGCAACAAAAAACATTTGGTCTGCAGAGACGGTTTGTTCTCTGCTGTTGAGACAGGTGAAGTCAGTAGTTTATTTCATGTCCTCTATTGCCATCTAGCGGCCAAACCTAGGAACAGCCTCCAGTCGCCCTTTAGTCTGACAGACGCTGACACTCAGTGGAGCCATTTTACTCTGCAGCGGGAACAGCCTTGCGCAGTTTTGGCACCAACTAAAGCAAATAATAATATCAAAGTGTTGGACTGATGATAAGTTAGATAGATAACCAACAGAGGCCGGTGGAGCTGCACATGTTTCTGTCTGGGCGGGGTGTGGACCACTGTGGAAACACAAACAGGGAACTTCATACTGAAAGGCCAGAGGCAGACATTGTAAACATTCAGGGCTTAGGGTCTGCAGGCATGCTTCCCTTCCCATTTACAGCAGCTAGGCACTAGTTTTCAAGCATTTTGCGATTAGAATAAATAGCTAAAGAGCTGTATCACTTGGGAAAAACGTGACAGGAAAAAAATAAATCCTCGAGAGTCCACATCCTACTTTGCATCTAGTTCTTCTCCAATTGCCATTCGCTTATCTCATTCCCCAGTGGGAATTCCAGACAATCCTGGAATTCCAGGTGCCTTGGTGGGTCGGAAGGCACACTCCACCAGGAACTTCCAGGTAGCATTGCCTGGCTGTCTCTGTCAGTGTCAGTAGAGGATATCGGCCTGTCTGCATCCTGCTCTTCCACATCCACTACTGTGCAGTGATTTCTCAGAAATATAACATGTGGCTCTGTGTCTAACTTGGTGCTTGGTGCAATGTCTGTGGAGGGACCTTCAGTCAGATTGATGCTTTTTGGTAATTTCAGCTCCTAGCTTGGGGCGTGCACTTCGGTTGTGGGAGGTGCTCAATAGCCTGACCACTTGACCTCTTTCACTCAGGCAGAGGTTGGTTCCAAATTGTTTTAACTAGAACTGCGTCCTGCGTCACTTACTATCCCTTTTCCTGCTTACCAATAGCAAAGCCAAAGAGAAATAGTGGTTACTGGATGTAACTCCAGTTAGTGAGTACGTGCTATGCCCTCTAACTGGAGGACCAGCTGACTGTTCGACTGTTTTATTCTCACTCATTCAAAAGGGAGTTGAGCAGTAGGTGTACTGGTGATTTGTAGTGTGCAGGTGCTACCTCTTGGCTGGGCAGAGAGTGCAAAACTCTGTCAGGGTGCTCAGGTGGAGCCTCAGTGGTGTTAACCAATAGCGAAGCTTGTAAGAAAGTTACACACAAATCCAAGTTCGAGACATGCCCGGGCACTACACAGTAATGGCAGAACCTCCAGAGATGGTTGCTATAATCTTTTTTCAATGAGACTGCTGAGAATAATACTGCATATCTGGCATTGTCAACATAGATATTAAACATATCTTTTTATCAATGATTTTGAAAAATATGTTCCTTCCTTGAAAAAATTACCTGACAGAAAACTTTCAAAAAAATACTAAAATAACTAAAATAAATAATTTTATTTACAGTAGAGCTACATGTCTTTATTCATTAATTGGGTTAACTCTAATATGATTTTAATACTGTATGATTGATCCTACGTTTTAGTTCATAAGGTGGGAAGAAAACCCAAAAAAACACATGAGCTCAACTGAGCCATGTACTTGTTCTTGTGCGAGCTGTAGGATCTCATATGAGACAGATAGAAGGCAGATAGAAGACAGCGGTACATGAGTGTGAAAGAAGCAGCAGGAACCAGGGAGGGAGAAGATGAAAATAGATAATGGTGAGAATGAAAGAGAAATCCACCTGGCTGGAATAAAGTAGACTGGGAGCAAGGACAGATGTGGAGTTCTGTCGGACAGATGTGAAGACACAGGGTGGACTGAAGACAAACTTGCTGTTTTTTATTTGGCATGCTTTAGCATGAATTCATAAATCCCGTGAACAGTAATGATATAAAACTTAAAAAAAATTAGTTGCATATTTTGTCATTTTTAATACATAAAGCATGTGCACAGTATGTCTGTATGTCATTTAACAAAGTAGCAGAAATAACAATAACGATGATTATTATCAATAGTTTACATGAGGCTCATGTTTTGACTCAATAAACTGCCTCGAACCTCGAACTGCTGCATTTTGTACTGCTACTACTGTACTGCTTGAGAAAAAAACACTGCTATAATTGTGGCGATGTGCGTGTTTGTGCGAATTATCAGTTAGCAGCTCCCACAACTACTGTCCCTGAGAGCTCGACTTATTAACACTGAGCAACTACATGTGTTGGCTACCAGAGAGCCTGGGACACCTGTGACTGTGGATAGTGATATGGAGACATCATATTTCTACAACTGGCTGTGTTTTGTCACTGCTGAACTTTACAACCATCTGCTGGATTTTAGGATGCCTGGCATTTATTTCACTAAGGCTAAATGCCTTATCTCAATGTTAATGAAGGTGAAAAATAATTCACGTATCCTTGCTTGCTTCAGATCTTGCAGGAGTTGTTAAGCTGTAGAGACAGGTCTCGAACAAACTTCATTTTCTTCTGATTTCTTTGTCAGAATATTCAGACGATATGTGGCTTGTTAACAGTGGGTCCGCTATTTACTTCGGTGATAATGAGGTTAAAGAATCGGTGATAAACTGTGGTCACATGCACTTCTCCCTTAATTCATAAGATTCAGGTCCTGCCTTTAGCCTCCTCCTTCATATGTATACACACACACATATATACATATGTGTGTGTGTGTGTGTGTGCGTGTGTACATATATACACACACATAAATAAATACATTTCAAAAATAAAAATGAAATTAAGTGCTAATATTTTGAGACCCAGTCAGCAAGTTACACATGGCCTATTCCGCTGATGGAGTTGACAGGATCCACAAACACATCAACACACTCATCTCATTCCCTGTTAGAACATCAGAAAGTCAGAAATGATTCGGGTGTGTCCCATCAACACCAGAATCATTTTTAAGCTTCTGATTTTTCCGTTTACAAGCATCAATTTGATATTTAGCCATAATTATCATAACATTTATCACAACATTTCGTTTGGGAGATCATCTAGAATCTACTGTATGTCAAATGTTGTGAGGTTATTTATTTTACTACTTGACAAATTAATTTGAATAAAGTAATTTTGTTACTGAACATGAATAAAAAAGGTGCTCAGTGGTTTCAGGTCCCTTAATAAAGAAACAGCAGGGATCAACTTCAAAACCAAATCTCTTTTTTTGGTAATTCGGAAAATATTCATCGATCGTTCTAAACTGCACTCGAATTGCAGCCCAGTCTCTGTGATTATTACGCGCCTGTCACTTAGTGTGACATTTAAACCTTTAGTTAGCGCAGTCATGGAGAAAACATGCATCTGAAGCGGTCACACCTCTGACCCACAGGAACTGCTTCGTCTCGGCACGACACCGGAAGTGAATCACGTATAAACTGTCATGTCCGCTCTCATGCTTCATAACATAACCTGTTAGCAAGCAGTTATTAACGAGAATATCGCTGTTTTTAATAGGAGAGCGGTTATTAGCACGTATTGATCAGGTTTGATAGTGTAACACAACTGCTCTGAGCTGACGGACTGGAGTTTGGTAGAGGAGCTGCTAGAACTTCTCTCAAAATGAGGACTGTTTTGATGGTGGCAGAGAAACCATCCTTGGCTCAGTCGATTGCCAAAATCCTCTCTAAAGGTGCGTACGAATTTCTAGCCATGTCCTTTGCCGTAAAGAGAGAGTTTAGCACGAAAGCACGAGCCCAGGCTAACAGCAACAGTCTCTGTATGCTAGTCTTTGTATGCTAGCACAAAGTGCACAAAGTGCTAGCGTACAAAGACTTTATTCCCTCAGTACTTTTGTATCGTTAAGTTAGCTTATCTTTCTAGAACAGGTTAGCAGGCTGAAAGGCTATAGGTGCTGTTTGAGTGATGAGTATTTGGGACAGCCCTGGCGTTTTGCTGGCTTCTCTGTGTGTGAACTTACACCAAACTCCATTGAAAAATCTGCGTTTTTAAGTTGCTCTGCAACTCGTTGAAGGTAAACGCGTCTCCGACGATCTATCAGAGGAACTGTTTCACTGCTTCTCTGTTGTCGAGATAAAGGCTATAGAGACTGGATCCCAAGTCATTCAGGACAAGGCTGTGACACTTTACATGGACACAAGAATGATGCCAGTTAATGTAAAATGTCTTTAATGACTACGCTACGCTGTTAGCAGGCATGTGTTGAATGGTGACATTTCAGTGTGGACTGGAAAACAGTAACAATGGGTGAAA
Organism: Chelmon rostratus; assembly: GCF_017976325.1. NCBI lineage: Eukaryota > Metazoa > Chordata > Actinopteri > Chaetodontiformes > Chaetodontidae > Chelmon > Chelmon rostratus. The sequence goes on from NC_055662.1 coordinate 7,589,219, forward strand.
TGGACTACTTTTCAGAAAGCAGCGTCTTTAGCTCAATCTGAACAAACAACATGTCGTTGAAGTTCACCATGCTCCTGTGTTGACATGGAGAAGTCAGTCCTGCTCAGCTGTGCCTGGAGATGGCACATATACACGCTATGGTGATGAGCTCAAACTCCACAGAGTAGCTGGCTGTGGGGAAGCAGCTGGGGTTCTTCTTGAGAACAGGCATCCTCAGGGACAAGGGGATGCTCTCCAGACCGAAAGCATTGTCCAGTCCCCTGCAGGAATGACTGGTGTGGCAGCTGGCCTCATGGATGACCTGCGGCACTCGATTCAAGTCTACGTTCTCCCTGGTGAGAGATCAGAGACGGGCTTTCATTCAGTCGGTCGTTCATTTAGTGAGTCAGTGTGTGTAGGCAATATGCTGTGGAACTGTAGGACCGTCTGTGGCAAACACTCATTCCCCAGAAAAAGACCATACAAACAAGATGCCATGCAAGATGCATGGAGATAAAAAAAAATCAGTAGTCATACTATAATGTAGTTAGTAAGGTCAGTGATAGTACATATTCCTACATTATATTTCTGTAAGCTTTGTAAGGGGTTGAGGTTTAGGGCTGGGTGACATACTTTAAACAATATTGCAATCAACAATATTAAAGAATCTCAATCTATAGAGCTTGAGATATTAATCTATATGACAGTATGGCAGATTTATGCTAATTCATGTTAAGCCAAGTGCTGAAATGATTCGTCAATGATCAGTTTGTCTGTTGACAGAAAAATTGGCACAATCAGGTAAAACAACTTTGATTATCCCTAAATTGTTTAAATAATGTCTCAAGCAAAAATACCAAACATTTACTGGTGGAAGCACGTTAAATGTGAGGATTTTCTGATCACAGTAAACTGAATCGCTTTGGATTTTGCTCCGTTAATTTTATAAAACAAGACATCAACGTGATTTTGACTTGAAGGAAATTGCAACTGGCATTTTACAGACCAAACATTGAATCCATTAATTGAGAAAATGATGATGATGCTTGGCCTTCATATTCTCTTTGCTCCTTTACTGCTTCCCTACACTGTGCAAAGCTGAATCTTATGTAAGGCATCCACTGATGATTATTTTCATTATTGATTCATCTGTTATTTTTTCAATTTTTCATTTAACTCTGGTCTATAATATGTCAGAAAATAGTGAAAAATGTCCATTATCATTTCCCAGAATGCAAATGTCTTGTTTTGTCCAGCCAACAGTACAAATCTTAAGGAGATTCATTTTCCAGTGAAATGAAACAGAAAAGAAGAGCAAATCTCCCATTGGAGAAGCTGGGTCCTGGGAATTTTATTCAGTTTTGCTCAAAAAATAACTACCAAATGTTCGCAAGGCGACTTCTTTAAATTGCTACTTTTATCTGACCAATGTACAGAATCCAAAATCCTAAATTTGAAATGACATAAAAGGTAGAAAACCCCCGCCTCAAAATCAACATATTTGAGAAGACGGCACCAGCATTTTTTCAAATTTCTGTTCATCAACTCATTCATTCATCAGCTAACCATTTGAGCAGTCATCTCTCTGGCTGCGGATGAAATCTGTGTTGTAGGTTAATGACATGCGACGTGCACACTCACACGTAGCTCCAGGTTGCAATGCTGCGCTCGTTGATGCGGCTGGGCAGGTTGACCATCTGGCTGTAGTAGTCCTGCAGGCTGTATGTACAGAAGGATTCGTCCACACACTGGCTGCCCAGTGGCATGGCCAGACACTGGTGGAGGGCCAGCAGACACATCAGGAAGACACGCAGCAGCTGGACACAGAGAATAACCGGATTGTCCTTTCTCTAGTGCTCACCAAAATGTGTCTATAGCATCAAGTTTTGGAAACTGCCAAGTACAGTAAGCTGACATGAAATTTCTGGTTAGCTATGCGATTTTTTAAAATTCCCTGATCAGATAGCTTGAGACAGTAATGCCTGGTAGACAGTGGAAAGTATGGAGCCTCTGCAGTCCTGAAAGAATTTTTTTTTTAAATCATGTACATACAAATGATTATTATAATCAGATAAAGATTTGAGTACACAAGATATTCGATTTATCTTGAGTTTGTGTGAGTGTCCTTTAAAATGTATCCTTTTAAACCATAACCAGCGTACTGTAGAGGCCAGCCGAGTCTAACCAGCTTGTTGTCTGTCAGAAACACCCTTCAGTCATCATCACAATCAACATAAAGCAGATTTCTTACCTGGAGCTGTTCCATGACTGAAGTTAGTGACAGGAGATTGGCTGATAGAGCTTCTGTTGATGGGTGTTGAGGTCTTTTTTCTCTTTTCTTCTGTGGGTTCTTTGGCTTGGAGTTGGTCTGGGACCTGTACGTGGACCTGCCTCTATTTATCCTACCAACCTCCTTGTGTGTGTGTGTATGTGTGTGTGTGTGTGTGTGTGTGTGTGTGTGTGTGTGTGCGCGCGCGTGCGTGCGCGCGCGCGCACTTGTGCGTGCTTTTGTGTGCTTGTGCGTGCGTGTGTGTGTGTGTGTGTGCGTGCTTGTGTGTGCTTGTGTGTGCTTGTGTGTGCTTGTGCGTGTGCGTGCGTGTGTGTGCGTGTGCGTGTGTGTGGGGCTGGGGTGGAGGAAGACGTGTTGGTCACTCTGGCTCCCATCATTATAGTTTTGTCCTGTGTTCCTGTCATTAGCATTCAGCCTTGAGGGAATGATTTTATTCAGAGAGGATGTCAGCATGTAGCATTGAGCCCAGCTAGCCGATGGAGGGCTCCCACCGCCTCCATCACTTCCCGTCAAGGGGACACAGCTATCAGAGGTCTGCTGCTCTCGTCACCACTCTCACCCCTGTTAAACTCCTCGTCTGACTCATCACCAAGTGTATGCTCCAGTTTGACAAAATATAATTCTTAGCCCACATTATGTAAAGTATAAAGTTTTCATTGACGCAAATTGCATTTTAGTGAGATGAAAGTCGATTCTCTTGAAAAACACGAAGTAGAAGAAAGGGCTAGCTTTATTCTGTAGTTCGTTTTTATTTCTGTCATGCCAAACATTTGTCCCATCCTGCAAAGCACTGTATGCTAGCTACATCAGAAAGACCTAATAAAATAAGATCAAAACATCAGTTATTAGATGTACTTCTGTATATTTTTCTGTGCTAACAAGCAGCAGGGGAAAGAAAATACATGCTGCAAGGCAAGCCTTACACTACTGTATATATTATATCAAAGAAATGTTCATTTCATGTCACTTCTTTGTAACTGTAACAAGCAGCCGGACTTTGCCAAACTCATAGTTGTAAGACAAAGAGTTGACATCTTTTGCCTGAGATCCATTTGTTTATCCTTTTTACAACCCTGATTCCAAAAAATTGGACCACTGTGCAAAACGTAAATGAAAGCAGAATGCAGTCATTTGCAAACAAACTGTGTTTACTGACTATAGTTTTACAAAGTGTTCCTGAGCCCATGTAGTAATCTCTTTTATCCAATCATGTGTGCTCAAAGAGGTGAACCTCGCTCCAGCCTGGCTTTTGAACGACTGAGCCTTTCCAGGATGCCCCTTTCATACCCAATCATGATACTATCACCTGTTACCAATCAACCTGTTTACCTGTGGAATGATCCAAACAGGTGTTTTTGGAGCAGTCCACAACTTCCCCAGTCTTTCGTTGCTCCTGTCCCGACTCGTTTGAAACATGTTGCTGCATCAAATTCAGAATAAGCAAATATTTACAAAAATCAATGAAAGTAGGAGAATTTTCTCAGCCCATAGTTTATCAAACTTCCTAAACCATTACATTTAGCGATGCATGGTATTCACTGGTGAGGAAGGGTATGAAAAACTGTAATCTGAAAAGGAACTAGTAACTAAATCAGAAAATGGAAGTGCTCAACTATAAGTATAAGTACAGATACCTCAGATCTGTACTTGACGACAGTACTTGAGTTAAATGTACTTAGTTACTTTTCACCATTGCCTTTAAATGACTGTCTCATCTATTCTCTTTTCTCTGCTTTAAGGAAATTGTGCAAGTCGCAAGGGGCTCAACGGAGCATGCTCAGTGCACGAATACACCGGCAGCTTCCAGGGCCAAACTGTGCGCTTCAAGATGACTTCTGTTTGTGGACATGTGATGAGTCTGGACTTCATCGGTGGGTATCGTCCATATTAGGTCCTGCTCAGCCTTTGCCTGGCTTTCATTGATGGCATCAATGGCCTTGCAGTGCTTAAAACTGGAATCACATTTTTTGTCTGCATCATTTACATATATGGAGGAAGAAAAAATGATAGAAACACCCTATAACATAATGTAAATCATTACAACCAGACCTCAAATTACCCCTGACTAACATACAATTAATACACTGTGCTGTGTAGCAAACAGCAACTTAACACACCCTGAAAAGCTGCAGAGGAATGTAATTCAGCTGAGCACTTCTTTCTCTCGGCTCTCCAGTGGGGACACAGAGCAGAAAGTGTAGCAAATGTGTCTGCACTCATGTCAGAATATGGTAAAACTTCTAAGGTTGATGCATTATAACAATGTAAACTATCTAGAACAGTGTAGCTGGAACAAGCCAGTGAAGAATGCTGCTTTATGACTGTCTCTACCAATAGTTGAGAAGTTATAAATATTTTAGTTACCATTTCATGTTAGCTCAGATAAGAATGATCCCAGTTAGTTTGGTGTCACACAGATGTGAAATTCTGCAGTACTCAGGACTTGTCAATTATCTTAACTGGAAAGATAAATAGTACTTTTCTGACTAAGGTAACCTGAGTTCAGTAATGTTTATTGGAAAGGAATCAGAAACTTAAATCAGTGCATCCCTAATGTCTAATTGGCTGTCCCATCATGTCTTGCATGATATAATGACAAATGTAAAACAACTTTTGCGCTTTGACTTGGTTTTCTCTTCAGTGTCCAAACTCTTGATTTGGGTTTCTCCTAATTTGTTACTAAAAAGATCTTCGTCCCTCTATTTCAAGGCAAGTACAACAACTGGGATAAGGTGGACCCTGCAGAACTATTTAGTAAAGCACCCACAGAAAAGAAGGAGGCCAACCCCAAACTCAACATGGTTAAGTTCCTCCAGGTAGGTTTGAGGAGTTTGAGCCAGTAATTGCTTTTCATGACACACTAATGCTTACTACTTCTGTATTATCAGCTGGGAGTCAGCGTGTCACGCCCTTTATCTTTGATGCTCACCCCAAGCTTCTGGTGTCATGTCAGGTTGAAGCCAGAGGCTGCGACTACGTGGTTTTATGGTTGGACTGTGATAAAGAAGGCGAGAACATCTGCTTTGAGGTAATCCAGGCCCTATTTCACATAAACATGTCATGACATATTATTGACTGATACATTTAGAACATAAATCATGTACTCCTCTGATGAATGTAAGTTATGTATTCACTCACTTTTAGCTCCTAGAAAAATCTTCTAAATACTCCCTCCACCTCATTACATTACATTTATTTAGCTATTTGTTGATGTGATTGATTGAAGGGACTTACAATAAAGTACCTTCAACCTTGTGGACACAACTCAAGATTAGCAAGAATCATGTAAGTGCATCAACTTCATCAAATGCTGTACTTCCTCAAGAACTGCACTTAGTTACACTAAAAGAAAAAGAGTTTTTTTGTGTCATGGTGGAGTCTGAACAGATTCTTTTTTAGTCTATGACAGAAAATATCTAGAGTTTCTGCTGTCCTGATGTTGATGGGTGGCTCCTTCACCGCTGTGGAGCGAGGACAGCAAACAGTCCTGATTTTGTGAAGTGGTAGCTGGGCTGTCTTTGTCGTGAGGGGGTCTTAGAAAGACTGTGTCCAGGATGTGGGATGGGCCTAAACAATTTGAAGCACGATAGGCGTGTATCAGTGTCTTGTATTAGATCCAAGTGGTGGAGAGGAGTTGGGCTGCTACAGTCACACATGTCACAGCCAGGTTCCTTGCAGTTTGAAATGGGGGCGCCATAGAGTTCACAGTGGTGATGGAGAGGCGGTGCATGGGAGGTGGATGAGGAAAAGATGGGTGGAGGAAAGGCCAAGAGGGCAGATGTTTGGGTAGTGGGAGGTAACCAGGGTTAGAACCACATTGCGAGGGAGGGGTGAAAAGGAGGTTAGATTAAGAGATGAAGAGATGGATGTAGGACAGGTGGAGTCAGCAGGTGGGTGGGGAAATGAGGAGCACATAGTTAACAAAGACACTTGGTATAAGGGATGGGGCGGGGTCAAGAAGGGTAGAGAAGATGGAAAAGAGATATTTGAGGTTGGAGAAGGAGATGAATTTTGGACAGAAAGAAAGAGCTTTTATCTGCAGATAAGGAAGTGGAGAAAAAGAGAGAAGTGATTGAAAGGTCCTCTGAGTGCTTGGGTTTCCACCACTTTCTTTCAGCTACCTGTAGGGTGGTTCTGTCAGCACGCAATGACTCAGAAAACCACAGATCTGGAGGGGCTGAGAGGTGAGAGGACAGAGTCCAGAGAAGAGGACAAAGTAGACATACACAGTAGTATACATTGTTCAGATCGTAGTCTTAAGGAAAAGGTCCGTCTCTCAAACGCTTTTAGCAGAAAAAAGCAATAGGAAGAAGTTATATTAATTATATGTTTGTTAGTATGTTTGTTAGTTTGGGAGCTGCAGTACTAGTACAGGACATGGATGTCAACTTTTAAACCACAAGAGTTCACAACAGATGGGCAGGAGATGCACACACCTTGGTGTGATTTGAGCAGGTGACGTTACTGTTACAGGACATGTGTTTAGATGACTAGATCATCAGGACACACAGCAGTTGATGCTAAACATTAACTTAGTTCTGTGTACAGTTAGTAAGGTACTGCGTTGATGTCAGTGAGAGTGAATAACTTAATGATCTCTAACACTTTACCATGATGTAATATGTTGCTGGTGGTCACTGCGCCATAGTGTGCAAACAAAACACAAAACCCTAACACATCTAGCAGGTGGAGGACTGGGAGGAAGAGAGGAGTGAGAGAGATTAACAAGAACGCCTAAACTAACAAGGTGCAAGTAGTTTCCTGACGCGTACTCCCACCCCACCCTCTGGCTCCCGAGGAAGCCAAACCAACCTCGCAAGCAGATGATGGAGAGAGGGATGTCACAAACCTTAAAATACTCACAGTCTAATAATCCCTAATAATCGCACTGCCAACCAGTGTTGACTGCATGCTTTTTCTACACCCTGTGCAGCAGTAATGTACCATCACTACACCACAGCTGGATATCAGTGATGTAACAAAGCTCACCTGGCCAAGTTACTGTTATGCTGACTGAGGTCTTGGATCATATGGAAAGCAGTTACTGTGTCTTCAAAGATATTTACATTGTGATCTTTCTACAGCTCAGTCACTATTTTTCTTTCCCCCCAGGTACTGGATGCCATCCAGCCAGTGATGAACAAGGGGAATGTCAGGGAGCAGAGCGTTTATCGTGCCAAATTCAGCTCCATTACCGACACGGACATTTGGAACGCCATGAACCGCCTGGGAGAGCCCAACCGCAATGAAGCCCTGTCAGTGGATGCCCGCCAGGAGCTGGATCTGCGCATCGGCTGTGCCTTCACCCGGTACACTGCTTTCTACAGCCACACACTGGCTCTGCCACGCACACCCAGCATGTGCCAGATTTCCCACAGCCGCCTTGTTGTAACACCCAAGAAATTCTCAGAATTTTGACAAACGTATGAACTAAAACACCCTTGTTTCAGGAGAGTCCCATTAGCTTTGGGTCACAAATCATGTTGGCTGCATACTTTGTCTTTACTAGATTGTTCAAAGTAGAAATATGACAGAGAGAGATGACAGCAAAGCTGTGGAAGCAGATTCCGGACCAGGACACAATTTCACAAACCTGCATACAAATGAACAGGGCATAAAACTTGATTCAGAATCGGTTGCCTTCCATATCTATATGCAGACATACATGTGTTGAACCGTGCAAAGCATTTGAATTTACAGAACATGAAGTGGACATTCGATTAGATGCAAAAAAAACTCAACAAAACTGCAGAAACAAGAAATCCAGGTTGTTACACAAACACAACAGATGAGTGCTACAGCCATAAACTGTATGCTTGATTGAGATGAATGCCCCATGACTCCAGCTGAAAATACCTCAGAACACTTTCACTCAACAGGAAACCAATGGATGCTTCTGTCTGATACACCCAGCAGCTGTAAAACTGAAATATGTAATGCAATAGTAATAATTGTTCAAATATGGGGATATCATCATCATCAGATCATCAGAAGCATTCAGTGTTGCACTTGTTTGTACACATGGAAACGCAGAATGAAACCCTCATGTAAAGCTTTAAGATGATTTAGTTAGAATTTCATGTTAGCTAATAAATAATCCATCTATATTTTCTCTAGATCTAAGTCTGTCTTTTGTTGATCAAATATTTTCAGGTTCCAAACCAAGTATTTCCAGGGCAAATATGGCAATTTAGACTCCTCCTTAATCTCATTTGGACCGTGCCAGACCCCAACACTAGGCTTCTGTGTGGAACGCCACGACAAGATCCAGTCCTTTAAACCAGAGACGTACTGGGTCCTTCAGGCGAAGGTAAATCCTTGGTTTCACTCCCACTGGCACAGTATCACTGATCTCATCCTTCCCTCTTACATTAGCAGACATGTTTTGGTGTTTTGGTCAGGTGTTCAAAGGAAAAGACAGCCCCCTGACACTGGACTGGAACAGGGTGAGGGTCTTCGACAGGGAGGTGGGCCAGATGTTCGTCAACTTGGCCAAGACATCCAGGGAGGCCCAGGTATTATTACTTAACAAAATAGTTTATCTGCAGTACCTTTTTACAGTTGCTTGGAAATATAGGAACGGTATCCTGACTGATACTCTTTTGAGACATATTATTATATCAGTATTTGAGATTTCTTTTTAAATTCCTGTAACAACTTGTAACCAAATGAGTTTGAACCAATTGGCAACCAGGTGGGGATGACAAGGCTGGTCATTACAGAGGCAGAGGCTTTCACACAGTGCCTGGTTCTGTTCAAAGGAAGTTTTAACTTGCTGTTGTATCGATGTATGGCCTGTAAATGGATCTATGGTCAATGCTTCAGTTTTTTAATGGATTAAACAAAAGGGATGCGTGTTGATTAGTGATGTCTAGAGATGCAGGGAGGCAGAGCCAGGCTAGCTGTTTCCCCCTGGCCTCAGTCTTTGTGCCATCATAATTGGAGCTCACCTTAGCTGACCTTTTTCTTAATACAGGTGGAGTCAGTGAGTAAGAAAGAGAAGGCCAAGCAGAGGCCCCAGGCCTTGAACACAGTGGAGATGCTGAGAGTGGCCAGCTCTGCCTTAGGTATGTTCACATCAACATAATGTGTCTGTGTCTGTAATGGAGTTGTGATGCTGTCTCTGCTCCATGCCGATGTTCAGCAGTTGTTTGGATTAAGGCTGCATCATTTGCTTCATTAATCAGTTAATTGTTTGGTCTATGAAATGTCAGAAAAAGGCTCAGTAATTTCCACGGAATGGTGCATGTGGGACTTAAATAAACTACAGTGCGTGTGTTCATAGTAATGAGGAGACATGTCATCCAGCGCAACAGTGTGGCTCATTGATGTGTGTTTAATTAGTTGTTGGACAGCAGTGGAGCTCTGTTGCACTGGGAATAGATATATCAGACTTTGATACATTAGTAGGATACATTTACTGTTGTTTTGGTTGGTGAGGTTTCAGTACTTTTTCAATAGACAATGGACAAGAACAACTCTTAACTAACCAGGAGATCCACTTTTCAAATGGGATTTAGAGCTTTTGGTCTTGAATGCAATAACTGGACTTCTAGGAATGGACTTCTAGGAATCTGAAATCTTTGAAAGTTTGTAGCTTACCGTCTGTTGGACAAAACTTGTCCCTAAGTAGAGTCTAGTATTCTGACAGAGTCCAACCATGACCTTATTTCAGACAGTGAGACCAAGCTTTGTTTTGTGAGGGTGTCAGAGGAAGAGAAAAAATGTGGACGCTTTTTCATGTCTCAGGCATGGGTCCCCAGCATACCATGCAGATTGCAGAGCGACTGTATACGCAGGGCTACATCAGCTACCCTCGCACTGAGACGACCCACTACCCGGAGAACTTCGACCTGAAGGGAACGCTGAAGCAGCAGACCAACAATCCCATCTGGGCAGAAGAGGTGAGGGCCACTGTGAGGTTGAGGATACATAGAAGGATTCATGCCCTGGTCATTTCCAGGCCAGTCGTGTGTGCTTACAGAGACAGATTCATTGTATTTCTGCTGACATGCTGGCAGTTAGACGGTGCTTGGACACATGTAAATGTATGTGTCTAAAAAGATGTTTCACCTTTACCTCCATCAGGTGAAGGCTCTGCTTTCTGCGGGATTAAACCGACCCAGGAAAGGAACCGATGCTGGGGACCATCCTCCTATCACACCCATGCGCGCCGCCTCAGAAGCCGAACTGGGTGAGTCGTACAACTAAATGAAATGGGTAATAGAAAATGAATCAAAAGATGATCGCAAGACACCAGCTGTCAAAACAGCCATTTCATCACATATGATGCACTGATAATTAACTTATTCGTCATAGATTATTTTACAGCAGTCAGTGACAGAGCATGTTTTTAGCACTTCTACACTGATCAACAGAGCACACACTTTCATCTAGCTGATTAAACCCATTTTACCTCTGGGTTTTTCTCCGTGCAGATACTTTTGGTTGTATTAGTCCAGGTTTGGAGATTTCCGCCTCTACGCCATCACAATGGAGGTGAATGGAATTTAGTTTGTTGAGGTGTGTGGAATTAAAACACATTCAGCAGCAGTGTTGGCAGTATCTTACCAGGAAGTGTCCCCATTAGTGTTGACAGTGAAGTTGCATCTAAAACAGAAGAACTGATTTCATTACATATTAACGTCTTTTACTGTGATGCACCAGCAGGAGTCAATCATCATATAATAGCTGCATTGAGTGCCTTCCCCTAAGCCACTGGCCTAGGGGAAGGCTGTCTGAAAATACGCGCATTATTCCAATTTTTAAAGATTATCGCGTGTCCCCACGCTCCGTGACGGCCAGTTTTTCTTTCCAACTTCTAGTGTGACAGTTTGAAAGAACGATAAACGTTTAGCCTTCCAGCGTGGTCAGACACGTCACACCACACCCTTTAGATTTTAACATGGACCCCTTTACGTTAAGCCTCTAACTCCTTCTACTGTTCCACAGGAAGTGACGGCTGGCGGCTATACGAGTACATCACACGGCATTTCATTGCCACTGTGAGTCAGGACTGCAAGTACCTACAGACCACCATCGACTTCAGCATCGGCACAGAGGCCTTCTCATGCAGTGGCAAAACCCTGATCTCACCAGGTAAAGCCAGCTGGTGACATGTTCCCCCTGCTTCCTGAGCACCATGCTGCAGTTGGCACTTTGCACATTTGTAGCTCCAAATGGTTGCAATGGTTTTGCACTAGTTTGATCAAAACATGTCAAATATGTCCTTTAAAACTTTAACCCGAAGTTAAAGCTGTAAGTTAAATAAAACTGTTTTGGACCTACTTGGCTTATAGTAAAGGCATGGAGAATTCAAGTTTTGCCTTATCACATGTTGAGGAGATCAGTAAATTATTTATACTGCACAAATCAGTTCTTACATCGAAATGCACCAGCTGCACTTTTCAAAACAATGACACAACTTACATTAAAAATTACAAGACATTTTGCTAATATTCCTAATGTCAGCTAGGTTTGTATAATGTGATCTTCCCTCTCATTTTAAACTGCATGAATTTTACTAACTCTGAAACACACATTTCTCCACATGTGCATATAGAAATAAAACAAAGTATTACTGAAGAGCAAGGACCCAGGATGTTCTAATATGTCACCAATTTAAAACTAGCTAGTAGTCAGACAAGCTTAGTGATGCATTTATGAATAGCTGGTGCAACCCAACCCTTGCTAATTGTATACTCCATTCACAGGTTACACAGCAGTGATGCCGTGGCAGGGCATCCCTCTGGAAGAGGCCATGCCAGCTTGTGAGCGTGGAGACAAGTTCACAGTAGATGAGATCAAGCTGGTGGAAAAGCAGACCAGCCCCCCAGACTACCTGACTGAGGCCGAACTCATCACCCTCATGGAGAAACATGGCATTGGTATACCTCAGCACCCCCTGTTTGACAGAACTGTTGTTTATATCTTCTAACTGTAAAGTATTTGTAAAAGAGGAAGCAGCCTTTTGCCTAGTTACACACCAGCAAACACAGAGCAACATTATCGTATTTTGAAGTCGTGTGTGTGACCTGATGAATGAAGTCCAGTGTTTACTTTCCTGGTGTGGAGTAGGTAGTGAACAGTGGGTTCATCAGAGTGTTTCGAGCTAAAAACAGCTGCCTGCTGGAAACAAGGTTGATGAGAGTAGAGTTTGTGGCCAGAACAAAAGGCTAAAACATGCGAGACATGACAACATGAGATCATTTGTCACAAGTGGCCTTTTTCCATATAATTTCTACATACTGATATTAAATCCATTCTTCAATTTAAAAATGTTGATCAGTGCAGCATTGAAATCAATTTTGAACATCCAAATCCAAATTCACATACTGTAACATATACTGTGAGACAGTCTCCTTGATCCAGCACTCGTTAGATATTAATGTATAATACAGCATTGTTATATGTATTCTTGGAATTTAGAAATTTTTGCCCCCTAATTGCTTTGTCTGGATTTTCCGGCATGCAGCTTCACTGTGTTGGTTCACTCTCAGCGCTCTCATCAACTTCATGTCAAGCAGCAGCTGGAGTTATAACTAGCTTTCTCAGGAGTTGGTAGAGACTAAGCCAGAGCTAACATAAGAGTGATTATTAGTCTTATTCATCAGCTGGATGTGCTGTGTGTTTAGCTTGTCCCCAAAGGGCCCAAAAAATCAGGTATTGCAGTTTTAAGGACTCCACGTGTTGCGTACATGCCTCCAGAAGGACTGCAGTGACCTTTTAATGTGAATCAGCTGTTTAGGTCTTTTTATGACCTTTTTTGGTGTAAATTTGTATAAGTCAGTGCTCACTTCTTGATACTCACTACATCTTTTAGATGACCTGCAGCATTCATCTACTGAGGGGTAGGTAGAAATAATAATGGAGAACAGTTTTTCACTTGGTGGGACTCTACATCCTCCTCCCTCCAGGTACTGATGCCAGCATCCCTGTCCACATCAACAACATCTGCCAGAGGAACTATGTGACTGTAGAGAATGGGCGCAAGTTGAAGCCAACCAACCTGGGAATTGTCCTGGTACATGGCTACTACAAGACAGGTCATTTGCCTTATTTGCCATATTATTGTTCATGCTCAGAGGGATTTGTAGCCTGGCACTGATTGCAGGTTTTTAAAATACAGGCAGTCTCATATAATCAACCCTTCAGGACAGGGGACCAGACAGAATAGTCCAGTTCATTAAATTACATGAGCCACATTATTAGAGAGAATTGAGTGGCTTTTTAAATGCCATTGAAACACTAAGGATTGGCTGTGTGTGTGTGGGTGTGTTCTGCAGATGCAGAGCTGGTGCTGCCCACCATACGTAGCGCTGTGGAGAAGCAGCTGAACCTCATCGCGTTGGGTAAGGCCAACTTTCAGCAGGTCTTGCAGCACACACTGGATATCTTCAAGAGGAAGTTTCACTACTTCGTGGATTCAATCACCAGTAAGTTAACTACAGCCACAGGAACAGCAAGTTCAAGCTCCTTTAAGGGGTCGTCTGCTAAAAAGGGAATATTATTTAAACATTTAGACATCTAACAACGATTCAATTACAGCTGAAATTGAATAAGTTCACAGTGCAGAGTTCACAGCCAGTATCTGTTGTTAATGCAGAGCAAGAATGGGTTCCATGGTTTCAATGTAGAGACTTTTAACACAGCTCATTCATGACTTGCTATTGTTACGGCACAAGTGTTACATGATTTGTTTAAAGATAAGATAAGATATACTATCCCTAGCTGGGAAAATCAGGTCTGCTCCTGTCCTCAGTTTAACAACCACATACTGAGCTCAGTCTGTTTCACTTCATTTAGGTTAAGAAATAGACACAGATACTGATCCAAAATACTCCAGGAATGAGGATTATTATTCATTGTCAGTCACGGCCCATCAGACTGCACTTTCAGTAGCATGCTGCTGTCCACTATTCTTCCTCTACTCTCATTGGCATCAAGCAATCAAGAAAAGACCATCAAGTTTAGGTGTGCTGGCATCACTGATATAGTCACAGGAAATCTGTGGGTCACCTTTTTTCTGGAATTTCAGTAATTAATTTAGAGCTCAACACTGAAAAGAGAAAGTGTTTAAAACAGAGATATTTCCAGAACATCTTGGCATAGGTGTCTTATACATAAAGTACCAGCATTAACCCACTGCGTGCAGGAGAATGGCAGAGTTGCTGAGCAAGAAGGGCAAAAGTACAGGGTCATGTCAATAACAAGGAAGTGTGATAATTCAGTAGCAATGGTTGAACGTTGGAAGTGAATGCAAGAGGAGATGCAGCAAATGATTAAAATTTTAAAGGAAATGTTTTACAGTGTGCTTCGTTCCGATACAGCTCCAGCCCACACTATCTGTCTGTTGTGTTTACAGGCATGGATGAGTTAATGGAGGTCTCCTTTTCACCCATTGCTGCCACTGGGAAGCCCCTGTCCCGCTGTGGCAAGTGTCACCGCTTCATGAAGTACATACAGGTCAGCAGAACAGACAAAACTACTGTTTAATTTAAAGAAAGCATGATTGCAGAGTTGATCAACAGCAAGACCCTGTACATTTTTTTAAAAGGGCCAGCGACCAAGATGAGCAACGCACGTACCAGAACATAGACACCTCTTCAAAGTGTGGGAGCCCTTTGTAGATATGAACGTATGTGATGTTTGGTGGCTCAGTTTATCACCAGTCCACTCCACTGTAATTCATCACAAGACAGTAGGGACACATTACCACTTTTGCAACAGACAGCCTGTTGCATTCTTGACTGTGTGAGGTAGCAGTAGTTGACCTGGGTGCCTCTGATGAGCATGGTTAAGTGTCAGTGCTGTGGCCACCTATAACACTCAGAAGCTGCAGGCCCTTTGTTCAGTCACTGTCACCGCAGTTACCAGGCCAAAGGTCCTGCCTCTGTCTTGAGCACATGGTGCAGAGCTGACATGTGTTGCATTGCCAGTGGCCTACGTTGCACTGGTCTCCACTGTTTAACAGGTTAAAATGTCATGAAATGGGGTAAAGGGATAAGACGTATGTATCTTGAAGTTCTGCTTTTTGATATTTGACTTATCGTCTCCTCCATAAAGTTGAAAAGTAAGTTCTGGAATCCAGCTGTCTCAGCCAAAACAATGATCCTCAGCCTTGTTTACATCTTTCATTCAGATTATCACAATCACATGTTTCTTTAATCCACCTTCAAACACTTTGTACAAGTGTTGTTACACTGTGTTATAGCCCATAAGTTTTTACTTTTAAATCATCAAGGTGCCCTTTATCGTCCTGGACCTCGTGATGTCTGGCTGTTGAGCTCTGGCCTTCAACTTTAAAAATGCTAAAGTGGACATGCTCTTTATAACATTTCCTTTTGACGACAGAACTGCTTTTAAATTCATGAATGAATCATGAGGCTGCAGTTCTTCTGGCCATTGTCATTGTATCTGAATGCATTCGCAGTGGGTTGTGTGTGACTGTTAAGTGGTGCATTGTGGAGGAAGCCTTGTATGGAGTCCTCTGAGTGCTACTTAAGGCAGGAAACTGGTGTGTTTAGATTGCCATGTGCCCGGGGGACTTGCGTTTGGTTTGGCCTCATTACAGTTTCAAGGAAGTTTGTCGGTGTCACCCCTGAAAATGTATATCAGGATACCAGCATATGTAACTACTGGGAGTCACATGGTTGTAAAATGTGCTTTAGTAGTACTACATTTTGTTCATACACGCGGTGGCTTCGGAAAGCATGGAGACCCATTCACTTTTCGCACCCTTCATAGATTTAATTTAGAGTGAAATAACCAGTCTAGACCAGGGTTCACAGCCTTTTTGACATGAAGTGCCATTTTTACACTTTCTTAATAATAAGGGTGCTGTATTAACATTTGGGTAATTTTTAAGTTTAAATATGACACCACATCAAAATTTCCCTCCCAACAGATCTGTAATTGTACTCCAACGTGCATTGCAACATTTTTAAAAAACATTTTTCTCCCATAATCAGGACATTGTAATTAGATATGAAAGCACTATACAAAAGGCTATAATCCTTATATTATATACTTATCCTTACAATCTTGAGCATCCATATGTGAGTTGAAATCATTAATCATGCAAACCCCCCACCAGTCCTGTTTATCAGCTCTAAACTTATATAAAATATTTCTATTTTTTTTTACCCCTGTGGTTGCAAATTCCATGCACCGACCCATTTCAGCGTGCTGCTTTCAGTGGCGTTCCTTCATTTTGTTGCAATGACAACAAAGGTCTGAGAGGGAGAATTAAGTGTATCAAACAGGAGTAGGAGTACTATACAAGAATGCTGCCATCCTTATGAGAAGATGAGATGAAATACTGAGACAAAGAGGTTCATTCTGCAAAGCCACGTGTGCTACAAATGAACAGGTGCCTACCTGTCAGTGTGATCCTGGCCCAGCTTTCCTGTGCTGAGCTCCATTATTTGGACATTGTATTTAGTCATGTAAAGTTGCACACATGCTTCGTTGTGGTCAGTTGTCGGACGGTGGAGCAGAGCATGCTCCGTGTGCGAGAATATCTGCTCACAGAGATATGCTGATCTGAAGACAGCGCAATGTGAATGCAGAGTTCCTGACACAGCTAAACTTCACCTGTAGAGATATCCAGCAGGTGAGGGTGCGAGCTCCATGATCATTCCCTGTTGCTGTTTCCAGCTGTTTCTGTTTCTCTGCAAACTTTGATCACACTTGATCTGATCCTGACATCTGACCCTCACCCTCACATGTATCTGCAGGCTAAGCCCAGCAGGCTCCACTGCTCCCACTGTGACGAGACCTACAGTCTTCCCCAGAATGGAGCCATCAAGCTGTACAAGGAGCTCCGCTGTCCGCTGGATGACTTTGAGCTTGTGCTGTGGACGTCGGGGGCCCGGGGCAAGAGCTACCCCCTGTGCCCCTACTGCTTCAGCAATCCCCCTTTTAGGGACATGAAGAAAGGTAGGACTCAACCGGAACGTTAAAAGAAATGGGTAGTTTTTATCATGCTAAAGGGAGGGCAGTCACTTTCTAAGCATGGGAAGGTTGTTGCTCCTGTCCCAACTTGTTTGAAACGTGCTGCTGCCATCAAAAATCCAGAGGAGGAGAATAATAAAATCTGATGAGAATTTGTTTCTCTCTCTTTCTCTCTCTCAGTTGTTTTATGAGAAATTCTTTTCATATCTGCTTTTCACAGGTATGGGATGCAATGAATGTACCCATCCGTCCTGCCAGCACTCTCTCAACTCTTTCGGCATTGGACAGTGTGTGGAGTGTGATAGTGGGGTTTTGGTGCTGGATCCTACCTCCGGACCAAAATGGAGGATGGCCTGTAATAAATGCAATGTGGTGGTGCACTTCTTTGAACATGCACACAGAGTGCAGGTAAGAAAATAGTCCTATGTCTTGTCCTATGTGAAGATAATCTCATGTATATGGTACAATGTCTAAATGGGCTTTAAAAGCCCAGAACAGCAAACACATGTAGTGATCTAAAAATGTGCAGGGTGTCATTCCACCCAAACATTCGTCTCCCATCCTTGTGATCTCTTGTTCATTTCAACTTTATAATTTAGCTTGATCTTTCCTGCTGCCGCTAAGGTCCCTCTCTCTTTCCGTAGGTTGCTCAGGAGAGCTGCGATGCCTGCGACGCCTCTCTGGTCGCGGTGGACTTCAACAAGACTCGCACTCCGCTTCCTGCCGGTGAGACCCAACACACTGGCTGTGTTTTCTGTGATCCGGTCTTCCAGGATCTGGTGGAGCTCAAACATGCGACCATGAGGCACCCCAGAGGTGGAGGTGCTCGACGAGGAGGACGGGGACGAGGCAGGGGACGCCGTGGGAATCCTAAAAAACCTAAAGACAAAATGGCTGCCTTGGCAGCTTACTTTGTATAGTGTCTGTGTGTAGTGTGTCCTGCTGGTTGCTGGACACCTGTATGAAGGTGCATATGTCAGTAAAAGGACATCTGTTTTTACCTTTGTGTTTAATTACACTGAAGTAAAAAATGTATTAAAAAAAGTGTTTGCTGTAAATGCGTATGTTCACCTTCATAGAACAAACAGTTCCTATATGTTGCCAACTTGAAAACACTGTTTGAGGAAAACATTATAGAAAATGATGTCCAGATAGTTCTTGCAGTGCTTCACTTTGAAATTTGAACAGTTTGAGCTTAAATTGTAACGGGCATGCTAGATATCATGCAGCACACTTACAGTTGAGCATTTTAGCTTCAGCTTGACACAACTGTTCCATTTGTATGAAGATAAATGCACCGTTTACCATGCAAACATTTAGGAAGTTGGTGCGCTAACTTTTAATATGTTAGCAATAAGTTTCATTTTCCTTTTCCAGGACAAATAGTTTTAGTTTATGCTTCCCTATTTAAGGTTTTAACTTGATTATTTCCACTAATGTTCGTTCATATCAGGTTTTTTATTTACATTTTCAAATAGCTGTTTTTCAATGTAATTTGTCATTCTTGATTGAAAAATTTGCTGGTTCCAGTTTCTCACATGAGAGGATTTGATGTTTTGTTTTGTTTTTTAAAATAAATATTTGGAGGCTTTGGACTGATGGTAGAATAAAACAAGCAAATTGAATACAACACCCTGATCTGTGGGATATTATAGGAAGTGGTGTTCACACAATTTTCTGACATGTTATGGGCAAATTGATTAACCAAGAAAAGAATCAGCAGATTGATTAAGAGTTGCGCGCCTATCAAAGAACTCTTTTTCAGTTTCCTTTTTCTTGTAACTTGTTATTTATGGATTAAGAATCCTTTGCAGCGGAGTAAAATCATACGTTATGTGCCATTTTCCGTCTTTATTTCTCACTAATTGAAATGCATGTGAAGCTGACCTGTAAACGTTGGTGTGGTCCTTTAAATGTGCGGCGGAAGTAGGAGGGACGTGCGATGACGTACAGGAGGGCGGGCCCAAGTGTGAACGCAAACCGCAGATCTCTCAACGCTTTCGATAAGCTTCTGTGATTGAAACAGCGCCGTCAGTGTTTTTCCATCAGCTCTGCTGGCGCAGGTTTGTGTCTGTGTGTTTCTCACTGAGTCTCCGTCCCTCTTTGTGTCGCCACAGGGCGTGGTTACCCCAGCTGGTGCTCTGTTGTGTGTAGGCGTAACGTTACTATGCTAAGAGACTGTCTAACTTAGCTAGCCTCAGGTAAGATGAATTAACTGCCCTCTGCTTCTTGTAAAAAGTAGAATTTCTAAACTAATCCGGCCAGTATTGACCTCAATTTAATGTGAGCGACCGCTCTCATGACAGTGTCACCTCAGTGTTTTAGCTGTGAGGTCGCTGCGGTCAACAGTAAGGCAGATAACTTGGAGCACAAGGTGCCACAAAACGGAAAATCGTGCCATTCTTACATGTGTGGGAAACCAAAATACAAAGCTAGGCTAGGCTGTGAACATTTAGCAGCTATGGCGCCTACAGTGTCGCTAGCTTTGACACATGCCTCTCCCCCTCATGTGGGAGTAGTAAGTGACTGTTGGCTACATATTCGCGTTTATAATGTAGATAACGTTACATAGTTAAGTTACCGCTAGCATGGTTTGCAGAGCCCTTCCCACGTCGGCCTGTTTAATGTTTTTCTAAGAAAAGTTTCAGCTGCATTGACACCAACACAGTCTAACACTTAGCTAACGTTCATGCTCGCTGTGTGCTCCACGTCTGTTGTCTGTGAGTTAGAGCAGGACACCGCCTTTAGGTTGGAGGCTGATGGCTGTCTGCAGGCTATCGTGGTATTGAACGTCAAGCGAACCATATCCGCCAAAATAAAACACCATAAACATAAGAATACTTGTTCAGAGTGCGAAGTTGTGAGATTCTGAGCAGCATTTTTTATCCAGACTGTCAAAATTCAAAATTACTCAGTCGTTCATAAATTTAACGTGAGAAAAGTGAGAGAGAGAGATAGAGAGAGAGTCAAAGTCACCTCATCAGTAGATGCAGCTTCTCAGCTGTGTTTCCTATTGTGCTGTTACACCCATCATTACAACAGTGTAATAATGTTGACTGACTGCCAGGTGATAATTTAGACTAAATTAGAATTTGCACTGCATTCATTTTCCATCCCAGCGTCAGAGGGAGATTTGAAGCCCTTCCCAGTGTCTACCTGTGACCTGTGACCCCCTGTTCACCTGAGAGCTTACTGCAGCCGGAGTCAGCGGGATGGAGGAGGAGGCCAGGTGCTTCCTGAGGAGGTTTGTGGAGGAGTTCCCAGCTGCCCTGGAGGAGGATGGCCCGCTGCCCGTCAGCCCTCTGAGCCGCAAAGTCTCGCTGGAGGAGCTGCATGGGGAGAGTCTGGAGCTGGGCCTGAGGCTGCTGGCCGCCAGGTATGACTGGTCCACAAAACGCCTTTCACATGTTTGTAAGGCCTGAAGGATAGACCAAAGCCACAGCAGCACAGGAGTAAATACACACACAGCGAGACTGAACGCCCCATGCTCTATAGGTTGTCTTCTACCTGATTAGCGCCACTGTAATACATGTCTAATATAGATTATGTTAATAATAGTAAAGGATTCACAAACACAACATGACTCTTAGTTAGTTAGCATAGTTTTCTCTATAAGGCTCCCACAGCTTCATTATTGTCGCTAAACGAAATTAATCAAACTTAATGAAGTGTGAAACAATCATTCACGTGCACTTGAGGAACTGCGTTAGAGTCAACTTTCTCCAGTGTCTTGATTTCTTAACTAAATGACAAAACTGGTTTCTGTTGTCAGGGTTAGGGATTAGAGAAAAATACATTTCTCCTGCAGAACGACGATTTCTCTGCCATGCCCTGTGTATGTCTCTAATTGGCTATTAGTTCGAGGTAATTGCACAGAGCAGTATGTCCTCATATTTAAGATAATTCTGTCCAGCGTTTTTATGCAGGTATATATTAGGGCTTCTGTTTCTTGTGTTTCCATCTCATCACAGCCCATCAGAGTCCAGTATTTAAATCATTGTAAATTGTACAGTGTTGCCTACATGTGATACTGATACTGTACTGAACGTATCGAAATAGAAAAATGGCTGCAGAATTAGACAGCTTTGTTGTTTTTACATTGTAGTATTGTCAGCATCTTGTTATATGTAATACATCACACACTAAGCTGTATTGTAAGGTGTAGTTCGTACAGGAGAAGTTGGTCCTCGTTGCGCTGTGTTTGTGCACATCTTGTGCATGTGTGGTTGCATTCCTCACATTCCTGACAGCTCTGCTCTTGCCCTGCTCATTCAGCATGAATGGCTGGCTTTGCTGTTGACTTCACACTGCAGGGGAGGACACAAGAACAAATGCTGACACACTGTATATTTGAGAGCAGAAAGTGTCAAACATGAGAACTGTAGAAGACTTGACCTGTGACATAACAACAGAATTCCTCATATGTTCCCCGATTATTCTTTCTAGACTGTGATAATCATTTGCATTTCATATTTTGAGGTGATGATGAGTCGGTGTTCAGATTAGATGTGTTTGAAAATGGTGCAGAACAGAATTTAGATGAAATTGTTTAGTGTTTGACATCAAGGCTCTAAGCCCATCATGCTCCACAAGAAGGCACCACGCTCAACACAGCAAAGAGGGAGGACTGACAATACTAACTTTATCCTCAGAGGACGGTAAACCCTGAGCCTACAGGTGGATGCTGGGGTAGAGGTGGAGCTTTTGCAATGCCACATGAACAACAGGCATGACAGGAAAAGACTGAAGACGTTTAATCAGTTTTCTCAGGAAGTCAGGACTGCGGTCCTTTTCACACATGGAATATGTAGCATTGTGTGTTTCATGTTTTATGTGTTAAAGTGGCTGCTTTTTGTTATTCAGAGAGATGTGTCATGCTCTTTATGACCTCATTCAGACAATATGGTGTTGAAAGAATTTTCACGTGATATTTGGCCTTAGTTAACTACTTTTTTGAGTGTAAGATGTCATAGTGAATCTCTAATCTAATAATCTAATATAGTCTCATCAGTTTCCTGATTTGTTAGAGGAAACAGGAAGTAAACAATAGGAACTGTACTTGTTATTTTGTAATAGCAGACAGTTCACAAACAGAGAATGACAAGATGTTAACGCTGAACTTTCATTTATCCTGTTTGCTATTACTATGTCAGACCTAGTCAGATTACCACTGTCATTTTTATATAAAAGTGAGTCAGGCACGCATTCAGATATGAAACGTGTAAACGAACAGATCAGATTTGTTAACAAGGTGCATGTTTGAAAGAGGCTCATGAATGTGTTTTGCACATTGATTAGGTGAGGTGATTTTCAGTCCAAGTGCAGCTGGCTGTTCTAAACCAGTGCAAACCAGTAAGGAGGATGAGCTTTTTTCAGTCATGGTGTCTGGTCAGACTTCTGGAACAGACTTTATATTGCGCCAAATCACACCAAAAGTTGTCTCATGACACTTTCCATATAAAGCATATAAAAGTCTAGAAACCATACTCTTTACTGTACAGAAACCCAGCAATTCCACCATGAGCAAGCACTTGGGGATGGCAACAAAGAAGAACTTCCTTTTAACAGGCAGAAACCTCCAACAGAACCAGGCCCTGGGTGGGGTTGGTCTTAGAGAGAAGGAGAGTGAGAGAGAGAAGACATCTCATCTATTTTGCTTTCATTACTTCTGCATGTGTGTGCAAGTCATATGAGGTCATTTGTCTCCCTTCTCATGTAGTTGTTTTCTTGTAATGAAGAGCTGTATACCAGCTATTAGTGAACCTTCAAGCTCAGCTGGAAAATACAAAATTAATAAAATGAAAATCGTTGCCTTGTGTGCTCTCTCTTCTGCTCACGTTTTCGTTTACAGAAATATGCCCTCTCAGGAAGACCTCACATCCTGTCTGCAGAACCACCATTGTTCTCCCCACTTCCTGTTTCTTCAGCCCAGTCTTGTCTGCCAGAGAAATGTATTTCTGTAAAAAAAAAAAAAAAAAAAAAAAAGGACTGACAGATGACAGAGTTGCACAGTTGGACAGTCATTAAATGAGCATTGGTCATGGTACAGTTCTATTTTACCATTTGTGTTTGCTAGTGTTTATTTCCGTGCTGAGGGTAGTCAGTCACCTCTGACTGGCTGTACGATTGTGTATCACCTGGCTGAAAAGTCTGGATAGAAATTAATCAAGTGTCATGTTCAGGTCTTGACAAAGTACACAACATGTATTTCTGCTTGTGTTTGTTGGTTCAGGGGTGCTCCTGCAGGCCTCAGCGCCCTCCTGTGCCAAGCAGCGCTGTCCCAGTTACTGCAGAACGACCTTTCACCTTTCCACTGCCCCCAGGAAGTTGAGGTCAACCAGGAAGAAGAACAGCCAGTTGTCTGTAAGTATTTAACTCGAAGCCCATGTTGGAGGCTGTACTTTGTGCCACTGTTCCATTCTACTGTGTTGTTCTTTGGACTCCCCTCATTGATCTAAATGGGATGTCCGTTGCCAGGACAAAACATCAGCAATGCATCTCCACCACCACTTGGGGGCAGTGGCAGTGCAAGAAACCATAAACAGCACACTGACATATTGAAACCTTTAGGGGTTGTTGTGGCGAATCTCTTAGCAAATAGTTGCAACAGTTGTCTATTTACACATGCAGCAGACACAGAGCAACATTATGGAGTCGTGTTTGTGTCCACCTGAAAAAAATCTGTCTCCATAGCAGCTAAATGCTCCATGTTCACCAGCTAGTTGTTAAATTTGTCCAGTTGCTGTGTGGTGCTGAGCAGGTGCTGTTCAGTGGTTTTATCAGAGTGTTTTCATTGAAAACAGCTGCCTGCTGGGAGCCAGGTTAATGAGAGTGCAGTCTATTTCGATCTGTGTCCTCTGTCAGATATTCCACTCTATAAACTGGTAGGAAAAAGTACTGAGAATCTGTAATTGATGCTATTGATTTCTTGTTTTTTTACCTGACTCTCAGTACTTGAGTCAGGGGCAGTCCAACGTCTCTTCCTTAACAAGCTGATAGATGTGGCACTGGCATGGCATCAAAACCTTCCCAAGCTCCCACCCGCCCCCTCTCGGTTCCTCTACTGCTCTGTTCACGCCATCAAGAACACGAGGAGGAAGATGGAGGACAAACACTTGGCCTTGCCTGAGTTCAACCAGCTCTTTGGAATCCAGGTACAAGACTTCGATGCAACACTAAACGAGCCTGCTTCTGGTTATCTTGTGTTGTTATTCACGATTCCAAAAACTGCAGAAAACCATAAATAAACACCTCTGACACCGTCAAGAATAATACAAATGTATCAAACTTTTTTTGATTTCTTTCTCTGTCTGTACCATGGTCCAGGACGGAGTAGAGCGTGCCTACTACGCTGTGTTTGACGGCCATGGAGGGGTGGACGCTGCCACCTACGCTGCCACTCACCTCCACGTTGCTCTGAGTAAACAGGAGACGCTGAAGAGCGACGCAGCTGAAGCCTTTAAAACTGCCTTCAAACACACAGATGACATGTTCAAGGGCAAAGCCAAGAGAGAGGTACTGAAGCAGCACACTCCAACATCCTGAACACACAGTGACACTGTGACACACTTGTTCCTGGAAGTAGATGACATCAGATGCTGTGAGACTTGCTGTTTCTTTAATGCTCTTTTTAATTGCTTTTAGTTTTTCATTGTAATGCATTTTAAAACCTTGCCCTTGGATGTTTATTTATGAATTGATCGTAACCTGCACTTTAATCCGTGTTGTGATTAACCCATATTGGATTTTGCTGTCAACCAGTAGGAGTTTTTGTGAACATCAGGCAACTGGTTCAGTGTTATTGTGCCCTGCGAGGGCTGGCTAAATGCAAAAAGATACATTACCAACCTCAGGGAGGATATCTGACAGCTCTAAGCAAACAGTGCACACAAGAATTAAGATAGCAATTTGGCAGCAGACACTGCTGCTACCTTCAGTGCCTGTAGTTGTATTACTCAGTGTAACAATGTGTATGATATAACTAATCAGTTTAATACTATGTGCTTGAGAACTCTGGTTGAGATAGCCCCCAAGCAAGCTTTGTCATGTCGCTCCACAAACCCAGGGCCCTGAATGGAAGAAAATATTAGAGAACTAAAACGAGAATGTGGAAGAGCTGAACATCAGTGGAAACATTATAAACTTGAAGTGCATTATCTCCATATGCGGGAGTGATTATCATCACTTCATCCACTGGTGAAGAATCTAGTTGTCTCTATAAACTACAACTCAAGATTTCACTTCAGTACCATCAGCAGTCTTGTAGACCCTGCCATAGCTACTGTTTGTGCTGCCTCTGTAGAGGACTGGGAGAGGCTGTTATGTTACTGTGTTGCAAAGATAGAAAATATCAGTGACCCCTGCAGGTGCATTACTACCCTCACTTCAGCCGTCACCCTCCACCACATTGTTAAATAAGTTTACCACCATTACCTTCAGGGATTTGGTCAGCATTGTATCCAATATTATTCTCACTACTTGAGAATTAAGTGATCAAGTGATTCAGAGAGGATTTTGGAGTCATCACCCCTTGCATTGTTAATGAGGCTCTTCTATCTGGCCGGGATCCAGACTATTTAATGAAGTCACTACCCAGCCTCTCCCTAAGAAACCTTGTTTAGATCCAGCAACCTCCATAACCACCGTCCTATATCCAAATCACCTTTGGCTTGAAAATTGCTGAAAAATTGTTGCTAAGCAACTTTTACAGATAATGGAGTGAAACAATTTATTTGACAAATTCCAGTCTGGCTTCAGAAAGACCCAAAGTACTGAAACAGTATTCTGTGAGGCACCTTGTAACTTTCTAGAAATATAGTTTGTTGTTATTATTATTGATACAACAACAACAACAATAATTATGTTTGTGTCTGCCGCTAGTATATTTACAGACATTCACAGTGTTAAATTATAACCTAGTAATAATTCAACCAATTTAAAAAAGCTACAATAAATCATTTAATCATAATTGAATTTAAATGATCCATCATATCCTCAAAGTACAAAAATAATGTCTGTGTCTGTGTGTGTGTGTGGTCAGCGTATGCGGAGTGGCTCTACTGGTGTGGTGGTGCTGATCCAGGGTCAGGAGCTGACTGTGGCCTGGCTGGGAGACTCCCAAGCAATACTGGTCAGAAAGGGACAAGCTGTAACACTCATGGACCCCCATAAACCAGACAGAGAGGTAGGGGTATCACACACTCACACACACACACACACACACACACACAGACACACAGGTGGTAAGTCAAGGGAAAATAAACCAGACTGTATCTCTTTCAAGATGTTGAAATGTAGCATCACTCTGTGAGCATGTTGCTGAATTGGTGAGCTGAGAAACAAATGAAGAAATTGCCCTACCTTCCAAATATTTGTCTGTTTGTATGTGACATTTGCTTGACACAAGTATTCAGCTTTTCCAGGCCAAGCAAAATTTTGTATCAAAAATAATTCAGATCTTTTGTCTTTTTATCGCCTTTAGTGTCAATTGACTAAAGGCCCATCGAAATGCTGGAGATCAGTTATTTCACTTAGGCTGCAGAGCTGTCTCAGTTGAATCACACTTGAATCAACACAGGCTTGATAATAAGAACCATTCTTTCTTATATCCTGCTGATGAATTGTTTTGAACCCCAGGGTAACAATTCCCCACCTAGTGACAGTGCTTCCTACGCCTTCCTGTTTGAACCCCTTGATTTCCTCACTCTATTGGTCATTGTAAACTGTACGTCAGACCCTAGTGGATGCAGAACTGCATGTGTCTATAAGCTCCCTGTGTGCTAAAGGTTGGCCGGTGCTCAAAACAAACTAGTTTGTACAGTGTGCCGTCTGACCACAGCTTAACGCAGAAGTGTTTATACCTGTGTTTCGAATGGCTATACTGAAAAAGGTGTTTACCATTAGCTTTATAGCTTTTATGGGAATGAAGCCATTTTAGTATGTTCTTTGTTCTGTTGCTTTAATGCTCTGGGTGTAATGACCGCAGAAGGCATGTGGAGTTATAAATCACCTAACCGTGAAGGTAGTTCTATAAGTTACTGCACATCTCCAGATAAAATGAATGGTGGGAAGATGATCACATGGTAAGGTTGCTTTCTTGTCCTCTTGTCCAGGATGAGAAACAGAGAATTGAGGATCTTGGTGGCTGTATCACTTTCATGGGTTGCTGGCGTGTTAATGGAACCTATGCTGTATCCAGAGCTATAGGTAAGTCAATCACAACCAACAAAAACTGAGCAAAACGTATTTGTGTGGCGCTCTTGTTTTCATTGTTGGCTTAATACAGTCACTTCTCACATATTGACCTTTATTTACCTCAATGCCAGAGAGAACAACAGGCGTATTATCAAAGCTGGGGGAGACAGTTCTTTTTTGCAGTCATTTGGCAAAAATTCTGTAATGACCTTTCAGCATATTCAAGTGTTCGGAGAGAAAACTAGACTTCTGCACGTCCTCTTGTCTCTGTTTTCAGGCGTTAGCATATCTTGCCTGTGTCCGGACTCTTTGGTCATTCAGAGGTCATTTCAATGAAGGTCTTCCTGTTGGCTGTTCTGCAAATGCACGTGCATAAGCATGTCCCAGATGGTGAAAGCCTGATTTAATGTAGAAAATCCTGCAAAATGGGACAGTGGTGTGTTTGTGTGTAGTGCACATGGTGCAGTGGGGCCATGAAGCGCTGGAGGGTAAGCTGGTAAGCAGCAGACAAGGCAGCAGAGAGATTTAGCACAGGTTTTAACTGCTTCAGCCATCCCCCTTATAAGGAAGCCTTTAAAATAAATGTTATTGACTTAAATTGCCCATTTGTTCTGAGCTCTGTGAGTTAAATTCAAATTCCAAGTCAAAATGTATGTACACACATGTGCACATGGATTTTCTACTTGTACCTGAGTTCAGTGAAAAATTCTGTGTATTTGACAATTTAACTAAACTAATGTGCATTTTACCGTTTGCTGATTAATGCTTAGACCTTGCACTTATCCTCAAATCCAGTGGCAGAGTGTTGGCCTGTAGTGGCCATGGTAATCATGGTATTCAGTTTTATTTATATAGCGCCAAATCACAACTGAAGTTGTCTCAGGGCACTATCTATATAGAGCAGAAACAGACCAAACTCTTTATCTACAGAGACCCAACAATTCCCTCATGAGGAAACACGATAGCAGTGAGGAAAAAACTTCCTTTTAGCAGGCAGAAACCTCAAGTAGAATCTGGCTCTGGGTGGACGGCCATCTGCTTTGACTGCTTGGTTAAGAGAGAGAGAGAGAGAGCGGCAGAGAGAGCGAGTGTTAATTGAGTGTTAATTATCAGTGCACATTAGGGGTGGGCATTATAACCGTATAATCACCGTCACCAGTGTCACAGTGTGCTACGGCAAGGATTTTGCAAGACTGTCATTACTGTGATACATGTTTTAGCATATTAAAGATACTGTGCTTTACTGTGGCTGCGATAACATGTAGGAAAAGACATACTCACATACAGCTGAAGTTTCCTGTAACTACTGTTTTTCTTGCCATAACTTACAAGTAGCACAAATAAGTGGAAGGAAACATTAAAAGCAAAGTCAATTCCTCTGTTGTTGGCTGCAAGAACCAACACAAGTCTTCATCTTCACCCACCATCTGAAATGTCCCCACAGCAACCACTGGAAAACTCTTAGGGCACATGTGTGCACTAATCATTTTACTTCAGACTGCTGAATACAAATCAGAATTGCTTCAAAACTGAAGCTCAAGGAGGGATAGACAAGACAAGTTTGGGCGTTTTTTAAAGTACTTTCCTGTTTATTTTGCTGGTTAGCCTGAATTTCAATTTGTTTGAATTTGGCGTTTGCATGTTCTGTGACATCTGTGAAAAGCTAAAGTAATCCAGTAAGTTCAGCCCAGCCAATCTCTTGATTGGTTCTTCTGTGTAAGCTTATAATGTTTATTCTAACCAAACAATTCACCTGATTGTTTAATGGTCTAAAATAGGCCTGGACTGGGTCAGCCTGAGGAAATAATCCCTCCTGCTGTGTTTAGCTGCAGCTGCTAACCACACGTTCTGCATCCCTCCTCCAGGTGACTTTGACCAGAAGCCATATGTGTCTGGAGATGCCGACTGCTCAACAACCCATCTGCTCGGGGACGAAGACTACATACTTCTGGCATGTGATGGCTTCTTTGATGCAGTCAAATCTTCAGAGGTCCCACAACTAGTCCTGGATGCACTCCAACAGCCAAGTGACCCCGAGGGTGGGACCGACGCTCCGCTGGAACAGTCTGAGGATGCTGTTGGACTAAGAGTCGCTCAAAAATTGGTAGGTCATGCTAAGGCAGCCGGTTCTACTGATAACATAACAGTTATTCTGGTGTTCCTGCGTCCGCCTGAGCAGCTGCTGGCTCAGGACTCCACGACTGGAACTGTATAAGCTACTCCGGACTCCTCTTCCTAAGATGCACCACAGCAGTGAAGAAGGAGGTCTGCTGCTCAGACACCACTGTGCCAAGCTACTGCCTGACTCAGCATTTCTCAGCCTATTTTTGTCCCCAGGTGCTGTCAGACATCATTTGATGCAAACAAAACACCGTGTCATCACACAGTGTCACTGCTTTAGAGGAAAAGTATTGATCCGACTGTATTTCGACCAGATCGTTTGAAAAGGTCTGCTAGATGATGCAGGGCCAAATTAAGCCACTAGGGTTCCCAGGGCAAAAGTGAGCTGTGGGCCCCTAGTTAGACCTCAACACGTTACCCCAACCCAGAAACCAACCAGCATTCTTACACTGGAATACTGCCTGCTCCAGGCTTAACATTAACATTTACATGAACTTCTGCTTTTAAGGATATGCACCATGTGACCATCATATCAGCTTTTTGTGCCTGTCTTTGAAAAAATATGATGTGTGCAAAAAAATATGATGTTCTGGTTTTAACCTCAGTGTTGATCATATCATGTGACATTAACTTGTTTAAAAGGGCTTCGTGTTTTTGTGGGAAGTACAGTTTCCGTTATTTTCTCTTTCAAAAGAAATAATGCTAACATAAGCGTTGCAAATATTTAAACTTTGTTTAAAGCAAAGAAAGGCCGTAATGATTTAAATTTTACAGATTTTATCACTACTGAATACATAATGTTGAAATTTAAACATTACTAAATTTGTAGCACTGAAATATTTAACCTTCTACTTTAATGCTTCACTTGGTTCAAGACAAGTATGAAGATGAGGACAAATTAATGTGTTAAACAAACATAAAACTATCTCAGGTGACGTTGGCTGGAGGTGCTGGAGCGTAAACGTTCCCAAAGCCGGTGAATATCTGGACAGAGCTGCTGAGGTTAGCCTAAACTCTGCTCTTGGCTCTCGAGGCTATTGCTAGGCTAGTTGAGGTAGAAAGCCAGTTAGTTAAACATGTTAATTTTGCCAATGTTTGAGCAGATAAACATTACGTTTCATTCAATTCTGGTTGTGTGTATGTGAGAACACTTTCTCCTCACACCAACAGGAAATCCACAGACCATCACTTCTGTTACACTGGGGTGGGGGTGCATTGCTGTAGAACCCCTTGTCCAGCTTTTCTTCTTCAGATTCCCTCAGTGTGGGTTCCAAGGCCTTAAATCTTATGGCTACATCAAGGACCAAAGCCTTGGTACCTCTCACTATAAACAAGTCTAGGACCACCACCTTGCCCTCTCTTGTGCTTCTGTTTCTCCTTTCTCTTGACATTGTCCAGCCCTTGTCTTCATTAACTCTTGTTATGATTCTCCATGCCATTTAGTTCAGAGCCTCACATTTCCCAAAAAAATGCAAGTTTTCCCGACCATTGTTACAAAGCCGACATTGCAGCTTTTCCATCTGGCCCTATCGCCAGGTTGAAGAGTTCAGGGGACAAGGCACCCCCCTGTTTGGCTCTCTTCGCAGCCAAATCACAGTTTCACTCCTTTTCATCTGTACTCTTGTAGTCTGCGATGAGTTCCAGTGTCTCTTCTATTGAGCACTTCAAGAAAGTGTTTATTGGACATGGTATCTAAAGCCGTAGCAAAATCATTGAATGAATACCATGTTTGCTTTTTTCTTTTGCTCCATTTGCTTACCCTCTCTCTCTCAGAGCAACCTGGGTATTCAGTGACCCCCCTCTGTTGCTCGTGCATCTGACAAACTTCAAGTCTTCCAGTGATGCATATCAGCCAACTTCCTTTTATCATTCACCGTAACAGTCAGTGTTGTCCATGTGCAACTCTTTGGAAGATTTCCACATTGCAGGATTGCATCATACAAGTCGGGCAGATTGACACCCTTTGGGTCCCGTTGACGGAGATCATTTTGTCTGACACTGTCAGCTCCCGGGGCACTGGCCTGCTTTGTCGTTTTCAGTGCTTTATTGAATTGAACAAGTTGGCCAACTTGGGCAGTAGAAAGTGCCTGTTTCTGCTTCATTTTGGGGGGCTAATTGACCAAACCCCTTAAATTTGCCCTCCACTTCCTATATATCCTGTTTAGCAATTTGTGAAAATTTAGGATCCAGCTGGAAAGTCCTCCTCTCCATAGAGAGTCCGCCCGGCCACACTTGCCCTATTCTACTGTACATTGTCCGTGTGATCTTGTACCAGTAATTCTTTGCCTGTTTGAGACCTTCAATTGTTGTAGCAACGGCCACCCAGTGTGCTCCAAGTGCCTTTGGTCTTTCGACAACTCAAGCAGACTTTCACATTTTTGACCAGCAGTCGCAGGGGGAGCAGGACCCTGGAAGTCCTCAGCTGTGTTCAGGCAACGAGGGATTTAACTACTGCTTTGCTTGACCATTACTCTTCTGTCTGATCTGTGTGTTTTAGAATCATCTCATGAATCATCATGAGAGAGATTTTGAGTGTTCAATATTCAGTAGTGATTAAATCTCACAAATAGCTTCAATGGCTTATAAGATAAATGTAAGATACATCTCTCCAGCTTTTCTTTGCTTCCATAGTTTCTGTGTTGGAATGAAAAGGTTGCCTTCTCTCGACCTCTCTACTGTTATGACAAGTCTGTTACCTTTTTTGGTCTTAATGCTCAGTGTTACAGTTTTTTTGTTTTTGTCAAGCTTTAGTTCTCATCCATTACATCTCATCCATATGTTCTCTATGCATCATCAGTATTAAATGGAGTTTTTGGATTGCACTCTGTGTCTTTGAGCTCATGGATGCAAAAAATCTCATTTTCTCATGTTCTGCAGTAGGATTGGACTTACCATGATATCATTAGTGTGCATTCATTGAAATGATTTCTCCCAAGCAGCTGTAACTGTGCCTTTACCAGCTGTGACTCAGTGAAATGCCTCGGAAATCTCTCACTGTGTGCTGTGGGTCGCTTTAGTGGTTCTTGAGGAAACTGAATTCTGAACGCTGTAATTGTGACCCACTGTAGTAAAAAGTTGTTGATGGACTGTTTTTTCATCTCTGGAATACAGGGCCTGCTATTTGTGAGCTTCATCCAGGAAGAACTAAATGACACAAGGATCAGGGAGAGGCAACAGTACAGTCAGTATTTTAGTTTTGAAGTAGTGTTAGTGTGCCAAAACCACTTACATATGCACCACACTGACATAAGGGAGCATTGTTGTGGAACCTGTATCTTTATCTGCTCAATCACAAACTCACAGTATTGCTGACTCCTGTGTTTTGCTTTTTTCTGTCTTCAATTAACAGTTTTTAATCATGTCTTATTGATAACATTAATATCAGCTGTAATGATTTGGGATGCAATTAAACTATAATATTTTGTTTTGCTGACGATACTATAGTGTGCTGTTTTATGTAATATTTAATGTTAACAGCTGAATTAAAAGCAGTGACAATAAAAAAAGGTTGACCATGTTTGTGGTAATTGTATTGATCTCAATCCATAAAAGGAAATGGATTTGGGTTTTCTTTGTTTGTGAATCACCAATGACCGGTGAAGGTAAGCAAACAGTCGACTCAGTTTGCGTTGTACTAACATGCATGTTTTATTTTAGTTTTTTAAAAAAGTATATACAGATTATTTACTCAATATCTACACGAGAGGACAATTTAAATAGAGAGAACACAAACACTGACAACATTTTGATCACTTATAGTACAGATAAAGATAAAGGCAGTGATGATGAACACCTCCTATCACAACAACAGTTCAGTCCATCGTCTTCAGGTCAGGGGTGGAGGCCAACAGCCTGGATGTCGTGTGGAGACTCGTTGAGCTTGAAGTCGTTGTGCTCACAGAGATATTCTTCACAAACCTGAATCGACATATGACACTATTAGTAAGAGCAACAGAGATCTGTAACATGGGCAGTTGTATTTCATATTAGAGACCCTGAACACTGCGTTATTTAAGTTAGTGAAGTCCAGCTGATCTTACCTGTTTCTGCTTTTCAGGATGTGTCTTCCGAGAGACGACTTTGGATTCACGCATTTTTCCTTATTTGCTATTGTTGTAATACTGAAAAGAAGAAATAGCGTTGTTAGAGAGAAGCTGAAAAAACGCAGAAGAACGACATGTCAGAAAATGTGGTTTAAGTCACTCATTTACTCACATTATCTCCTCATTCTGACAGAAGATGCTTGGTGGGTGTATGACCGGCCCTGCCTTGATGAGCTGTGGTTTAATCCAGTCGATGTAACCATTTAAACACTTGCACTTGCTAGATCTGTTGGCTGGTTGTCCTGTGGGAAGGAGAAACACGACCTTATTATTAGCTGATCATCTTTTACATCAGACTTTAGAGTGAACATGTATCAGTGTTTTGTCAGAGAAAGGGCTGCTCTGCAGACAGAACCAGTGCCAACGTCAGTGGACAGAGCTAAAAGTCAGCTTAGACACCGGGTTTTTCACTGAAAGTAGCTATAGCTGGAAAGGACTGATAAGTGACGAGACTAAGCCATAACAGTCCCCGTCCCCAGTCCCCATTCACAACAAAAGAGACAATAAAATAGCATGTTGTTGCAATTACAACTCAAACCAGTGTCAGCCCTTAATGAGACAATCATAGAACACCACATGTTTACAGTACCTTGTGCATAGAAGACAAGCAGGCAGGTGAGAAAGGCGAGGACAGCTGAATTCATTGTTGTGGCTGTAGACAGGTTCACACTCCACAGTGCCTTGTTCAGTCTGGACTCTGATGGTGAACAGCTACAGGGATTCCTCTCTTTTATACCCTGAGGGAAGCTCACAAGTGCTTTCTCTTTCCAATGTGACTTTCACTTTCTCTGTCTCTTCCTTTTTACCTCCAACAAGCCTGTTTCCCAGAAACACTGTGAAAGCTTTGGCTTACAGAATCGCTTTGGTCTGCAGAATGGCTTCTTTGTAATACTGAATATATTAGGGATATCAATTCAATAAACTGTACAAGTTCATTCATTATGCTTGTGTACAACAAAACAGATTCAAAGTGAGACAAAAAATGTTTTTCTACATTCGTTCCAATTCATTTGAACCTATATGTTATAGGTTACTGTATGTTTACATAATGCATGTGTTCCAGACTGGATTCAAACCACGAACCAGTTAATGTTAAAATCATCCAGCCTCCCCCAGAGAAACAAAGTTAGTCCAGGTGTGTTTCAGAGTCTACAATATGTGAGTGACTCTGTGCAGCTGGATTAGGAACAGAGATGCTTTGAGCTAGATGCATGCTAGCCTTCACTAATGAGCAAATGGAAACTGGAAATGGAAAATGGAAACTGCAGCTGAGGTTGAGGGGAATGTCATTAGTTTGCAGGTATTTGGTCAAAAATCAAAGTACTAGATAAATGACCTGATGATTTCATCCTGAGGGGGACATGACTGTCTGGATCTAATTTCATAGCAATCATCCAACAGTTGTCAACATTTAAAACGACAAATATCAAGCTGGTGGCAGCACACACCCTAACCCTAAGAATGGCTGCACAAAAAGTCTTCTTCATCATCTTAGTCATGTGTCAGACTTTAGTGTATTTGGCTTCAAACCAAGCGAAAAGTGAATTTTTACTCTGCTTTAGCCAAGTCACTGACAAAAATCCCATTTTGCTAATTCGACTTAATGAATGCCCATATTTGAGCTTCCTTTGTGGATCTCTTCCGTTAGTATTTCCACTGTGTGTTCCTCTCTGTGGTGTGAGGGAAATTGCTCAACAGGATATGATAAATATGGACGTGTGCGGAAAGAAAGCGTGACTCCCATTGGTGACTGTACAGGGCCTTGGATGATGCTGCTGATGTCACAGCTTCTGCTGGTCAGAAAATGAACTATTCTCACTGCTGCTAGCACATGAATGCTTTAAAACGGACTGCTGAAGTAGCTTCCTTCATGTCTTATTGTAAATTTGCACTATGGAGACATGAACACTAACAGGTTCAACTCTTCTGGGAAGGCTTTTCACACTGTTTAGGAGTGTGTTTATGGGAGTGTTTGACCATTCGTCCAGAAGTGCATTTGTGAGGTCACACACTGATGTTGGATGAGAAGGCCTCGCCCTCAGTCTCTGCTCTAATTCATCCCAAGGGGGTTCAATCGGGTTGAGGTCAGGACTCTGTGCAGGCCAGTCAAGTTCCTTTAACTGGAAGTAAGGGGCCAGCCCCAGCTCCTGGAAAACCACCATGGAAAAACACCATAGTCCTCCCCTCCACCAAACTTTACATTTGACACAATGCAGTCAGACAATACTGTTCTCCTGGCACCCGCCAAACCCAGACTCGTCCATCAGATCATAACTCCAGAGAATGCGCCTCCACTGCTGTAGAGTCCAGTGGTGGCATGCTTTACACCACTGCATCCCGCACTTTGCATTGCACTTGGTGATGTATGAGTTGGCTGCAGCTGCTCAGCCATGGAAACCCATACCATGAAGCTCTGTACACGCTGTTCTTGAGCTGATCTGAAGGCCACATGAAGTTTGGAGGTCTGTGGCGTCTGACTCTGCAGGAAGTTGGCGACCTCTGTGCACTATGCGCCTCAGCATCTGCTTTTCCTGCTCCGTCATTTTGCGTGGCCTACCACTTCGTGGCTGGGTTGCTGTCATTCCCAGTCGCTTCCACTTTCTTATAATACCACTGACAGTTGACTGTGGAATATTTAGGAGCCAGGAAATTTCACGACTGGACTTGCTGCACAGGTGGCATCCTGTCACAGTACCACGCTAGAATTCACTGAGCTCCTGAGAGCGTCCTATTATTTTCACAAATGGTTGTGGAAACAGTCTGCATGCCTTGGTGCTTGATTTTATGCGCCTGTGGCCGTGGAAGTGATTGGACCACCTGATTTCAATTATTTGATGAATGAGCGAATACTTTTGGCAATATAGTCGATGTAAAACACTGCATGAACAGAAGATGTGTTTAATTTCACAATATTTTCACATATATTAATTTATCAGATTTGTTTTATTAAATGTTAGCATATTTATTTCTGGATATTGGCAATTTCTCCACGAGGTGAAGAAGACTACAGAAGAAAGATGTTTGAATGGTTAATCACAAGGCTTTGTGGCGCTCATCATAGACTGTACCGAACCGAATTGAGCGAGGTTGCATTTTAAAGCTTATCAGTCCTTATTGCTTCATATAGACTGTGCTATTTCTTTAGAAGTGACATGATCTCACCCTCTTTCCTTTTTCAGAACGGCACGCAAGACCGCTTTTGTTTCAGACTTTAACATGCTTTCATAGGAAACACTCGCCTTTTCCTGGAAATGTGCATGTGGTTACAGGAATCCAAAAATATGTGCAGTCAAGACTGTGAGGGCTGGCTTATTAATTATTCTGGTCAGCAGTCAGCTTTTCCTCAATCTGGTCTGCGGTTGTAAAGACCTCTGGTCAGTTGCATACCTTTATAGTACATTATAGTTTTGTTTTTTTTCAAAGTCAAAGTCAGCTTTATTGTCAATTCTGCAGTATGTACAGGACAAACAGAGAATTGAAATTGCGTTACTCTTCAACCCTTTGTGACAGGACATATATTAAAAAAGAGATAAATAAAAACTGTACAATCTAAATAAAAACTGTACAAACTAAGTAAGTAAAAACTGTACAATCTAAATAAAAACTGTACAATCTAAATAAAAACTGTACAAACTAAGTAAAAACTGTACAATCTAAACAATGAAACATTGAGAATGTAATAGTGCAATAGTACTTCTGGTGACATGATCTGCTTTTACTGGGACTTCTGTCATGCAGTGTCAGCACGTGTTCCCTTTTTTCATATTTTCAAGAAATCCTTAAGACATCCAAGAAATGGGATGTGAAACTGAAATGAACAGGCTGCGGGAAAGATCCGGCCCCAGTGTCGACACTGAACCCTAAACATTGAACCCTTAGTGTAAAGGCTCAGCAGATAACCATGTTTACTCCTTGTCTAAAACAGGCAAAAGTCAAAACCAGGCAGGCAGATCACAACAGGCAAACTTATCCAGAAAGGGGTTAGACAGATAGGCAGAAGTCCAAAGCTCAGACAAGGGCTTCTGCAGGCCCGAGACAAGACAACGAACGACTAGGAGCTGGTTGGTGTGTGTTAGTGTTTGCTGCTCATATTATGAATATAATAATAGCCTATGGACTTTATTAGTAATGTTGTTGACTTTTCTCTGACAGTAGTGGCGATTCCATATATATATATGTACACACACATATATATTACTGCATTAAACTCAAACACAGACGTGACAAAAAGAAACATTCATAATCAGAAAACCACACAAGTATACAAAACACAAATAGACTAAATAACCACAACTGACTGAAGAACTGATAAAAAAATAATAATTATGTCTGGATCCTGTTTCATTAGTTGCTTCCCCATCATGACTAATGATGTATAGAAACTGTGGGCTTCTTTAAGATGGACATGCCAGAGTAAGTCTAAGAACCACTGGACTGGTGTGATGCATCACGACAGACGGTGTTTAACAGCTGAAGTAATAGCGGGGCAGTGAAGGCCTGACCCAGCGCCGTCAGCCACAGCAGTATGAGTCCTGTAGGGTGGGCGTAGAACCAACTGACTGTCACACCAACTACACTTAAAGACTGCACGCAGGATTTTATGATTGACCCTATCGGATGCTTTTGTTTGGTCAGTAAAGAAACAAAATAGATTTTTTTATCCAGAGCAAAGACATCGTTATCAATTACTGCAACCACGGCTGTTATTGTGCTGTGGGCTAAGTGAAAGCCAGACGGCTGTAGTAAATTTACTCAGTCAATAAAAGCAGGTTTTACCAAGAAAAGAGAAGTGAAAATGCTGATGTCACCACTGGTATGCAACTACAGTGTATGTCATAGCAGACACAGCTCAGCGTTGTTGGCATGCCATCGGGGAGGTCACGGAGGCTGTATTCAGTTTGTAAATGGACCAAAGGGTCTCCTGTTAACCCCCTCACAATGAAACTATCACAGTGACATAAACACAGTGGAGGAGTCGCCCACTCCCATGACGCACACTCACTTTCCTCTGAGGATAAAAACAGCTGACACACGTTTGCTCACTGCTCTTTATTCCACACTTTTTCTTTTCGGCTTTCCACACTTCTGGCACGTTCGGAGCCAGTCGTGGGTGTTCCTTCTTTAACAGGTGCTCCACAGGAACTTTGCCCATAATGTCTGTCTTTATTTTTACAAGCCAAGTTAATGCAGAATTGAACCAGATGAGAAACAGTTTGCAAGGAGTGCCGCTTGGCTGTGAAAAATCAAAGCTGTGACTTATGATTGGTCAATGCTACCCGGACTACAAATGGAATACAAACAGAAACCAGAATGCTTCTGATCCAAAAATCTTGTCCTTTTCTTACAAATTCTGCATTAAAATGCTTCTGTAGAAACATGCTCCCTCTGTAGATGTAAAGAGCTCATTCTAAGGTAACAGATAACAGAAACAGCAACAATTCTTATTTTCAGGTGATTATCTACTGATCTCTGCCATATTGTGCGATAGACCCACCTAAATCCTATACACTGAACTTTTAACTAAACATTTTACTAGACTTTACTGACTCTGAATTACTGTTAATGATAGTCGTTATCTATCTAATCACCAACTCATATCAATAACTGATTGACTACTTGCTATCGCTTCCAGCCCATACACACAACAAAGCCTTGTATGTAAATTGAAATTCACAGCATTTGCAACCCAAATGGATGTTTTCTGTGTTTGTGAGAGTTTATTTTGTGACCATGAAAGTCCCTTTACATCACCCTCACCTGTGCAAAACATGGTCATGACAACAGTCAGCAACACTGCTTATATGATCCCTCAGTCAACATGCAGCAGCTCTGCTGTCACTCTTGGTTGAGCTGGGCTGTAATGCTTTAATGAGAGGGATGTGAACTGATGAAGATAAGCTAAGAATGCCCTCTGCTGACCTTTTTGGAACTAGCACAGATGCACAAACTCTCCGGCAGTCTGTGGTGCAGTCACTGGCACAAATGACACAGTAAAATTACAATGCATTGGTTCTATTAACACCTTCCATACTTTACAAATCACTTTTGACATCACATCTGCACTCAGGAGTACCACCAGGGGAATAGGTGAATATCCTTTACCACATGTTCTACAGCACTATATCACAGAACATTTGGTAAAAATACTGCCAAAAGTACCACACATCCTACTATTTTACCCTTAATTGAATAAAACCTGTCTGAAAGGAATTTTAAAGGTTTCTTGTAATTGTAATCAACCAGTTTAGCATTAGACTAGGATGCAAATCACTATGAGCAGATAAGTTGTCATGATGATAACAACTCTGTGATCAAATAAAAAACAAACGACCACACAAGTCTCTGAGTACGACAGGAACATGTGGTACCAGTACGAGTAGAATCTATGGGACATTCCTGCACAACATGTTTAACAAATGTCTGATTGAGGTGGTTGCTCTCCTCAGGATTTCCTCCTTACTGTACAGTGAAGAGGCGCCTATGCCACACGCCTTTTGTTTTGCATGTGACACACCCTGCACAACTTGCATAACCTGCCTGGAATGCAGTACGACTCAGAATGGGAGGGAACATGCGAATGTAAAGACACTGTCTGAACCATTTTCTGTGTTTTACAGCTTAGTCCAAGCAAGAACATCAAGGTAAGAACTACCTGGACATGTGCTTGTTTCTTTTCATCATCACTTACAAACAAGACCAATCATGTCTTTTAGCTTAGTGAGCCTATGAGCCTGCTGTGTTAGATGGTACAGTACACTGTAGTATATCTGCGGTATAACAGGGGTTCTCTGTAGCAGTGCTGCCCGAACAGAGGGGGTACTTATCTTCAGCAACATGTTTGGCCTTTTTAAAATATAAAATGCCCTCTTTGGTTCATGTTTTGTTTGTCTGTACCACCACATATGGAACTCTAATTTATGGCTACACTGCTAAACATATACTGAGAATCATCTATCACAAAGAGGAAACTATCACAAAGAGGTAAAAATTAAATAGGAAATCATTGGCCCACTACTGTTGTGGTTGATCCCAGAATACTTTTTTCCGACACTGTACATCAGGGTACAGCAGTAGCACTGCAGGATGTGCTTTTTAATATTTGAAATGTTTTTCCTCTTGCCACAAGATCATTTTAGGAAAGCCTATGTCTTCACTGCACTACAGCTGAACGTCATGCTTTAACTTGACAAACTGACTTGTGCCTGATGTCACAGATGGCACGGAGCAAAGCTGCCGGCACCTCCGGAGCTGCCACGCGCAGACGCTGGTGGCATTTGAGACAGCGGTGGAGGATGCTCGGGGTGTTTGAGATCAACCCCGAGCACGAGTTCTACCATCTGACAGCCATGATAAAAGAAGGCATACATGCCTCCATTCAGACCACTGTGGACACACCAGGCCAGGTGAAGAATCGTCTGTTTATAAGCCTCTGGTTGGATTATAAACATGAACTGCTGGAGACATAAATTCACTCATAAACAATTCATTTTTGCACAGGACACACTCACAGCTGAACATTTCAAGGCAGAGGAGACTCAAAGCCATGAGGCAAGTGGTCACTTACACCTGAAATCTTTTTCTCTTATTTTACTAACAGCCATTTTTAGAGCTTTATCATCTTATCTGTGATAATGCTGCCCATTCAAAAGTTCCTGCACATTCATGCAACCCTGATTCCAAAAAAGTTGGGACGCTGTGTAAAACATAAATGAAACAGAATGTGATCATTTGCTAATCCTTTTTGACATATACTCAATTGAAAACAGTACAAAGACAACGATTGAATGGTTTACACCATCAGCTTCATTGACTTTTGTAAACATCTGCTTATTCTGAATTTGATGCAGGGTTCGCTACTTTTTTGGAATCGCTTTGTATTTGCATTCTTTTGTTCTCAGAGTTCCTGTCAACCACGTTAAAGTACAAGTATAAACGAGTATAAAATCTGAAATGCTTTTGTAACCCTCGTCCTCCAGGGGTTTGAGATGCAGACGTATGCAGCGTCAGTGTTTGCTAAACTGAGGCGTTCACTGGATATCACAGAGGAGGAATATATGAACTCCCTCTGCTCAGGCAGCTGCTACCTCCAGTTTGTCAGCAACTCCAAGAGCAAGGCAGATTTCTTTGTCACGTGAGC
The DNA here is from genome assembly GCF_017976325.1 of Chelmon rostratus. Taxonomy (NCBI): domain Eukaryota; kingdom Metazoa; phylum Chordata; class Actinopteri; order Chaetodontiformes; family Chaetodontidae; genus Chelmon; species Chelmon rostratus. Next base: position 7,630,998 of record NC_055662.1, read on the forward strand.
ATAATCCTCTTTACACAGAGGGACCTTCCCTTGACTGATCTTTTACATTATGTCATCCCAACTCTAATTTCAAACTAAACCCTGGTGGTCAAAAACACAAACACACACATAAACATACTTGCATCATACCCATATATACTATAAAAACAATGGCACTGAATGTGAAAAAAAAAAACTGCATCGCTGTGGGGTTTTGCAGGATCGTCCATATGAAGTTCGTGTTTGGTGATAAAGTTGTTCTTGATTTTAGGAATGACAAGAGGTTCTTCCTAAAGACCCAGAGCAGGCGTGAGGTCACGTTTCTCCTGTCCAATCTGCAGGCATACATGGACCACTTGGAGAAATACCCTCATTCACTGTTGGTGAGGTTTCTTGGTAAGACTATGTTTAATTCTGCTATAGATTTTTATTTTTTAATTTTCAGTCAAATGAGTAGTCATCCCGACTGCTGACACAGCATTACCCTGTTCCACCATGATAAATTCAGCTGCAGGACGTTGTCCCTGTTAAGCACTAGAGGAGTCACACCGGTATTGTCCGATCAGAAGGAAATGTTGCTCATTGTGTGGTAACTTTCCCACATTTTGTCTGTCGTAAAAATATTTTTAAACACCCCTCCACCTTCCAAACACCCACAGAAACACAGTCTTTGCTGTGACCTCTTACAGAGAATATATTTGCACCATTGTCTGAAATTACTGCAGTAAAGTTCTCTAGAATAGTTGTCTCCAGCTTAACTACATGGATATTAAAGTCACCAGAAACCAGAAGGGAATGAATTAAGGCTAAGAAGGTTTGGGATACTCAGAAGAAGTGTACTCAGCAAAAGTGAGCTGTCTGCACAGAAACATGTCAGAGAAGAGCGCAGCTACGCCTCCACCTCTGCTATCACATCTAAAAAATATGAGGAAACCACTTTCAGTGGTGATGTCTGTGTTAGTGTAAAAGGACCACTAGAGTGCAGCCAAGTTTCAGTTTCCAGTTTCCAGTTTCCAGTCCAGCTTATGATGTGTAAGCAGGTCACTAAACAAAGCAACCTTTACATTTAAGTATCTCTTTCTTTTCACTTCCCAGGTGTCCACAGGATTGTTATTCCAAATGAAATAAAGGTATTGTATCAGCATTAAAAACTAGTAACTCATTATATCCTAACACTACCAGTACTTGTGATGCAGTTTTGTCTGTCTGCTCTCCAGAAGTACTTCATTGTGATGCAGAGTGTGTTTTACCCTGATGAGAGGATCAATATTAGGTACAGTATGTATGTTTTCCCATTTTTTGTTGCATGGATTTCTGATATATTTTATGAGTGTATGAAAGCTGTGACATTTGTGTTGCATAGATATGACATAAAAGGCTGTGAGGTGGGAAGATGGACTAACCCTGACACCGGGGGGAAACAAATAATAAAAGTGCTGAAGGACAATAACTTTGAAGGACAGTCCATTGTATTAGGTAAGTATCCTCTTAGCTACGCTTACTCTACTTTTTTCTGTAGCCGTATGAATGATGCAAGTTAACTGTTCCATCGGATGAACACAACTGAGTCACATGCAGTTGGAAAGTGTAAAGGCATACTAAGTAGATGTGCTCGTGTGGTTCCTGCAGATCGAGAGAAATCCTGGTTTGCCAGTCAAGTGAAAATGGATGCTGCCTTCCTTAAAGAGCTGAATGTGCTGGACTACAGTCTGCTGCTGGCCCATCAGCCTCTGCACCGAGATGAGCTCGAAGGGAAACACTCCCTGGCAAACCTTGTTATCCGCACCACAAAGTAGGTTTTATATTGCCTTTTAACAAGAGTAAAAGCTGCTGTGCAACCCTGAAATACTTGTTGACATCTGTCTTGGATAGAGTTTCCATTGTGGTAGTGGGTGAGGGGGCTCTGAGCTGGTGGCCTGGAGCTGGTGGATGGTGTCAGGAATGGCTCATCATCTTTTAAATTGACAGTAGAACTCATTCAGTTCATTGACCAGTCCTTAATAGAGTGGGGGGTTAAACTTCATGTTAAGGTCCACTGCTAGAAGTGTTTGACCTCAGAAAATTGACTGATTAACTGACTGTTGATCTTAACATGTAGTTCAGTTGATGAGGCCGTCTTCCGGAGGAAAAACATACGGACAACTTTAAATGTCAAACACCAGTTTTCGAACCAACAGGCTATTGCTTCCAGGCGCCTTGACAAACATTCCCACTCCCAAATCATCGGACGCTTGCTCAGGCCCCCATATACCACATCCAGCTAGCAACGTCCGGTTACACTTTCCAATGGCTTTGTTTGTTTTTTGGTGTAATTTGTCAGAATCCAAACTATAAGTTCAACGTGTGCTTCTCTGTAACAGCAAACATTACAGTTTTGTCTTTTCTTTTCATTTTTCTTTGTGGTGTTTTAATGTGATCAGTATTTGGTGCATTGGGTCTGTGTTTTGAGGCTGCAGCCTCTGATTGTTTTGAGTTCTCTTTGTCTTTCCCATAGGTCTATGGACTTTGATGGCAGTCCCACAGGGTCAGACCCCCCCACCATTCCATTACTGGAAGAGGCCAGGGGTGAGGTGGTACCAGATACTGCAGATTGTGGATCATGCAAGCCACAGGCAGCAGCTGAGGGCTCTGGTGAAGGGATCCCCCTACAGGAGATAAACTGCGCTGGGAATGAAACCAGGGCCGACTCAGAGCTACAGGAGTTCCATGAGCATCATTGTAGGCTACTGCCCAACTGCAAAAATGCTGTTCATGTCATAGATGGGCCAGATCGTCGCTACTTTGTGGGCATCATAGACATTTTTACTGTCTATGGTTGGAAGAAAAGACTGGAGAACCTGTGGAAAAGCCTCCGCTACCCTGGCAGGGCCTTTTCCACGGTCAGCCCCACCAAATATTCAAACAGGTTCTGTCAGTGGATGCAGGACCACACTCAGTGAAATACATTCATCACTGACATATTCTACATAGCACTTGCTGTATAACCCCCAGTGTCCACTAGATGGGGCTGTGTCACACTCTGGCTCTGTCTCAGCTGCCAGAGATCTGCTGTCCTGCCAAGTCTGGGATACGAGTCCATATGTGTCAATATGCTGTTGACACGTGTTGATGCTGATTGAGAATTTCTTCATGTTTGGATAGAAGTTGTAGTCTTGTATGCAAATTCAGAGCTGGGCAATATATGTAGTCAAATGCCCAGGGTGCCAGGGTACTGGAGGGGAAAATGAATACAATGAATAAATGAATACATGGACAAATAACTGATACAAATACAGAAAAACAATGCTGTGATATGTGCAGATTGTGGAGGTCACAGCAGCTCCCATGCTGTTCGAGGATTATGTTCACTTGGATTTCCACCTGTTCAGACCATCCTTTAAGGTCTCTCATTTATAGGACAAAGTTCATTGTATGATGTGCTTTATGTAGCTGCTGAATCAGTAAATACTCAGTAAAAAAGTCTATCAGATGTCATAAAAAGGCTAGAACAACTTTAAGGTTTTTTAACCTACTGTATATGCAATTATACTTTTGATATAGCTATAACTTCAGAGTAAATAAAAGTTACATTGCAGGAGGGTAAAGATATTCTGTGATTATGACTAAGAAGTGTCTTAGGAATGCTAACATAAAGAAATGGCTGAAGGCACCAGTTAGTGCTGTGTTAAATCATTAAATCATCTTTTTCAGTAGATTTACTTATTGGACTTGGTCCTTCATCACAAAAGGGCCTTTTTTAACTTTACTTACTTACTTGACCTTTTTACTTTGTTTTGTTGTGGACTGATAAAGGTTCATAAGTAAAGACAAAAGAACTCCTGATCTTTGCTCCTAGGAGGTACTTGTAGCTACAATAATAATATTGTTGACTTTCAGTGTGTGTGTGTGTGTGTGTGTGTGTGTATGTGTGTGTGCGCGCGCGCACATTATTTGATATGCTTTTGACAGTTTCAACCACCACACTCACATGAGGATTGAAACAGTCAAAAACTGATGTATCTGTAATTTTTTTCACAGATAAAATTGAAAAGATTAGGCAAACTATCAGTGCTTCACTGAAGTTAACTAACAAGCCTCAGCCTCACTCGAAATAATGTGGTAAAGATGAGTCATTTTAGTGTCATAAACTCTTGAAGAAATAGTTTGACATCTCAGATCCATCATGCACTGCCTTGATTGGAGTTAAAAATTATTTTTTTTAGAATAGGTTTTCATTCTTTAGTGTAATAATACTGTTTTGAGGACTATGGAAGCTTTACATTATATTTGTATGTTGCTGCTCTGTTGTGTTGTGATTGGTAGATCTACCTACCTAGACCCACCCCCTGCACCTACAGTTTCAGACCTCGTCTTCAGGTTCCAGCTGGTATCAGCCCAACCACCTAAACACACTTGCTAAATATTGCTTTGTTTTTAATTTTAGTGGTACACTTTTTTTTTAATTTATTTATTAGATGTTGTATTTGATTGCCTTCTGAGTGTCTCGACATTGTGTGTTATTACTGTTTTTACTGCTGCAAGGCTAATTGCCCCTCAGGGAACAAATAAAGTTCAACTTGACTTGAATCTTTGTTGCTGTGAACCTCCTGTGTCTTCACTCATTCTAAACATTAGTATAGCTACCTTCACAGCACAGCAGCTGTCTGTACCCTGTATTTGTGTTTATTTTGTCTGACAGTATTGTAATCATGAAATGGTGATTTTATCACAGTACTTATGAGCTGCCATCAAATTTCACACTCATTCCTAGAGAAATAGAAGAACATATAAATGAGGACAACTATGCTGTGAATTTGGCTGTATTAAAACACAGTGTAAGTGATCACAGAGAGGAGAAGGGCTCTCACTCACTCACACAAACTACATGCAAACACAAAAGAAGAAGAAAAAGTTGTCAGAAACAACTGAAGTGCAGATTCTTAAGTCAGTTGCTTGTAAATACAGACATTTATATACATTCACAATGTGTGAGGAATAGAGCAACGTATGAGGGAATAAAATCAAAAGTTGACTCCAGGGGGTCTATAACAATCCAGGTCTTAGTACATACTTTGGTTTTGTTTTCGACCAATGCAACGCTTCACACTCCAGTCCAGTAGGTGGCGTCAGTGTGTCTATTAGTTCGAGGAAGAAGAAGACTTGCCGACTCACTTTTGTTGTGCTTCGTCGGTTCACGTTAGTTAGCTGTGAACTGTTGAAGGAAACATGGATGTGAATCAAACGTCATACTGCACTGTGTTGGACACAAAGAGCCAGGCTAAATTCCTTTGCTACACACGCAGAATAAACGGAATATTTAGTATTTGGTGAGTCTGTTAAATATGCCCGTAAAAAGAGAGAGCGCTGAACCAATGTTCATTTAATATCTAGCAGTCTATTATTCGAGTGCTTATCAGGAAACAAAGCGTTTGCGTGAACAGAAAACAAACATAATTATTGGCACAAGTGCGGGGTGAAAAAATCGATTCACATCAGAATGTCGATTGTTATCTCCTATAACTCCGAATCGGTTCACACATGTAAAAAAAAAAAAAAAAAAATCTAAATGTTTGTTTCTGACGTGATGTTTACGGAACTCAAGTGCGTGGACACTGCAGCACCCGGACAATTTACAGCGCGGACACGTGGGAGTTACCTTTCAACTGTTAATATTTTCATTGATCCGAAAGGGTCAATGCAACTGCAAGTGTTTTGTTTATAAGGACTAGGATGTATATGCAGTATATTGTGAACTTTCTGCGCCATCACACAGAGACTAATGTTCATCATTGCTGTTGAGTTTTTAAACTGAAAAGGCTGCCCAGCATTTATCTTAACTGACAGACATGTTTCATAATGCAGTGGTCACTAGAGGATGGTTGGTACACACTCTGCCTATACTGAACATAATGGCCCTTTTTGTTTACTCAAATGAGAATTGTGAGTAGAGAAGCGTTTTTTTACCATGAAACTTCACATTATGTAGACATTTAGTCGGTTAGACTAGTCCTCACTCACCTACATTTGACCATAATGTTGACTGGGACTGGGGATATAAAAGGTGAAGTTAATTTCAAAAGGAGTTTCTTAATATGTAGACTGTATGCTGAATTGAAGAGTGAGCCCACAAATCAATTGTGCAACCTTCACTTATATTCTCACACTGATGTACATTTGCCTGTAACGTAGGAAACATAATATTGCAGACTATTAAAATGGAATATGGAGCGCACCGTACCACAATGTGTAGGAGTATGTACCACAGTAATGAGCGCATGCAGTACAGAGTAATGAATCCAGACTGATTCTCCTTTTCTGAAGGTCTGTTGTTCACTTTTAGAACTTGTCTGGAACTTGTCTGTTAGTTTTGACACTATGTTGTGTATGTATTTTATATGTCCACCCCTTGTAACAACGCAGTAAGGGTGATTTCATATATCTGTTTTCCTCCTTGCATTTTTCTTCACCTGCTGTAGTTTGACAGATGCTGCTGATGTTTGGAGCACAGAGTACACTGAGGACACACTGAACCAGTTTGTGAGTTTCACCTCCCGACTCCCATGATTTTTATTTAGTGCATCAGTGAAGGTGCTGACTTCATGTGGTGCTGTTTGTAACTATGCCTGTTTGTACAGAGACAGAGGTTTGCCTTGAAATCTACAGAGGATTATATCCTGAAACTCAGGTGAGATTACACTTTATGTAACATAAATCATTTTTAGCAAGGTACTAGAATGAAGTGGTGCCAGTGAAGCTGCACAGCCAACTGCAAAACAATGTTTGTACTGAGCATCTACCACACATCAGTGTGTGTTTGAGACTACAGAGACTGAGTAAAAGTGACAGTGAAAGTATTCCTGGGCAACTGAAGCAAAACAGTCCTCTGTCTCTCCCGATAGGGCCGCCTGTGGTAGGGGGGACGTGTCTGTTGTGGTGCATGACACCAGTGTAGAGCTCCACGTGGGCTCTGGTCCAGGGGACCTGAGTGTGACCCTGTCCAGGCTGGAAGGCTGTAAGGCCACAGCAGAGCTGAAGGAGCTGCTGTTCAGGATGGCTGACAGCCTCACTCAGCCTGACAGTAAATCTTTGTTCTTGTGACTCATTGCAGTTGTTTGTGGGATCAGAGCTTGTTGGAGTTTGTGCAGAGTTAAAACTCACTGTCACCTTGGAGTCAATGCTGACTGTGTTTTGTCTTTCACTCTAGGTGGACCCTCCTCCATGAGTCCAGTGAAAAATCACCAAAGGCGGCCCACAGGCACGTTTTTAAAGCTGTATACCAACGTGCATCATTTCCTCTGGCTTGAAGTGAAGCTGCAGCACCACAGACAGTTTAAAATAGTGTGCATAGTTAAGTCATCAGGGAGTGTGTCCTAACAGCAGCTGAACTAGTTTTACACTCAGTTAAAGAGTAAATCTCGAAGTGTCAGCTGGTGTATAGAGGCTGAAAGCAGTTGATTGGTCAGTACTGGAAATAGTTTAAATTTCAGTTGAAGTGTAAGTGCTTTGAACTGAGATTTGTCAGAGTGAGTGAGATTTCTAACTGATATACATTTACAGTAAAAATGGAAATCTTTAGCAGAACACAAACTCCAATGCAAAACTTTGTTGAAATGCTTTTAAGTATATCTTAAAAGAAAAAGTGCACGGAGTTCAGCAGCATTTCTTAAGTTAACTTACATTTTTTATACATAAACAAAATAGCTCCCTAAAGTTTTATAAAGTAAATAAAGTAAGAATAAATAAAACCAGTAAAACTAAATCTGTGCTGAAGTTAATAGTCTCTATTCAGCAGCCGCAGACTGTGCTGCAGCTGCTTTATGTGCTACAGGCTGCAGGGACAGCAGGGACCCTGCCATTCAAAACCAGCCTACTTCATTACTAATGATTACTGTAGCTCAACATGTACAAAAGCGATAGATGTAACCATTCAACTCTGACAACTGTACACCATCTGTGTAGTCCATGTATGGATTAACACACACTCTTTGCCTCCAGCATGTAGTGGAGTACAGGTAGAAAGAAGCAGAAAATTTAAATCCTCAGTAAAGTAGTAATTCCTCAAAACTGATTTTAGCACAGTACTTGAGTAAATGAATTTCTCCAGCACTGAGATTAACACAGGCCTCAGATGCAGGTCGATTAGGTCTGAAGTCTCAAGAATATCCTGGATCCATCTACAGGAAACAGAGTCAGAGGCAGCTTCAGGACACACTTCAGTAACATCACCACTAACAGTCCTGGGATGAGACTGAGAACTCTGCAGCCTCCATGTGTGAAATAAATGAACACTCTTGTGCTGAAGTGCTGTTGTTGGTTCAGTTCACCAGCTAACAGAGATCATATTCTTCCTCAGACTTTGAGCCCCGGCAGCAGCAGAGCTGTGCTCCATCAGTGACGGTGAAGAAACGACGAACAGGGGCTTCACTCATCAACCCGGGAACTAGAAAGTACAGAGCGCCTCTCATAAGCCTCCTAACAGCACCCACATGATTGTGATGCCTGAATGTGAATCAGTGTTTGTCGGTTTTTGCAGAAAGCTGCGAGCGACCGGTGTGGCCTTTGATGAAGCAGATGAAGACTGATCCTTCAGATGACACAGACACTCTTTCTGCTCCATGTTCCCACGTTGCTCATGCACAGCCAACAATGAATGGTCTTTTAATCCACTAATACAACATTATGAAATGCATGCATATGTTTCAAATCACAGCTTGTATGGCACGTTTTCTATCATGGTGAAGACTTGAACAATGATTTTTAATGGCTCTTGAATATCTGTCATTGAGATGAATGTTATTCTCAGGCCTCCTTCTAGAATGATATTAGGTTAAATTTCAAAATTGCAACAAATGACTTCTGAATATGTATAAAATATGTGGCTCTGTGTTTGGAGAAAGTTAAGTTAAGCTGCTCATATTGAGTATTTTTCCAGATAAGTGCAGACTAGGCATCACGTGCAGGGACATGAGCCTTGTCTTCAGCTGCTTATGACTCTTTTCTTGCTGTTAACCCGCTCGATAAGGGGGCTGCTTCAACTCCATGACACATCAAGATAGAAATGTGTGAATCTTTGATCGTCCGAGTCAGGATTTTTCTCATGTATGCTTTATTTCTATGTGTAATAGTTGTACTTTTTTGGTGGGTCAGAAGTTCACATACACACGACTTTTCCTTTCCTTTAAGTTGTTTAGCTTGGGTCAAACATTTTGAGAAGCCTTCTGCAGTCTTCCGCCGCATTCTGCCACTTGCATACTTGTTTGTACAGATGAACGAGGTACCTTCAGGCGTTTGGAGATCGCTCCAGAGGATGAACCAGACTTGTGGAGGGCTACACTTTTTTTCTGAGGTATTGGCTTGTGTCTGAAATTGTTTTTGCACTAAAACGTTCCAGTTGCCCTCATTAAACCCCTCATTGAATGCTTTTCATGTCTCCTGCGTCACTGAAAAGTCCTTTCTCAGCCTATGTGTAGTTTCCACATTAAACTTGTGGGAGCTGGACCATTACCAGCTCTATAAACTAGTTGTGATTTTACAAATCCTGTTAAAGGATAGGTTCACACTTTTGTATGTATCTTGAACTCCTTTAGGGATCTCTTTGTGGCCAGAATGAAGAAGAGAAGCAGTTACAGTAAACAAAACTTCATTCAGTGTACAGATGGGCATGTATTGTTTTAAGGCAGTGTTGAAAGAAGTGAACCTATCCTTGAACTTGAGCGTCGAGGTGAGCGGAGAGGAAGTTTTCCCCTTCAGCAGATCATCATGCAAAAACCCCTCTAGTGTCTCCAGACTCTGCAAAGCACATTTTGGAATGCAGGGTCTTTTTTTCACACAGCAAAATAAAAGCACAAGCATCCAACACAATGCAGCGTTCAGAAAGAACAGTTTAATAATACATGAGCTTCACCGCTAATGTCAGATGTTTTGTCCAAATGAGAATCTGTTGATGCTTTACATCCCCCAAAGTACAGTCACAAATCCATTTTAAGTATAGAGCGAAGTTAAATAATATTTGAAATATTCATTTTCTATGATTGCAGCTGACTCCAGTGGTTGCTGGTGATGAGTAACCTCTTCAGTGTTCGCTTCTGTCATTATACAGATCCCCGATTATTTTTTGTTTGTTTAACAAGTTATTCCAGTCACACAAAGATCCAAATCGAGCTCTAAGAAATCATCTCACACACAAATCTGCATTATAGTCTTAAATATGTTCGTTTTCTGATTTCAACTGCATTTTAGAATAGAACTAATTCAAATATTTCAGCGACTTCCCTCCAGCTTTACATCCTCAAAGAAGAAGAGATTACAACAGTCAGTTTTTCTTGTTTAATGACAACCCCTTCAAGTAGGAAAACAGCCCACCAGTGCCATAATAATCACCAAAAGTAAGACTGCAATTAGCTGTGAAAGAAGTAGTGAAACAGTAATTATTTTTGACAGGACATGTTACAACTCAATAATCACAAAACTCTGAGAGAGACCAGTTTAAAACCACATGCCAACGTACAGTCAGAGAAACATCCATGTTTTTGTAAATGTGAATATTTTGCACATTTTGAGTTCTCCAGATCCCTTTAAAAATTACAAGATCGCCTGCAAATCATAAAACATGTACTGTACTCAAGTTAAACAATAGTTTATACTGATCTGAGAGTTCCCTTTTGTATCACAGTGATGGTAGTGCAGTTATTGTCAGGGAATATGAGCAGAGTTCACTTCAGTTTCAGACTGTTAGATGCTGATTACCTTCACCGGAGATAGAGATGTTATTATTATTATTATTATTGTCATCATCATTATCATCATCATAATCATCGTTGTTATCATACACTGTGTCCGGTTTATAGAGGATCTTCTTGGCAGAGTCCACAACATAATGATATGTTAAAAGCACAAAAGAGAGCATTCAGTAGAAAGAGACCAAATGTACAGTGTCAAAACAAGTTGATAGAAGGGAGGCACCATCAGGACAATAACCATGCCATGTACATTTTCTTCATGTTTCTAAAACAAGTTCAAAGAAAAGGCCACCAGCTCGCACGCACGTCCACACTTGGAAACCCCAAGGTGCGTTCCACTAAATCCTCTGTTATTGCAAAATAAATCACACACGTCCATAGCTGCTTCGATATCCAAAATAAATCATTCTTCTTGCCACAGAAAAATAGACTGTATTACATTACCACTGGGAATCAACTTCATCACAGCATGCTCTCCAGGCAGGTCTAGTTTGGTACGGTAAGAAAGGCCCACCCACTGGCAGCGAGCGCATACAACCAATATCATATCACCAATGATATGTTCATTCATTACCAAAGGCAGCTAACCTACGGTATCCATCAGCCATCTAGTAAGATACATTCTCAAAAAAAAAAGATTAAAATCAAATAAATATGGAAACATTCCAGGACAAAGTCTTCAGTCCAAATGCAAGCACTCCTGCTGCTGTGTCTCCAGCTGCAGACTGAGCTCTGCAGGTCAACGCCTGTGTCTGTACGACCTGACCGAAACCACCTCAGTCCCTCCTGGGATGAAGAATTTGAGGCTGAAATACTGAACTACTGGTCTTATGTTCCATGGTGCAGAGAGTTTTGGTCCTCTTCGGGGTTAAATCAGCAGCTCTGTTCTCCCTCCAGCCCGCAGAGCTCAGACAGACGAGTTTGGTTTCTCCCCTCCGTCCCTCTCATCATCTCGCTGCTCTTTACGTAGCTCATCTTAACAGAGAGTGTCTGTGTTGAAGGAGAGCTGCACCTGCCAAACACACACACACACACACACACACACACACAGTCTGAGAAAATAACCCTGATGACTACAATCCTGTTCCCAAAAAAGTTGGGACGCTGTGTAAAACATGAATGAAACAGAATGTGATCATTTGCTAATCCTTTTTGACATATACTCAATTGAAAACAGTACAAAGACAATAGATTTAATGGTTTGCATCATCAGCTTCATTGACTTTTGTAAACATCTGCTTATTCTGAATTTGATGCAGCAACATGTTTCAAACGAGTCAGGACAGGAGCAACGAAAGACTGGGAAAGTTGTGGACTGCTCCAAACACACCTGTTTGGATCATTCCACAGGTTGATTGCTAACTGGTGATAGTGTCATGATTGGGTATGAAAGGAGCATCCTGAAAAGGCTCAGTCGTTCAAAAGCCAGGCTGGAGCGAGGTTCACCACTTTGTGAACACATGATTGTAGAAAGGAGATTACAACATGGGCTCAGAAACAGTCTGTATAACTGTTGTTGGTAATCACAGCTTATTTGTACATGCTTGCAGGAATCAGTGTTGTACTATCAGCTACCACCCCTGACTTGTACAGTTTCACTACAGAGACACAGGGGTGAATAACATAGGATGAAATGTGAATGTTATTCTCAGGATTTTTTTTTGTTGCCTTTTTGTTTCAATACTAAGGAGCTGCTGCATCTAAATGTCTACCTGTACCTGTGTGCAGCTTCTGTAGCTCATGTTTACTACAAAATTAAAAATGTTGCAGTAGATGAAAGTTTTAAAAGCCAGGTGTAGTGCACTCACTCTTTCCTCTTCAAAGCTGATGAGTCCTTCATCATCATCGCTCTCCAGCTCCTCCGGCGCCTCGCTCATCAGAGCGTTGAGCTCCGTGTTGGCTGGCCGAGACTTCAGCAGGTTGAGAATACGCTGCAGGGGGGACTGTCCGCCACCAGGGGGTGACGCCTCCTGCTGCTCCAGGTTGTCACTTTGTTTCTTGGCAAAGTTGACAAACACCTGGGCAGAAGAAAAGAAGATTTGTTAAGTTCATTCCGTTTTTCCTTGGTGATGTCCTGCATGCAGCGTGTCGCACATTGACTCACATTGTCCAGAGTGGTCTGACTGACAGAATAGTCCTCGATGCCCAGCACCTCCACCACCTGCTCCATCTTACTGAAGACCTGAGCCAGGGAGATCCGCTCAGATTTCAACTGGTACTGGACCTTGGTGTGGTGACGCTCCTGCAAACAGATGGCTTAATGTGTAATATTGTTTCACTGTAACGCATCAATGAATGAGTCTGATACTGCATGTGTGCAATGAAAACTTCTGATTGTCACTGGACATTCAGCCAAATAACTGTTTCTCAAGGAAAGATCCTGCACACTTGAAATCACTTGTAGACATAAAGTAAATACATGATGGACATGGAGTTTTTCATCTGACACATCTGCCTGTAAAGTCTTTATAGTCATCAAAAAAGAAAAAAACTGGGCACCAGTGATCAACCTGAGGGGAAACATTCATCATATCTGCTGCTGTGAACTTGCTGGTATAAAGGACAGAGGTGCAGATATACAGTAACATACCTTCAGCACGGCCTCAGGGAAGTTCCTGTTGAAGAACCGAACCACCTCCTTCACGTTGGAGCTACTCCTGGTTCTCACTGTGATCATATAGCCATCCCCAAACCTGGAACACCATCAGAGCAACATGACTGTTGAAGGTCTTAATTTTTAACAGGCTTTCAGATTTGGTAACAAATACAAGCAGCAGTAAGATGAGTACAACATAACAAAGGATAAATATTTGTCATGTAGTATTCAGATGTATTTTGTATAAATATTCTCAATCACAACATAAGCACACTGGAAAGTGGAAAGTGTCACAGATAAAAACCTGAAATAAATCACATATGATTGTGATGAACACAGAAATGTTGTCTGATATTTTCTTGAAATTCGATCACAGAAGTTGGGACATGTTGTTTCTTATTACACTAAGACATTTGACATTCTGCTGAAGCTCACTTTGATCAATCAAAACCAGATCTCACCTGCTTACTGGGACATGAATACAGATGTCATCTTAATTTGGGAAAGAAAAAGCATGCAACTATAAGATGTAAACTCGTAAGATCGTCCAAAGACTTTGCAGTTCAGCTCAGCACTAGCATCTGCAGCGTGGATCCAATCTGACTACAACAGCTTAAACCAACTTTAAAAAAATGTAAACTGCAAAATGGAGTCTCAAAGAAAAGAGTATACTGTACATTCTGTGCATTCTGGGAAAAAACAAACAGAATATTGTAAAGCCTCTTATTTTTTACGTTGACTTTGTATTACTTTTCTAAATTTTGTGGAAGAATTAATTTATCCACTTGGCATTTTAAGGTTTTCTGCTCTAAAGTTATAACTAAATGATATTTACAGAACTTCATAAGATGTCCATGCAACTGGAAAGAAATAAGAAGTGAAATTCAATCCATAGAGCAAATTTTACATTTTAGTAAAAAGGTAACTTGCATGAAAGAACATGAAATATATGTCTCTGACCTTCAGATACTTTATTTCTTATCTTATTTGTGTTTTCACAAAAGTTCATTGTATATATTGTTACAAATATTGTTTTTTCATTTTGTTTTTTCAAGTTGACAACATAATTTTGTTGTTGTAAAACACTTCAGAAGCATTTCTTGTATGAAAGGTGCTATACAAATAAATACAAATAAGATATTATTATTATTATTATTAAATGCAGTACATTTACCTTTAGGAGAAAATGACTGTCAGCTGTTAACATCAAACTCTGTTTAAAAGGATGCAGATCATATCACATCTATAGACCACTAAAGGAAAAAGAAGGTGGATCTAGATCCTCCTGACCTGTTCTTGAGGTGCTGGATGCTGCCCAGGCATTTAAACCTGCCGTTCACCATTATGCCCAGTCTGGTGCACAAAGCCTCACACTCCTCCATGCTGCAGACGAAAGCACGATATGATATATTAAGCACGTTGTGGTGAAGAAGAAGTGAAAATAAGCCACAGCAGTAACAGGTATTCCAGCAGAAGGCCACTGTATGTGAGGACTGAGCTGTCTCACCTGTGTGATGTCAGCACTACAGCGCGCCCAGTCTTGATTATGTCCAGGATTAAATTCCAGAGGAATCTGCGGGCCTTCGGGTCCATCCCAGTGGTGGGCTCATCCTGGAAAACCACACAACATACAGTCAACAAGCTTATAGGTAGCTACAAATTATACTGTATTTACAGTTTATTCTCATTGTACTTTCTGTTGGCCTTCTGCCATGTGCACACAACACTGATGAAAATGTTTCCCAGAAGCAACAAGAAACATGCTTTCATGGTTGCCAGTGGATGTCTGGTCTATGGGACTAAAATGAGCAGGAACCACCCTGATCTCAAACCTGACTGGACGACTGTAACTCACTGTTTACAGCTGGTGCTTCTACGCACATCCAACCACAGAACTAACATCTCATCTCACATCTCCCAACTTCATTCTTCAGCCAGGTCTCTGTGGTCTTCAGCACAGGGCTTTCATCGATCACATTTGTTCACTCAGCAATGAGGACGGTTTTAAATATCTGTCTTATACAGACAGGCCTGTCATTGATGTTGTCATAGCGTTTTGTTGGTCCTACACTGTGTTTATTCATTTGTGAAGAACTTTGTGACACTTGTTTGGCTAAAACTGCAAAGACACCAGTTGCAATAAACCAGAATTATGCTGCATGTCATTGATTTACCCCAGTCATCCATATGCAAATAGCCTTGTTGTGGAAGTCCTATTGACATGTGTAACTGCACTACTCAGTGTACATACATCGAAAGACGCTGTGGTCATTACAGCGTTAAAAGACTCATTACAGTCTCTTGTGTTCATCCTCTAACGGGAACATTTTTAGAAAATGCGAATTTCTCCTTGGAGATGAATAAAGTATCTATCTATCTATCTACACATCTATCTAGTGTGTCATGTAGTATTAATGCTAACTCAGAGCATATAAAACATCCCTTCAAACTTCTTACCAGGAAGATGAGTGAGGGGTATCCAATCAGAGCAATGGCAGTGGAAAGCTTGCGTTTGTTTCCTCCACTGTAAGTGCCGGCAGGCTTGTCTGCATACTTGGACAACTCCAGCTTTTCTAATGCCCACTGCACCACCTAGAGGGAGGTGAAGGGTAATGTCAGTCTGTGCTGGACAGGCACCTGTTCAGAGTGTGGCGGGGACAGAGGTGAAGAAGTTGTGTTAAGATGTGTGTGTAGGGACTTCCGGTGAGCGGCGCTAGAGATGGCATCTTAAATCTGCGTTCCTGCCAGTCGAGGACAAATTATACCCCACAAACAGAGAGAAACTGAATTCAAAGTTAAATAAATCGTGTGATGAGTGGGGAAACTAGACGCAGTAAACGACAGACACGAAAACTCCGAAACAAAGCACAAGAGGAGCTCATTATGGAGGAGAAGTCAATCGACGAAGAGATGCTAGGAGCTAACACCGTGTCACTGCACGACGAGCTAATTAGCATAACAAAGGAGATACGGGAGCTCAAACAAGAAATGAAAAACGAGCTCACCACTTTTAAGGAGGAATTCAAAGCTGACTTTAGACAAGAGTTCAACATCTTTAAGGAACAAATAGACAGCAAATTGTCGGCAAATAGTAAGGAGCTACAGGAGCATAAACAAAGCATCACAGAGGCACAGACACGCATCGGAGAACTTGAGGAGTGGAACATCGAGGTTAAAGAAGCCCTGCTAACAGCACTGAAAGAACAGAAAAACCTTAAAGAAAAGTTGACTGACTTGGAGGGAAGGTCACGAAGAAATAACGTGTGCATTTTCGGAGTCCCAGAAGGTGCAGAAGGCAACTCGGTGCCCCATTATGTGGAGAACCTGTTGAGGAGAGAGTTGGCACTGCCGGGGGAGACACACCTGCTGATACAGCGAGCGCATAGAGCAACGGTGGGTAAGCCCGGACCCGGAGCATCACCACGATCCATAATTGTCAACTTCCTCCAATTTGACACGAAAGAAATGATACTCAAGAAAGCATGGCAGAAGCGGATAAAAATAGACGGCAAGCCTATTTTTTTCGATCACGACTATGCAAACGAAGTGGTACAAAAACGCAAAGCCTATGCAGAAATAAAAAAGGTGCTGAAAGAAAAGGGGATCAGATTCCAAACTCCACTAACTAGGATTAAAATACATTGGTCAGACGGCCCTAAAACCTACAACAGCGCACGGGAAGCAGCGAGAGAGATGGAGAAGCGGGGAATCGTCGTTCGGATGAGAGACAACGAGGAAGAGGACTCGGTGGAGAACCGGATTCAAGGATCCTTCCACTGGCAGAAAGTCAGAGGATCAGCAGAGCAGAGCGATGCGAGACAGAGAGCACGAGAGAAGCTCCAGGAGTTTCGGAGATTATACAGTGAACTAGGAAAAATGGGAGGTAGATGTAAGTAGGACATTTAATGAATATGACATTTGAAAACAAGAAAAATAAACAAAGAGTGTCAATATGCTGTAAATAAGATATGTTTTTGTTTATAAGCACTTTATAAAGCTGTGACAATATTTATTTTTCCTTAATTTTATTTTTTCTTGATTTTACCAACTGGAGAGGTCACAGGACAATTTTATTTGATTAAATTTTATCTGAATACAGCAACTCGATGCAAAGCTGCAGTCTACCTCCCAATACAAACTGTGGTACTTGGAAAACATTACTGGCAGGAAAATATTATGATTATAGTTGGACTTAATTAGAAGGAAAGGAGGACTCATGGAAGAGTCAGCATCTTCCTCTTCTGAGGGGCCCTCCCTTTCTGGGAGGTCTTTCCCCTCTCCTACCAACAGGACATTGGGACCAGAAGAAGGACCCACATGGTACCGGAAGTACGTTTTTTGGTTTTGATGTTAGTGTTTTTATAGTTCAATATGTTGTCAGTGTCAGAAGCACAAAGAAATGTAAAAGTTTTGGAAAAGATGCAAATTAACCATCTGAAAATAGCCTCTCTTAATGTGAATGGGTTGAATAACCCGATAAAAAGGGGTAAGGTTCTTACAAAATTTAAAAAAGAGAAAACACAGATTATCTATCTGCAAGAGACTCATCTTTCTCCACAGGAACATCAGAAACTAAAGAATCTGGGATTCAGAAATACTTTTTATAGCTCATTTAGAAGGGCTAGTAAAAGGGGGGTTGCAATTTTAATCTCCAACCATATAAGATTTGAGAGCTTGAAAGAAATAAAGGATAAAGAAGGCAGATACATTATGGTAAGGGGGAGACTGGAAGACCAAATGGTCACATTAATCAATGTATACGTGCCACCAGAATCTGATAAACATTTTTACAAAACTCTGTTTGACATTATCTCCCTTGAAACTGAGGGAATACTGATCTGCGGAGGGGATTGGAACCTGGTATTGAATCATAAATTGGACACAACTAGTACCAAAAAAAGTAGTAAAATACAATTGGCTCGCTATATAAATACAACATTAACAGAATTAGGAATAATAGATGTTTGGAGAGAAACTCACCCATTAAAGAGAGATTACACATACTATTCTGTTCCCCATTTGGTACACACGCGAATTGATTATTTTTTTTATGAGCTCAGAGGATAGATTTAGGGTTGTAGAATGCAAGATAGGGGTAGCAGACCTGTCAGATCATTGTACCCTATATCTGACATTAAATCTAAATAAAAGACAAAAGAATACAACCTGGCGACTAAACCTTGGCCTATTAAACGACACAACGCTGGTAGAAGCATTAAAGAGAGACATAAATGTATACAGAAAAGAGAATGATAATGGAGAGGTAGATCCCACTATTTTGTGGGATGCTATGAAAGCCGTAATGAGGGGCAAACTAATATCCTACGCCTCTTATATTAAAAAAAATAGGGATAACGCCTTTCAGGAAAAAATTGAAGAGCTTAAAACATTAGAACAACAACATAAAAACACAAGTGACCCAGATACGTACAGGCAAATTAAAGAAGCCAAGAGAAAAATTGACGAAATATTAGGGAAAGAAGTAGAAAAGAAACTTAGATTTCTAAAACAAACTTATTATGAAGGAGGGCCAAAAGCAACTAAATCATTAGCCAGGCGCTTAAGAAATAAACAACAACTCAACACAATTCATAGAATTAAAGAACCAACAACAAATTCATTAGTATTTAAACCAGAGGAGATTGAAAATTCATTTGAAGAATACTATAAAAACCTTTACTCTCAACTTGATGCTGCAGATGATGAGACAATAAAAATATTTTTAAATTCATTGGACCTTCCAACAATAGGGGAATCGCAAAATGCTTTAATATGTTCACAAATTACAGAAAAAGAATTAGAAAACGCCATTAAGAAATTGAAATCAAATAAAGCCCCAGGAAGCGACGGCTTTCCAATTGAATGGTATAGAACTTTTAGAAAGGAACTAAACCCACTATTATTAGGATCATTGAATCAGACAATTAAAAAAGGCATACTTCCCCCCTCATGGAAAGAGGCCATTATCACTGTTATCCCTAAGGAAGGTAAAAACAAGGAATACTGTAAAAATTATAGACCAATATCGATACTAAATTGTGATTACAAGATATATACGTCAATTTTAGCCAGCAGATTTGAAACCTTTATGACAGAGCTAATAAGTGAAGATCAATCTGGCTTCATTAAAGGGCGTCAGACCCAGGACAATATAAGACGGACATTGCATATAATAGAAGAAAAGAAGAAAGTGTCATATTAATAAGTTTAGATGCTGAAAAAGCCTTTGATAGCATTACCTGGAGATTCTTGTATCTTTGCTTGGAGAAATTTGGCTTCAAACCAGAGTCTGTGTCATGTGTTAAAACACTGTATCAGGACCCAATAGCAAGAATAAAAGTAAATGGCAGCCTTACTAAGTGGTTCAAGTTAGAAAGGTCCACTAGACAGGGGTGTTGTCTCTCCCCCACCCTATTTGCAATCTTTATTGAACCTCTAGCTCAAGCAGTGAGGCAAAAAGAAGAAATAGAGGGAATAAATATAAGAGATGCAGAACACAAAATTGGGCTGTTCGCGGATGACGTCTTGATATATTTAAAAAAACCAGACTCCAGCCTACCAAAATTGATGACTTTGTTAGAATTCTATGGGCATTTGTCTGGATATAAGTTAAATGTTGAAAAGACACAAATCTTGTCCATTAATTACTCCCCATCTACAGAAATTCAACAAAGTTACAGTTTCAAATGGGACAAAAAATCCATCCATTACTTAGGAATAAAAATTACAAAAAATCTATCTGAATTATATGAAACAAATTACAAGCCTTTAAATCAAGAAATATTAAAGGATATGGAAAGATGGGAAGTTCTGATGTTAGATTTTAGCTCAAGAATAGACATTATCAAGATGAACGTGTTGCCAAGAATTTTGTACTTTTTTCGGTGTTTGCCGGTGCCGATCCCTCCCTCACAATTTATAGAGTGGGACAAAAAAATTTCAAGATTTATTTGGAAGGGTTGCAAACCAAGAATTAAATATACAACACTGGGGGGGGGGGGGGGGGGGGGGGGGGGGTGGCGCTCCCAAACCTTAAAGAATATTACTATGCTGCACAGCTCCGCCCATTGATATGCTGGTGTGCAACAAACTATACCACAAGATGGAAGGAGATAGAGTTAAATATAGAGAACTGTCATGTGCAGAGTATGATTGCTGATAGAAATATCTTCAAACAAAAGAAAGGAAAGCTGGATCCAATCACCAAGTTCACCTTGGAGATCTGGTACAAAGCAGTAAGGAAGTACAGATTGGAAAATGAGATAAAAGTTTTGAATTGGATGGCCTATGACACTAATTTCAAGCCAGGGACTCTGAATCAGAAATTTAAACAATGGGCAAATAGAGGCCTGAATATATTAGATACAATAATTGAAAAAAGAGAAATCAAAAGCTTTCCTAAATTAAGAAGGGTATATGGATTAGAACATCAAGATTTTTACATGTATTTACAAGTCAGAGACTATTTTAATAAAGAAATAAAGCCAGACCTCCCGGGTGAACCAAATAAAGTAATTGTGACTCTATGCAATGCACACAAGAACAAATTTAGCAGAGTGATATCCGAATTGTACCAGGGTATGGTAGCAAATAGAAACACTTCAACTTTGTACATAAGAGATAAGTGGGAGAAAGAATTAACGGAAGTAATAACTGACGAGATGTGGTATAACATATTGAAAACACAACAAACAACTAGTTATTCCAGAATATGGAAAGAATTCTGCTGGAAAAACATTGTGAGATTTTTCATCACACCAAAAATGAAAAAGGGACGATCACCTGTACAACAACTCTGCTGGAGACTGTGTGGGGAACAGAATGTGGGTCACACACATATTTTTTGGCATTGTACCAAAATAACAAGATACTGGAATGATGTGTGGAAGGAGATGGAAAAGGTATTAGGCTATGAGCTGCCTAAAACGTGCATTGTACTATACTTGGGAAATGTTACTCAAGAAAACATCCAAGACAGAGACTGGTATCTGATTAAGATTTTACTGGCAGCTTCCAAGAAAGCCATCACAAGGAAATGGTATAAAGAAGACCCCCCTACTTGGAGGAACTGGATGGAGATCATTGACGAGATACACGTTATGGAGAGACTCACACATATCATAAAACTGCAACAATCATTATGCGAGAGCAGATGGGAAAAATGGACTGTCTACAAAAAACAGTATGAAGACTGATAGTAATTTTACTGACTTCTATTATTGTTGTGTTGTTTAAATGACAAAATCAATAAAATATAAGTTAAAAAAAAAAGATGTGTGTGTATGCGTGTGTGCGAGACCAACCCTCTCCTGGTCCTTCCAGGGAATGCCACGGAGGCGAGTGTAAAGCTCCAGGTGTTCCCGGGCAGTCAGGTCATCAAACAGAGCGTCAAACTGCGGACAGTAGCCGATACCCTGCTGCACACGTAGCAGGTCCTTTAGGATGCTGTGCAGGCACACCCGCGCACACACAAACACACACACACGACAAACTCGTAAAATAGTTGCATTGATTTGCACCTGTTAGTGACGGGTGTGGCTGAGGCAGGTGAGCTCATTAAACAGAGGGTTGTCCACATACATCTGACCACTGAATGTACTTTTTCTAAGTTCCCTGTCTGATGAATCAGTCTTGATGCGTCTGTTCGACCTTGCTGAACAATAAAGAATACACATTAAGCACATCGAAAGTAACTTATTTTATTTTTCTTGCGCTGACCTGTTTCCATTAATGAAGGCCTCTCCTCCGGTGGTGCACTCGTCGCCCGTCAGCATCTTGAAGGTGGTGGTCTTCCCAGCTCCGTTCACTCCCAGCAGTCCAAAACACTCACCAGGCCGGACGCCCAGACAGAGCCGGTCCACTGCCAGGATACGACCCATCTTCCTGGATTTATACACCTGAGGGAGATGCAAAGAACACATGCAGACATTCAGCACATTAAAGGATCACAGCAGTCTTTAACTACAAATAACAATGGTTATTATACATATTTAACATGTATAATAACCATTGTAACTGGTAGGTAAGTTTTCTGGACTGACTTACTGATGTGCAATTGTGTGGAAGCTGGTTTATAATTCGCTTTAATTTAATTTAATAATGTGGTTGAAATGTGGGTGAAAACCAAACTACAGCTTCAAAAGGATTCTCTAAATGTTGATGAGCTGACTGTTTAAACCTTTGTCAGATTCTCGATCTTCAGCATGTCGTCGTCAGCGTCTCCTCGCAGCACTCTTCGTCTCTCACAGGCTACATCTACATCATCATCATCTATAGGCTGGCAGCTGACTGGCACCCTCCTGGACACACACACACACACACACACACAAAAGGATTTCAGTTACATTTTTTTTGCGTCCCTTTTTACCTCCGGCATGCAATATTTCCTAATAAAAACCAGACAGCTGGTACCTTACTGTGCACTTAACATGTAGGTAAGCAATAAGGGTGGAGTGTAAAGCTACTATCTCTGTGTGCAAGAAAGATACTTGGATTTGCATTTACACTGAAAGTGAATGGGCCTACATTGGAAGAAATTGCCTAGATTGCTTTGTTTCTTGTGTTAAATTGTTTTCCAACAGCCATTTACACTCTTTATATAGAGCATGTATACGTTTAGGTGCTCAGTATGTATATTATATACTACATACAAAATAAAACAAAATAAAGAATAAACTCTATTTTAACCTTAACTTCAAGAGTCTAAATAGAGTCTAATTAAAAGTGTGTAACTGTGTAACTGTATGAAAATAACAGGCAGAATAAAACAGAAGCAGTCAGCTTTGATACTGAAGAAAAAGTATTTCTTAAAGTGATGATTATGAGACAGGATGTGAAGTGAACAGGAGCTTAAATTAGATTTATCCTAAGTCAGGGATCCTAATATACTGTGAAGAGTTTCTTCTGAGTGTGTTTAATGTCTGTTAAACACACACAGAAGAAGTGATGGGTTGTTTGTGGAAAGTTGGTGACACGGGAAAAACCTGTCTGTACGGAGTGTTTATCTCTTTAATTTAAGTATTTGTTTACATCTGTAGTAGGTGGGGCAAGACAATAATAAAGTCAAATCAATAAAATGAGCTACAGTAAGTTCTTTCTTCTTCTTTTCGTGGTTACATTGCAAAATGGTCAGTTTTCTGTAGCTGCTGTGGTGGGTGGAGAAGCTGGTATCTGTCTTCTCTGTGACTCTGTTAACTGTTGATCGTAAAATGGCAGAAGGTCACGTTTTAATTCTCAGGGAGTGACTTCAGACCTCACATCTCACACTCAGACACATGGAAATAAACATCACTCACGGGGGTTTCCTGAGGAAGTTGTACTGGCAGAGGATGGTGATGAGGAAGCCAACAAAGCCTTCGATTGTCATGGCGACGAGTCCACGAGTCACAATGTCCCACTCAAACGGAGACTTTATCTTGTCAACCTGGCCTGAAAGCAGACATTCACAACAACTTCTATCATGGTGCAACCTTGTTTAAGCCTACTTTAATGTATAAGGCAGCAATCTTTTGTGGGATTTGTTGACAATAAGAAGAATACAGAATAACACCATGCTAATAAAACAGTTTCATCTTATATGTCTGTATATAAAGTAGATTTTCAGGTGACACTGTATTTCTGTCTATAAAACAACTTTAAGGATTTTTTTAAATATATGTTTTAAATATTCTCACTTTCCCATACATGTAAGGAAGAGTGGTGAGAGACACTCTCAGAGCGGCACACATGTTCGTTAAAACGCTGGATTGAGACTGTGATACTTCGTCAACACGTGGGACTGTACCCTCATGCATTCTGTGTGGGGCAGCTTGGTGATGAGCGTACCTATTTTAGCATAGTATTCATTGATGTACTCGTTGTAGGCCATCTCCATCAGGCCATGGCCCAGGTTGTAGTTGGGGAAAATGAGGAAACAGGACTTCAGGTAACTGTTGACTTTTTTCAGATCCTGGAGGAAAATGAAACAGTGAAAGAATAAATACAGACACATCCAAATGCTGAATCTGCTGCAGTGCAGAAGCAAACAGGTCTTTTGCACAATGCGTTATACCAGTTTAGTTGGATTTGTTTTTCCCATTTTCATAATATCGCCTAAATATGTGGGAGAGATGATGTGTCTGACTGTAACAGCTAAGCTCTAATATTTACTCAAGCTGCAGCACAAGAGTAAACTGTTGATTTATGGGTTAAGATCTCAAAAGATGTTAGTAAGCTACAGTATCTGAGGTGACAGTAACTGGAGTCAGACTGACCTTGTCGTGTTCAAAGAGCTGCAGGAGGAAGGTGGCAACAGTTGCAGTGATGCCAATGAAGAGGTTGATGACTATGAGGAACACGTAAGCTGTACTGGGAACCTCAAACCAGAAGGATGCTGGGTACATGATGGGAGTTATGGACCACCTGGAGGGTAAGAGCACTCATCTTGAACTAAATTCAGTAATCAATCAATAGTACTAGTCAATAGTCGATAATACTACATTCACCCTTTTTTTTGTAATTTCAGTGAACTGAACCTGTAATGCAAGCGAAACCACACCATGATTAGACCTAGTCAGGTTCAGACTGTAATGCCTGGTAAGTAAAAAGTGAAGATGTACATGTGCAGTAAGATGTCTCACCCATAGAGAAGAAAGAGGGAGAGGACGGCAGGGAAGTTGGTTGGGGAGGTGTAGGCCGGCAGGTCGAACACAAACAGAATAATAACACAGCATGTGGCAGGTACCAGGTAGTTCAGCTGAGGAGACATGAGAGAAGATAACAGCACGAGTATTTCACCTACACATCCGCGGCCCTCTGTCCGCTAGCATGAGTCACACACTGACCGTATCCTCCTCACCATGTCCCATATGTAGTTAGCCAGCCAGTAGATGACAGGGTCACAGCCGCTGACGAACTGCAGGTGCTTGGCCTTCGTCGATTTCTCTGCAACCAGGAAAACCACAAAGCTGGCTGGCACAAAAGACATGGCCACAATAATGAAGATGGCAATCACCACATCCGTCCCCTGGAGCCTGGACATACAGGGAGAAGGGAGGAGAAGAGAGGAGAGAGGAGAGAGGAGAGAGGAGAGAGGAGAGAGGAGAGAGGAGAGAAGAGAGAGGAGAGGAGAGAGGAGAAGAGGAGACAGGAGAGAGGAGAGAGGAGAGGAGGAGAGAGGAGAGAGGAGAGAGGAGAGGAGGAGAGAGGAGAGAGGAGAGAGGAGAGGAGAAGAGGAGAGAGGAGAGAGGAGAGAGGAGAGGAGGAGAGAGGAGAGAGGAGAGAGGAGAGGAGGAGAGAGGAGAGAGGAGAGAGGAGAGAGGAGAGAGGAGAGAGGAGAGAGGAGAGGAGGAGAGAGGAGAGAGGAGAGAGGAGAGAGGAGAGGAGGAGAGAGGAGAGAGGAGAGAGGAGAGTAGAGAAGAGTGGAAATAGATAGGCAGCGATCACATGATGTTTGCACTGCAATAGTCCATCCATGTGTTGCACAAGTTACCTTGTCAAACTTTGCTACTACTGGAAATCAGCAGTGTTAATTGTCCAAACACCAGAAACATTTGTCCGACTCCTCTATGACGTCACTGTGTTCTCAGATCTCAGGGATTAACTTGATTATTTCTAAGAATAGTAATGATGGCCAAAACTATAAAGATGCCCAAGCTGTAGTACAGTCCTGTACTTTATTCTTTAAACATCAGTGCTGCTGAGCGACTTACAAGTAGTCCAAAGACAGGCTGGCACTGGTGCGATTCATTGGGTGGTTTGTCAGTGTGATACCTGCGAAACACACACACACCAACCTCATTTAAATAGATGAAGAACCAGGGGCTGGCCCAAAGCTACACAACTTTATTTAACAACACTGTCAATTATTTGCCATTTGACTGTGAAGACACATCAGCGTCCTCAAATTAAAAAAGAATCTCTGTCCATGCTGAGTCTTATGTAATTACCATAAGCAGCAGGGTTGCCCTTAGATGACGGCAGGTTGGCACGCAGGATGGCGTTGTTGAGGACGTTCAGATACGTCGGCATGCTGTGGTAACCTTTGTTGTTATACAGAACCTGGACACAAGCAGTCACCCTGTCAGAGGTTGGTTATACTCTATTTGTGAATTTCAGGCGTGGTTCAGGGGTCCGTCTTACCTGAGCTGATCTACGAACTGCTATCTTGCGAACCATTGGAGGTATCTTTCTCCCAAAGGATGCTGGAATTGATTTCTGGATGTTCCCCACTGTTAAACCACCATATCTATTGAGAACAAAGTACATTATAAAAATAAATAGTCAATAAAATAAAACCAATTTAAAACATTATTAATGTTTTTTAATGTTATTATAATTTTGCATGTGCATATATAATCAGGACAAAATGTGATTACTGTGCAGTGCAAAGAAACTGAACTGAAAATGAACTCAGGAATTGTTTTCTCACTCAACTCAACTAACTCAACCTGTTTCTTCTTGAAGTAGAAAACTATGCAATTATTAGTACAGTAGCAATTAACATGCATGTATCTCATGTTGTTTTACTGTTGGCACATATAATTATTTGTTTTTATTCTTCAATTTCCCTCTATTTGTTGTGCAAGTGTGTTTTATAGTTATTATATTGATTACAGTACTCTTTCTTTCTTTAGTTCTATTTCTTTTTATGATGACTTGTCAGTTTTTAATCTCACAGCTGCACACTGCATTACATTTTTTGTGTTTTCAGCAGTGAAAATGTGTGCCCTGAGAAATAGTCTGTGATAGCATTAATAATGAATATCATGTCTTTTTTCAGTTTCATCCAGTCTTATTTTTTCATGGCTGAGGGGAGCAGCCAGCTTTAAACTGCTGACAGACTGACAGGCTGTCAGTCTGTCTGCATGTTCAGCCGGGAAATATGAAAAAAAGCAGATTTAAGTGCACCATGATTCTCAATCACCTGGGAACACAGGGGTCAGGGGAGAGGATGGATGATCGGGTGTATAGAAATAAACTTGATTATTATAATTATTATCATTGTCAGATAACATCTTTGCAGGGCCTGGTAACCAGCATTGCATGGACTGGTACTGGATCATGGCCCGTTTGTTGCAAATCACTGTTTTAGATGACTGACTGAGTAAAAATACAAACTGTGTGCTCAATAAAAGAGCAAAGATAAGAATCAGACTCATTGCTATTTGTAGAATTAAATTTTAACTGATGTTATTCAAGATTTTGAGGTCAAATTTAGCATTTTGTATCAGCAGATTAGAATACTGTAAAACCTGTAATATTCTTCAGTGAGGTAATGAGTTTTGGTATTGAGAATGAGTCTAAACTCCAGTAATCTGACTTCATGAAATACTCCAACCCCCCACCCTCCCTACCTGTGCAGCCGCAGGCGGTCAGACGTGAAGAGCAGATACTCAGAGACGTTCCGGCCTGTGATGTCCACCAGGATGTCACCTGTCACCACCTTCATGAGGGGGGGGCGCCCTCCCACCCCACTGGGGCAGGAGAAGCCCGTCCCCTGCATGGAGCAGGTACAACGCACTGGCTCATGGACGGAGAGGGGGAGGGTGGGGGGAGACGTCACAGGTTCTGAGCAAAGAGATGAAAAGCATAGGTGGAATTATACCAGTAACAATATTTTTATAAAACGGCTGATGTTTGACAGAGAAAAAGAACTTATTTGATGAACTGTAGTCTGGTTTCTGTCAGAGGTATCGAGACGGCTCTGCTTTAAAGCATTAATTACATCTTGTTTTAGTTCTTTGCATCCATTGCTGACCAAACATCTGCTTGTGCTGCTCTGAGCTGTGGAGTTCCTCAGGGATGAATCTGGCTTATTGAGTTTGGCTGGGTTGTCATTGCCATGCTGATGATGTTCAATTTTATTTATTTACACCATGGGAACTTTCACATTTGGCTTTTGTTAATTACATTTAGTATCTGAATGTTTCAGCTTTCTGCAACAAATCACAACAGAACTGAAGTTTCTGTCTTCGCCCTCAATCGGACCTTTGAAACTTCACATCAGTCCATAGTTCACTGGCTGCTACCTCAGGCTGGTTTCCAGAAACCTTGCCGTTACCTTCCCAGTTGAACAGTTGAAATGAGAAACATCTTTAGTTGCACTTCCAGTCCTGTTATATTCAATTAAGAATCATGCCAAGCTAGGCACCTTCTTACCTTTTCAACAGCTCAAACAAGTCATTCATTGTATTTTCTCCTTCTGTCTTGACTGTTGTACTTCTCTGTATTCTTGTCTAAGCCAAGACACTGCAGCATTACTGCAACTAAATCTGCATCATGATTACGAACTGAGCCTCCACTGCGTTGCCATCATACAATGGAGGTGATATCACGTCTCTGGCCTTGTGTCAAATTTAGGATTGCATTCAAAAGTCGATATTATTAAAATGGGCTGAGATGAAGCCCCCTACTGTTAGCATGAGGTATAATAAAATATCTAGAAATCTTCCTTTAGTTAGCATTTGAGGGATGATCAATTATTGATCAAATTCTCTTTTTTATACATTTTTTTGTTACATTTCTCTAAAGGGTTGAACTGTCCATTTGCTTCTTATTGACCACATTAAATACACACGTAGGACATCTTCAACTAATCCAAGAAAACCTTTGGGTTGTGCATCAAAGAGTGCCCCCAGAGGGTTCAGTTCAGTTGTCAAACACTACTTTCCAGAAGTGCAAAGTTGTAAAGAATTTCATATATATTATTGTAGCACTTATTATATGCTGATTTATTTCAACCTGACTCTGTAAGACATATTTGGAACTACACATATTTAAGTATTTTGCACATATGAAAATGGCTAGCAGCCTAATGACATGGACTCACCGTGGACTGTGGTTGGAGGTGCAACTGTGTAGTTCCACAGTCCATCCTCAAAGCGAGGGTCTGGGTCATCTGAAGGTGCCGGTGAGGGAGGTGGGGGTACAAAGTTGGAGAGGGGGACCCCCTGGGTGAAGGAGTCCAGACACATGGAGTCAAAGTAGCGGGCAGCCAGAGTCTTGGAGTTGTTAGCGCTGGGGTTGAGGGTCTGGGCCAGCTGGTCCAGGGTGCTGTTGAAGGGGGTTTTGAGCACGCAGGTAGCACCCACACCCGAGGGCAGACGGAGGGTGTTGATGATCTTCTGCGGGCTGGCGTCTGGTGACAACTTACTTCTGAGAGGGAAAGCCAACGACGCTATGTTAGAATTCTGCACCGGTTATTGACAGACACAAAGAGATCGATTTCAAAATGTCCATTTTGGCTCAAACAAAACCACAACTGTATTCTATGATTTATTAAATAAGAGGTTATTTCAGTAAAGGCCCTGCACATCCTGTACACATGGGCATGTTACTATTGTTGTAAGACAGACTTTAGAAAATATGAACATGTCCTTTAAGTTGTGCTATGATAATCAAAAAGTAATTACACAATGTGTTACAGGAGTAGCCTCTAAGGAACAGCTCAGAGGACAGTGTGTGCATGACGAGAGACAGAGTGACAGTGCTTGATTTCACTCTGCTTACTACAGCATTTGACATATTATAACATTTTCACTATTTTTCTGACACCAATTATAATTCTGTGCAGATATGACAATTGAAATTTGTATTGCATTTTCAAAAAACACTTATTTGTTTGCAGGGTTAGGTATTTCCTACTTTTATTCTGAAGGCAAGACATATTCTCAAAGCCACTCAAAATTTTCACTTGACCATACGCTCAGTTTAGCCATCTGTGCTCACAGATTTCCATCTGGCTGCCATACTTTGCTGCAGATCCTCTAAAACTCAAGACCAGTTGTTAGACTGTATGGGGAATGATATCAGATTGTAATAATTAAGGTTTCCACACATTTTCAACTCCAGTCTGTTAGCTTTGCCACCAGCGGACATTTAGAGAGATCAAGTGATGGCATTTCTCTACTTACAAACGTCATTAACTCTATTAAGTGCTCTCATGACTTTTACTCAAAACAAAACTGGACTGAAACAAAGTAAAATGAGCAAAGTGGAGGTGGATTGGAAAAAACAAAGGAAAAGAGTGAATGAGTGGGTTGTTCTATGGGTCTTTTTAAGTTAACCAGGCTGTTTTCAGGTTTAGGTAGGAGCTGAACAAAACCATGTCTAACTTGACAATAGTGTGAACATCCTTGTCAATGATAATTGTACAAAAAATGCATTTTTATTAAAGTATTTATTTATGCAATGTGTTAAATACTGTCTGTTTTTACATTTGCATATACAGTATTTTTGCGTAAGAAGTAAAGTTTACTGAGACAGTTTTTTTATTCCAGTTACAGCTGATGCATGCCAATGTTAGCATTTAGCTGATCATGTTGATACATTCCTTCTTCCTTACTTTTGAAGCTGTCAGCTTTGGACATCCCAAAATCAAGTTGTCTGTTGACATGTTGCAGTGACTTTTCCCCAAAGGTTATGACCAAATGTTTGACTCATTCTTTGCTTCATTTTCCATTATTTATAAGCTTGATCCCTCAGATTGTACAGTAGTTTCATGCATCAGATTAAAAATATAGGTAAAATACACTCTACCGCATAGAAATGCAACCATGAAACAAATGTTACAAATGTTACCTGTACTGGGGTCTGTTTTCATTGGCGTAGGGGATGAAGTTGCCTCTCGGTTGGGTATAGTTATGATACTGAGACGGGGACAAGATCAGGGGCGGCAAATCTCCTGTAACACAAGACAAAGCTGAATTGTAAAAGCACTAAACACCTCACCAGTGCTGTGTATTCACATGCTTTTTCACTGAACGAACTTACTTCCTTTCTGTTACTAACTACTCAAATATATAAGATCTCACCAATCTCAGGCACAGATAAAGCCACAGTCATGGCCACGCAGACGAAGAAGGCAGGTAGGAGGATCTGAGAGAAGAGGCCCTTGGTGTTCCTTTTGGCACAGTGGAACCTCTTGACAATGAGGCCATGAAACTGACTTAGCTTTAACCACCAACCCTCCAACTTGAAGCTGCCCTGCCCCTCCAGGACCTCTGGCTCTGGGGACGAGCGGTTCTCTGCATCGCCTGGAGGTGAGGGACACACCAGATGACAAAGACAAAATGACATTGTTAGACCCACGATGGACAGCTTAAAAAATCGATCAATACCAGCATAGCAGAAACAGCGATATTGCTCATTTTATTCCACTTATTCTTACTCCCTGCCAAAACCAACAGTAATTACAATGAACCTCGACAGTTGGTGTGCTATGCTATGCTGGTCGCGGCTTGAGCCACTAGTTTGGGATGAGGAGTGGTCTACAGAGGTTGGTTAAACTTCTTTCCACCTCCACACCCCCATATTATTTTCAGTTTCAAACTTGTTGTCTTTAGCTTCAACCGACATGCAGCTCCCTCTGCAAACACAGATCTATAAACAGATTTATGATTTATAAACAGATTTATGTGTAAAAACTGTGGAGGCCCCCTTTAAGGGTCTTAAAAATTTAGACAATATCACAAAAACTGCTAATGTCAGGTCATCACAGAGCCAGGAATGTGACGACAATAAGGAAGCAATGGTTGGATGTGAAGTCTTAATAATGGGGGACAGCTGAGTTGCTGTGATGTTATCATGTCAAAAATATTCCTGTCAATGAAATACAAAAACAGAGGTTATGACACATATCAGACTTGCATGGTGGACAGAAATTTCATTTTACATTACCTTTTACTATATCTTTATTTCGTAGTCTTTGCCGATTTCAATATATTCATCTTGTGTGTAAAACACTCGTAAGTTTAGTTTCAACCAAAGACAAAATTCTAAATTAAAAAAAAAATAGTTTATTGCAACAAATTCTCTTTAATCACTTGTACACGTCATTTGAGAACTAATCTGTTCATAAGAGATGTTCTTGCACAAGACCCCATGTGAGCAGTAAAAGCAAACAAATCTTCTGCCTATCACATACATCATATGTTGTATCAACCAGCATCTCTTGGTTGCAGCTGTCATGAGGCTCAGCGATATGATCAATATCTGCCACAGCACAGCTGTCATCTTTTCGTCTTACCCCTCAGACTGGCAGAGTCCGACTCTTGGCCATTGTCAAAGAGTGGGCAGTAATCTCCATAGAAGTCTGCGTAGAGTCCCCCCTCGTCCCCCCTCACTGAGCCAATGGATGAGGATGACTTCAGGGAGGACTGGCTGTGGCTCAACTTAGAGCACATCACCAGATTACTCAGCTCCACCTCCGGCTTCTCAGTCTTTACTGAAGGTCCGGTCTCATCCTGTGGTCCCCCCAGGCCTGCTGAACCCACTGAGGATTTCCCCACTGAGCTGCCGCCTGGAGAACCCTTCATGTCTGCCCAGGGACAGAGAGAGAGAGAAAAGAATATAATTTCAACCTGGAGCCAAAGAACGAACTACAACAATGTCAGAACTTTTGCTCAAACAATGAACATTTTGCCAGAACTCTATTTTTGTTTAGGAAGTAATGGCTTATTTATGAAAGCTAAAAACTTTGCGCAGGTGTTGAGCTATCTGGACACTGAGGGGGAGGAGCATGGTCTCACCGGCGTCACTGTTCTCCAGAGACTGGTCCTCTTCAGACACTTTGAGGAAAACCTCCTCCAGGGTGGTGTCCATCACCCCGAAGCTGGTCAAGGCCAGGCTGTCCAAGCTCTGCTCTAAAGCCTGGAGGCACACACAACAGAGGAGCAGGAGAAACTACTACACAGCGTCCCAGAGAATTTGTTAAGATACATGCAAGTATATGATGCAAATGTTGATATTGTTCTAGCTATCTAAAACTGATCCCTGCAACTTGAACCTGCTCCGTCTGTTGTGCACATCACCCTCGAAAACACCATCACACCCACCCGCAATTATGAGATGATAATGTTTTCTCGTCATGAATTTGTCATGTTGTGTGAAATGTTTGTGTTTCATGCAATGGACCAAATCAAAGCTGTAACCAACAGTTTTAAGATTGATTTCTGCATCATTTTATTCAGATTTTCCCAAAATTCAGCCCTACAGACTTGGTTTCTTTGGTAACTCTGGGATCTCTACTAGAATTTGAAAACTTCTGTGAGTTTAAACAACATTGAATGAAATTCATTTTGAGGTTTTTGAGGGGTTGCCAACAAATGACAGGGATTAAATTACCAGACATATTGACATCACATACATGAATCAGACGGGCACCAAATAATGTTATTTAGGTAAATCTTCAATACGTCCAAATACTGAAAAAAGTGAGATGCAGTCAACAACAGACGGCCTTAAACAAGATGAGTGTGTGTATGTGTACCTGGAATAGCCTCTCGAAGCAGCCCTTCTTGACTGCCTCAGAGGGTAGGACATAGGACAGCTCAGTGTTGGAGTCGGACACCAGCAGGCAGGACGCCACAAACTGGCGGATAAACTGGGTGACCCGAGCCTCTGAGCAAGGTGACAGAGAGGAGGATGGAGACAGAGACGAAGGAGGCTGCAGCTGGCTGCCCTGGCCTGAAGGGTGAGAGGAAAACACACATTTTGAAGGATGGGTGGAGCAGAGGAGGACATGATGAACTAGACAATTCCGGCGCCGCCGAAATTTTGACAGTGGCACGAGGGGGCTGCTGGTGTTATCTATACCACTGTTTCTCAAGCCTGGTCCTGGAGTACCACTGCCCTGCATGTTTTAGATGTATCCCTGCTCCAGCACACCTGTTTCAAATGAATGGCTTGTTATCAGGCCTGAGCAGAGCCCAGTAACGAGCTGAGCATTTGAATCAGGTGTGTTGGAGCACACCTTACATGGAGCATGGAGTATTGGCTTCCATGGAGCAGCAGAGCAGGGCAGCTGGTGCAAAATCCCTCTTTATGTAAATTTGGTGGGAGCTAACCCTTTAAAATTGAAATCAAAGGCGAGAAGAGATGTTTTTCTACAAAAAGATGCACAAATTATGTGTCTCCTATTCACTATTTGGAGTTTATGGCAATTAAAAAAAAAATCAGGCGATTTCTCACTGCCTCTCGCACTCTAGCTGATGACATCACCCACTCTAGGGGCAGAAATTCTGAGCATTTTTTGAGAAACTTTATGGTCTTCAGATGGTCAGGGATCAAAAACCGTAAGAGATATCAAAAAGTGAGCTGAGGTTCATTTTGAGCCGACAAAATTATCTACGTTATAAAGTTTGAATGAAGTCTCTAGGAGAAAGTATGGCGAGGCAGCAGAAACTTGAAAAAGGCTGAAATTTGAGGAAATTTCCCCATTCATTTCTTATGGGTAATTTTTCGCAGTTTTTTGCGAATAACTTTGCGAATTATTAACGAATCCTGTCATAACTACAGAGCACACCATTCCCAATCGAGCCGCACGTTTTGAGTGTTTTCTCAAAACGAAATTCTGGCGGAATATGAAAAATAAGAAGAAAAAACGCAAGAGATTACAAAAAACAGAGGAATGAGACAGGGAAGGAAAAGACAGAAAAACCACAGTCAACAGCAGGGATGAACGAAGAAGAGGAAGAAGAGGGAATTCATCAAATTGAGAGAGAAGGGGAGCAGAGGTGGGGTGCACACTGTTAGTAACAAACTGACACACATGTTTTATGTCCTACGTCCTAGCTACCAAATGCTGACAGACACAGTTATTGTGCAGTGTTAAATGAAAACATGTGCAACACAGAGAGTCCAACCAATGAGCATAATCATCACATAAACACTCACAGATACAAGGAAGTGTTTTCATTATCTGAATCATTTAACTCTGTTGATGATTTACGGTCTGACAGTAACAGGTGGGCAAACGTGAAACAGGAGCCATTTAGAACTCATACAGAGAACCCCCCCGCCCCCCCCCCCCCTCACACACACACGTTGGTACACACACCTCTGCCTTCACTCTGCTTTTTCACCAGTGTCAGCTTGTATCCGTCTCCATAGGTGCTCTTCAGAAAGAGTGGCGAGCCACAGCATTTGAGTTTCCCATGTGAGATGATGGCAATGCGATCTCCCAGAAGGTCTGCTTCATCCATGTGGTGGGTGGACAGCAGAATTGTGCGGCCTGGGGCGGAGGTATAACACACACTTACACACAAATATACACCTACAGTTGGTATGCACGGCAATCAAACAAGAAATCAAAAAAGACAGGAAGTGCATGTGAAACAATAATGTGAGAACTGAATACAGTAGCACTCTGTAGGCTTAAATGTAACGTGTATGTTTTTGGGGTATGCAAGTCTGACCCCAGGCAGCCTCATTGTCTGAAATGAAGAAAACTAAGCCAAGGAATTCTCTGATGTGCAAACGATCGTGCATTACTGAGGGACATGCTTTAATACAGCAGATACCTGAGGTGAAGGCAGCTTTGCAACGACAACTTCTTGAAAATAGTTATTGGAGCATATTGCAAGAAGCACCTGTAGCATTAACCCTGTACTCACCCTGCTTGTACTTGAGGATGAGGTCCCAGATGGCCCTGCGAGCATAGGGGTCCACACCCGCTGTGGGTTCGTCCAGAATGACAGCCCTGGAGCCGCCAACAAAGGCGATGGCCACAGACAGCTTCCTCTTCATCCCGCCGGACAAAGTTTGCACCAAGCTATGACGCTTGTTGGATAACTCCAGGTCAACAATCATCCTGGAGACACACATGCACGCACGCACGCACACACACACACACACACACACACACACACACACACACACACACACACAAGCAATTACTAATACTTGCTGTATAGCTGAATCAACTACCTATATTAGTGTTTATAAGTTGCAGTATAAATACAGTAGCTGCACTGTAAGAGCAAACACAATAAACTCATGAGAATGTAGATTTCCAAAGAGGTGATTCCAGTTCCATCAGTGCAACAACGCAGTCATTTCATTAGGGCAGGGGTCGGCAACCTTTACCACTCAAAGAGCCATTTGGACCCGTTTCCCACAGTAAAGAAAACACTGGGAGCCACAAAACCCTTTTGACGTGTCAAATAAAATAACGCTGCATATAATGTTTTTTTTAGCCTTTATACTATGTACAAACAAACGATAATGTGCTGCATTTATAAAATAGCTGAACGACTGCAGAGAAAACAAAATGACATTTCTGCGTGCAACAATAACATTTTGAAGTCCGACAAAAAGACGTTGGGTTGAAGGTACTTTCAAGTAAAATTCTCAATGTCTATTGGAGTCCTTCTTGCATTTATGAAAAAAACACCAAACTTAAATTCTCCACCGGCAGCAAGGTAAAAATACCGTCCACTCTCTGCGTGCCGTCAGTCTTTTACTGGCGCGTGCAGTCAGCTGTCAACCTGAATAATAAAAGGACTATTTCACTGAACAATGAAAAAATCTGAATATATGCTAGGCAATTAAAATATTAATCAAATGTGGTTAATGTGATTTCTGCTCCTGAACCTCGGCACAGAGCGTCTGCAGCTCAGCGCTGCGCGCCGTCACCTGCATCTTTACGCAGGATCGTAAACTGTCATCTGTGAGCGCGAGCGATTTGTTTCAAAACAAACAAACTAAAATAAAATAACTTTTTAGTTAAATGCTCATTAATTATTTTCGGGAGCCGCATCAGAGGGATGAAAAGAGCCACATGCGGCTCCGGAGCCGCGAGTTGCCGACCCCTGCATTAGGGGCACAGAAATTGCTATTCATTATAGTAAATGGGGGGTTGGGGTAATGGCCCCAGCCTCTATTTGAGAATTTACTGAATAAATAGTGATGGACAGTGATTTATGTGAGTCTGTCATAGGACTACTACAGCCACGATGCCTCTCTAAAACTCAGCCTTATTTGGTATTTTTCATTGTCTGTAGCTAATAAAAAACAAAATGAATAGGATCATACGTGTGTAGCAAGATTGCAGGCCAGTAATTACATAGTATTAGACTGTTTGACAAGTCTGAAATGGTAAGAAAAGGGCAAGCAATTCTCAGTGATGTTTCAAAGCCTCTTTTAAGTGAATGTGAGTTGTTGCCACTAGGTTGAAGGTACAGGCTGCTTATTAGATGACATATATATGAAATATACACTATAAAACTTCTGGTTGTATCTGGTTGTGTGTGGTTGCAGCCTGTTGCTATCATTGTATACGTAGTTATTTGTTGTTGACTTTCTTGACCGAAAATGTCTTTTTGTATCTGCCTGATTGCCACAGGCAAAGAATTCATTTCGATAAACCAACAAAGTGAAATGCAGTAGACTTCTACTGACTTGTCCATCTCCTTGCGTATGTCTTCTTCAGCCATGCCTTTGAGTCTGGAGTAGAACCACAGGTGCTCCTCCACACTCAGCTTGTCAAACAGGACGTTGTGCTGTGGACACATGCCCAGGTTCTGACGAATACGCTCCATCTCCGTGCGGATGTCATGACCATATATGGTGGCAGAGCCAGAGGTGGGAGGGAACAAGCCGGTCAGAATGGACCTATGACAATTCAGTTTGGAAGTCAGTAGGTGTAGCAATAAGGTCAGGCAAGAATCTATGCTGTATGCCTTAATACTCTGGATCCTGTGATGCTGATGTGTTTGCTATAAACACGCTTTATTTACTGTTATTGTTAATAATCAGAGTTCTCTTTTTTTTATTAATTCTATGAAGGGCACACAGAGAAAGGTGGTTGTGTATTTTTAACTGATAATCAGTTGTATGCACAGGCTACAAAGTGCCAGTCTGCAGAACAAGAATGTTGTTGGTTTAGACATTAACGCTTTGTGGTGTGATGTTGTTCATTTAATAGTACAGTAATGTTTACCCAGAGTACATTTTAACTGACTTACTTTTTACTGTAATCTCTGTATATTTTTACACAAGCAGTTTTACTGTTACTTAAAGGCCCAGTGTGTGAGATTTACAGAAATCTATTGGCAGAAATGGAATATAATATCTGTAGGTATGTTTTCATTTGTGTATAAACATCTGAAAATAAGCGTTGTTGTGGTTTGAGAGAGAGTGAGTCCTGGTGACTGGGTCACCAGTCAGGAAATGATCCCAGGAGATTGCACCAGGCAGCAGACAAAGTTGCACAGTAAAAGCGAGGCTTACAGGGAATCAAAAGCAAAAATCTAAAAATTTGGCTGTACCCAATTTCGATACATTTTCTTTTTTAATTTTGAGGTCAGTGGAATCAAATACTGACATATCGCCACCTTGTATTTTTCATTTTCAAAGAAACAATGGGATCTGCATTGTGAAAACACACCTGTACCAGTCCAAATAAAGCCAAATCACCAAGACTGAATTTTCAAGGATTCTTGTTTTTAACTGAACTCTAACTTTGGATGTTGCTTATTCAATAAAGAAATTCCCACAATCTGCGATGATTTCAGTGAAAAAACTAAACAGATTAACAGTCATTTTAATATGCCAGTATTTCAGATGACCACTTATTCTCAGTGTTGGCCTCTATCATCACAAACATGCACAAGCAGACACATTAGCCCCCCTCACATGGTTGTGGTCTTGCCAGCGCCGTTGTGTCCCAGGAAGGAGACCACCTGGTTTTCATGGAGGTTGAGGCTCAGTTTGTTGAGGGCCAGTTTGCTGCCAGTCTTGTACACCTTGGTAAGTTTGTCTATACACACCACCAGTGGCAGGTGGTTCGGCTCCTCCTCTATGCCCCGCATCTCCTCTGGGGTTACAATGAGAAAGTGGGAAATAAATGGTGTACAAAAGATATTTAAATATAAAAATAGATATAAAGAAACTTCCACCTTTCTCAGCCTCTCTTATTTTACCTCTTGTCTTAGCGCTTTGTCTCGCTTTTGGTCACATACTGACCTTTACTACTTTTAAAGTCAAGATGTGAATCTGCCCACTAGGATACAAGATTCAGATATAAAGCATGCTCAAAAACAGTGTCCCTGTTACTCTCACAAACCTCACTGAGAATTGTTTTCATTGGAACTACTTTCTACTGAAGAAATAGTCCTATGTTGACAGAGCACTGTGCGGATTATCCAGAGTAAGAGACTGACTGATTTTTTGAAATGCAACTCTTAAATGCTGTAAGCACCACAAACTAAATCCTATTCACCTTAAGTGAGGTGATTCACCTTGTTTCTAGTCTATGTGCTAAGATAAAATAAGTTAACCGCTGCAAACTGTTGCTCCATATTGTCTGTTCAGTAACTCTCAGAAAGAGAGAACATTGTTGTATTTCTCAAAATGTTTGACTGGCCAGTACTATAGGGGCAAGATACTGAACCCCAAATTGCTCCTGATACTGAGCCATTGGTTGTGTGGATGGTTAAAAGCCTGTAATGAGCAGGTGGCTGAGCCACGTAGTATGAATGTGTGTGTGAATGGGTGAAAGCGGACTGTCCATTTACCATTTCTAGGTTCTAACACAGACAAAAGTTTACCAGGAGAATGGAAACACATGCAGTTTTTTTCATAGTCAGAAGTTAAATAAGGAATTAAGTCAGAAGAGAGTGTGGTGTCAATCACATTAATAC
Source organism: Chelmon rostratus (assembly GCF_017976325.1). Taxonomy (NCBI): domain Eukaryota; kingdom Metazoa; phylum Chordata; class Actinopteri; order Chaetodontiformes; family Chaetodontidae; genus Chelmon; species Chelmon rostratus. Next base: position 7,670,693 of record NC_055662.1, read on the forward strand.
TAAAAGGAAAAGGAACATTAGTGTGTCATCTGCATATAAGGGACAACTAGAATGTTTACAAAGAGCAGTTCAGTCATTACTTTAAGGGTAAAAATAATGGTCCGAGTGTGCTAGTTAATACGTTTAGATGTTAGCGTTTGACTTGGTTAAGTGGATTTATACAATACGATAATGTCATCCAAACGCTGTCCTGGTCAGCACCAAATGATCATTTGTCCATACCAGTTCTCCGCTGGTCCATTGCGCATGCCTGATCTTCCTCCATCACACTGAGCCTGGCAGCCCCGCCTCCACACCACGGCCAATCCCAGGTCTCAACACGCCCACTACCTGACCAATAGGACCTCTGCAGGGGGAAGTACCAGGGGCGGGGCAGCCCATACATTCCTATGAGAGAGGGAAAACACATTAACTCCTATCTACAGCAGAGAGAGAAGAGACAACTGGTTCAAAGAGAGAGAGACAGAGAGAGGGACACAGAGAGAGGACCGCTGATCTTTGGCCAAGACCTGTCAAATAAATTTTTATATTTTCACTCTCTCCTCCACAACCCCCAAAAGACCCACAACTGCTGTGAGCACCTACCCAATAGATTTGAAATGATAATAAACTGATCATTTTCAAGCTTTATTACAGAAAGTCTTTATCCTCCCCTACATTCCAGATATATACTACCCTCCACCTACCATAGGACACGTCTCATAATTTGCCGTTGGCCTCTGCTACTGGACTCATTCCCAATCAGTTTCACCTGCTGATAAAACTCCTGTGTCGCTACAGCAGAGGCCTGGTCTAACATGTGGAGAAACCCCAGAGAAACTCAGCTCATCCTATTCAACAGAAATATCACAATATACAGTATAAAAGACATCATCCTCACTGCACACACTTTGCTATTTGTTGTTCCGCTTCTTTTTTTTTATCTGATTTTATTCTGTTTTATTATCAAAATTTAAAAAAATGTTTTGGCTAGAAAAGGGTTGAGCTATGTTGAACTGAAAATTAGGAATATGATGGGCAGTGATTTCATACCTGGATGCACGGCCTCGATGTACCAGGTGAGCACACCATACACACCGGCATCGATGATGAGCATCATCATGGATAGACCCAGGTTAAAGTCATCACCTTCTACCGGTGACTGGCTGATGGTCCGCCACTGGATGCCAACACCCGCTACCTCATACAATGCAAAATACTTAGAGCCAAGGCCGAAGGCTGTGGTGGACATCAGAGACTGGAGGAGGCAGGTGAAGCTACAGTTAGTGTCATCTGGAATATTTCAATAATTCTTCACAGTGACAACACAAGGAGCAAATTCAGACCTCAAATGTGGTGAGATTGAAATGAAGAGGTGGGAAAGAAGTGAAAAGGCCTTACAGCAATGCACTTCTCAAAGGCAGTGATCTTATCATGGGCCACCTCCTCCCTAATGGCCACATACATGTAGGGCACGTAGCTCAGGAAGTAGATGATTCCTCCGCAGGCTGAAGCCAGCTTGGCCTTAGAGTAGATTACTGACACCAGAAAACTGGAAAACAAAGAGAAGTTCCATCGTCAAAGTCAAAGTTACGACTCCTAGTCAACAGCTTGGCCTGGTGAAGTCAGGCGTTCAAAACAAACACAGAAAAATAACTAATAATCTATGTTATACTTTGAATGTTTCTGGTTCACCTTTCTCATTTAAATCCACCGCAATTTGGCATTTTGTGGTAATGGAAACCGTATTATTTGTGTTTGACTCACTCTATGAAAATCCATAATAAGGAAACAAAACAAAACTTTATTTCAAGGAAAAAATTCACTGGAAAACAGACCCATTTCCATTTTTAAATATTAGAATCGTTGGTAACTTTAAAGAACAGCCCCTGGATATTATTGCACATTGTTTTGGGAAATATGACTAATGGTATACAGTCTTTTGTAGTTAGTAGATTCATCTTTTTCAAAGAAGCAAAGAAAAACACAATAAACATTGTTAAACAATTGTTGTACTCGTAGAGTAGCAGTGCTTAAGAATCGCAATGTATAACAAATCAGCAAGCAAGTATCGTGATAGTATTTAATTGGGAATTAAATATTTCCTCTGAGCCCTATTATTTCTCATTATTGATCAATGAATGACCTAAAAGAGACAGACCTCTCTCTCACATTTGCAAACATACTTGTTTTGGATATACTATTGGCTGCACGCCCTCATATGATTCATCACCACAAAGGTCTGGGCCACGCTTGGTAAACAGTGATAACAGACAGCCTGGTAAGCTAATTGCTTATTCAAAGCTGCTGCTGTGCAGTGTAATGTTATTCAAATGTATAAGCCTATTTATCTTGCTTCGAGAGGTAGGATATATAACAGGAGTGCAGGAGACATACGCTCAGTCCTGCGCCTGAATGCACAGTATTGAGTGTAGGTCACACAGGTGGAGGACTGAAGCTGTAGCTCTGCTATTGTGCTGCCTCCATGCGGTGGGCTATGTAGACGCTGTGCATACAAGCAGCAGGTCAGTTATCAACTTTCTCCCCCTCCCCTGACTTTATTTGAGAAGCATGGCTGTTATTATTTGAACTGCATTGGTGATGTAAGATGCTTCTTCCCAGTTTCCAGGCCTTTGTATATGCGTCTGTTCCAGCATTTACACTGTTGCGAGAGCACAGTGACTCCTCCTAGCTCAGTGGAACTGGGAGATCTCACCAGAACATGATGGTGGCCACAGCATAGATGGTGAGGAAGAGCCAGATGATGAAGGGATCACTGTGGAGCAACACCCTGCCATACTTCAAGATGGCCGTCAGAGCGGTGACAGAGATGGACAGCTGGACGAAGCCGGTGATAAACCAAGCCACCCAGTGGACGGCGTTGTTCAGACCCATCATCTTCATCACCTGAGGAAGTGGCATGATAATTTGTAATGACTTATATCCTGCACATCCTTAAAACTTAAAACTGGGCCACTGTAGATTTGTTTGATAGGAGGCATATGGTTTGGGGGCTTTGCTGATGTGGGGGTATGATGGGGAAGCTTTGGTCCACTCAAGGGAAAAAGGAAAAGTCTTCCTTTCATCATCACTCTCATTAACTGATCCACAGAGGACAGGCCACTTCCTGAACAGTCTGCTTTATAATATGTATTACTTAAACTGTTTTGTCTTGATGTCTGTTCTGTTGTCCACTTGTCTAAGTTAGTCTTTGCCAATTTTTTATTGTGCTAAATCCCTCCAATAAAAACACATATTTACACATACTTTAAAACTGTAAAGCATCAAACAGCAGCTCTATATTTTAAATAATGGTGGATATATATGTATATTTCTATTTGAATGGTCTTAATGGACATATACGTGGATGCAGTCTCACTTTATGTGAAGTGGTGTGGATAAGACTGAAATGCCAATGTCAGACACATTATATGTCACTTAATGACACCTGTCATGAATGTGAAGGAGTCTTTATGAATGTTCATGACTGCTATCATTAAGCGCCATGCGGTCAAGTATGTCATTTTTTATGCAAAATTATGAATGTCGCAGGCCTAATTATCAGTCTTACAGAAACTATTTAGCTTCATGTGTTAACGTTCCATTAAACTGTCATATGTGGTTGGTTTTGACATTTGGCTGTCACGAGACCATTATAATTGTGTCATGAATAATTTCCTTGACCTCAATTACGGTGGTACAATTTGGACTTTTCATTGATGTCATTAAATGCTATTTCACTGTCAATGCCCCTTCAGTTTTGGAGTGCAATTCAGATAGCTTTAGTCTATTTATGGCTACTGAGTTAGCTCAGTTAGCTGTGCACCTAGTGCTCCTATTATCTGACTGTGCGCTAGCTGCACAGCTAACTGAGCTAAGTAGAAAGAATAGAGAGAGTGATAATGTTCAGCTGGAGTGGTTTTAAACATATGATCAGTATTCTGACTGAATGGATTAGGTATGCTGATGGGTAAGCGCTGTCCTGTGATATGAGATGTTGTGCATTTGACTATTTTCATGCCAATTGTTTTTCACTTTTTTATTTAAGAAATAATTTACTAAAATAGTATTCCAAGTATCATGACATACTGATGCCATACTAATTACATTACTTTGCTTATACATATTATATGCTACAACTGCTGCTACTTCTACTAAATATTAAAGGATACAGTTTGTGTTATTCTAGATTTTTCTTGTTACCAACAAATTCCACGAAAAAACAAAAACAACAATGTCCATCTGTCAATGCTCTCTGATTTCTCCACCCTGTCTGTGGCTCTCAGTCCCAAATCCATCAGTTCCTATTGAACTGAGCCTCAGTAATTTCCTAAAATAGCTGCTCATTGTGGATATTACCAAATGGTTTGGCTCTGCACATGGAATTTGTTGACCATAAGAAAAATAAAGCATATCACCAGACTCACTCTCTAAAAATGAAAAATAATAAAAGTAATACACATCATACTACTGGTCTGAAACTCCAGACTGATGATGATCATACAGTCTAACCTCTTTGAGCCGGTGCTCCTTCTCAGCCACAATGTGCTGAATCATCATGGCTACTGAGTAAACCCAGGAGATCACCATGCACAGAGGCATCATATGCTCAATCACAAACAGAAAACTGAAAAACAACAACAACACAAGGCATCAGGTAAAGACCAAATACGCATATTTTAAGACCACAGTGCATTTCAGTTGCATGGGATCATCTTCAATTCCTAACATGAACAAACGACACAAATAAAACAGATTTTTCAAATACGAAGAACCCACTTTATAGAAACATTTTGAAATACAAAATGCTTCATATAAAATATCTTTATGACAAACATGTTTTCCATCTCTGCCTAATGATTACTCAACATTATGACATAAACAGCACCACAAAAAAAGAGGACGGGACAGAGCCCACTTCTTACTCGTCTCTGGTGTAACATGGGTAGGGGAACATCTGAATGTAGTTACCAGGTTCCACCACATCATGGCCCACAAACGTGTTGATGATGGCTCTCTCTATCATATCTGGAGGACAGTTTGTGAAAGAGAGAAGAAAGTAAGAGAGAGCTACAAAAAGTGACACATATGCATTGCATTCACTTTGTGTGATCACATGTGATCTAAAGAAAACAAGCTGATCAGTTTTACCTAAATTCCACCAGCATGTCCACACCCCCAACAGAGGAAGCAATACAAAGCCCCTCACCCACACTTCCGACAAAGAGACCACATTACTCTGCTTCTATGCCAACTTACTCCCAGCTGATTAAAGGGGTGAAGCCATGAGAAAGAAAACAGTTAAAGTGAGGACAGATGAAGCTACATCAGCCCTACAGGAATGTTTTGAGTGCACAGACTGGCACACGTTCAGAGATTTTATGGAATAAACATCATCAGTGACATCACTTATCAGCAAAGGTGTTGATGTTGTGGTGATCACAAGGACGTTGCGTTATGCAGAGTAGCAGGGACCCTTTCTTAAAACAGATTTTTTTTTCATGTTACTGAGTTATGTTAATGCTTTAATGCAAAATTCTATGCAACTCCACTGTATTGGGGTGCATGGAACAAAAATCTCAATACCTGAACAAATAAAATCTAAATAATCTCCACTGACATATACCAAGCATTTGAGGTATTTTTGTAATTTTGGATGTGGCTTAAATGAACTGGACGTTGCTTGGCCGTCTCTGGGCCAGCTGGTCAGGCTGGGTCTTGACAGTTCGGATGCATCATCGTGGATCAGCTTTGTGTGTCAGATGAGCAGCTTCTCTGCTCTCTGTTTCCTGAATAAAAGATGACTTGCAGTGAGAAAGTGCTTCTGCTGCAGCTTGCATTGGCATCTTCACAGGTGCACCCACTTCCCAGTGCATAGTGGTAAGCACTTTACCAGAATAAATCCTCTTCTTAGTAAAACAAACCAAACAATGCACTTGACACCACAGTCTGGCTCTGGGTCTTGATTTATCACACAGGCTGTTGCCATCTGCAGACTGCATGAATACAATCCACTAAAATACTTCTTCTGATTCCAACCATGGAAGGAGTGCAGCGAATCAAATATAATCATCTAAATTATATATCATTTATAATAATCAAACATATATTCAGTACTAATGAGGCATTGCTTTCTAGTCACTTACCTTGGATCCAAACAAAACCATAGAGGAAGTAGAATTTCCCCCCGGTGTTGGGCCCAGGACGCCAGTAGGCCCGTCTGATTTCATTTGTCTTCTCTGTAAAGCTGGAATTTTGTCTAATTTTGTACATAACGTGGGGAGGCAGGGAGCCATCTTTGTTAGTCTGAAAAATGACACCTGAAAAAAAAAGAACATATAACCAATCAGCAGAGTCCTGGTGGCTCAAAGCATACCAACGCCACACTGTAGGTTCAAGGCCACTTTCTGCATGCTGCAAAACCTTGACTTTAATTCAGGTATGTTTGTCCTTTGGATATTTGCAGCACTGACTCTGTTCACAGTGAATTCTCCTTTTACTTGTTAACTACTACTTGTATGTGTAGTATCACAACACCATTGTGGCTCAGTTTGGTTCAGATGTTCACCTTATTTAAAAGCACTTTGTTCTTCAGCACACACATTTGTTCTCGTTTTCTTCATATTAATTTGGTTATGAAAACGCTGTAAAGTGCTTTTGCTGACATTTTTGATTTACAGGCATATTGAATACACATTTGCATTCAACTGAAAATGTATGTAGGCAATAAATAAGCCCTAAAAAGACCAACTGCTTTAACACCACTTGTGTAATAGACTACACTATTCGTAATTAGGCTTTAGTGTAACGTATATGGTCGAGCTAAACACAAAGCAGGTTAAAAAACACAAACAAATGAAGAAAAGTTCTTCAACATTTCGACAAAAACACATCAAGGAAAAAAGCTGCCAGTAAATAAACAGGAGGCCTGAAGAACAGATCGATCAGTTTGACAACATACATCAGGGTTCTTACACAAAACTACTATCTGTGTCTCTTTTTGTGTGTTTAAAAGATGAGAAAGCTATTGGCAAAATTTGAAAAGCTCTCTTGGCACAGAAGCAGGCACTTTTGAGATGGTCCCAACAGTTCAAGTGTTCAGCAAACGTTAACCTCCGGGGATGAACAATAAAGCTACGAGGTGCCAAAACTGCAGTTCCTGGAATGATCACTTTAGGCTGGTTCCAATCCCCATAGAACCCCACATTAAAATACCCAACTTCACAGCACTGGACCAAAAAACAGCTCTGGTCTCTAAAGCTAATTCACATGTTCATAACAACTCTGCAGGCTTGAATTTGTATATAATGTTAAGGCTTGAAGTTATGTGTAATTATGGGCATGGTTGCTTTGAGTGACAGCTTGCTGACTTCATCCGGCCTGCCTCAGCTCCACCCATGCTCCACTTCGTTGCCCATTTTTGGATTAGCTGGGAGATGGGGGAGTCAGGCACTGCCAAGATGTCGACAGGCGACGCTTCACAGTGGCTCTTTAGAAACCTGTGGGTGACGTCCATGTTTTATACCGTCCAGAGCATATAGAAATTATCTCCAGTAATACGGTTTCCGTGCAATCACTCCATCTTCAAACTAAAATGTACATTGTTAGGTTGTTATTTGTTTTCCAACACTAAATCACAGGCGTTCATCAGCTCTGTGTTTATACGTTGTCTAAGTGGTGAATTTTCTTTTTATTTGCTTGTATTCTGTCAGTTTGCAAGTGTTATCTTAAAGTCTCCTTCCTCTCAGACAGGTATTTATTGTTACTTGACCCAGATGTTTGTGTTTCACTGCAGACTGAAGTGCACATGTGCAGGGTTTGAAACTAGAATGCTTCACATTCATCTGCTGAAGGGGAAAATATCAAGTGCACAGGCAACTGAAAAACCAACTTACACATCCCCCTAACCCATACACAATCAGTACACAGCACACTCTGTATACACATACTGTGTACTTCAGCACATACATTCAATGCACACATACTAGAGTGTGCAGGTGTGACACTTGGGCTCCGCCTGTGTCTACCTTGCAAACACACTCCTTACTCGCAAAACCACTATACTCCAACATTGGGGTTTTTCTTCTGCATACAGCATCTTTATTTTGCTTTATTTTTATGTTTCTTTCTTGATTTTTATGTGTTTTGTATAGCATTTGCCTGTGCACTGGAAACGTTTTATACTAAAAAGAAAAAAGTGTGAAATATGTCCACTTCCGCAGCTCCACATGGTTTGTGCAAGAGCATAAAGAACCTGAACTGTCTGCAAGCATTTTGCACTCACTGGCAAACACAGACACGTTGTCCTGGTAGGCCTGGTTCAGGGTGTAGTTGACGATGCTGTCTTCGTCAGGAAAGCCTTTGAAGACATCCACACTGACCTGGAAGCAAAGAGCAAAGACAGAAATACTGTTTCACAGCAGAAATGCATTCATGAAAGAAACCAACCTCTACCAGTGAAAAGTTCCCCGTGCTACTGGCTGCAACACAAGCGCAGAGTATGATAGATCTCCAATCATTGCTTTACTCATTGTAGCCATAAAGTTCTGCTTTCACTTAACTTAACTAAAATGCATCAGGCTTGTTTAGATGTAGGAGAGGATGCCGGAAAGTTTTCTTCTGATGACTCTTCCATGAGGTCATATTTGTGCAGGTGTCACTGCACAGCAGAACAGTGCACCACCACTGCAGAGTCTGCTAATGTCTTCTGCCGTTAAACGAGGGGGTTATGTGAAATCTAGTTCTCTCATCAAGTTTTCTTGGTCTTCCAGACCTCAGTATGCCCTCTGCCATTCCTGTTCACTACAATTTCTTCATTACATTACAAACTGAGGAAATAGCTACCTGAAGATGCTTTGCTATCTTCTTTTAGCCCTCTCCTGCTTTGTAGGCATCAGTTATTCTAGTTTTCAGACTACTAGGCAGTTGCTTAGAGGAGCTGATGGCTGCTGATTGTTCAGACAAGGTTTGGGAAGGCAGAGTATTTCTAAGGCTTTGGAATTTGCATCACCTGGCCTTTTCTAACGATGGCTGTGAACAAGCCACAGCCTGAACAAGCTGATAAAGGTCTAAGACCTTGGTAAAAGTTATCTGTGAGCTCAAATCTCCTGGAGTGCCCAAACTTCTGATGGGTGCTCCGTTCCTTTTTTTTTTTTTTACTTTAAAATGATATAATACACTAATCTGGCTTGCCTTTCACAGTTCACCTTCTACTCACTTAACTATTCACAGTCCAGACTTTTCATTTAACTGTATTAAAGGAAAGTCATTCGAAGTTTAAAGAATCCAAAAAAAGGGAAGTTAGCAATTTGATCACACTTCATTCATTAATTTTAGATTAAATTTTGAAATTTTAAAGTATGTCCTATAAAGTCTCAGTCTCTGCTCAGACCAGGGTGGTAGATATGCTATTGTAACAGATCTATTAAACATCACAAGCAAGCTTTCTAGCTGATCTAGGTCCATACATTTCTAAGCTCGTGGAGGGATCCCTTTAGCTCAGTGATCGTCAACTGGCATCCAGGTATCCAGCATCAAACCATCAAACCGCTTGGCTCCCAGGCTGGTCATTCCCTGGAGCCAAGAGCAGCGCGCTGGCCGGACTACAGGAGGTTGCCGGAGAATCATGAAACTTGTCTGTTAGATGCAAGAGGCGTCACTTCGGTTTATTTTAGTACTTTTGTTTACTGCCTCCTTGTGAAGGTTTGAAAGTTGAGTACTTAATAATATCCAATCATATTCATGCAGGTGTACAGCACGGACATCATAATTCGACTTCCTGCTGCACCTCCTCCTTTTGTGGTATGTCTTATAACTCAGATGTATTGTTCATGTATGTGTTGATTAAGGGGAATTAGTTCTCTCGACAGCATTCTCATCGCTGTTCAGATTTCTTCCAGAGCTGTACAACTGTGCAACCATTTACTATCAGCCTATATCTTCTACAGAGACCTTTATAACAAACAGATGAGCTGATGATGAACTGATGAAGTCATTACTTTTAACTTTTTGGATTTCTCTGTTCTCTAATGTGTGTTCAAGACCTCTCAGCAGCATCAGGTGGTGTTCAGGTGTTTCAGCTCACTCATGCATGTGAGGCATGTCCTGTGCAGTTGGCTTGCCGTTGCTGGTAGTTGATTGGTCATCATTGTGATTATAAATATACTAAAGATCAGCCTGACACCAATTTGTGATATCCTTTTTTTGTCTACACCATACTGACCTTGGACATGAAGCGTGTCCAGCCGCAGGCAGCGTTGTCGATGGTGTCCAGCTGCTCCAGCAGGGTGGAGGTGTTAGGAAGACTGTAGTTCCCTTCCATCAGACCCTGCATCAAGTCACTGTCTGTGCCATTCAACAACTCAGGGTGCTGCTGAAGCTCTGAGGACAGCTGTAGAAAGACGAGAAAGAGGATGGACAACATGTTCGCCATCCCATGACGAATTCTTCTCAACCTGAGAGTACTGCATCACTAACAGTGTCAAAAAACGACATGTATCTGAGTCTACCTGCTGTAGCCACACCAGGTGGTTGTGCAGGCGGCCCTCCTCCAGGAAAGTCCTGAGCTGGGCGGAGATGTTGAGCCACACACGGGTGTAGTGTGTAACATTCCCGACGAAAGCAAATGTCTCATTTGCCTAAATGAAAAAAGTTCACAAAGTTCACAAATCAGTAGCAATTCAGCCACTTTGTCAATATGGTTTACTCTTCTTTCTTCCTCCAACGCCTCCCTCCACACTCACCACCATCATCCGCCCACTTGCTCAGATAAGAGACCTAAATAGCTGCTGCGAGTGGTAAGTCTGTGGTAATCAGTGGATGTTTGTGCTAATGGCACAGAGAGGCCAGCTGCATTCCATGCTACAGAGCCAGGTTAACCAGGTGGCTTCATGAGAACCCAGCATACTGTACAACACATGACTAATGTCTTCAGAATAAAAATGATGAAACCACAGTTTGTTCCATGGTCTTATATAATTCATGCTGCTAATTCATGGAGTGTCTGGTTCTTGATGTAGCATATGTCAGAGTAAATGAAACTGCATAATATAATAGTCTAACATAAAATATCAGGGGGAAATAAAGTAATGAACATTAAAGCACAAAGCTGATTTTATTCTATATTATTTGAGATTTGCGGGTCAAGGTTCACCAAAGCTGCTGGATTTTGGCCCTATGAGTGAATCCACTGATGCCATTAAATAGATTTAATCATGAAATTTAGCTGCTGGTGTCACCAGGCCTTTATGCTTTTAAGCAAAATCAGATCTTTCTTCAGTCTTCATTTTGTCAAAATAATCCTAAATCAAGGTCTACTTACTCCTTTTCACCTGAACTTTCAATGTCATGGTCTTCATCTTTAATGAAAACAGCTGAAAACTGTGAGATACAGCTGAAAGCTCTTCAGAAAGCTAATATGTGGAAATTGAACGTTTTTTAATTTCATTAAATTTTATAATTTTTGTATCAAATAATGAGGGTCAACTTTAGCACAGATAATAAAAGTGATGAACAAAGAGAGATTTTTCACCCAGCAGTTCCCCTTAGCTCAGTCTGTCATCATAACAACTTCACAAGTTGAACGCCCCCCCCCTTGCAGCTGTAACCATAATTCTTCAGCATGGAGCACAGTGAAAGAGCTTCATCAGTGAGAATAAAGTGAACAATTCCACTCATCCACCAAAGACAGTGCTGTCTACTTGCCTTTTGTATCACTTTATCCACCTGAGAGCCGATGGGGGAGTAGAGGATCTTGGGATTTGTAGTCATCAAGTGAACCAGTAGGCCCAGGTTCCTCTGTTCTTTGCTGGTGAATCCCAGAGAACTCATATTTCCCTGCTTCAAAGCCTCCGGTTCAATGATCCTGTAACAAGGCCATTCACTTTACTTGCAAGTCACAGTAGTTGGGCATTAGATCTGCAGTATATATGTTATCTGTCACGGGTTGTTGAAATTAATAAAAATGAAATGAAAGAATTATCTGCACAAATCACACCACAGTTTTACTGAGCTCATATCTCACTGCTCCCAATACACAGTTCTTAAACCTATCACAGCTGCAATGACTGTATTAACTGCAAAGAAATTCTTCCTAGGAGTTTCTCAATTCATGCTTAATCTTATATTGAATGCAAATATGATACAAACACAAAAGAAAGTGAGCACTAATCAGTTCTAAAGACTGACACATCAATCCAGTTCTGATAATTACAATTTTTTAGCTAGTTTGTTGGGAAGAGAAACACAAGCAGTCAGACAGACTGTAAACAAGCCAACAGCTTTTCTGAGTTATCTAAACATTAAAAATCTCAAAAACTGACAGTATAAACACCTGAAACGTAGGTAAAATTCCCTCGTTGCACAGGAAGATTGTGTACAACTACAGGAAGTGCAGTAGCTGAAAGGTGAAGGAGGAGGGGGTGGATATTTACAAAGGTCTGTCTTTATTATCTCTCTCTTCTCTTTATTCAAAGCTGAATTCTGCTGGGGTTTTTTTTTTTTTTTTTTCGGCAACCTTGGTGCACAATTGGCACAGGACTTGATGCTCTTTTTAGATGCACTTTAGATATTAGTCTCTGAATGTAATGAAACATTTTAGAGCTCAACCAGAACTGAAACTGTAGGTAAAGACTCTGAGAGGGAACAGGACAGAAAGTGTAATTCTCAAGAACTGACCCCAAACCAAAGGGGAAGAAACTTCTCTTCAGAGGAACTCAACTTTAAGGTTACACTATCGCAATGCTCACCTGTGTGGTCTACTCAAGAAACAAAATCAGTGACACAAATCAAATCAGACTGATTAAAAACTCAGGTTTTATATTTTGATGTAAAAAATCTTTACAAGGATTTTCATTACTTTTAGTGACCACTTTTTGGTCACTATTTATTTTATTTACTCAAATAGTTCTCTATATCTATGTTTAAAATGTTTATAAAATGTTTCAGGGTTAGGGTGGATACTCTGACTGCTTCTGTTTGTTGTCCCTTTAGGTGTATTTTTAGCATTGTTGTTGGTCTCTGCCGATGCCAGATACAATTTGTTCTTTAGATGTAATGAATAGGAAGCATTCTTTAAATTGTGCCTCGTTTCACTTTTCTCCATAGCAATGTGAGAAAAGATGTTCTTCACATAGACTTGGCTATTATCTTGTCATTCAGTTTTCTCTCACCCACCTGTTGTTCCCACACAGAATTGGCTGCAGTCCGGCCCACAGCTGTACGAATGCTGAAAACTGAGAATGAGGGTTCTCTGCTTCCTCCTTCCCTTTCCCTCCTCCTGCACCTCCTACACCTCCCTCTGCTCCTTCCTCCCCCTCCTCCCCGGGGATGTCGGTCGTGTTGGGGCCCCAGGTGGTGGCGTTCAGGGGCCAGGTCACGTTTGTGGGGGAGGCCGGAGTTCGTCCGATACAGGCTCCTTTGGGCAGCAGGCGGGCCAGGCCGGAGAGCAGGTCCACATCCTTGAGGAGCCTCTCAACATCGGCCAGGTCCTTCAATAAGGCCCCGAGGTGGGACTGAGAGAGGGGAACCAAGGAGTTGGGCTGGTCCAGGTGAAGCTGGTGGGGGGAGGGTGGAGGAGGAGGAGATGGAGGGAGAGAGCTGGTGAGCAAATATAAAGAAGTCGGGCCCTCAGTCATATGTAACATCTCGTTTATCAATCTAAACTCTGAAATGCTTTTGTGTCTGGATGAGCTACAGCTGGAATGATTGCTTAATTTTGATGCGTTTCCATTTTTTTGAGTCTCTATTCTAATTTCTCAATGCTACATAGTAAGTTTATGTCAGTGATTTGTGAATTCTGGTCTGAAGATTGTATTGTGAAGGATGCTTTAGTTGGGTTTTTTCCATTCTCTCTTTGTCGCTTGAAAAACTCTAAAAAAATTAAAAAATTCTGGGGTCTCTTTTAAGCCCATGTGGCCCAGCAGAGGTAGAATAAACATTTCATTCATTCATCTGAACACACCCAAATGACGGGGTTAAACTGCAGCAGCCGGCTGCTTTTTAATTCTTTTTACTTTTTATCTCCACTGTGCCTCTCATTTGTATTTCTTGGTGTCTATCTCTTTGCTTGAACTACACTATAAATGAGGTCTCTACATCACTGTATTTCCAAACTGAAATAAAGGTTGAATGAATGAATGACCATGCACCTTAGCTGCTTCAGGTGCACACAACAACCTCAAAATGGAGAAAACCTTTTATTTTCACCTTTGAATGTCAGACAATGATATTCTTGTTCTTCTGGAATAAAAACAACAGTCCTTGGCGTGACTCCTCTGCTGTGAATTTTATCAGACAACATGCTTAGCTGATATAAGGACTACAGAAATTTAGACCATGTATTTGACTTCTTGACCCCTACCAGTTTCAGATTTTTCAGGTTGTTGCTTTTTTTTATACCAAGAAAACAGCATCAAAAGTGAAAGGTACGTTCCATTAGGCAACTAAAGCCTCACTCTCCTTCTCCAACTTCACTGACTCTCTTCCCTCTCTAAGGTCCTGGATTAACAGAATCTATTTTTCTTTGCAGCTGGTGGAAGCAGGGGCTCTGTAGCTAAATGTTCCTGCTGTACCTTCTCAGTGACGCTCTGTGTGTTGATCTGCTCTCTCAGCTCGACGCTCATCTGCCTGAAGCGCTCTGACCTTTGACCCTCCCCTCTGCTGCAAACTGTGCTGCGGTAGGCCTGCAGCACCGGTCGCTGCTTCTCAGGCACCAACAGGATCTTACTGAGCTCACTGGCCTCGCCTTCCCCACAGGTGAGGACCTCCAGCATGGCTCCAGTCAGGAGGACCCCCTATGGAAGACAGAATCAGTTCATTTAATGATCCAGCAGAGAAGTTCAACCTGTCTACTTTCACACCTCCATGCACCACTCCATTCAGAATACACTGTCAAAAGCAGCACCCTCAATTCCAGCTTTGGGAGGGGGTGTCAGATGCTGCCAGTGCAAAAGAAACTACAGGTAGCTGACGTATGTTCTGCACTTTTCTGCTGGGCCTTCTGTTGAGTACATGGGCTCCAGAATGATATTCCAATTACCCAGCGAGGCACAGGACTTTCTCAGTTGCCTGGAATTAAATAGTGAAGAGCCTCCTCTGACATGATTGTGAGAGTAACAGCTTGTTCTAATCAAACTGGAAGACTGCTCCTGTGTCTGAAGAAACTACAGGTTTTGGCCTAAATCGACAATTGGATATTGTTTATTCAGCGTTAGAATCAAAAATATCTCTTGATGCTGGTTTAACATTTAGTCTGGCATCACTGGCCACATTTACACTGCATTATTTCAAAGATGCCTTCTTACATGTGTCACAGCAGGCTGAAACACTGCTGCAGCTAATAAATTAATCATCAGTGAATACATGCTTGCTAGTTGACATATCTATAGTAAATCAGATTGACTTATCAATTTCATCGGCCACGGCTGGGTTAACCATGCTGTGATTGAGTCTGTTTGAGCCACAGTGAAGAGAAACAGACCTCTCTGTTCTTTTGCTGCTGATATTCAGGTTAGTCAAATGCAGGTGTAACTGGTTGTGGCTTACTGACACAACTAAATGTCGCAGAGCCGTCATTCATGTTATTAGATCCACCTTTTCATGCTTTGACCATGAAGATCAAGTCAGTGAGCACACTGAGAAAGATGCTTCAGGAAACTCAACTTTCTGACCTCCGGATCAATTTTGGCATAAGACCCCCCCCTGAAACATAGCTTTCCAGGGCAGTTCACTACTGAATGACAGAATAGTCCACAGTATGACTGAAACATCTCTACAGCATTATTGATGGTAGAAACCCTTTAGGTTGACTTGAACCATTGTTTCCTGTGGAGAGAGAGATGATCTTAGGTGTTGCACATCACTTTTTTTTTTTTACACCTCACTGTTCAAACTGACTGAACCAAATATTGCATTTTCCCATAATAGACACACCTATACAGTCAGTGCTGGGGTACAGAACGGGTGAAAGAAATATTTCAATCACAGAATCAGTGGCTGAGGGGTGATACTAATGCTACTAGGATAACAGTGAATCGGAAATTGAGTTTATCCTGCTGTCCCGGTCTTCTGATGTTTTTTTCATTTTTTCTGAAAGAGATCAGAGATCCTGATCCAAAGAATTCATCAATAATGACTCAATTTAAAATAGGATATGTGCTATATGCTACTATAAAAGGTATCAACTCAATGAATAAAAAAAAACATTCTATAAAGCAATGTTCTTCTTCTGATTGAGTTCTATTGAATTTTTTTTTTTCCCGATATTAATGATTTCAGAAAATGCGTGCATCTAACGACATGGTTCAGTCCGTCCTGAGAGTGATTGTGGATTAGCTTGCCAACCCCTGGGAATGACCCAAACAGACCATAATTCATAGTTCGCCCACACTACAGGAGCAGACGCTCATGGAGACTCACTGAGCTTGTGTATTAGATGCAAGGGTCATCGCTTGGGTTTATTTTCATTGGCCAACTGTTGTATTGAGTCTTTCTCAACTTTTTGATGTTACTTAAAAGTGCAGCTTCAACAGTGAGCTGGCACTTGAAGTAATGTAGTGAGGACCGCTGCATATTCAGGATATAAATAGACGGCAATATGTTATGAAGTGTAACGTTTTCTATTTTGAAAGACATTTTTTACCCTATGGTTGACATCGTTTGTCATGGTGATGCTAACTGCTGGAGAGTGTTGTGTGTTGTTGCTGCCACTGGAGAATTTGCTGTCACCTCCTAAATAATAGTTTGATGTGAAATGTTCCGGACCTCTGACCTATCAGATGCAGACCTTTAAGTAATGAGAACGCCTGTTAAATACGCTGCAGATACAGTGTGTGGCACTGCAGGATCTCCACACTGACTGCACCCAACCCAGCAGAGAGTACGACTCAGATCTCTCATTATCATCGAGTGTGTTGACAGTGGTTTAAAACAGGGTTTCTTTTGTCAGAGCGCACAAACAACTTTTACTTTAATGCCACTTAGAATCATGAATTATTGAACACAGCTAAAACCAGACAATTCTTCAGGGCCTTTGTCCTGTCAACATGATTGCTAACACTAACAGCAGTCGACCAGCTAACAGCTTTGGACCTTGGTGTTCTGATATGCGCCCCTGTGTTTGTGCATATCCCATATGGTCTAGTGGTTAGGATTCCTGGTTTTCACCCAGGCGGCCCGGGTTCGACTCCCGGTATGGGAACTCTCTTTGGGGGCAGCCGTGGCCTAGCACACCTAGGGTGTGGTGGATTATTACTCCATCAGCAGGCAGGCTGATGTGCCCTTGAGCAAGGGACTTAAGCCCCCAATATGCTATCTGCTTGATTGCATCACTGCTCCTGTGTGTGGTTTTTCAAACAGAGATGGGTGATCAATGAAGTAAATAAAAAAAAAAAAATGTGTGTATGAACTACCTCCAGACGAAGAACTTTGTCTCCAGGTTGTTGACTGGTGTCTTTTGCCCCCTGAATCCAACTTTGAGCCCCTCCTCCATCTCTGAGTGATGACCCAAAGAGAAGACTGTACACCTACAGGACACACACACACAAAATATGGACGTTGGTACATGCAGCATGAATACATGAGAATCATTCATCTTTATTTCTGTCTCACTGGCAACCTGTGTGATCTCAGGTCAGCAGGTTGAATGTAGAGTGAAACTGAAGCTTGAATAAAGGCTTTGCATGGAGCTTGAGGAGCTTGGAGCTGATCAGTGCCTCAGTGCACTGATCAATCTTGGAGCTAAAATTTCAGTGTGCAACTGCTTTGGCAAGGGCACATGCTCTAATTTAGTCTCTCCTTCAGCTTCAGTGCACAGTATGTCACCAGATCCCAACCTGACTACAATAAATACTGCTAGTCCATCGCAGTTAAGTCCCAGTTTTCCAGTGGAGAGCTGCATTTTATTTCACAAGCCTGCACCAAAACAGAGCTCTAAATATGCACAGTGGAGATGAAATACAGATAAGATTAAGGTTATTAAAGTATATTCATATTTTTCATTGTTTAAAGCACATATTTTCTGTTCACTCTTCCTCACTGACTTCCTTGCCAAAATTACAGAGCATTCACTGCTAGCAGCCTCTTGCTGACAAATATTTGTAGGATAATTAGCATTTCCATTTCCTGTTTGCACCACTGTTGAGTTTGTAATGGATGTAGATGTGTGCTCTTCCTGGGACAGATGTGTGCAGGTGTTACTGTTAGGCATCAGGCTGTTATCAGTGCACTGTTTTAAATATGTGAGGATTGTTTGAGTTGATTAACTAAACCTACTGCAGAATTCAGTGTTGATGCATGTTTTCAGTTGAGTAATTCATCAACACTGATGACTTTAATTAGCTCAGCTGCACTTCAGCTGCTAATCAACCCCTTCAGACTCTGCATCCGCGGAGACGGACATAAATTCTTTCTTGGTTTCAGCGAATGAAAATGCACTGTTAAAAAATCTGACATTGACTCAAACTAACCAATGACAGCCAAGTTTGCCAGCTGACAGAGAAAGAAGACCTGCCTTACAGACACAACAGGAAGAGAAGAAAGAAACTGAAAATACACTGAGAAGAACAGACAAAGAAGCTATCTGTGTGTTACAGTCACAGTAACAGTTGATCACCTCTCTGAGATTGACTGGAGTGTTGAGCAGCAGGCTGGCGGTGGAGTTGGACAGGGAAAGGTTGTTGACCAGGAACTGCTGGAAAAGTGATTGGTTCTTCAACACACTCGCCAGTGTGAAGCCTGCATCCAACACACACACACATGCACGCACGCACGCACGCACGCACGCACGCACGCACGCACGCACGCACACACACACACAGAAATTTATCTTTCTGTTACTGGACGGATATTTCATTGACTGAAATGAGAGCTCTAAACTGCTTCCAAACAACATCTAACAGTGGTCAGTCTATACATTAAAACGTCTTCTGATGTACACAACACAACTGATCTCGAGGAGTGCAATTTTAGTGAGTCAGTCTTCCTGGAGTAGTATCTTTGATAGTATATAATATATTGTGAAGACTAATTTGGAATTAGACTCTTAAAATTAGAGAAAAGATGATGATGTTGACTGAAGCCAAAGTGCACCCGACTGACATGGCATCTTTTTCTGCACCAGCTCTCCACCAACTCTCATCCGTATTGGTCAATTACATTACTTAAAGCAGCTGGGTTGAGAAATGCCAACTCCACTTACCTTGCATTTTCAAGAGGAAGGCAGCCGCCTCTATGAATTAACTAAATTGTTGAACATACCAAATTAGGTCAATTAGAGAGTCATAATATCAGTTTCTTGTCCAGCCCTGATATATGATATACCACTTAAATGATGACAGAAACTTCAAAGAGAAAGTCATTGCACCAACACGTTAGTTAATGCTTGGCTGCGTGTCAGACCTTGGCTGTTGTTGAAGTTGCAGTCCAGTGGTAAAGGGGTGGAGCTGAGACTCTCCAGGTGCTGCTGCAGGGTCTCCAGCTCTTGGCCCAAACCGGGCCAGTCAGAGGTGAAGAGTCGATTCTGTTCAACCACCTCACTGATCCGCTCCAGCAGCTGGGTCACACTGACAAAAAGATGCAGACATTAAAACATGTAAAACTGCACAAGCAGAAATACAGTGTCATGTTAGTCCTTTTCTTCAAGATCTCTTCAAGGAATCACACTCCAAAGTATCGAGAGAAATTGTTATTATAGTGCAGGATACATTTTAGGTTGATGTGAGAAGAACAAAGTGAGGGATAGAAGGACAGAGCAAAAAAAGTGTAAGAAGATGGACATTGCTGAGACATGTAGGTCTTAACAATCTATTTCTATTAAAAATAATGGATTATGACTGACATTTAAACATTCAGTAGTAAAGAACACTAAAGAAAACGTTGTGTATACTGGTGCTGCAGCAGCTTGCACAGATACCGTGTACCACTGCTATAGTGGTGCAAAATATAAATATAGGCTAATTAATACATGTAAGCTCTGCAGTTCTGCTCTCCCACTGCATACTCAAAAAGCCTAATACACATCTTTAAACTCAAATAAACACGAAGAAGACTACACACAAAGTGTCAGTTCTCATTTATCAAGTCCTTTCACAGTTCTTGTATCACTGAGGCTGTGGCTGAGGATGCACAGTGGGTTGATGTGAGAATGGGGTTTAGAGAGTTGCTAGTTGGCTGCAACGCTCAAAATATACCAATCTGTAGAAAAGCCCAAAAGTTAAGTTGTCGCTAAATCCTGATGACATGTGACATGCTTTCCACGCTGTGGAAACAAGTTGGTGCGAGGTGGTGGAATCATACGTAAACATAATCGAGTGGAAACACCTTCCATGTCTATGCAGGATTTGTAGAGCTCGCCGGCAAGCGTGTGGCCTTCACCCATGAGGCCCACAAGCCTGAAAGAACTACACAAACTTCTTGTGCATCTCAGGGGAGGATGGGGACATGAGATTTGTGTGGTCCATGTTCAAAGCCTCCATTGAAGAGGCAGCTGGTAGGAGCTGTGGTCACATCGGCCATCGATGGATGTCATGGTGGAAAACCTAAGAACAACTGGTGAACATCAGCAGTGAAGAAAGCTGGCAGACTGAAGAAGGAGGCCTTTGCGACTTGGTGCTGCAGCTAGGTACTGAGGGACCAGGAGGGCTGCTGCTCCGACAGTCACTGAAGCAAAAACCTGGGTGTGGGAGTTCGGGGGGCTAATGAGAAGGACTTTTGGTTGACTTCAAATAAGTTCTGGGAGGGAGGGAAAGCAGGGCTTGGCTCAGGCTGAGTTCAGCAGGGAAGAGGACATTTGTTTGTGGACTTGGAGAAAGCTGATGACCGTGTCCCCCGAGGAACCCTGTGGAGGGTATGCAGGACTAGGGGGCACTGGGGATATTGCTATGAGTCTTTGTTTGACCTAAGTGTGAGCTGTGTCTGTATTCAGGTATCTGGGATTCCTTTTTGAATAGAAACTCCAAACTCTCTGCAGGAAGAATGTGAATATGTTCACATTAATGTGACACACACACAAACCCCTATGTATAGTGCAGGTCTGTCTCTTTATGCTACTTGTGTACTGTCCTGTCTGTCCTTGAAATGGCAGTCAGGTTGCATCTTAACCACAGACCAGCCAGAGTAATGTGAGTGTTATTGAGTATAAATTCATACCCTTACAGTGTTATACAGATCTGTTACATGCAACCTGGCAGTTATTTGTATAATAAGTGATTTAAAGGTACATAGAATTATTGTCTCTCCTTAGTACAAATTTCAGTCTACTGTGCATGCATTTTCATATTGGCTGTACTGTTGTGTGTTGCATCCTCTGAAAAGTACCCAATCACAGGATACGAATTGAGCAGCAAAAACAGTACTTCTTTACACATTTATTGGTAAATTATTTATGAGACAGTTTTTAAGTGCTCACATGCAACTGTCGCTAATAACTTTAATCACAGAAATAATGCAGAAATCAAGTACTTCTTGATTTCTGCATTAGACTGTTGGACTTTCTGTAGGTGGTCTTTTTAATTGATTCATATATAGTCTCATGTGTATTAGAATTAATATACATTAATATAAAACAATTACTATATTGTCAATGTTTTTTTTACATTTAAAAGCTCATCTGAACAGATGTTGTGTGTTCTTGGCTATGGAGAGATTGTGCTTGGCATGATATCAGCATAAGCGCTGGTTACATTCTTGCAAGACAACTATCCACAAAACAGGTCAGACTTTACAAATTAAATCATTTCTGAAAATGGAAGACTGCATGTTGAGATAATGTTTATGTTGTGACCTGATGTTGCGGAGACACTGAAGACTGCAAGTGAGACAATGCAGCGACGAGACAGAACAAACTCTACTCACGTGGAGTTTTTGTACTGCAGGAAACCAAATTCATCCCGTTGTCCGTCTGGGCACAGCGACTGCATGATGGGAATGATGCCAGCGGAGGTGAGAGGGGCTGCGCTGTAAAAGGCTGGACATGAGGGAGGAAAAACAGGGGCAGACAGACAAAAAGAGAAAAGACAAAACCACAAAGGAAAAGGATGTGGCAGAGGCAGGCGGGAGAGTGGCCCGGGAATACAGAGGACACAGATATAGAAAAAGAAGATGAGGACCAACAGGTAGGGGGTTTGTCATGAAAAGAAAAGCACAGGACCAAACAGAACAATGAGAATGAAAAAGCAGAGGGAGAGATTCTGTGTTAGAGTTGGAAAGAAGAAAGATGTCAGACGAGGCACCTGAAAAGCAGCACAGCAGCTCAAGGCAGAGAGGCTCCCACATGTCAATGCTGAATACACAGGCCTGTTACAAAATGATGCAAAAAAAAAAAAAAAAAAAAAATGTCCTGTGATATTTTGCCTTTTCAATCAATAAATGTGGACTGGATGAGCTCTCAATCAGGAAGAAAAGTGTTGTTGCTGATTCTTGCCTATGATTTTGGATCCATACATTCACCCACAAAACCACTTCCTATTGTCCTCCAGCTCATCCCCTCCCTCATAGCATCCATGTTCTGCACTTATCCCTTTCTGAGATATACAAGTTAATCTATATATAACATATATAAAGGGGTCACTAATGATTAATGATGTAACACAGTTGAGATTATTTAAATTATAACTTTATGTTTTATATGAATACAGTATATGATTAAAGTGGAGCTTTAATGTGTAGTATTTAAGTGAACTATCTATTTATCACAACCTCAATTCTAAAAAAAAAAACTTGGGACGCTGTAAAACACAGAAAAAATCGAATGTGTGCTCAATTGAAAACAGTACAAAGACAATATATTTAACTTTTTACCTCATCAGCTTCATTTGGTTTCTGCTTATTCTGAATTTGATGCAGCAACACGTTTCAAACACGTTGGGACAGGAGCATCAAAAAACTGGGGATACCCTCATATACTGATTATAAAGGCTAAATGAGGGAAGTTAAATAAGAATGTTACACGTTGGCTCTTATGGAAATGTAATCTACAAATCATGGCTCTTCTTAAAGGAAGATTTAAAATGTCTCAATAACGGAAATTAAAACGAAATGAGGCACAATAAAATAGACAATGTTAATTGTGTTTCCTTTTTATGTGGCCATATGCTGTCATAATACCATGAAAAACTTTTTTTTTTTAATTTTATGCAACAATTTACTAATCAGATTCACAGGTCGGCCAGCAGGAGGACATAAAAACACGTTAAATGACGATAAATGAATTGTTTTTTTTCATTGTGACACGAGTCTTCCATGCCACATTAAAATCAAGTCACAACAGCGTCCAGCAGACGGCAGCAGAGACCTGCTTCATGAGGAGGTGCAGAGAGCTGCTTCTTTTTTGAGATAGAGATGCATCGTCCATGCCAACTTGAAAAAAAAAATCAACTGTCCAATCACAGCTCTAATACTTATATATGAAATGGATTCAACATGTCTGTTAGACCTCTAAGACACACAAACTGTGTTCTGGTGAGTAACACTGAGAAAAGTCTATATGGCAACTTATTACTGATTTATTAGTATATTCACTGTCAGAAGCGGGTACAAGTGTCCCTCATGCTCATAATGGTCTGTAATTAAAGCTTCAATAGGAGAATCAGTCTCACTTTTGGGTATTTAAGGTACTTTAGCAGTATTTTCGTTCTATTTGTTGAATGCTCTGGCAAAAAAGAAAAAAAAAGTTATCTGTGGCTGTTGCAGGCCTTTAATCAGCCCATCCAATCATTTCATTCGCCTGAATGAAATGATTGGATGGGCTACCTTAAAAACATGAGAAACTCTGTTTTTAACAACCTCCAGTGAGTCAGGAGAATGTGCAGAACAGAAGGGCATGAGGTGAGAAAATAAAGCCAGTGTGTAGTTTTAGAGCTTGATTAATTCTCAGGAGAAATTAAACTCTCCCTTCTGTACAATTCTAATTATATGCAGTATATCTTTGTTTAGGCCTTAATAGACATTGGTTGTTTGTTATCAAAATGTGCAGCACGTATTTTTAGGACCATTGTTTACATTCTCTGTGTATCACTTTTCAACATGCTAAACTAACTTAAAGTTCAGCAATTAAGTGTAGTAAAAGGAAAAGTTTCTATTCTAGGATGATGCATTTGATCCTGGAATAGAAAGTCAAGCTGAATTGCCAGCACTTCTACTCCTGCTGTTAAACCCCAGGAGGACTGACGAGATAATTAAAGTTAGAGATCCCGTCATCTCCATCTCAACCCAGATTTGCTTTATTCAAAAATGATTGGTAATAAAGAAGGGTCCATCAATGATCAAGTGATAATTCAACAGTATATAGAGTCACAGTGTATTTGAATAATGGAAGTGGTTGTGTGAGGTACTGGAAAATGTACTGTACATGAATGTACATGACCATCAGTTCATTCAGTTCATTGACATCTGTCCTTTCTGACCAGCTAGCTGAGAATAGAGAGCATCAAGTTAAGGTGTTAAACACAGTCAGGATCCATCAGCAGGTTTAACTTGAATTATAGAAAGACAGCGTTAAGTACACAACTTGCTGTATGGAACAAGAATTACATGGAATGAAGACCAATCCATTGAATTAAGCCACTTGTTTTCACAGACTCAGTCAAATACACAAGGTGCCTATAAATCATCCACAACACACAACAACCACACACCATGACACACACAGGTGGGGACTGCACGTTCAAAGTCACAAGAAGCACAGGAACATCTTGTATAACTCAGCAGATTTTAGGACACTGCAGAGAAACAGAATACAGCGAGGATAAGGATTTGTTGGCTTTGTTGTGCAGCCCATCTATTTAGAAAGATGTACAGTAAGTTTGAATTACACACATGTCCTTTCTGTCCAGTAGCCACTGTTTTTGGATGCCAGTGTTAATGTGGACCAGGAGGTCCTCACACCTCAACCACCTAACAGGTCCATTGCCACTGACTTCCATCATGACATATGTGACCGCTGGAGAGTACCAGTGACAGGTGTACCAGAGCGTTGTCGTCACGTGGTTAAAGTTGTGAAACGGTTGCAGTTTGCTTCGGTTTAGGCACCTAAACTACTTGGCTAAGTTTAATAAAAAATAACGGTTTGGATTAAAATCACTACTGTTATGAGTGTTCCAGAATTTAAGCATGTTACGCAAGTTAAAATAAGCCAACGTTGACTTTTGGTTTCATGCAGGACATGAACAGCGGTCTCCTGGCTGAAAGTCCTTCACGTCCACCCCACCTCCTCCATATGCAGACTTTCTTGCTCTTTATGCTGATCCTTCTGACTTCCTCCATTGGTCCTCTCATCATCATCATCAATACTAAGGCCACTAGAGGTTGCAATCACTGGCTCAGTCAGTACACAACAAGATGCATCAAGACTAGACGTGCCAGGACTGAGAGACGCACGCTCACAGGAAGAGGTGGGTACATATTCATTTTCACCTTCGTCCACACACAGCTGAAACCATGAATTCAATTCGGTGGCTCAAAAAAACGACATCAAAATGGAGAGAAGCTACACATAAAGGAGACAACATCACTTATTTACATTCAAGTGACTAAGTCCTCTAGTGGCTGTAGTACTTATGATAAGATCAACAGAGAAAGTCAGGTGACAAGCAATAAAATCTTCAAATGGAGGAGCTCGGGATGGACGGATGGGACAACAAAACATCAGAATTCCACATAGGACACTGCTGGTGCCCCATTTCACACTAACAGTGGACATTTTTCTTTTTAAAAGCCTGTGGTCTTTCTCTCACCTCAACTTTCTTATTAAGTTCTTATTTTAATACAAACCATGATCCTAACCAAAAAGAATGGGGCACACTCTTGGTACATGATTAAAGATTTCTTTGTCACACATTGATATTACTGCAATGAAATTTGGGGGTGACATTCTTTAGAGCAGGGATCATCAACTAAATTTGTCCAAGTGTCAGAATTTTTCCAAGCGGCCAGACCATCAAGTTATAATAATGAAAAATTACAAGTACTAATATCCTTTTACTGTTTAATAGTTTCACTTTCTTGCAAAATGAATGTTACCTTTTCTAGCTTATGTCAGTGTGAGCAGACCCCTAAAACACATTGAAACTTAACTAGAAAATGCTCTCAGACCTCCACCAAGGAGGCAGTCAGTGCTCAGTCTGAGGCAGTTGTCCAATGAAAATAAACCCAAGTGACACCTCTTGCGTCTAATAGACAAGCTTAGTGAGTTAGCTCCTGCAGTTCAGCCTGTGCTCTGCTGGCAGCTCCAGGGGATGGTCAGCCTGGGTGCTGGACGGTGGGTCCACAGGGCAGAGAGTATGGAGTTGGAGAATAAACCGATTCCCTCGAATGGCTGAACTATGAATTGCACTTTTTGGCTTGTTACCTGGGGCTGACAAGCTAATTGACCATTACGCTCAAGAAAGACTGGACCTCTTCCACTGGTGAGTAACATTAAGTGCACAAGATTTCTGAGTCGTTAATATTCTGCAGGCTGGATGTGGGCTGGGTCCACCAGTTGACAATCACTGCTCTAGAGGATGTGGGAAAAGGTGTGTGGAGTGCAGTAATAATAATCATTAGAATAGATCAGCACCGCCATGGGCACAGTCCACCCAGTGGGTTTGAAACACACCCCAAAACAGGATTAAGTTAATCAGGAGATGTTTTCATTAATGCGTCATGTCAGTCACGATCAGATGACATGGGTTAAATTAATGATGGTTGCACTTACACACTGGTCCATCCAACATGTTGAGAACAAGCATCATACACAGGAAAGAAAGAAACACAGGCGGAAAGAGAGACACAAAGAAAGAACAGTAGAAACAGGACAAAGATGAAGTAACAGAACAAAGACAAAAAAAAAAACAACAACATCTAAATAAACTGGATACAACTACTACAATCAACTAAACATGCTACAACTGCACAAAAATCAACTACAGACAGTGCAACATGAGACTAAAAGGTGAACTAAGGACAGAAGAAAGTGCAGTACATGGTGGCAGGCATACATACTGTATTTATAACAACAGCAGATTGGCAAAAATACGAGTTTGCCTATTTAAAATGCATGACGAGGCTGCACAGTACTACGTAATATCTTCATGACTGCAGGGAAATCTGGGCATACATGAGTCAGCAGTAGCGTACACTTTCTATATTTACAACAAGAATGTAGTGCATCTAAATGTGGAAGGAAGAGCAGAAGATGTCATTCTAATACCAGTATACCAGTGCAGTGGTAGCACAACCTCCAGTTTAAGCAGCAGTCTGACAGTTTGGCATTTTCCTGACCATGAAAATCTCATTTACACAGGTGGTACAAGGAACATTGTTCAAAAGTAAATCATCTATTTTAATTAAACACTCTTCAACATTTAAATTATGAAGTCATAGCAGGAACATTACTAAACCAGTCTGCATTGATTTATACATGAATAAGGGGGATTCTTACAGTATCTGCTGTCCACAGCTGCTTTATACTGTAGGAAAAGTTTCTCCTTCACTTCATTAAACCCCTGCAGCCGTCTGAAGGCAGCAGGACATATAAATTAATCTGCAGGCTCCAATTTGTGCACAGTACCATTCCACATGGCCTTTTAATCATGTGTAAATGACGCCAGGCTGCTATGGAATAACCACACACCATTATAGCTCAGGATTCTCAGGTTCTCATTAATCCTGTGCCTCACTGTCTCCCTTTCAACTTTTTTAAGCAAATGTGTCTTCTGGGTTTTATCCTTGAAATGTACTGCTGCTGTCAAATCAATATTTAACATTTGATATGACAAGATATGACCATTTACCACGTTAGATACAGTAGAAATATTGTATATTGCTTCACCAACATTTTTTATTATTTCTGTCTATTATCATTCTACTGTACTAATTAACTGTAAAACAAAAAAACAAACCGTCTGGTTTTGGCTACAGATTTGTGGTCCTGTGTGTTCATGTCGACTCACTCCGCACTTTCTAACAAAGTTATTTCCTGGAAAATCTTTCTATTTGTTGAGCTGCTGTCATCATGCCTCACTGTATCTGGTCTCGTCACTGAGAGAGTATTTATCAATCACCCAGCTTGTCCCAGCTTTTTCCACTTTGTGCTGCGACCCGAACAAGAACAGAAGTCCAGGTGAGCTGATGCCCACACACTCTGTTCGCCCAAGACCTTCCACTCTGTGTTTGTTTCAGTAGGACCCTTTGTCTGTTTACAGGTTAATTCTGGTCATTTTCAACCAGTGCTGTATTTTCCAAGCTTTTGCTGTCATTTTAATTAATCATGATTGATTGCCTACTCTGCTGTATAAACAAACAGAATTAAACATTTTAATTCTCTAGCTGTTGTTTGTCCAATCTCTGTCTGTTGCAAGTTACCGTCGGCAGCACATCATCTTTCAATTTAGTGGGATAGTTAATAAGACTGCAGATGTAAATGTGCCCAGCTGCAGTTTCTCTGATTTGTGTAATATCAGTGAGAGGTTTGTAAAACTTGATCAGATTATTTCAGTAATCAGAAAATATGACAGCGTACTTCAAAACACTCAATCACTCTGCGCCCAAACTGCTGTGAGCCATTGAAAGCCGTGAAAAATAGGCAGGAGGCAATCGGGACACAAAAAAGGTAAAGTCATGTGAAAAATAACAGACCAGGGGTGCACACATCTGTTAGTTAGGTTTGGTTCTGCACATGGTATTTGCTGATAATAGGAAATACTCGATATAGAATACTTTCAGACTTACTCTTAAAGTTCAGTCACACTCACACCCCTGCTGTCTCCATCAACATCCCACTATGTCTGCCTACCTTCTTTAACAGGAATCGCTGGCTTCTTCTGCCTCAGACCCAGGAGGATGAAGAAGAGGACCAGTGGGATGAAGATCTCAAAGGCCAACACCCACTGGAGGGGAAAAAAAAACAAAAAAATTGACAATGTTATTTGTGCTGCATTTCCAATGAAACTTGGACAAATCCCAGTGCTGCTTCAATGCAGTGATGCTGCGACCAAGTTAACCTCAGCCATGGTCTTTTTTCATGAAACTCTCAGTCAGTTCCCATCTCCCTGCTCATAGATCACACTGTGGAATAGATTGACTTTGCATACTGTCACATATCGATCCATTGCATCAGTGTAAGGGTTGCCCAGTCTGCTAAACATGCAGTATCTGCTCATGGCTGCCACTTTAAAGTCATCTTAAAACAGAATGAGCAGTGAATATCTTGCACCGTTTGCAAATGCGTGTCATGGCCTACTGAAGAACTGATCGTGGCAGCTGATAGCACCATAAATTGTGCATCACTTGCGAGAGCTATCTTCCTGTCTCAAGGTCCGATTCACAGAAAATATTGCGCTAATGATATTACAGTGCAAACACAGCCAATACGTTTTGCAGCTGAGTGCAATTTGACCATTTTTCCCATCTGATTTCAATTACCCATGTAACAAAACATAAATGGTGGCTCTGCATTAAGAACAAGTTAAGCAGAACGATGGCAGAGAGAAGGAGAAAAAAGACATTTTTAGACCATGAGCTGCAAGTCCTGAACAACGAGGTGCAAAAGCAAACAAAAACACTCTCTGACTGAGCAAATTTTGAGGTAGTCTCTTTCTATCCCCTAAACAAAGTTTAGCAGAGGGGCTGGATGTAAAATGGAGATATCCACAGTATATTCTGATGTTAAGACTCATTTAGTTTCATAAATGGGCCAGTGTGTGCTCGCAGTTAGAACATGGTACATACATCATAGGCCAGGGGGGTCTCAAACTTGTCACTCAAAGGTCCACATCTGATTTTTATTCAAGGTCAGACAATTAGTGATAAAATAATCAATTAATTAACATAACATTAGCATGAAACTGAGTCAGACATATTTACTGTCTTTAAAAAAATAATATAATTTTTACAAATCTATATCAGTGTGAGGAGACACAAAAAAACCCAAAAACATGAAAAAACATGCAAAATCCATAAAGATGACTAGGTACTGAACTAGAGAAGACCTCAATGCTCAATACAAAACCCACAGTTCAACTGCCAATGAATGAAAAACTCCTCTTAGGGAACCCAGGAAATTAACAAAAATACTCAGTGTGTGCAACAGTTTGTCAGTGACGCCTCTTGTAACTAAGCTTTGTGAGTCTCTGTGACCATCCATAGAGTGGTTGAACTATAAAGTCCAGAGCCTGGCAATGAACCGTTTTTATAAGACATATATGATCCTCACATCCTTTGTGGGGATCATATATGTCTAATAAAAAAAAATTGTATATCCTCTACATAATTTGCTACAGTTTATGGATACAGAATGGTTTTAATACGTTTTGCATTCCATCACTACAGCCATGATCACTCGAAATTCTGGATGTGCCTTATTAATGTGCTTCAGTTATGACCTCTTAGAGGACATGAATAATTTCCACTCTTGCAGGTGGCTGTTAGAGCTGGTGTTTGTGAATCTGACTTTTTCTGCAATTAGGCTCATTTGCATAGAAAGGGGACAGTTTTGACCATATGTGTGGATATTACCAAATTTAAATACATGCAAATAGCACTGGAGTAACTAGATGCTACTTGGCAGGACATTTAGGGATGCATTCCATGTCTAGATCTAATACTTTATAGCTTCCCATAAGGGCATTCATAGAGGACCTAAGAGTGATGGCAACATTCGTTCATGGGTGCAGATTTCTCCTTGGGGGTGGAAGTGCTCATCTCATGGGCAAGGATGAGTTTTACACCAGTCAAGTCCACATCTCTGGCCCTAAAGAAAGAAAGAGTGGTCTACTCCAGTGCTCCAGTACCCTAAGACAGACCAAGATACCAATGGTGCTGCAGGTGTTGCCCAAAGGCATTGGGGGAAAGGTGGTACAGCTGGTGCCATGACCATGACCCAAGGTCTTTGGTGGACATATTCAGCACAACAATTTAAAACAACAAAGAAAAACACACCCCAAACAGTCCATCACCTTCATCAGAGCTGGGGAGAAGGCACATAGATCCTCGGGAGGGCTTCTTATCACTCCATGGTACTGGCGGCTCCTAGTCAACCTTGGAAGGCAGCCCAGTTTCCCAGAAACATCCCAACCACTCTGCTCCACCAAGACATGATGTTAAAATCAGAGTCTACAAAGCAGGTGGTCCTGCTAGAACTAACTGTCCCCTAGCAAGTCCAGATTGAAGAAGTTAATGAGCACAAAAGGGCTAGAAAAGCAGATCTCATTACAGAATGCTGGAAGAATGGCTGTGAGCCAGTCGAAGCTGGGTGTCGGGGCTTTGATGGCCATTTATTATAACAAATTCTCAAACTAGTTGGAGCTTAAAGATTCTGGAGGCTGAAAAGGCCTTGGAGAAGCTATGGATCCAGAAGGGTATTGGACAAAACTATCTTTGAGACTAGTTATCAGTTTGTTTTAAGCATTAATGCATCTAAGTTGTAGACCAAGTCGAGTTCACAGGACCGGAGAGGGTTGGCCACCAACCACACAGCCATAGCTTCCGTGGAAGGCTGGTCAAGCACTCTGGGGTTCAGGTAAGGCCTACATCCTTTTCTTGTTGTTGGCAACCAAAGTCAAATCATTCAGTGTCCTGGATTCAACTCTAGCAGATGACGGGCTTGTTTTTCACCTCATCCTCCATGAACTGTGATAACATGTTGTGTGATGATGGGGCCACACGAGGGCACCGAATCTTCTGTCAGGAATCACGATGACAAAGTTCCTCTGTGCATGTATGTGCGGACAACAAAGTGCTATCTTATTACACTGACAACACAGAACCATGGGAACCATTATGTCTTTGTGTGTCTGTCCGTGCGTCTGTCTTTGTGCATCTTGGCCATCCACACACACACACACACACACAGCTAGTCTGTGTGTGTTTCTGTCTGTGAAGGTCATGACAGACAAACAGGCCTTTTAGCCAGAGACAAGAGGCCACTGACACACACACACACACACACACACACACACACACACACACACACACACACACACACACACACACACAAAACAAAACCTCCCTTTTCACATTATCAGATACATTCAAATGTGATAGAACTCCCACACACGACTGCACACACATGCAAACACTTTATTGCAAAGGAATAAAAGTTGAATAAAAACACATACATGAATTAAATCTACCATAACATAACTGACAGTTCAATTTAAAATATAAAACTAAATATTTGCACTGATGTCAAGTAAATGTAGGCTGTAGGCCTCATACAACACACACCCTCACCAGAAAACAGCTAGTGAGAGGACTGTTGGTCTCTTGATATTGATTTTCATGCCTTGGAAGAACAAAAGCAAACATCTGATTTGAATAATAAAACAGCAGAGTGCTCTGTGAGAGCATCTGATCCTGCAGTTTCCCTTCACTTTCAAATGTTAGAGGTCGAATTTTCTGCTGGCACCAGCTCACTATTACTGCTGCCCAGGACCTCGTCTCCCACGTCAGGCTTTCTTCAAAGCTGCACTTAAACTCTATATATCAGCAATGGGCTATGACATATTCAACGTGAAATGGGTCACATGTGGTGATGAACCCACAGAAAATACAGCCAAAAACTGTAGCATTGTACCATCTTTAGGCTCACTGTTCACCTTTTGGGCCCATAAATTCAGCTCTCATCAACCTTGTTTCCAGTGACAAACACACTCCACCTGCTCAGCACCAAACAGCAGACACACACAGCTCTCGCTGGTGAACATGGAGGTGCATTTAGCAGCTAAGCCAAACATTTTTCTCTGGCGTTGATGGAGACGAGGCCAGAGCTGAAAGGAGCTGAGAGGACGACTTGCTTTCATTAGGTGGACACAAACATGACACGGGATGCCTCTCAGTGTCTGCTGGAAGTGTGCAACTGTTTGCTAATATGTTCACTTTAACAACTAATTTGTCAGATGATGATGATGTTTTCAACTTGTTCCACTGACCCCAAGTGGCCAAAAATCACTTAATGAATCTTGAACATCAAAGAAATTAGTGTTTGTCATTAAAGATGAAGGCCAGAAATATGACTTGACATACACATACTTTCCCTTTTATTTCCAAATGAAGTGGCTTAGATCAACTGCTTGCTTGTTTCCAACAACCTGTCTGACTTCTTGGCCCATCAGACTTTGCATAGATGTCATTGCATTCACAGATCTCAGATATTACTTGCTTTTTAACTCATAGAATGACGGACTAGACAATTAAGAGTCACCTTATAATAAACCAGAAGTATCATTTAGCCAGAATGGTCCCTTTGTGATGAACAATCTTTATTACAAAGGACAAACCTCACATAAAAATAATGCATTCACACAAAGAAACACATTACATAGAAGCTGGGGACATGCCACAAAAAAGTGCTCATGCATGTTTCACACTGTGCCTACACACACTATGAGTCATCAGAGCAGTGTGATATAGCACTGTGGCAAACAGGACATCCTCAGAGAGGGACAGCATTTGGTGCTTTAGACTTTTCAGCACACCATAGATCTGTGCATTATATTTGGCTACAGTATGTACATTATGACTCGCACTGTCACCATGAAGCAGAGTATCATGAAATTAAGAGTGATGTACTTAATAGGTAGCACTTTAGACCATTTCGTGAATACTTTGCATGTCTTCCCAATTAATGGCGACTTAGAAGTAAGACAACATTTGTGTGAATGAGTTTACATATGATGCAAAACTTGTTTGTGTATTTCTGTTTTTGCAGACACACTGCTTTTTAGTCTTCAAAGTTTTACACATCAACACGGCAGCATTACAACCCATTTTCAGTTCGCCAACCAACACCTTCCTTGCAATATGCTCAGCCACATTTGATCACAAAATGACTAAGAAACTATAATTATTGCCTTGTGGCTGTAAGCCTCTGCCTACCTGTCAACTTGTATTCACACCCGTGTCTGCCCAGACTCATATAATAGCTCATGGACTGAAGACTTTGACCTCACTCAGAGGCTATTTTTCCAGAGGAGCACATAGGTCTGATGGAGAGCTTCATCACATGGTGCAACAACATTCACCTGAAGATTAATATCAATAGAACCAATAAGCTTGTGGTGGAATACAATGCTTCAAATATAGATGTTGCTGCAAAGAAGCTACAAACTGTAAAACATGGATGCTTCACACATCTTCAACCAAGCAGCACAGAAGGTCGCTACAATCAGCACAGTTTCAGGGTAGAGACCACAGATTAGTGTAATCAAAATGTGAAATATGGTCACAATCTCCCCTTCTGTGTTGTATAAATGCCAGAACATTTTTAGAAGAACATCATGATGCCAGAGTGAAGTTCACCTTCTGATTACAAAATGTCATCACTTTATCATTTTAGCTATTTGAGACATGCGACATTTGTGTGAAATTATGTCATAATAATTTCTTAAGATATGGCCAAAAATGTGTTGTGCGTGGTCACAGTGACGTTTGACAACCAGAAACTAACAACACAGCAACAACACAATTAGTGCAAAGAAATAAGTGCAGAATTAATATGTGTAGATGGAGTGGATGATTATGTGGAGCAGGGGTGGGGAATCTTTTTCCTATCAAGGGCCATTTAAATCCTTTCAGTGCCATACTGAATTATTGAACACATCACACTAACCTCTAATGCTATGACTGGAACTGCTTCTCTTTGGTGAGGCATCTGATGCCAAACGGTAGTGATGATGATGCTACTCGCTGCTGGTTTTCCAGGTTTGGGTCAGTCTGTCTTGAGCGAAAATGAGTCTTTGCAGGAGTCAGTTTGAAAAGAAATTCTCACTGCCGTAGGTTGCCCCAAACAAAGATGCAAACCTGACTGCATGTCTCCTCAGAACGGGAAAAATCTTCAGGACGTACACACAGTTTATAGAACTTAAGCAGAGGGAGGTTGTTGTACCTACTGTAGCTTTAAGCTTGTTGTTGCTTTGCAGCTTAATGATTTCATGTCGCAGGTTGTCAGAAACATCAGCTGGTTCTGCATTAAATGGTGTAGCAAATATGTTTTGTTCATTTTTTTTCCTTTTCATGCTCTGAAGCCTCTTGCCAAATGCCTGAAGGAGTTTTCAGACTCATCACTATATTCAGATGTCACGGCAGGCTTTTGGAAGAAAATGAAAATGCACCTTTCCAGTTGCACTTGTCAGAACTTCAGTTTTGAGTGGTGACAGTTGGAGGCTGGCACAGTGAACTGGTTGAAGTTTTGAGTCATCCTCTAGGATGATGGTGTTGAACGCCGAACCGAAGTCCAAAATCATGCATATGTGCCTGGGGA
Source organism: Chelmon rostratus (assembly GCF_017976325.1). Taxonomy (NCBI): domain Eukaryota; kingdom Metazoa; phylum Chordata; class Actinopteri; order Chaetodontiformes; family Chaetodontidae; genus Chelmon; species Chelmon rostratus. The sequence continues at coordinate 7,705,905 of NC_055662.1, forward strand.
GTCAAGGTGTTTCAGGATGTAGTGCAGTCCAGTGACCTGTAGGCAAACTGCAGGGAGTCCTGCAGGGGCCCTGTGATGTCCTTCAGGTGGGTCAACACCAGTCTCACAAAGGATGAGGCCAGTAGTAATTTAATCCTGAAATTGAGGATTTCTTGCAGACCAGGATGATTATGGTGCAACTGAAGTTGGAGGGAACTTCTCACAGCACCGGCGATCTGTTGAAGTGTGGAGTGTGATGATGGTTTATAATCACATCTGTGAATAGCCACTCCTCTCCGTGTACACTCCGAATCAAACTGTACCTCGGTCAAAGTCATGCTCTTTTATAAAATACGCCTCACAGATTTTAGTGCATCACCCAGAGGGAACAGTGATGTGAGCCGGCGTAACAAATCTGCCCAGCATAAGTGCACCCGAGAAGCACAGAAAATTTCCCATATTTTCAAATCCCAGTGTTGACAGGTATGCTGTATACACAGTGGCATGCAAAAGTTTGGGCACCCTTGGTTGAAATTTCTGCTACCATGAATAGCTGAGCGAGTAAAAGACGACCTGATTTCCAAACAGCATTAAGTGAAAGATAACACGTTTCTTTAATATTTCTTACTATTTTATTTTAAATTGTTTCCATGGGGACTGGACTTTAAAAAAATATTTAAAAATCTTTGAAATTTTCACTGTTTACAAAAATAACTGTTAGAATTAACTAGTTATTTTCATGAGACTATGTCAGTGTGAACAGACTCCTAAAAAACAAAAAACAAGTACGTGGTCAGCGCTCAATACAAAACCCACAGTTCAACTACCAATGAATGAGTCTTTATCTCAAATACAAACTCCTCTTCTGGGACTCAATACAATCGTTGACCAATGAAAATTAACCCAAGTGACACCTTTTGCATCTAACAGACAAGCTTTGTGATTCTCTGTGAGTTTCTTTTTTGTAAAACTGGTGAATTATTAACAACACAAAACCCACATTTCAACAACCAATGAACGAGTCCTTATCTCAACAAAGAACTCCTCTTCAGTATCCAAGGAAGCAAAGAAAAATACTTTTTAGTTTGAGACTCAATACAACAGAATAACAGAAATAGACAAGGTCTGTAATTCCCCATGACTCCGTGGAGCGGCTAAACTTTGAAATACAGACTTTTTTCCTCATTGCCAGTGCTTGGCAAGCTGATCGACCATCACTCTCACTGAAGTAACAGAAGTACACATTTTCTGAATTCATTAATATTCTGCAAGCTGGATGGGATTCTAGATTCATTATTGTTCATCATCTACAGGCATCTGTGATGTCATTCAAAACATTTGGACTCACAGTGAACCCAATGTTTGAGACTTACAAAAGGCAGAGTGGGTGGAAGGGTGAACAACACAAACGGGCAGATAGAAAAAGGTCTATTTGTCCGTACTGTCTGACACAAAGGCATCACAGAGGAAACTGTGGACATATACTGTAGACATATTCTGTGGAAATTTTGCTGGTCATCATATTTTGTCAGTGATTACCATTGAATTTATTTCCATACTGTAATTACTGCAATTACTCTATTTAGCAGTTTGTTTGCAATAATATTGTTTTTGTCAGACAACTTCATAACCATAAAATGGAGTTTTGACTCACTGCTCACCTGGTTAACAGGTACAGGCATTTATGATCCTTGAATGTCCGAATAGCCTGCCCCCACTGCTGACCAGCCGGGGTGTGCACTTAACGGAAAACAGTACTGGGATCAGCAGTCATTAGGGTTCATCCTCTGGGAACCATGCGTGTCTGCACCAAGTTTAGTGCCAATTCATCTAGTCAGATGTTGAGCTATTTCATTGGATACGTGCAAACTTTGACCTGCCCGCAGTGCTAGAGGGAAAGTTATGGGATGTCATTAGGGTTCATCCTTAGAAAATCTTGACCAAATTTCATAAACAATCCATTCAATAGTTGTTGAGATTTCTCAGTCTGGACCAAATTGGTGGACCAAGTAGCAGACCAACACTGCCATCCCTAGAGCCTCGTCACGAGCATGGCTGAACATTAGAATGCTGCGGCTGTTCTCCGAAACCTCTCTGACCTTTTTCTGTACCTTGATTGTTCAAACATTCTGAATCGGACTCCCTCAACTCTCTTAATAGCACTTTTGTGTCATCCATCACTCATTCAAAGTCATTAAAACTCAATTTAAACTAAAAATCTGAGGAATATGACAAAACTGGCAAATGCAACAAACTCTCTTAAGTCACTCTTGTGTGCCTGTTAAAAGCGAATCTGTTTGCAGAGGCGGTTTGTGAAGCTTACATGAACCCACTGTTCACTCAACAAAAATCATGACAAACATAGGTACGATGAACACATCTGTACAAGTTTACAAAGAACATCTCTGCCATGACAACAGGAAATGATGTCAACAGTACATTTACAACACATGCAAGTAATTGGTTAGGGCAAAACAGCAACACCCAACATAAATAGCATGTCATATTGAGCGATGTAATGAAAAACAAAATGGCAGTTCAGTCTGATTGTCAGGCTAGAGTCCCTAAAGGCTTCATGAACACAACAATGCCACAGTGCTAGATGCAAAATGTTTTCATTCTAGTTATGTAGCTTTGTGGCAGGCCCAGGTTAGGTGAGATTATCAGATTATCAATCTGACCCATATCATCATGAAATGGCTGCACCTCTCTACACTCACACATATACACACTGCAGCAACAGGACCCAGCCCTTCTTAGTGAACCATTCACCCACACATTCATCCAGCTGATCACAAAGGATCGTTAACTCTATTGCTGATGTATTATTCAGCAGACGCTCACAACTCATTTGGCGTTCAATTTTTCAGAGGGCTGATCATGCTCTGCAATGAGCTGAATGAGGCTGGGGGTTCAGAGACCACTGCAGGGGTATATATAGACGAGTGCCAAAACTAACCCCCATATTAATAACTATAGCATCTTAATGCATAAAGCCTGTTGGGGCACAGGTTGTCCTCATGGTCATGGGACACTCGTGGCTACGTACCGTGCAGTGACTCATCTCTGACAGAAGACTTACGGAACAAACAAAGACCTTCTCACTGTTCAAATACTGTGCACATTTGGAGCAGGAGCAACTTACTATAATATTTATTAGGGTCGACCAGTATGGTTTTTAAGGGATGATATTGATTGCTTGTGCTCATGGAGACCTTTGTAACTAAGTGCATTTACTAAAGTACTGTACTTCAGTACAATTTGAGTTACATTCCATTTTCTGCTACTTCATACTTTTACTCCACTACATTTGGAGTTAAATATCACACTTTGTACTCCATTACATGTTTTTGATAACCTAGGTTACTAGTTACTTCTAGATTAATATCAAATTAAATATCAAAGAATAAGTTATGATATAATATTATTATTAAACTAAGCAGTAAGTAACACAGTTAAAATGAGCCACACCTTTACTAGCTTCAACATTAAGTTATAATTCAGTAATATATATTATTCTGAAACAGGCCATGCTGCACTTTTACTTTTGGTACATAAATATTTTAATGGCTATACTTCTGTCATATTACTGAAGAGCGGGAATGTAGGACTTTTACTTATGAAAGAGTGTTGTTTCAGTGTGGTATTGCTGCTATTTAAGTAAAAGATCTGAATACATCCTTTACCACTGAGAATAATGCAAACTCCAACACGCCTTTAGTCATGTTTCATTAAATGCTGCAAAAGACAACTTTTCAACAGTATCTTAAAATTTAAATAAACAAATAAAACAGTTCCCTAAAGTTCTGGAAAGTAAATAAAGTAAAAAAAACAAAAAAACAACAACAACAACAAAAAAAAGTCCTGTCCTCAGTTAGTCGTCCTAGTTCAGCAGCACCAGGCTGTGGTGCAGAAAGCAAGACGACTTCTGTTCTCCTCATAAATTGCAGAGACTTCACTGAAGATGTGCTCACTCGGAACAGACGAGGGTGGTGAGGTTGTTATAGTTAACTGTATATCACTGCAACAGAGTGCACTATTCAGGGACTTTGGCGGAGGAGCAACTGATTTAAAAGCCATCACTTTCGCCTCCGCTGAGTGAAATCTCTTGGGCTGTGACTTTGGGCATTGGCAGTGCTGTAACTGGGACACTGGGCATGCTTGGCGTCATAGTAACAGATTATAAGATTGTGATGTTTATTGTTCTTATCTTTATAAGTTCAGCAGTATCTGATGCCTTACCTTTGAAACACAGTTCCACTAGCTCACCAGAGCAGCTCCAGTATGCAAATGAGTTCTGCCGGCTCTTTGCCCATCTGTGGAACAGTCACCTTCAGTGCTGATAAGCTATGACAGTATGTCTGACCAATCAGACACTGAGTGAAACTACAGAACACTGCATCAGATCCAGAGTAGCACATTTTTCAATCAATGTATTTTATTAGCAGTTTAAAGGAATGAACTGTTTGTGATTACTTTTCTGTCAACAGATGATTAACATGGCCAATCATTTCAGTACTACATGAAAATGTTTCATCTTTAATGCCACAAAGGGATAGGAAGAATTGGTGAATAATTTATGAGATGGCAATTTCTGATACAAACACACACACACACACACACACACTGTGCAGGCTGATGCCAGTGTAAAAAGGTGGACACATGTGAGCATCATACGAACCTGAAATAAATTGATACCAGGTCCTAACTTCAGAGTTGTTGGGATTAGAGATCAGTGTCATGCACTTTGTGTGACTCATCAGCTCCAACATTTATATTGTAACTTTCATTTATATCCAACTATATGACTCTGATCATCTTTTGAAGTAATTAGAATTGACTGATATTTTAGGTTGATAAAAAATCAATGATCTCTATGAAACGACTTAGAAACTTTTTTTCTCAGTTTGATGTGGAAGAAGTTGGCTGGCTTGCACAGAGTCCTGACCTCAGTCCTGTCCAACACCTTTGGGATGAACTGGAACGCTGACTGTGAGCCAGATTTATCATCCAACATCAGTGTTGGACCTTACGGATGCTCTTGTGTCTGAATAAAAGCAAAGCTGTGCCGCCATGTTTGTAGTTCCAATTGTTTTCTTTTGTTTGTCTTCCTTTGTTTGTCTTTCTTTCTTCTTTCGTTTCACAGCATTTTACAAAATTTCAGTGCTGCATACTTTTCTGTGTATGTATCTCTAACATAAGTAGATAAAGAAAATAACTGTTGGTGATTCAGTAAGTAACCAAGCTCTCAAGCACCCAGCTTAAAGTTTGCTGCAGTATGTAAGCAGAATAGAGGCTGCGTGTGTGTGTGTGTGTGTGTGTGTGTGTGTGTGTGTGTGTGTGTTACAGAGAACGCTGAGCCAAAAATATCATCATCCAAAATACCTATGAACTCTGGAGCAGGAACGTTTAAAACACAGTGAGGTTTTACAGGCAGGTTCGACTGGTTAAAGCAGGTTTAGGTTGACCGTGAGTCCTTAAATACGTGATGCACACGCCTGCACACACACAAATGAATGTGAAGGTGTATGGAGGTCTTTCACTTCAACAGTGGCATCTGCATTCCCAGTGTGTCACCACGCTGTCTCAAACTTCCGCTGTGTGAGGACAGGCTCATCTCCCCGGGGTGACATGAGCACGTGCACACACACACACACACACACACACACAGTGCCAGAGAGTGAGCACTCAGCATACAGGTACAGACCACAGGGAGATTAGCTGTGTCAGTACAGGCGCTGGTGTCCTCATGTCCTTGTTGCTACTACTGATACAGGGCACAGACTTTCCTGCCAAATAAAGGAATACAGCAAGTTTCTGGTGAATCGTCCTATTGATCAACTTTTCTGTTCAGTGATAAGAACACAGCTTACTAAATCCACGTGTCTCAGTGGAGAACAGGCTCTGGTGCTCCATGCTGACGTGTTAACATAGGTGTCATTGTCATCTCATGGCTGAACATGACTTTCTCATTTACTGGCTGACGATTTTTCGCTGCATGCCTTCTCACACTACTGTTCCACCCACAACGTCATCTGGAATATCATCTAATCTGCTACCTGTGTTATGTTTTTCTTTGTCTCATGTAATTCATTCATGTTTCCTTTTTTCATATGAAATACACTCCTCTCCTCTGATTTCAGTTACTTCACCTCTTGCCCTTGTGTGTTTCCCCCCTGTGTGATGGCCTACCCCACTCTGATTAGCTTCACCTTCATTAGCCTTCCTTCGCTAGTGTATTTAGTCTGTGGCTGTTTGCATACTAACAAACCTTTCATATTACGTGTGACTTGAATGCGTTCCAGCTGCACAGTATGTGTTATTGGACATAACAAACTGCTCTAAAATGCATGGCATGTCTTCACTGCCCAATGGCATACAGTTCTAGCACCATATAGAATCTTTTTTTAATCTCTAAATTCACTTCTGAGAATTTTTTAGGGTTTTGAGAAAATCAATGATGAGTTGAAAATGTGCTCCAACTTAGTTGGGGAAGAGTAGAGTTTTCCATTATTCTGAAAGTTTCAAGCGCTGCTTTAGGTAAACTTTATAACATAACACACATAAATACTAGGATAGCACGTCCACCTCTTCTTAGCTCTTCTCACTTGCAGTCCCCTCTTCAGCTCTGCAGCTTCCTCTTCTACCTCTCAGTTAAGCAGGGGTGGGGAGCCTTTTTCCTTTCAAGGGCTTTTTCATTTTTATTCTAATCCTCTTGGGGTCATACTAAATTATTGAAGACATAGATCACATTAACCTCTGCAGTGACTGAAACTGCTTCTCTTTGGTGAGGCGTCTGATGTCAGGTAGCAGTGATGAAGATGATGCTACTCACAGCTGGTTGTCCAGGTTTGGGTCAGTCAGTCCTGAATGGAACCAAGTCTTTGCAGCAGTCAGTATTAAAAAGAGCTGCTCCCACCAGTGCGTTGTTTCTTTGCAGCACAATGGGTTCCACATTAAAAGGCGAAGCAAATACATTCAGTTCCTTTGGTTTATTTTTCATGTCCTGAAACCTCTCACCAAATGCCTGAAGGACTTTTGCAAACTCTCCAGCATAATCAGCAGGCGTTTGTTCTGGCAGTCTCAGGAAAATGCACAGAGCAGAGAGCTGAACAGCTGGCCGGGACCTCTGAGCTTGAAGTTCTGGTCTGAGTGGTACTCGGTAATGTCCTCCACCTCCACCATGGAGGACAAACCACACAGATACTTATGATCACCGAGTTCAACAACAGGTTTTCCCTTCATTTCCATTAATTCTTCGGGACCAACTGACACTTTGGAACAATTTTGCTTTGGCCGGTGCCAGCAGATCCACGACAGCAACAAGACACTCCTTCATAGTTCCCTTCCAGATGAGGTTTCAGCTTCTAAGCTATTACCTTGCTCCTACAAGACTTGCCTGCATAACACTGTCTCTGAAGGGCATAAACTTCTAAACTATCCAAGCACATTCGTCCTTCTAACTCAGCCCGTTTAGCATGTTTCAAGCTGCAATGACTCTCAAGATTTACCCTTTTCATCAGTGAAAGCACATCCCCACAAATGAACTTAGGCACACTGGCTTGCCTTTTACATCAACAAAAAATAATCATGTGTCCTTTTTTCTTGGAAAGTGCCACATTCTGCACCTACTTTTGTCTTGTTCACTATCGCCATGATGCATTGAGTGCACGTTGTGTTCAGGGACCGCTTGAAGGATGTTATTTTTTTAACTGCTGTTTTGAGATTTGCCACACAGGCTGGATCAAACAGTCTTGCAGGCTGTATATGGCCCGGAGCTGCAGTAAAGTATACCAAAAAAACATTTGAATTGCATCGGCTCTTCCTTAGGCATCTGCATTTGGGTCCCTGTATTCCTGTTTCCTTCTCATATCAGCTGGCCTGAGGGGCAAATCATTGTCTTTGTTTGAGAGCAGCTGGCAGCATGCCGGCGTCACACCGTAGGGAACGACATGTAGTCTAGATATCATGCGCAGACAACGTGTTGTAAGTGGTGTTGAAGAGTAGGGACCACACCAGCATCTAACTGGACCCAACTGACATTTGCAAGTACGTTTACATGATATTTAATGTGCTGCAGCTGAGTAGCTAATTAGCTATGTAGCCTGCAAACTGACATTAGCAGTCCACTTTTTCCCGATGACTGTCTGCTGGCTCGTTCAAACAGGCTAAGGTGCAGGACAAGACGTGTGTTCATGTCTGTAAGTTAGATAAGGAGACTTTAGCAGGGAAGCTAATGTGGTCGTTAATATGACCGTCTGCTCTGCCTATAATAGAACGCTGGCATTACTGCTTTATGCAGGATTTATGCAGGGGGTAACTATAAATTTGTATCCATCCAAGTGTAAAGCATGGTAATGGGCTGGCATGCAGTCAGCTACAATTCACAGTTAGCTCGTATCATCAGAAGAGAACATATTTATGTGCATGGCACACCTTGTTTGTGATGATGGACTCTGAACCTCCGCTGCCTATCCAGGATCATGTCTGTTGACATACCTTCAATAAACATTGATTTCAGTGCTGGAACCTTTGCTAACAAACTCCTAAATTACAGTGTATGTGCAGGAGTCACAGAGGGTCAGCATTAACCCCATTTCTTGTCTTGTAACTTAATTTTACTTTAAAGTGAGAGGTGCCGTTGTAGGTCACTGTGGTTTTCAGCAATCATTACTTAAATGGGGGGGTATAGTACATTTGTTGGGTACTATTTTTCGCTGCAGATTCATTCATTTGGTGCTTTGGTGAGGATTTCTGGCAGTAGGACAGTGTCTGTGGGATTGACTCAAAGTAAACTACAAACTAAAAAATAAAATAAACTACCCCACTACACTTCACCTTTACACTGCGACATCAAGTTGCTATAGGGGGTGTCTCATTCCTGATCAAACGTTTGTACATTAAGTAGCCTAGGCACCAGGTCCCCAACTTGCTAGATGAGTAACAGACTGTGTTGTGTTCACCAAATGTATTTAGATGCTGAGACAGATCTCTGTGTAACCAGCAGTCTCTCCTTGCCTGCAAAGGGAAAATAACATTACAGATTGTGCATTTTCTTCAAGAAAGAGAAGAATGACTTCTACACCCTGCTCTCTTAACTACGTTGACTCTCGCCGTTTTCCCTGCTGCCATACTACGACCAGCCTGCAGTTAAACCTACAGACAAAGTGGTCTCATCATTGTCTGAGGCAGGAAACACACGTTCATCACTCCTGAAGCAATCTCAAGTAAGAGGCTACTGTCAGGGCAGATGCTGATGCAGCTATGCTTGTGTTAGTTTGTACCACTTTGTGCAAAGCAACTAACTAACTGTCCATGACAATGTGTGAATTTTAGTCCACTAACCTAGACAAAAACAAAAAGGACAAGGTTGAATAAATCTGGCTGAAACGCTTTTGGACTTTTGACCTCAGATGGAAGGCCAAGACTAAATCTAAAAATAGCTGACAAAATTATCACTACCTAACAGCCAACACCCTTTTCAGACGTCAGTTCAGTCATCGTAAACATCGTTCCACAGCATGCCCAACCTGATGAAATCCATGCTGCAGTCAAGTCTAAACCCTGACTAAAAGCCTCTCCCCCTCCTCTCCCCTTGGTGGGAGGAATCACTCCCTCCCTCGAAATGGATGTGTCATCTTCAGTCTGGCTGCCACACACTGCAGCCTCTCCCTGTAATTACACTTGTCTTTTAAAGGGGTACTTCACCCAAAAAAAAAACAAAAAAACAGTGCTGATTTATCGAGAATCCCCAAATTATAACCAACGCCAATGCTCAAGTTAATTTGTCTTAAGAGTCTAGAGCTGATGACTATGAATTTGTCCTCCAGTAATGGAACTAAAGGACACTCAGTTTGTTGGATGGATTAACAGGAGCACAATAAAAGCATGTTTGAAAAACTCAGAGAAGTGAAGAAGTTCTGCTGTATGTTCAACAGGATAAATTGGGCTTTTCAGTGAGTCATTACAAACTAATGAAAGATTGACATTACAGGTAAAAAAGTTGTTCTCTGTCCTCTCTCAGTAAACACACACTCTCTCACACACACACTAGTCTTGTTTACATCAGTTTTATAGATAATGCTATTTCCTGACTTTAATCAAAACCACCTCTTGCCGAATCCTAACCCTAAGCCAAACCTAACCTAACCTTAACCCACGTCTCCACCCCAAAATATAATGATTTACATTATGGGGACTTGTGTTGTCCCCATAAAGAAGGCAGGTCCCCAATATGTGAGTAATACATGTGCACACACTCACAAAGGATGCATACAGGCTAAGCACACTATCCTTGTTTCTCAGATGACATGTTACCTGCGAACACACTCGACCATTTCACTACACATCTTGTCATCTCACAGATGGCTCCGCGCTGCCTGATAAATGCACATTTCAAACACACACACAATTTTTACTGTCTTAGAAACAAAGCCAGATGAAGGATAATAAAAACAATGTGCTGCTTAATGCTCCACCAGCCAGTCTCTGTGTCTGTCTGCTATTTGGTGCTGAGCAGGTAGTGTTTAGTGGCTTTTCGGAGCTTTTTCACTGAAAACAGCTGCCTGCTGCAGTTGCAACAGCACTAGAGATGGAGGAGTGAACCAAAACAGGAAAGGTGTGGGCTGGCTAGATCAACAATGAGCTGAAACTCACTAGCCGAGGGGGGCTGCAGATTCAGGCAATTATTCATGTTGTGACATTGTCACATAATACATTATTATTATAAAAATATTGATTATAGCCGTTTTAATATGAAGGTCTTACGGCGAGGGTTTCACCCTGCAATATCAAGACCAAGAATCTGTCCTGACCAGAGAAATCTACAACCTAAAAATCAGCCCAGACGATCAATTTGAAATACACACATATATATGTGTGTGTGTGTGTGTTTCAGTACAAGCATGTGAAGTATGTGAATGAGTCAGTGGTTGGTGTTTGGCTGCTCATCAACCATCTGTTTACAGTCACAAACAGTCATCTCCTGTGTGTCCGATTCCAGAGAAATGTTTGTTTCTGTTTCTCTCGCAGTCGACCCTTCTTCTCTCACTGTCAGTGTTACATCTGCAAAGAGCATCTCCTCCGCCTCAGCACACACATACGGAGGCCAACAGAGAGACCACAGCTCTGTCCATCCTCTTATTAACCCTCTCACTCATGTTTCTTTCCATTTATCCACACGCATATTTAGCATGTGGGGAAATCAAAGAGGTACAAGGCTGAACACTAACAGTCCTGCATTTCAGACAACACCTGCCAATGCCTGATACCTTACAAGGTGATACGTGCAGGGATTTTAACAATTTGCTCAGTAAGTTAAAACTGTACTGTAAAATTAAGCCTTGTTTGTTTCCATGTCATTGCTGTGCAATTAAAATGTAATTTAAATGAATTTGCACCATATATGTACCCCAGTATTGTTAAGTAAAACATGATAATTTATTCAACGGCGTACACTGAACAGACTTTATTACATTAAAGTTAGATTGTCCTAAAATAAAGTGTAAGGATCATAAAATAAACATGATAATGAAACAATAACAACAATTATAAGCATGCTGAAACAAGAGTAAAAGAGAAAGTGTTAATCACACAGCAGGACATCTGCAGTAATTATCGACTTCAGGAACTGTTTCACTTCGTAGCATGCTCTTGTATCTTTAAATAAGCATCCAAGAATGCCCTCCCTTTGCTCTTTTCCAAGCCAGTGGCTCCACTCAATGAACCTTAAGTTCATTTCCAAGGCCTTCCCTATCAGGTTTCCCCCTGTATCTGTACTAGTTGTTCTTTCTCTTTCTAATTCAATGTGCCGTGTGAGCACCGCTCCCAGAGTGGACAAAATGTCTCCGGTGATTCATCTGACAGTGAATGTAACCATCATGGGACAGTCTGTTGCAGGCATCCCAGCGACCACTAATCATGTAAGTAAATGCTTCCTTGATTGATTTTTCACCTGATTTAAAACAGGATGTCTACGGGACCGCATGAGCGTCTTTGCCGAGTGTGTCCACGTCCACACTGAAAATAATAATAAGCCTAAAAGCCTTCCCCCCAAAATGTATCACTTGATAATGTTAGAAGTCTTGCTGATCCACCCCTGTGGCCATGGTAATGCCTGACCATTTCATTGGGCTACGTCCCAAAGGAATGTACACTTTTCCACGTAGACTCGATCATAAGGCATATGAAATGGACATGAGTCTAACCTTTTATTGATTACTATAGATCATTTTGGATGGATGGTCCCCTTATCTCTACTAAAACCTGTTGCCACTTTATTTATTGCACTGTGGTGATTCAGATGTACTTTATACAAAACAGAAACAACCATTTTGCTTTCCTTTGTGTCTGAATTTGCTCTGGTCTCTTGCTTCAAAAGCTCTCCTCCCTCCAATTCACATTTCCTGCTTTCTCTCCAGTCACCTGACTGCTTCACCACAGATTTCTTGCTAAAGTGTAGACACCAGGGTCATTGACTTGCTGCTCCTACATACTTCATCCCCTATCATGTCAGGTCCCTTCCTTAAACCCTGTGACAAACAATACTAAAGAAAATACTAAACATGACAACTACTATCATACATACTGGGAATTAATCCAGCCTGAATGCAATAATACAAGGATTAAAGATGAAAAGAAACTAACTAACATCTAACCAACAAATGTGGATTTAATATATTACTAATGTTATTGAAATTACAGGACAGAGAGAGAGAGAGAGAGAGAGAGAGAGAGAGAGAGAGAGAGAGAGAAAAGACAAACATGAAGATGAAAAGAGGATGATTTCCACAACAGGATAATGATCCTCAACACACCTCAAAATCCACGGCCCTCACAGTCTCCCAGCCTAAACATCACTGAACATCTGTGCATAGACCTCAAAGGAGCAGTGCCTGCAAGACGGCCCAAGAACCTCACAGAACTACCAGACATTTGCAAAAAGAATGGGCAAAAATAAGACCTTAAAGACTGTCAGCTGGCAACAAAAAGCCTTACAAACTGCGATACTATAAAGGATACAAAGGGGTTATCAAGCCCTGACCACAGGACTACAGGCTTTCACACAGGTTTACCTTTTTTTGTCATTGTGAAACTGTAAAAGAAGTAATCTTGCTTAAAACATTAAAGAAATGGGTCATCTTTAACTTTATGCCTTTTGGACACCAGGTCCTCTTTTACTCACTTAGCTATTCACAGACATTTACATGGCAGCGTATTTCAGCAGTTCAGAGGTGATCCATTCGAAGTACAGTATTAATATACAACTTAATCTGATGGCACAGTGATCTGAGTGCAGCCTGTGTGGCATTGATGCTCGTCTCTTACTACCTATTTCTATCCTTGGTCATGTTGGTGCTTATGGATTTCACTCTGTTGTTGCACACAGGGCAATGTTTTTTCCTTGCCAACAGCCTCTCCCTCTGGAGCAATCTCATTAAGCTTTTACCCCTTTGCGCTGTCCTCTGAAGTAATATTCTTGTCAATGTCATGTTACAGAAAAATACACACAGGAACAGATGTAACAATAAATGCAGTTGTAGTTGGTGTTCTCTGGAGGTCGGTGCTCTTCACAGGCATTATTTTTTTCAGCCTTTATGGTGTAAATTGAGTTCATTCAATACATGGAGTATACATGTTCCAGACAGTTTTTTTCATTATAAAATGCTGCTGTAAATGTATTTCACTGTAAAACAATAATATAAAAATAAAATCAATTTTAAGTGTGGGAAAGGACCTCTGGGGTGACCACTTGTAACAAAATAAGTAATGAACATTACCATCTAAGTTAACCACATAAGCTTTTTTTCTTGTAGAGATTCAACCTAAAAACTACTGCTCCAACCAAGTTCCAGAAGGATTCTGAATTACTAAAAGAGGAGAACTGGGTTCTGAAAGAGGAGAACCTGAGGGAGACAGGTCTCAACCCAGTGAAGACTAGCCCCTCAACAACCTCAAAACATATCCAGATTGTTCCTCCAAAAACCAACACAGAGGGTTATTTCTACTGTCTAAATAAGTTGCTTTTTATTTTACATATATTAATATGATATCCCACATACTGCAAATGAATAAGAGAAGTATCGTACAAGAAGAGGACAAGCACAATCAGAAGAAAATGTGTGATTAAGGGTCCCACACAAGGAGGCTTGTGGATCCTTCAGACATGCTGGAGGAGTCCAACTCTGAGTCAGACTCCTCCTCTGAAGGAGGGAAGAGGAAGCAGGAAAAGAACAAGAAAAACCCACAGCATTTGGAAAAAGACGTAATTTTCCTCATTTGGAAAAAAAAATATTTCAATTATACGTAGCCTGTAGGTTATCACAGTTCTTTCTAAATTGCCTGTACACCATCTCCTTGATTAGTCTTGTCTCCATAACCCTCTAATTGAGCTAACTCATGCTGTTTGTCTGTCTCCTAATTTAACAGCATTAAAGCTGCACTCTGGTGTCTAACATTCATTTTAAGGATCTTTTATGTCACTGCAGTTTGTCACATTTCCTTTCTAAATTCAATTCAGCAGCCTAATGTGTTCATGTACTGTATTTTATTAGACATAAGGCTTAGGTTAGTGCCAACACACACACACACACAAACACACACACACACACACACACACACAATCCATAATTTCATATACATTTACCATATTCAAGGCTGAGGCTAACTATAAATCAGTTTTACATTTAGCGTATTCACCACTGTATTACTACTGTACTGCTTTATGGTATGTGTTGCAGAACATATACAGTGTGGTCCAGTTTGTGTTGATTGCGCTACCTGTCTATTACAAAATATATGGTAAGAGCTTGGCAATACCATGGAAACACACAAGGCCTCCTTTTACAGTGCAGCTTTAACTTATTGAGCAAATTGTTAGAATCTCTGCCTGAATGTGCCCAGTATTTGCAAAGCTGTACCTTGACACAAGAGGAAAACTGGACCTGCAGAAGTAGTCCCAGTTAAGTATTGAGGTCATTTTTCAGCTTTTTTCACATATCGAAGGTAGCCCCCCCCATCTACTGCAAATACATCACTTGCTCACTTTGTAAACTGCAATAAATCTTCTAAATGTACAGCGCATGAAGTGAGTCTGTGTTGCTGCTGGTGGTATGAAACCCAGGGAACAGGTGGCTTTCATTGCAGGACTTACTGTATATATAGCATTCACCAACAACACACAAAAAATCTTCAAATGTAACTTTAACCATTTGCCAGCATGATTTGGCAGTAAAGTGATCTCCCCGGGATCAAGTGAATGTCCACAGGAGGTGGTCACAGAAGGTTGTCATGCAAATGCACATTATCAAGTCAGCATTACTTTGATTAAATGACAACATATTTGGAATTTGAGCTCTTAACTTCTTTACTAAGAGAACCATTACATTTGGTGACAAAATGAAAGTTGTTTTGTGGGTTTGGTTCCTGTCCTCCAGCATCACTGCTGGTCAACTGAAATGCATGCTGGGATGCTTAACAAAAGTCAGCTCAATAAAATGGGCAGAGTGAAAAGCAGGGCGTTCAGCTCAGTTTCTCACCAACCACTGATGTCCGTCCAGGCAGTCCTGTTACTTAACAGCGGACACAGTGTTTGCCAGCGCTGATATATCTGTGTTAAACTACAATCAGCTGAAAATACTGGCCACGCTGATGTATCTGTTTGGCTCTTCTTGCCATTTGAGACACTTTTCTATTTTTAATCAATGTACCTGAACTTGTGTGGTGTCACTGTATGTCTATATGTTTTGGAGGAGACATCCATATCTACTTCCTCCGTTGCTTTCTTGTGCTTGGCAGGTGAACCAACACCATATTTCAACCCAACACAAGCTGTTGCGAGAGTGAGGCCCTCTACCCTTTTTCCTCTCGGCCCCTCTTTCTTTTTCTCTCCATCTCATCTGTAGATTTAATCTCGACTCTCTCTTCTGTCTCTGGTGCATTTCCTGGGAGGAAGGAAGGAGCTCTCAATTATTCATAGGTTGTCTGAGCCTATTTTTCCAGCACCAACTGCTGCTGCTGCTGCTGCTGCTGCTGCTGCCTGTCTGCCATCGCTAAAGCCGACTGGCACAGACTGGCAGCCAAGGGTACTGAAGGACTTTCTGCCAGCGGTTGTGCTCTACCAAAATGGGCTATAATGAGTAGTGCTTTTTGCTGTGTGGATGGCCTACTTGGTGATTGTGAGCAGGATTTATCTTAGCTGGACACATTTTATAACAGAAAAAGCCCTCTGCTTTAAATCAAAGTCACATCTAATCCATCTGGAGCAGCTATGTTAAGTCCAATCAAATTCCTGGCTATCTTTTCATGAAAATATGTTGTGCTATGTTATTTGAGCTAAAAAGATGGGGAGTTTTTGATTGATTTTTTTTTTTACTCTCTCTGACTCCACTGAGGATGCTACTGCTTACTGCATGGTGTTTGTTACTGCACTCATTGTGGTAGGAGGTCTTCTTAGTGAGGATTGAGATTAGGGTTTCTGTTGACAGTAACCTTTTTTCATTAATCCTACAGGTCTTTTCCTGTTTTTGTGAAGTTTTTTTATTCATGTAGCCACACACTATCTCTAGAAATGGACAAATAGTCCATTAATCCTTAATCAATGCGATTAACTATGTTTGTTGGACCTATGTAATAAATTTGTTCAGAAGGTTTTTAAAGACGTATTACATTATTGTCACACTGCTTTGGAGGTAGACACCACAGTTATTTTAAGGCTTCAGTTGGATATTCTCATGTGTATTGTACTATTATTTTTCCAGCAGGGTCAGGGCCAGACTGAGATTATGATTCAGGCCTGAGATTTAAAGTCCACACAGGCCAATATCCAGAATTTCACAACAGACCACATGCACCGTAACTGTTTTATAACTGTTTTTGGTACACACAAAAACCGCTTAAAAACATCCAAAGTAGTTAAAAAAGAGCCAAGTGTCTTTAGTTTAGTGAACTGCACTTACAGGAATACTTGTTCATACAGATGTTTGTGCACTTCTGGAGTGTTTGTTCCTCGGAGCTCTGACTGGACTTGTTGATCACCATGAGCAACTGGAGCTGCTTCCACCAGACAGAACAGAGCATTCAGGTCTTTCTGTACAATATTATTCCCAGCATACATGTCTACCGCTTTCCTACAAGGGTTGATGCCATTTATTACTTGTACGACACACAATTATCCAGCCGGTTGAACAGTGAGGGTTAAAAGATTAATCGTGCATTTCCCCAGTTTGAGAATGAGGGTGAATTTTGATGAGACATTTTTTCACTACATAAAATGTGTAGATGAAACAACCACAAAGACTCCAGATCTACAGCCACAGTATCACCTCTGTGAGGCTTTACTCAGCATGCTAATCTTTGCTAATTAGCACTACGCACAAAGTACAGATGAGGCTGATAGACATGTCATTAGATTTGCAGTAACAGTATTAGGTCATAAACCAAAGTACTGGACAAATTAAAGCATTGACGTGATGGTAACACTAATTGAAAGGTCAGGGGATCAACAAAGCCATTAAGATTCATCATAATCATCACAAAGAACAAATGCTGGCTGTTTTATCACACCACTGCGACATTCTGAGTTACTGTTGTTTGGAAGACAAAAGGCTGGATTTTTAGGAAATGAACAGACAGATGGAAACGTCTTGTAAAAAACAGTGGATTAGTCCATCCTAAACTGTGGAAGAGGAGCTTATATCAGCCAATAAACCGATGATGTAATTGAAGGCAGAGCTGCAGACTTGAGACTGGGACTCACGTTGGACTTGAGTCACAAAAGTGAGGATTTGGACTCACCTGCTGTGAGACTTTACTTACTTGGGACATGAAAGCAAAAAGGGAAGACTTGAGCTGGTGACCCATTAATATTGAAAAACGCTCTGCTGAATGTAGTTGTGCCTTTTGGAACTCTGCCAAACTGTCATGCATAATTAAAAGCCAGGATGCATCTTCATAACCTGCTGCTGACAACAGAAGAAAATGGAGAAAACTCTAAATTCAAGTGAGAGAAATTAGACTATTAGTCTAAAACTCATCGTAAATACACATATCCTAGCTGCTGACCGTGAGTCTGTCGGCTTACAGGGTGTCTATCAGTGTCATCGCTAACCATATCCAACTATCTCATGTGTCAGTCACATGTAAGAAAACACCTAACGTATCAGAACGAACGTGAACAACAAACGTCGCTATCATTAGTACTCACAGCCACCAGGCCTGCATGAGAGTATCGGAAAATTTGGGCTTTTTTCCTTTCTTTGTCAGAACATTTGATTTACTGATTGTTGTCAGGATGTAAAGAGAAGTTCAACAAATAAAACAAAAAATGCTTCTAAAATGCCCTCTCAGACTTGCGGCTTGACATGGACACAGATCTAAAAACAGCTCTGCTGTAAAGTGATTTCGGAACAACTAAGTGGTGCTTTTAGCACAAAGCAGTTTATAATGAGCGTTTTAAAAAGGGCAAATCCAGGACGAAACTGTAAGTGAGGGATGGTCAAATCCAAATTCTCTAGACCAGCCTTTCTCACACAGGAAAGAGCACAGTTTGATCACTTCTAGCAGAAGAAAGCATGAGAACAACTGGGGAAGGGCAAATGAATGAGGAATGTTTCCTCAACAACCAATTAAAAGACCCTTGAGCAAGGCATTTTACTGCCTGTCTAAGCGACCAACAGTAGACTACTGTGGCTGCACTGGGAAGCTGCTGTGTTTGAATATGAGGCAGCACTGTGCAAAAGAGGCGTGATCAGTATCTAGGTCAGAGCATTTCCATAACCTCAAAATTTGATTCCTGCAAGGTGTGTCCTTCCAAAGGCCAGATCAGTCTGCCGTCCACGCCAGCTGGTCTGAAACCACCAAATCAATGTGTCAAACAATCAGCATTTCAAGTACGGCATATGAAAGAACTTGAGGATTAATTAATTTATGGGGCATTCATTTATTGGAAAGTGGGCACCTCCCGGCTCAAGCTTGCTAGAAACACCAGCCAGTCTGCATTATTATTATATCATTATTCCAATGACAAGCCTACCAAGATTTACCCCATGTTAATCCTAAATGTGCAGCCTCAGAGCAGCCTCTTTTGGACTCACTTCAAGGAACAAAGTCACGTCTCAATCAAAATCTTGTGCTTCACAGGGGAAGAAAGGAGGGCCGATTATTCTCCACTGAAAGTCTGATAAAACCTCACTTATTCGAACATTTGCTGAGTCAGTGTCGCCGTTTAAGAGGATGAGCTACAACAGATGAAAAAAAAAAAAAAAAGGGTTGATCACTACTGGAGGATTTTGTGGAAAGTGCCTCTCTCTCAGGATAATGTGATGTGAAAGGAGTCACTTATCACCAACTTCCCCATAGTTTAACCTTTACCTTTTCGTTTTGATCTCATGGCTCAGAAATTCAGCTGTAATCAACCTTGTTTCCAGCAGCAGCAGCAGCAGCAGCTGTCTCTGGTAACCCCCTGCACACTACCTGCTCAGACGGTCAGAGACGAGCTGGTAAAGGTAAAGAGCAGATCTTTCTTTTTGTTGGTGCAGAAAATGATTGGACTTCAAAACATCAGGAGGACACAAACACAATTTCAAATGAACACTAATGTTGTTCTGCGTCTGCTGGAAAGTCGGCAAGTCTTTGCGAACACTTTTGTCATAATGACTGATTTTGACTGGTTGCTGCAGCTACCACGGTTTATGGTGATTTGCAACAACAACAATCTTGGTCAAGACTACAGAAAGTGTCTAAATGCAATTTCCAAAATCATTAAATATTATTTCATTTGATTTTCAACTACATGGAAAGTTTTTTTTTTTAGGGCCAAAAATGATGTTAAATTTTTCCTTCTAAAAAAACACAGAAGCCCAAAATGATTAACCATGAGAGAGAATACCAATACAACAAAAGACAAACTACTATATTTCAACATAAAGATGCCTTTTAAAAGATCTACATACCTAAACATTCTTGTTGAATTGGGCAATTGCATCAACTTAAGTCACATTTCATTTTCAATCAATGAAAGTGATGTTGTGTGCAGAGTTTCCAGTTGGTGATGGTCCACGTGTCCTGGAAGACCTCAATGTCCCGGACAAATGGGACACATATGGCCTGATAATGGGTGATTATGGACCCTGTTTACCCATGCTTTTGTGTCCAAGTGACTAATGGAGACAATGTACATCTGTGCACCGTAAATGTGCGTCTGCTAAAAGTGTTTGTTTTTACCAATGACGGGCTGAGATTGTTGGAATAACTGTCTGACAATATTATGGCTGCTTTTTCCCCCACACTGACTGTATAGATTATATTTTACAATTCAAATATATATTCAAATTAAGATTATTTGTTGACAGCCCTATTAATTTCAGGAATATACAGTATGCATAAAGGTATTGTGGTGCGTTATATATATTGTACATTATATCATATTGTATACAGTACACTATTTTATTTTCATATAGCAATTTGTCGAGTCTTGGCGATTTCTCGAAGAATGGCTTGAAGAAAGGGTTTCTGAATGTAGCCTGAAAATCATAAATCAAGTGTTTAAAGAAAACTCATCTTGGTTTGTTTAGATAAAGGAAAGCAAACTTTGTAGACTCACTCATTCCACACAGAATCAAACCACGATAAATAAAAGATTAAAAACTGCAAGTGGCCTCCAGAGGAAGAGCTGCAGCACAGTTACCTCACAGGATTTATACCTAACCCCTCCTGTCTCCAGTGCCAGGCCTCAGTGAACCAGCTGCTAGTCTATTAGACTTTACAGATAGCATTTATAATTCATTTAGCTGTCAGTTAACCTTCTGCTACAGATTTGCACACTCTCTTATCAGTCAGCAGCTTCATCCTTCATCCCCTCCATCACTAAAAGCTTTCTGTCTCTCTTTCTTTCACCCCTGCCCTTCCTCTCTCTTCTTCTTTGCACATGGTTTCTCATTTTCCTGTTGTGTTTTTTTTCCCTTTCTCTCTTCATTTTAAATCTCTGTCTCTGAGTCCCTGGCTCTCCGCAGTCTCCATAGATACCCGGCCAGTGGGTTTTGCCCAGCCCACTGTATCATTCAAAGAGAGACTAGATGTAGGTCAAACACACAGCTAGCTGCTGCTCCTGGAGACTAACTGTTCTGTACAGCTGGGCAGTGACTTCGGTTACTGTCTGCCGTATGCCACATTTACTCTGAGTTCAAATTCATTTTCCTTATTTTGCATCTACTCAACAGAAATGTATTGTATATTTATCCATGAAGCTGTATTTGGATGGCTACTTTATAAATAAAATAATTAACTTTTATTAAAGTTGCACTGATTAATAGTTTATAGAATGGATCAGACAGCTGTGAGCCTTTTAGTTCTGGTCTAGTTAATGTTAATAATGACTTAGTTCAAACACCAACCAATCAATAGCTGTAAACATGTAGTCATGTGGAATGACAGGTAACTCATTCATTGGACATTTTTGGTGATGTCATCCTGCATTGACAGATGTACATGGACCCATGGGGGAAAATCACATTATGTCACTGACAGCAAATGATGCTGCACTTTACTGAGCATTATGTGTTAACCTATCTTTCCTAGAGTTCCTGAAAGAACTGATCTCAGCATTGTCAGTCCAGACTGCAACTGGACCTCATACGTCATAAATAAAGATGAGCAGGTGGAGACAGAATGCAAAATAAGCTCTACCAATGGTAGACTGTATTGATTCAGATTCATACTGAGTAATGTTACAGAAGAAGATAGTCAGCACATAGCTGATAAGCTCAACTCACTTTTTAAGTGAGGAACTGTTAATATTCACTGTTAGAACTGTCTGAATCCTCACACTTGCTTCTTGTCAGACACATGTGTTACCATGGTTGCTCAGATCACTTAGTAGATGGATTCAAGCTAAAATTATATATCTAATACACAGGGCAATCAATGCAATCAATGCACAGTGACAGCATGAATCACATCTGGTACAATGGCGTAGCTCACAGTTCGTGACAACCTGTCAAACAGAGGCAGAACAGCTCCTGTCTTTTCCATACTGCCCACTGGTAAGCTTGTCAGGGAGCTCATATTCAGACCCAGATAATCCCAGAGGCCGTGTCTACTGCATCAGGCACCGTAGCATGCAGTGGCACGGCTTCTGTGGGTCTGCACGTCCACCTGCACTGTTTTTATTGGCTGATTGAGCTGTACCTGAAAGTCTGGAGCAGCATCAGCAACACTTCTCTGAGCCAAAAAACCCTCGTCAACAGTCAGCTGGAGGGTGTGAGTGACACACAGCAGGTCAGGATCAGCATCATCCATGGCCTTCATCATAGCTTTGGCATTAACCAAATTAACTTTAACTACTTTATATATATACTGCTGGGTAGTTTAATCTGTAACAATGTTTGTATCAAAAATCTGTATCTCTCTCTACAGTATCTGTCAGAAAAAAGTCGAGTAAAAAGAAGTGCAGCATGTTTACCTTCATTCAAAGAAATACAAGATATTTCTATAAGAAAATCCATATTTACCTCATGCAGCTGGGCCACAATGCTCCTCAAATTTATGCATGGGCTTGCCTCTGTCAGGAGGGACCAACATACTGTATGTGACTGATGCTATCTAGCTAAGTGCTGACTAGACCATTCTGCTCTGATCATCAATCCTGTGGACAGCTTTAGTGAGGCCAGACCGGGGCAGCGTGATTGCAAATCTATAGAAAGAAATGACGCAGCTGTTACTATTATTATTACAGAGGCTCCCCAATGCATCTCTCCTGACTCCTCTGAGTTTGATGTCTGAAGGTAGATGGGCTAAAAATAGCTACCCCTCAACCCCCACCCCACACACACACAGCTACACACACACACCAACCCCTCCACCAGGACACTTGCAAAGGCATCAGGCATTGATAAAAATCTGGCTTCCTGAGGACAGATCCAGCCGTGGCTTTTAGAATCAGCACAAACGTTGCAAAAATAAACCAGCTGACCAGCATTAGGATTTCTGATGGCTAATAATAGACCCTGTCAGGATTAAAGGCTTCACAATATGCATGCTCAGATGGCATGTGAAGGTCACCCCGTTAGATTACAGTACACATCTGGAGAACGGCATTTGAGTGTCTCTCAGCATATTTGCCTGCCTGTTCTGTTTTGGATCATCTGAGAACGGTGTCGTATGACAGTGATGAGGCTCTCTGTACACAGACCATGTACGCTGATGGCTTTACGATTCCTGCTGGTGTTTTTTTTTATTAACACAACTGTGTAGTTGGTATGAGTGAGCTAAAACAAAAGCCAAGCTGTCAAGCAGCCAAACGTCACCACCAGATAATCTGTACAAAAAGACGTCAGTACACAGAGCTGAAGTCAAACCACAACACCTGGGTTCTGTTCCAGAAGTCCAAAACCTCACTGACATTTTTAATTATGCAAATGACATGGAACATAACCCTATTCAACAGGCTGAGTTGAGTTGTGAGGGGGGGGGGGGGGGCATGGGTGGGTAACATGGATAAAGGAGAAACCGTGTTACAATGCTGAATATGTGCTGCAAATGTTTCATGGGAGACGTCATTTTTGGAGGGCTAACAAATGAATGGTCATTCAACTTTGTTACAGACTTTTTCTCAGAAATATGGATGAAAGAATCACTCAGTGGCAGAGTGCATTCAGTGAGCCACATGAAGGCAGGGTTCACCAGGTCACCTCTTCACTGTACAGGTGACAATGGTTCCTAATGGTCTATCTGATATCGCTGTGTTGATGTTAATGTTGCCGGGGAAGTTTGCATCTGGAGCAGGTCATTGTGGATGAATGGGTCAAGCACAGGACTTCACTTATTTTCTCAGTTTCTTTCTTTTTATTTTCAGTTTTATGTCGCAGTTTGGTTACATTTAGGCAACACAACTACTTGGTGAAGTTTAGGAAAAGATCAGAGTTTGGATTAAAATAGACCCTTTCATAACATAGACCACATGTTAGAAAGGCTAATGTGTTTTCCATGTGTGTACATTTCTGATCTTTTTCCCAGAGTTTCTGGAGCAACATAATGATGATGCTGTAGGACACCAACACGGCGACATCAGACAGACAGAAGCGCTAGTGGCACAGTCCACGTTTCCATTCAGAACAAAGAGGTGCTATGCTCAAACTATGTGTCTTTTACCAACATCAGATGACAATCATTCCAAGTCCTCCGTACACAATGCTCAGTCTCACTGCTGTTTTCATGAAAAAGCCCTGATAAACCCAACGTCCACCACCTGTGCAGCAGCAAACAGCATACAGACAGCTGGAGACTAGCTGGCAAACATAGTCGAGCATTTAGCAGCTAAAGAGTCTGAAGAGTTGGTGGAAACCAAACCAGAGCTAAAAAAGACAAGATATGTTGGGCTTTCCTTCATTATGTGAACAAACAACTGTTGACTGCTCACTGTATGGTGCTCTGTGTCAGCTCGGTGCGTAAACAGGAAACTGCGAACATGTTAGTGTTGTGTTTACGGCTTGGTCTGCTGCCTCCATTGTTATTGCCAAATAATCAATCAATGCAGCTTTAAGCTTCGGTTTAGGCGACAAAAACAACTTTAGTTGTACCCAACCATCCACCTTGATTTCCTGAGAGGGTTTTTGGAACAGCTTCTGTCCTTGTGTCCGATAAAGGACAGCCATTACCTGCATGAATGCAAAATGTGGCGGAACAGGAACACAACTAGTTTTGAGGGTTTGAACAAATGACCAGCGCTGTGATTTTTCTGACGAGCTCAGGCATGGGCACTGGAACGCTTTAACAGAAAACCTGCTATCCAAACCTGATGCACACATGAAAAAAAATAACTCATGGTCCACTGTACTGAGCTTTCGACTGCATCTCGCAGACCTCACCACTAACCACCTGTTATCACGAGCTGAAAGCTTCCTTCGCATGATGACAACTGTGCTATCTCCATGACAACCAAGCAAATTCATCAGCCGAGGAAGCTCTGGAAGCAGCCGAAAGCACTGTGAAAATCTAGCGAGTTGAACTTGAGTCAAAATTTTTGTCACACTTCATGTGTGGACTTATGTGTGGTATTTACTAGACAGGGACAGTCTAATGAAAAGATGCTCAAGTTGCATTGTGGGAAGTGTAGGATCCAGTGTTTTTTGATCTTGACACATAGTAGGGACTACAAACCAGGATAACTCCACTGCTTGTTATTGTCCATTTTCTGGAATATCTGTCTCTTACAACAGGACAAGGACATGAAAACAATTATCCTATCTGACAGGAACCCAAATCCTACAGTCATAACTCCAGTGGCATCAACAAAAAACCGTCTGTATAGGAATCTGTTCCCGTAAAAACTGCAGTCATACATCAGATATTCATATGCAGCCTCCAGAGGATTTTTCATCAGGTGGTGCTCAGTGATACCTTGTTACACACGTTTTGAGGTTAATATGAATCATTTCATTTGATATTATTTCACGCTGTGATCCTGTGACCGCAACATCAGTCAGGCCTGCTTCGGCATTTTCTGCGTCTTACATGACACGACAAAATAAAAACTTGATCGCTTCATGACAACATATCCTGAGCGTGTGTGCAGTGCGCAGGCCTTTTCAGAGCCGAGGCTGAGCAGAAACTGGGATTACACAACTGTTGTTCATCCAGGAACAACAACCTGTTTGACGGAGTGGACACAGCCCCCAGCCTCCCGTCACCACCCGGGCAGTAAAGCAGCGCGGACGCCGTCAGCAGGCTCCTCCGGCTCGGCGGCCGCGGTGCCGTTGGAGCGTCTGATGGGAACGTTTGCGCACAGAATTAGCGGCGGGGGGAGCAGAGGAGCAGCCTGAACCGACGCCCGTCTGCCTCCCGAAGACACGAACGACCCAACACGACTGTTCTGCGCCGTTTTTTTATGTAATTTCACAGACTGACATGCGAACAAATGCCGTGTCTTACCGGTCCCCTCCTCTTCAGAGAGATGTTCTTCCACAGCAGGAGGTGGAGCTGGTGCAGGAATCCCATTTTTGCCTCCCGCTTCTGCTTCAGTATGTCCTAAATTTACCAAATTAGCATACCGGCGGTGGCCTGTGGCTGGATTTAAATAACCGGGGGATTTCTATCCGGTTCCCAGGCATCCCGTCCGAGCCTGGCACGGTGCTGAAATGTATCGGCCTCGGCTGATATAGAGAAACAGTGCGCTGTTTACTCCGTGTGCTGGGCCGAGGAGCGCTTATCTGCCAGCGGCTGGCGGTGAAAGTCGCATCGGGAGCGCCTGTCTTCCGCCTGTCATCCTCCGTGTGTCGGCGGAGCACCGGCTAGCCTCTCCACCGGACTCTGTGCAATGATCTGAGCTGGAGCAGGAAACCAGAGGAGACAGCCTGGTGTGAAGCTCACCAGAGTAAAACGCACACTTCCGGCCTTACCTTTAAAAACAAAAGCCCTCCGAGGTCGTTAGCTCACAGTCATCATCAGGGGGGCTGTTCACTCCGTGATCAGAGATATGGTCAGGAGCCCCCAGTGCACCCCTCAGCCCCCTCACAACATTTTGACCTGACACGATAAAGGTCTCAGATTCTTTTTTTCATGCTATATTATTTCTATTTTTCATGTTTGATTTTACTCAACTAACTTTTATTTTATGTACATTTTATTTCCCCAGATGAAGGTCCTAATCCTGCCTTCTCCATACTGCCAGAGATACTACAACTGTTGCAGAAACAGGCAACTAAATCCTGTCTCTATTTCCTGCACTGAAACTGGTCACATTTATGCAGCCGTGGGTTTTTAATGCAAATTGCAAAGCTTTTAGAGTAGTTTGTGCAAAATGGACTGTGAATAGGGTATGCAGAGAAAGAAAGCGATCCACAGTTTAGTCCATGCTGACTGCTGCTGTGCTGACTATGGGCAGAGCTTTGTAAAAGTATACGAAATACCTGCAGGCAGCTGCAAGAAACTGTAAAGCTGCGATCAATGTCAAACCATATTCAAAAATCTGAATATTTCCTTGTTGTGTTTTTCATAGTTGCATGGACTATGGTGGGCTTTTATTGAAAATGAATTGGTATTTAAACAGGAGCACATTTATTGTTTTTAATTAATCATTTATATTAGTGAATATAAGAATTGTTAAGGGCTGCACCAGGTGCTGCCATATTGATTTAGGCAAAAGCAGTAGATTCAAATTCTACAACCAATCAGGGCAGAGTCCATTTCCTGACTTTTGATGGAAGCTGACAGATTTACTTATTTCACTACAGCAAGTTGCACCAAGATAAAGTATAAATAAACAAATAAAATTAGATATGGATAAATAAATGTGTGCATAAATGAATGAATGAATATAAAAATACACATTTATATATCTAATGTATGTGATTGAATTTGTGATTTTTTTACGGTGCCCATTAAGAATTCAATTACAGTACAGTACAGTAGTTATTAGTCTGCTCTTTAAGCATTTTGTTATGTAACTATATATTTATTAAGCTTTGGCCTTTAAAACCCTCTTTGGTAGAGTAAAGAGCACATGAATGCCCATGGTTTTGAAAAGACATTATCAATGAAGTGTGCATTCTCACTATTGGATGTAACTTACTTCAAGACTGCTAGAGCTCGACTCTGCTTGATTGTGCCCTGTCTGCTGTATTGGTCAACAAATCATGGTCTTTGCTGACTCTGATTGCAGACTGTTATTGTGGCATCAGTTGACACCACTCCATCTCCAGCTTTTTTCATTTATTATTATTTCAACCATTGTCAGTAATAATGTGTACCATGTCAGGTAACTATCAGCTGCTATATTCTTATATTCTTGTAATATAAGCTACATTATGCATATGCTTTTTTGACCTGGGCTTTGTTTAACTAGAGTTGTGGTAAACACATCTGAAACCATTGTAGGGTTAGGAGACCTTTTCTTATTGTCAACAGTTCACTGTTAAACAGTTTAAGATCGTTAGAGATCACACCTATTTCTGTTTTCCTGACGTTTTAAGACATGAAATGATGTGTGCAATGTGTCTTTGGCCTACACTGAGTCAATTAAATGTCATTTAACAAAGAAGAAGAAATAACAAGAATTATTATTATTGTTAATGATTTAGGTGTGAGGCTCATGTTTTGGGAACAAATCAATAATCTGTTTAAAACTGGTGGCATAATGTAATATTAATGTGTTGTTAATAAAAAAAAAAACTCAGAGCTCTCCAGCTTTGCAGGTTGATAATATTGAAGGAGTCTGCTGTTTGCTGGAGTCAATCCCAGCTGACACTGGCGAGAGGGGAGGTACACCCTGGACAGGTCAGTAGAGGCAATGTCCTGTTTAGGAACACTCACATGTGGACAGGGGGAACCTTATAACCCTACAATTAATGGACAACTCACCCTCCTGAGCCACAGCCTGAGTGTGACAGACAGGGCACAGCTAACACTAGGTAGCAAGTAAATCACTTGGCCTTCATCAACTGTCAATTTGAGCTTTCAAGGAGATTTCTTGAAAGAGCTAAAGTAGAGCCATGTTCCCTGTAATGTCACATGATCTTTTTAAACTAAAATCTTAGTGTTGTGATGAAATTTTCACTTGACTACACCTACTGGGGGCCCCAGGGTCATTATCAGGCAAAGGGGTTGTCTTCAGGCCAGCTCAGGATCCAGGTGAAGGGAGAGGTCTGTTCTGCTATGCTGGAGTGGAATGCAGCTGTTGGGCTGTTTAGGGGGAGACTGGCGCCCTCCAGATAGGGGAAGCTCTGTTGCGGAGGCAACCAAGGGCATAAGTGATAAGCAGTGCTGTCCTCCAGACATTGCTAGACTCTCCCCTGTAGAGGAATGTGTTGATAGCGACCTTAAGACGCTTGCAACGTGAGCTGGGGAACGTGGACGAGCATAGTTTCTTGTTTTAGGTATGGACAGCCAATTAGTTGATCACACATACTGTTATTGCCTGAAGAATGACCATAATTTGGCACCAGGACCAGATCTAGCGCTCGCAGCTAGGATAAATCACTGATCACAGGAAGCATCCCTGAGAACTGAGGCGGCATCAGGCAGAGTTCACACCGTGTTGATAACCTCTCTGTTCTCCTCGGCCGAGCATCAATAAACCTGCATTAAGACATTGAAGTCTCCAGACAGCTTTCCTTGGTGGAGAGCACAAGTATGTTTTACTTCACAATTGTGGGACAAAACGATTAGCCATCAATGCACATTTTGGTTCTAGGCCTTGTCTGTTTTCTGTTGATCAGTGAGCATTATCCCTGTGACATAAACCCGGGAATTAAAGAAAGAAATAAAGACAGTTTACCTGTGAAAAAACCTCCCTTAATTGTTACTCTCTTGACCACTGCCTGGACATAGACATGCTTATCAGATTCTGTTCTAACAAGTCTGTCAATCTAATACTTCACTGAGCTTTGTCTCAATTCTTTATATGTTGTAAGCTGCATACAATTTGTATGTAAAGTCTAATGGCAGATACAAAAAGAAAAAGAAATGATGTTCTATCACAGAACACTGATGTATCTTGGTTTTCCTCCAGTGTGAGTGTAAATCACTGCACGTGCGGCTGGAGTCAAGGCTGGCAATGCCTGCTGGGAGCTTTACTGCCCGCCTTCATTCCCATGGAAACTATACTCAGGCGGATCACTCCCCCTCCGGAGCGAACGAGAAACATTTGAGTGAAGCATAGAGGCTTTATTATGTGTACCTCTGGTTGTGTCTGTTCTTCTTTCACTTGGTGGTGGTGGTGCTCATACAGCAGACTGTGAGCTGTAGTTTTCCCAGTAAATGCACAGACCTCTTTGGCTTTCGCCATCCCTCCTGCCCGGCCTGCTGCTGCTCCTCCTGGTGTCACTCCTCTTCCAGAGCCTCTCTTTGCTGCTGGACTGGTTCTGGGCAAGGTGGAGCAGACATGTCAGGGTGCCCCCTCCATGTCTTCGCCTCATTCTCCGGCATGCTTGACCCAGACCCAGCTCTGGCCCCTGACCAGTATCTGCAGTGCTGGCCGGTCTGCCTGGCTGTTTGGTGGACCCTCAGATGCTATCTTCCCTGGTCTGATCTCAAAACAAACTGCACTGAACCGCCATCGAAACCAAGTCATGTCAGTCCTGACTATCAATTTGTCGAGCCCGGCATGGGTGGAGGGACTGCCCGGGATCAGCCTGCCCTGCAGACACCCAGCCTGTCTCGCCCAGAGACGCAGCTGTAATAGCTGAAGAGGTTGGTGTGTATACAGAGGAAAGTACAGCTCACAATCCATTGAATCAGCATCGCCGCTGGAACCAACCACAAGAAATACAAAGCACAACCAGAGAATACAGCTCACACTGTTAACTCACAGTCCTTCAGAATTAATGATTCACATTACTCAACACTTTATAAACTGTAATGTTAAATTACTCAAATTCAGTGCACCATGTTTTCCATCATGGCTTCATTCGTCATGTGGAAGAGGCCGTAGTTTCATCTCAACCTTGGTTGGGAAAACAAACAACGTGCCCACGATCCACGGGGCCCCTCTGCCGGATGGACAGATGACCAGTGACAAGAGCACTGGAGGAGGAGACAGTTCTCCCACTATCTTCTTCATTGAGTCTGGAGCAGGAAACATGTCTGCAGAGCTGATTTTGCTTGCTGTAAACTCTCAGTAAATATGCTGTAGATATTTTTGCTTCTTGAGTTCAGTTAGGCTAACTCTTCAGTCATTTCCAGTCCCACCTTGAGCAACTGATCACCAGCAAAGATGATGCTGTCGACAGCCACACCAGTGGATGCGACACCACTGCCAAAGAGATCACTGACCTGGTGCTGGACAGGAACTGCAAACTGGGTAAATGTGTCAGGATTCTGAAACACAGCACTTATTCTAGCATGTCTGACCCACATTATGCTGCATTATGCTATGCCACATTATGTTCATGCAACTAGAGGGCACCGAAGCATTATCCATGGGAAGTATTAGGCTTATCAGTTTGAATTATCTTCCTGTGGTTTGTCAGTTCACCCAAATTACAATCAATCAATCAATCACTCAATCAATCAATCAATCTGACTTACCTGTAGTGGTATTTAGTCATGTGATAGTTTTTCTGTCCAGGTTTTGAACTATCTGTCTCTGAGCTTACTGCTTCCAGCCCTATGCTGTGGAAGTGAGCAGGATTTTGTTTGTAGTGTTCACAGACTCAAATAATTACATTTAGAAAAAACAGAAATGTCTCGTTCCAGAGTCTGTATGCCAGTTTCACGAGATAATCCATATCTCACAGTAAAGTTTTCATAAGAACTATTTCTTCCAAAGAAAACTGTTCACAGCGAAGTCTGTGGACCGTCCCGACAAAAGCTGGTATTGTTTTTACTTCCATTCTCCTCTGTTGTATTGGTGTGGAGGCAGAAACCTCATAACTTGGCAGGCCGACACATGAGAAAATGTTTGGGATGGTAAATGAAAGGTCTAGATCACAGTATCTCAGTGTCAGAAGCTCAAAATGAGGTTTTGCTGCATGTCCCCAATACTTGCAAAGTAACTCATATAAAACTTTGTCATGCTTCAGTATCATCCAAATTTGGATGTATTTCAGCTGGAAATTTAGTTCTAAAACCTTGTGGGACTTGACAGCAGCCTAAGATAAGACTGAGCGGTTCATAGTATGACTCAACAATGGTCCTGTCTCTCCAGGAAAAGGTCAGACAGGGTTACACTCGAGACATCTTGGTGAAGCAGCAGCAGAGATCTGTGTCTCTGTTTCAGCCTCAAACTCAGAGTGAAGTGTTTGTGAATATAAACACCAAAGATGTTTACATGCAGCTGGCAGATGTGGTGGGTGGTGCAGAGAACATGCAGAACCAGTCCTGCTGAAGATGAGGAAGCTGGTCTGAGGAGGACACCGTACCTATCTGCTGTCCATCTCCTCCATCGACTCCTCTGAGCTCCAGTGCTGGACCTCCTGACCACACTGCCATTCACAACGACATGAACAGCATGTGGAGAAAGTAGAGGGACAGCCACCATCTCTACTAGAACCAGACTCTGCTGTGGCTTCAGCTCCACCAGCCATTCAGACCCACCCTGATGGACTTCCTGTCATCCCTGCAGCGCTAGATGACCAGACCACCTGTCCTGAAGCTCCAGCCAACATAATCTCTGCTGTTATTACTCCTCCACCAGGTCTACTGGTGCCAGCCAGCACACAGCCCAAAGACAAACTCTGCTGTGGTTCCAGCTCCTGGCCAGAAGCAGAAGGAAGCAGCTCTCCTGATAGCAGCTGGGTGCAGTGACTGTGTGCAGCATCATAGAGTTTGTCACTGATTTTGTAAGGTTTGGTGCTATCATGCATGTACAGAAGCAAGCAGCTGCACAGAAATGCTGGCAGGACAGATACATTGTTGTTCTCCAAGAAATCTTTCCAGCACATAACTCCCTCCAAGACTCTAAATTGTTATTTTAACATTTCAGTTTGTATAAAGCATAAACAAACATGGGACAACATGTTTATCAGTGCGTTTTGGAGAATAGAGGGAGACAGCTCCCAATGCTTCCAGTCTTTATGCTAAGCTTGGCCAATAAAATAAACATGACTTCAGCTCTGTACGTAGCACACATGAGATACTGATCTTCTCATCTCTCACTGAGAGAGAAAATGAATGAGCCGTTTTTCCAAAATGTTGAACTCTTCCTTTAAATGCAGAAGTAGAGTAACAGGGGAGCCAGCGGCAGTAGACGTCCTTGATTCAAGATTCAAGATTCAAGATTCAAGAGTCTTTATTGTCATTGCACATGTCAATGAAATTTTCATTGCAACCCCCATGTTAGATGGTAAGAAAGATAAGGCTAGAAAGAGTGAATAAAATTAAGATAACTACAATAAAATAAAATAAACCAACATGCAATAAAAAAAAAATATTCGTGAAGCAATTAAAAATATAACAGAATGAAAATATACTTAGGCAATAAAATATACTAAACAATAAACAATAAAATATGGAAGTGAAATGTGCAAACAGAATAAAATATACAAGCAGAATAAAATATAAAATATACACAGTGAAATGTTCCGACAGAATAAAATATGCCAATGAAACTGAAATGTGCTGATATACTAAAATGTATATAATTATAGTATATGTGTGTACATAAAAGTCAAGTACACAGAAGGTGCAGGTGGAGGTAGAGGTGTAGGTGTAGGTGTAAAGTGCGGTGTGCAGTGTTCACAGTTCACACAGTCTCTCACTGCAGTGAGGGGCTGCTGGGGGTGATAGCTCTAACAGCTCTGGGGAAGAAGCTGTCCCTCAGTCTGTTAGTGGTGGTGCGGATGTTCCTGTACCGCTTTCCTGATGGAAGCGGTACAAACAGTCTGTGGCCCGGGTGGCTGGGGTCCGTGGCGATGGATCTCGCCCTCTTTCTGACCCGACCTTCATATATAGAGTCTAGGTCAGGGAGGGGGCAGCCCACGATGCCCTGTGCAGTTTTAACCACCCGTGCCAGTTGTTTCCTCTCCTGTGCCGTGCAGCTGCCA
This sequence comes from Chelmon rostratus, assembly GCF_017976325.1. NCBI lineage: Eukaryota > Metazoa > Chordata > Actinopteri > Chaetodontiformes > Chaetodontidae > Chelmon > Chelmon rostratus. The sequence goes on from NC_055662.1 coordinate 7,739,357, forward strand.
TACCACACTGTCACACTGAGGCAGAGGGTGCTTTCAATTGTGGCCCTGTAGAAGTTAACGAGCAACCGAGAGGAGAGTCCAGCCCGTTTCAGCTTCCTGAGGAAGAAGAGCCTTTGTTGTGCCTTCTTCACCAGGCGGGAGGTGTTCATGGACCAGGAGAGGTCAGATGTGATGTGGAGGCCCAGGAACCTGATGTTGTCCACACGCTCCACCACTTCTCCGTCCATGAGGAGGGGGGCGTGATCCGTCTTCCTGGACCTCCTGAAGTCCACAATGACCTCCTTGGTTTTCCCTGTGTTCAGCACCAGGTTGTTGGCTGAACACCACTGGGTGAGCTGGTGTATCTCCTCTCTGTAGTGGGTCTCGTTGTTATCTGAGATGAGACCCACTACTGTAGTGTCGTCCGCAAACTTCACGACTGTGTTGGTGGGGTGGATGGCAGCACAGTCGTGAGTAAACAGGGTGAAGAGGGCTGGGCTGAGCACACAACCCTGTGGCGTGCCCGTGCTGAGGACCAGAGGGGATGATGTGATGTTCCCTATTCTCACCACCTGAGGCCTGTTGGTGAGAAAGTCTCTGATCCAGTGGCACAGAGACGCAGGCAGACCCACCGTGTGTAGCTTCAGCGCCAGCTTGTCTGGGATGACGGTGTTAAAAGCTGAGCTAAAGTCTACAAATAGCATCCTGACGTAGGTGTTGGGCTGCTGCAGGTGGGTCAGGGCTGTGTGCAGGGTGATGGAGACAGCATCCTCTGTGGACCGATTCCCTCTGTAAGCAAACTGAAGGCTGTCTAGGTCCGAGGGGATGAAGTCTCTGATGTACCTGAGAATAATCCGCTCAAAGCACTTCATGATTACCGGGGTCAGTGCAACAGGCCGGTAGTCATTCAGGCAGGTGATGGATGTCTTCTTCGGTACCGGAATGATGGTGGAGGACTTGAGGCACTCAGGAACCGTGGACAGCTGCAGGGACAGGTTGAAAATGTCCAGGAACACTCCTGCTAGCTGGTCAGCGCATGTCCTCAAAGTCTTGCCTGACACCTTATCCGGTCCTGCAGCTCTGCGGGTGTTGATCCTCCTCAGGGTGGATGACACCTGGTGCTGCTGCAGGACGAGGGGCTGGTGCTGCTCCTCCAGCCGGGGTAGGTGTGTGACTTCTCTGCTGCCTGATGTGTCGAAGCGGGCAAAGAATGATAATGTGTGTCTTCCTGCATCACCAGCGCTACATGGACCCACGAGGGGAAACCAAACTCTGGTGACTGACAGCAGAATAAGAAGCACTTTACTGAACATGATGTGTTCACAAAGAACTCACCAAGAGCAAAGTGATTATGAAATGTACCAGCCCAGACTGCAGCTGGACCTTATATATCATAAATTACAATCAGGTAGAAACAGCATGAAAAAGAGCCATCTTGTACTGTAATATTACAGTGGGGACAGTTACTGTGTGGTCACTATGATTCACTCACTTTTTAATGAGGAACTGATCAAAACTCACCTCAGTTTGAACTCCTCACTTTCTAACCGATCAGGGAGAATCCCCATACCAATGCGTGGTTACCATGGTTACTAAATGATCTCTCATAAAGAAATATGTCGTTTACACAAATTGCTTGGGAAAATTTTATTTTATTTTTTTATAATCAGATATATTCAGGTAATTTAACAGCAGAGTTTTTGAATTCATGCTCAAGTCATCTAGTCACTAATACAGATCCCTAAAGATGTACAGAGTTCCAGGAAAAATCCAAACATTCAACATGTGACTTACTTTCTCTGAACAAGTTTAGTGATCTGTGGCTGGACTAGTTCATATTTGTATTTTTTCCACTTACAGTTATGATGTATGCATGCCATGCATGTGCTTGCATAAATACTACTATATGTGTATGTGCCTCTGATGCATGTTGCTACTCCCCTGCAGGGACAGACTACTTACAGTGCTGTACTGTGGAGGACGCACTACAGCTGTGATCATGTTCAGAGCAAAACAAAGTGCTCTACTGACCCATGTTCCATTTTATTGCAAGTTACAAAAAATAAATAAATCTCAATTATCGACAGTCAAGGCATTGGCATTATTTTGCTTTTATTAATAACATTAACAATAGTATAACACAAAAACAGACATACATTTTCAACTTACCTTTAACAGGTGATACAGTGTCAGCTAGGCCGATAGCTGATAGTCACACAAACACACTTCTGTCACTGACAAAGGAAAAGAGCTCCTGCAGCAGAAAACACACACACCTGCACAGATACAAACACTGGTAGGCTGCACTGTAGTGCCCCATAGTGGCGCAATGTGGTCAGTGCAGCATCACTCAAAACTTCGACAAAGAGAGACAGAGTGAGAGAGAGTGAGAAAGTGTCCTGAAGAGGTCAGACTCCTAATGAACTCAAAGCAATGAAGAGGAACTAATCAAGAAAATGGAAGTAGAATTCCCTTTAATAATAATCACTATAATACAAATATACATATACATCTACCAACCAATCAAGTTTCATTTACTTTTATACATTTTCCATCATAAAATACATGTAGTGAAGACTCTGAAGAAATTTAGTAAAAGGTATTTAGTGTATTTTCAGGTAAATGGAAGTTGTCACTATATTGACATGAATGATTCCAGTGAATCATTTTTAGTGAGAAACTTGTTGTCTTCACTTAGAGACTATTTTTTTTTCCAGAGGAGCACAGAGGAGGGCTTCATCACATGGTGCAACAACAATCACCTGAAGATCAACATCAGCAGAAGCAATGAGCTTGTGGTGGAATACAATGCTTTAAATATGGATGTTGCTGCAAAGCTGCAGCTACAAACTGTAAAACATGAATGTTTGATCATTTTTCCTAGACAGTTGTGAAATCCTGTCATAATTAGTGTATGAACAAAAATGTGTTTAGAGAGGTCACAGTGACCTTTGAAAAACAAAATCTAATCAGTTCATCCTTTAGTTTGAATCTGAGGAAATTTCCTTGTTGTCAGATGGGTACTTATTATTGAAGTTGCTCGTGCTTTTCAAAAAGTCTTCACAGCACTATTTTGAACAATGAATGAAGCAGACAATTCAGCTCATACAGAGGAACAGAATCCACAGCACAGTGAGGTAACCTTAGATTAAGACTGATCAAAGTCCATCTTTTCTATGTTCTTTTATCAATGAACGATTTTATTTTTTCCGAAAAACTCAGCCATGTGAGATGAGTGAGCGTAAATCTTTTTATTGACAGAGCTTGGGCTGTGATGGCCTGAACTACATAGCGCTGACTTTCCCTCTGAAAGGAAAAAGCAGCCGAAGGCCTCCATCAGAGGACCAGCTGGGGTCGTGTGTTGTGTTTGCTGCCACCAGAGATCCTCAGGTTGAATGACGGCTCAGATAGGAAATGTTGCTTCATCATTTCATGCTGTTGGCCTTTTGTTTGGGTGGCAGTCAGACTTGAAGACCATTTAAGACCATTGTGGAGGAGGACAAAGGTCTTGTAGAGTGGGCAGGAATACCAGGCGGGGGTCCTCCCCCACTGTGACATGTACTGGTGAGCTGATGGTTGTTTAGTCCAATGCTCTCTCTAATGCAACAGCTGCTGGCTCAGTCTGAAGCCTGCTGTGTGTGCTGGATAGTGATGGACAGAGGCCATGTGATGTGTCTTCCATCTCATTTCTGTGAGGAGGAGGGAAACATGTGAATGTGCGCTAAAAGATGAAGAATCTGGAACAAGGGGAAAAGTGTTTGAGTGTTTTGTCCTCAAACCCACATGTTGGTCTTTCAGCAGTGGGGAAAAGTGATTCTTTCAGCACCGTGGACAGCTCCAGGCACTTTGTGTTGAGAGGTGAAGGCTCTTTCCTCCCTCAGCCTGAGACTGACACATTCCTCTCCATAAGACATAAAGACAAAGTCCAATCCATTCCTCACATGTTAGCTCTTGTGTTTGACACTTTTGAAAGACAGTAACTAAGCTATGATTGGACAGTTGCTGTTTGGAGGACGGGTTTAGCAAAGGGTCATTTGGTCTCATTCCACCTGTTTTCTTTGGCACTAGGAAGTAACAGGAGTAATAACCCTCGTTCTCCTCACCTGGTGGGACTCTGGTGTAAATCTTCCTGTTTCCAGGAGCTCCTTACAACTCTGTCATCAGAGCGGCTGTCTCTGTCTGTGATGACATGACGATCTCCAACACCCTGCTGAATGGTGGGGGCGGGCTGGTGACCCTTTTGTAATAAACTTTGCTACGCGTTCATGGAAAGCAGACTGAGCAGCGCTCTGAAAGCGGGCTAACAAACATCTGGGGAGCCTCTGTGGTCGTTTCTGACAGTCAGTGAAAAGCCCTCTCCACCACCATGTGAGCCGAGTGTGCACACAAGAAGTGAATCTTCAGCTGACACACTGCGTGTGTGTGCAGTGGAGGCTACGTGTGTGGGAAATGTATGCTTCAACAGTTGCAGGATACTCAGTGTAAGTAATTGTCACTGTGTGGAAACTGCTCTTTGTTGAGAGGTGGCTGGCTCTGAACAGCACCGCTGTGTGCAGCTCAAAGATGGGGCTGTCCACTAATACTGTTCTGATCTGTTCTGGAAGCTGGGCCATGTGAGAGAGGGTTCCTCTTCAAGGTTGAAGCTCACACATTTAGCCCAGTCATCATCCTCCTCCTCCACAAAGGTGTCCTTTCTCTGCTTGTTTGTCCATCACGACAGGCATGCTCAGTAGGAGCATGTCATCTAGGAGAGGCTAGTGCAGGGTACGAGAGTGCCAAAGGAAATTTTCACTGCATTTGAGCACGGGGACAAACGTAATAGCAACAGCTCTTAGAGGGCGAAGGAGACTCATATTTTGTGACTTCTTTACTGTCTGAGTTAAGGGAGCATCTTTACCCTCAGTCATCTTTTTAGATTGAGTCGAGTGTTCACAGAAAGAGAATACGGATTATGAATGCTTTAATTGTTCATCTTAACGTGTTGAACTGCAGAACAGATAATAGCAGTGAGGTGCTGATCAATCATTTTGCGATGCAGTATTATTTTTCCTCTGGATGGAGTCCACATTCATGGCTTTATTTGGTTTTATTTTTGAAGTGATCAGTGTTTCTGTACTTGTTGTGCCGTCAAGTTCAATGTGCCATTGTAGAAAAACTGAATTGACCACAGTCAGTAACTTAAGAGGCTACATCAGTCACTGATTCATGGCTTTTTCTTCCTTCAGATCGTCTGACTAGCATGTGTGGCGTTCACTGGCTTGCCAGCTTTCTCCAGATGTTTTATGGAGCAACAGTTGTTTTTTCTGAGCTCTACTAGACCAAACTAAAGATTACAGAGGATGTTGTGCATTGACGCAGCGACCAGGTGAACCTGCTTTATCTCTTATTCTGTCTTCAAACACTGATGTTAGATGTCCTTTGACCCAGTTTATCCAGGTGTTATAAGCCTACAGGTGCTTACTTATAACTTTATGTAAATTGAGGATGAGTGTGTCCTATCTAATGTAGATTGCCATATGTCCTCTGAAAGTCCTATATTAAGCTCTGAAACGGATTCAAGGAGAGAGCTTGGCGGTGGTGAGGGAAAGTGAGCTGAGTATGACAATACAAAGTTGCAAGTATTTGAAGAAATGAGATTTAGGGAATTTAAATTGTAATCTGCTCAAATGATGCACTGGTATCATCAGCATATAGGTCTTTGAATGTAACTAATCCATTCTGAGTCCAGATATCAAAGGATCCATCTATAACAGAGCGTTTAAACATATTGTTTCTTGCTATGGGGGCGTTGATTGATAGATTATTAAGTGAAAGAGCTCGTCTGAACTCTGTCCAGACCTTCAAAGAATGCCTAACCACTGGGTTCATAGAGTAACTGCATATAGGTTCAGGGGGTGGGAACTTGGAGCAAAGCAAAGCAAAGCATGTAAAGAGGCAGGTCCACATGACAAGTTCTGTAACTGTATCCATTTTGGGCAGCTATCATGTGATGGGTTAAGACAATGTAACATAGCGTGTATATTAGCTGCCCAATAATAGCATTCTCCCTCGTGGCTTTAAGGTTGTCACAAAACTTTCTAAACACTTTCTGACAGTCGGCAGACACTTAATGACAAACTTGTTGGAGGCTTCATTATAATATAATACAATATTCTCACTTACAGGTGCGTGTCTGTGCTGCACATATATGAACCTGTTAGCTCTGCTCCCTGCTATTGTAATGTTCCTCTTATATTCTCTGTTCAGCTTCATCTCCTAAATTTAAAACTGGCCTTAACAACTTGTATAAATGCGTTTTTAAAAGTGCTTTCAGTATTTTTACATTGAATCAAATCTTATGTGCTGTAAGAGCTTCATCACACAAAGAGCTGTGAAGGAAAAGTTCACAGAATCATCATTTGTAATGGATTCAAGACCCAATACTAAAATGGAGCGGACTTAAGCGCCACCTGCTGTTGAAGAACAAACAACCTCCACCAAACACTGCTGAGTATTTCACTGCAGGAGACGAGAGCCATGTTGTGCACCAGGTGTGCTCAGTTCCTACAGACGGACAAGTAGAAAAGAAAAAGTGTGGTAAAGCTCAGTGTAAAAAAGACCACAGGGAGCATTTTCCACGTGTATCACTCTGTTCAACAAGGAATAAAATGCTGTTAACATGGACAGGGGATTTAAAAGAGAGGCAAAACTCAAAATATCTTGTTCATTAATAAACACACACTGCTCTACATTTATTAAAATGTTCTTGAAAATGGCATAAGAACAATCAAACATATTGAATTTACAGCAAATTAAGAAAACTGGATGACCATGAAATTTAAGATGGAATAATTTCATGGTGATAGAGATGAAGAGAAGAGAGAAGGAAGTGTGGCCACAGTACAGAACTCCATAGGGATTTCTCTTAATTCTGTAGCAAGCCAATTCATCTGCTGAGAAATAACACATGCCAACTTTCACCTGTGGTATCTTTCACCATGGCGACAGCTCTTTGCACACACTCAGCTGTCTTGCAGTAAATAAAACACAAAAACTAGCCACCAAATGTCCACCTTTTTATGTTGAAAGCACTTTAACCAGAGCTCAGTTCAGAGCTGCAGGCCTCTCTTCATTACAGCAGCCCAACAGCACTGAAACTTACAAATTCATAATAACAGAATAAGAATAACATCATTGTTTGGTTCCTGTTGAATTCCAGGTTTGTGGAGGAATCTCATGTTTGTTTCAGTTTGGATCTCAGTCTCGGTTTCTGAGTTTCACTGTGGAGGCTCAGCCTGGTTACTGTGCTGTGCTCCAACTTCAGCATTTCCCTCTCATATAGTCTGGTTAACAATGTCAGCTGCATCTCCTCCATGTGGAGCTCCGATGCCAGTGCATCATTCTGTGATGGATTTCAAAACGGCAAATTTAACATGACTTCCAACAGCACTGCCCTCTTTCTCAAGATCAAACAAGTGGATTTATCCAACTCTGGACTTAATTTCTGTTAATTTTACTCAGATGGAAAGTCAGTAATTGTCAGTGCAACATATTTAAAGGTTCAAGGTAAGATCAGGTTTTTTTCAGCTACATTAGCAGGTTTGCTACAGTTTCTTAATAACATTAGCATCACTGCATGACATCACGTAGTTTATTCTTATTTAGATCATTTGTAGCAGTTAATAAAATACCAAGCAAAGTGCAGATTTCTGATGGCATGCTTAGAAAAACTGTGGGAATTTCAATTCTAATGTATTTAAACATGTTTTCGAGTAGAATGAATGAGTAAATGAAGTAAGTCCATCACAAAGACATGTTAGTTAAGGTTATGAAACAGACAGAAGACAAAGCTTTTACTTTGGTCAACAGCAGGTGTAAAGGATTAAAATGCATTCACAGGAAATAGAAATAGCATAAAAAAACATTAAAATGTCATTGAGACTATTGTTCAGTTCATTGCTAAAATCACAAGTTATATGTGAATAGACCCCAATATATCTTTTTTAAATGTATTGTCTTAAACATTGATTTAAATGCCAATTTTATTGTACTGTATTGTGATTGTGTACTTGTTATACTCATACGGGTCACTAGAGGGCGCAGAGTGCTTGGGAGAAACCAAAAGCCTACTTGAGGGTAAACAAAGCAGAATAAATCCTGCAGTGGAAGTGCCAAAGTTTTCTGTCTCTTTGTTTGAGTGCATGGTTCATGCAGAGCTCCTCACAGTGACATGGCAAAAGGAAGAACGTAAAGTCGCAATCATAAAGATGATATGGGAACAAAAGAGAGCCAATGATTTAAGACACAGCTTATAGTAAATGACAATTCAACATTCCTGACCAGAGGAGGAAAGGAGCAAAATATCCAAACAATATTTAACACGAGCAGAGGATTGACCTTTGAACTCCAGTGTCCATGCAGCCTCCTCTTGGAACTGCAACTTGAACACACAGTTGGAGGTGAAGCTTGGGTGGATGACATCACAGTTGACATGGCTTTCAATGCTGATCATCCAACGTCCAGCTGTGACTTTGTCACCAGCAGCTAATGCAGACAACAAATATAGTTAATGTCCCAAAAGGCATTTTTACGGTAAAGGGATACGTTACAACACACTCAATGAATTTTTGATCGGTACATTTTTGCTTTTTGGTTATTGACATCGAGTATTATAAGCTATACTGCTGCATTACTTTCCATGACTTGGGATGACAAAAACAATGCTGATGAGACAACTTAATTCATGGAAGAGCACAAAATTTTATGAGACAGATATAGAAAGAAAAAAACATTTTAAATCAGGTTCATTCTATAACGCAAATTTAAAATAATTAGTATATTTGCAGTATATTAGGTATGTTTTAAATAGTCCCATTTTAGCACAGTCAAGTACACTTAATACAACTTAAGTTGGACTTTTGTCCAACTCAAATACTATTTATGTGTACTAAGTAACAAACTAGTTTTTCCAGTTGAGCAAGTACACTTTAGTATGCTCAACATACTAGTCTTTACTCTATTTTAGTGTATTTTTTTCATTAGGGTGGCCTTTAATAATATGGAAGTGCCTGAAAAGACAAACAAATATTGATGTCCCACATCAGCCAAAGACTTCGTCTTTTAGTGTGATCAAAGTCTAATCTAATGGAAAGGTGTCATATTGTTAATGCACAGAAGTTAATGGCCACACGTCCAGCTCTGTAATCACACAACCATCCTGATGTGAACACTGGCAGGACATGGGAACCTTTTCCATCTCTGCCCTCTGTCACATTTGATGTGAGCGTGGCAGAAGGTGCGGACTAGACAGGTGTTCATTTCACCATGAATGAGACACACAGCAAATCTGATTCTAGTTCCATCTCAAGGTGATAATTTAAATTTCACCAAAAGACACCTAATGCCTTTTATTAAATCCCTTCAAAGTCTTCATTACATATGTTATATGACTTTGGTCAGACATGGATGTAAATGCAACTTGACTGGTTGGTGAAGGCAAATAACCACAAGCTGGTAATACTAGTTTTCATTCTGGAAAAATCTGCTGATTATTTTCTCCATTAATTATTTTATTGCTTTTTCATAATTGTGAAAATGGTAAGAAATGCTGTCGCCATCACCCAGAGACCAAAGAGACACCTTCACAATACTTGTTCTGTCCAACCAACAGTCCAAACATCAAAATGATTCAAAATAAATTGAAATGATTCAAATAGTTAACATGACAAATAGTGAATCATCACATTTGTAAATGTGTTTCTAATGTATATAGTAGCCTAGTTTTGAATAAAATGACATGTGTGCATCTGTTGTTGTACCTGTGCTGCTGTGACATGATCCCTCCACAGGATCAATTAAGTTAATCAGTTATCGTTTATTGTGTCTATTCACAAAGTCAGGAGACACATTCTTATCGAAATGGTTTTTAAAAGTTTAGTAGACTATTTAGTAAAATTAAAAGAAGGGAAAGGGAAAGAAAATGTGGGGAGGGAAGGGTGGAGGGGGTTGGGACAGCAGGGGGAAGAGGGGTTAGGGAAGGGGTGAGGGGTAGAGGGAGTTTAGGTCGGAGCGACAGCAGTGGTCCGGGTCAGGATCAAGGATGGAGGACAATGAGGGATGAGGGAGCTTTTTTTTATGAACGACGCCAGCTCCAGAAGCTCTTCTTCTGCTTGCTTTCCTTCAACAGCACCTGAAAAGAGAAATACAGCAAGTTTTTATTTCACTCCCAAAAGTCTGAAGTCTTCCGAAACAAGCTGCTAGAATCCAAAAGATAAGCCAAGGCAGTGGACCTGCAGCTGCTGAGGAGCTGGATGTTCTCCTTCATTTCTGCCTGCTCGTTGTACCAGATGTTTTCTTCTACGAGGAACATCTCCTCCAGCTCTCTCTTATCTTGCTGCCACTGCAGTGCTCTCCTTTCTCAGCTCTCAGAGAATGTAGAGAGCTCCTTCTGGAAGCTCTCTGCTCTAAAAGGAGCAACACGCCCCTGCGGGGCTACACAAACGTTACGAGAGATCATGAGATCAGATTTTCGACATGAAATGAACAAAGTCTTAGAAACCAGTGTGTGGGTAATGGACATTGTCTGAGGTGCAAAGATGTGAGCCAGCAGGAACTGGACTACCATCAGAGGTTCACGTTTAGGCTTTGTTAGCTTTTCCTGAGTTTTTGCTTTAGAAGGAAGATCTACAGCTACCTTTTTATATATTACTGAGTGTCACAGTTTTTACATTTGCTGTTTGCCACTTGTTGATCATTGTTTTCAGTTTAAGTGGTATGATTTAATGGAGAGCTTACTGTGAATGCCTCAGACATGCAGGTTAAGACTGATGATTTATGTTACTAGACTTCACCACTAGCCTGAGTCTAAATGATGTAGTTCAGAGAAAACAGTGCCAGAGTTAGCAAATGACACAATAATTTGGGATTTGAGAGACAGATGGAAGAACAGTTTGTGTTGTAGTTGATACATTTACAACTTGTGTTTGTTGAAACTTGAAAGCATTTGCTATTCATCTAACCTCCTTAACACACTTGCAGAACAACCAGTCCCACTGTTTTTTTGTTTTTTTTTTGGAGAAAACACCACTTGTGGACATCAGTGAGATGCACAGAAGGGTCCAAAAGAAACTGAATTAGGCTGCAAATATACCAAAACTGGCTACTTTGATTTTTTATAACAGGAATATTTTATTACCTGTTATGTTCACATAACTACTGCTGTTCCAATGAACTATATATATTTTTTTCATTTTTTTTTATTTTTGAAATTACATTACCAAAGCAAACAAAACATTCATTTCAAAAAGTCAACAGCAATATTTCAGTTATCTTACTGAACGTCGATTTGTAACAAAACAAGTACATGTCACATAATAGTCCCATCTTGTTACAGTTTATGTATATTTCAGTTTACAGTTATGTAATTCAAATTGCAAGCACTATTTTACTGTTATTGTTATTCACCAAAAGGCAGCATGGCATTGTCAACTGTTCCATAAACCTGTAGATGGATTACTATTCAAGGCTCCGTGCTGTAGCAAGTTATATAAAACTGTAGTTCAGTTGAAACCAGAAATGGCCCTGCAGGCAATGGTTGGGACCTAGGTGTGCTGACCTCTGGCATTGCATACTGATTCTAGGAGGTTTACAACCCCACTCACACTATTTTCTGCCCCACCTGGTTTTGGGTACAGCAGAGCTTTAGTTTTCATTGGAGGTCTAACAGGAAACAACATTTTAGTCTTATTAATGACAGATAAAAGATTTCTTTGTCTCAGAGGTCAGAATATGGGTTACGTGTTAATGTCAAACCCTGTGATTGCTGCAGAGTTCTTCTAAATTGTATCCTAAATGAAATGCAAAACTAGCATAATAGAGTTTGCTGCATGGAGGAAGACACTCAGGACCTGGTCTACATCTATCTTTAGTGCTAGAATTACTTTTTACTATGCAGCGGTGAGGTATTTTTAAACGCGGGGGCCTCTGATCTTTAGCAGCACCTGAAGGCACCACGCAGGAAGCGCAGCGTGTTGACGTCACAGACATACGTGCTTGTGCTCCACCTCAGCAGAGGAGACCATAATCATCCAGTCATCGGTGTGCATCCATGTTGCAAGTCAGCGGTGGAGCGCAGACACCCTGCGGCAAAGACACAGGAGGGTCCGGGTGATCGCTGCTGCTGCCTGCTTCGCCTCCTGAACTCTCTTGGTTTTCCTGACTGTTGTCGTCATTTATTTCGCTTTTCGGAGTCCTCTCCTCCCTGAGCACCGGGGGATGGGGGAATGAGCAGCACCGACTCCCCTCCGCCTCCTCTTCCTCCTCCTGCGCCTCCTTCCGTCGGTCTCCGTGTCCCCCGTCAATCGTCGGAGCCCTGGCCAGGATGCGGGCCCCGCTGCTCGGGCAGGCTGCGGTGTTTGCGGCCCTGTTGGCGCTGAGCACCTGCTTGACAGGTAAGGAGCCGCATCCACCTGCTGCCCTTCATACACAGGCTGGTGCTGTGAGGCTGCAAATGGCCAGCATGATCACCCACTGCTCAGGTGATGATGTTACTGTACTGTTGCTACCGGTATTTACAGTCACTCTGTCATTCATCCTCTGTGATGTGGCTGTATTCTGCAGATTTCAGTATCCCCTGAGGGGCCTTCACTGTTTATGACCCTAATAATTGACTTAGACTAATTGATCATATTTAGTGATATGTATTATTTCCCATGGTTGTAGTCTGCATTTTATTTCAGTGGGTTAGTCAGTTTATGGCACTCAGCACAGTGAGTGTATGATGACCTCTTAATGGCTGATTGTATTTTTTGTATCTCTTTTGTTATGAGAACTATAATTGTCTAATGTTTGTGTAGAAAGTTCAGTTTTTTTAGAGGATGTATCCCAAATTGTTACAGAGAATAGAGCTGGATCGATTAAGCAATTAATTAGATCCTCAATGAGTCTATTCTTATTTCTGTTTTTTGTTTTTTTCCCTCTGTTTCTGAGGTCTAGTGTTATAATAAAATGAGTGCTCGAAGCATTACTTTATATTGTTTAGTAGATTGACAGAAAATAAACCGATAATAGTTTTGATAATCATTCACTGACCACCGAAATAATTCACCAGCTTATAACCGTTGTATGGTTGCAGCTTCTAAAATGTTTTAGATCACTGTAAACTGAATATCTTTGGGTTTTGAACTGTTGCTGGGAAAACAATCAGTCCATGAGCTGAGAGCACTCGTTTATAAAATGTCAGGAAAGAATGGAAAATGATGTGGCGCTCTCCTCAAACTGCTTGCCTCGTTTGATCATTTTCTGCCGATTGCTTAATCAGTGAATCGTTTCAGTGCCAGATGAATGGATATAAAAGTTATCATTAGTTATAGTTGTCATGTATACCTAATATTAAAATCCCCATTATAGGACACAGCTAACTGTTGCATGTTCTATATGTCCGTTCAGCTGCTTTTAGACACCTTTTCCATCCCGTGACGTGTGCTGTCGTGCCTGGGAGATCACACAAGAGAAATAACACTAGGTTGTGAGGTGGGAAGCGGATGATTCAGTGGCAGAGAAATGGATGGAACACAATGTTTTCAGGGTGTGTCAGCGAGTGTGCGAGTGCCATCGCCTGCGTTATCACAGCAGAGTCGGCCTGGTTGTCCTCAGAAACACATTCCCGCTGTCAGAGCTGGAGAGCTCTCCCTCAGCGGCCTGGATGATTGGATTTAACATCGCCCAGTTTGTTCTGAGATGTGCACAAACCCCCCCGTTATTTTATTCAGCATGAAAACAGCTATAGCATCATCACATCGTGATGCAAACACACCCACCAGAAGCAGCATGTTAGGCATCCTGTAACGCCACTGTACGACTCGACCACTGAAACCCAGATAATTACGTTCTTTAATACAGGGTGATACATCCTGAGTATCAACTGACCAGCAAGGGGCCACAGTACAGTTCCTGCGCAGTCTGCTGGAAATTAACTAACGAAAGCCAGATCAGAAGGTTTTAGTGCATCTGTGGTCACAGATAGACAAGACTCCTGGATGATGTCTGATATTCAATAAAAGGCCAGTCCGGATCACACAGATCAGTGAGACCTTAGATTCCCCACCAGTGTGACTCAGTCCTGCACTCTGAGCCTGGACACAAACCCCTGCAGGTGTGTCATCATGAGCCTTCCCACAGTGCAACAGTGCAGCTCATGAGTGGGTTTTTAATAGTTTTCACACGACAGTGGATCTCTATGCCAACCCTCTCTGTGGGGGAGGGGCTTTGATCGGGCAGGTATAGGACATATCAACAGGGACAGTCTCTGAGAGGAGGCTTAAATGTTAGTCAGGCTTTTTTAAAATTGAGTTCATTGGGTTTGGGAGGTGGAGGTCTGGGCCTCTGGCTTGGCCCTGGTCCCTGCTGAGCTGAAATCATGCTTCCACTCGGCTATTAAACCCCACATAACCTGATTAAGGCCTGTGTTGTGTAAAGGAGGCCACTGCTGCTGTCGACTCAGTCTGCTGGACGCTCTGTACTGCTGCTCTGCACAGGTTCAAAACGATAAGAACGCTCTGTGCAGCAAAAGGCCTTTTCACAGGATGACTCGTGGCTAAAAAGCCAAAAAAGAATTGAATAATCATGTTTTTGAAGTGAGAAGTGTAATATTTTCATGTGTTCAACAGTGTGTTCAGTGCCTACCTGCTGTCAAAGCAGCAGAAAGCTTTTAGAATAACACTGATTTACATTCAGCTCTTTGTTAGCCACACTGGCAGCGTAGCTCAGTGCTAATGTCCATCTGTCTGTCTGTCACGAGCAGGTTGACATTTGTGGTTTAAGGATCAATAGATTTCAGTGGATTATATGTGAGTTAAGGGGTTTTTATGGAGTAAAACCCCGTAAAACCTAACAAATATTAAGTTAGCCGTCACTGAGTTTTCACTGGGGCACATTGCCCTTTTTGATACATTGGGCATACAGCATATATTACAACACATTCATTTCTACAGTATTTATCATACATCCCACTCCCTTATTATCATTGTCATCATTATTGGGTAATATATTTGGTATTTTAGTGTAAAAAGATAAGGTTTCATAGTGTGTGATGATGAGTGTGTGACCTCACATGGCAGTTTGATATTTCGTCTCTTTGCTGATGGTACGTTATGGGCACAGCGTAGTGGAGGACAGATGGTTTACATCTCTCTTAGTCTGACTTCTGAACAGCAGCTGCTCTGAACCTCCTCCTGTCTCCTGGGAGACAGATCAGCTTTATCAGCACACCTCTACCAAGCAGGGTGACTCTCTCACTCTCACTTTGAACGTCTCACCTATTAGCAGTGATCCTCTCTCGCCCTGTGAGGTCACCCATAAACCGCCTGTGACTGACAGTGAGCCTCACACGGCTCTGCACTCAGACATGGCTGTGTGTCAAGCTGTCTGTCCATATGTCCATCTGGCAGGGACAACACAGGGACTGTGCCCTCAGTGGCCTGATGAGTTCCTCATTGAAGAATACTTTGGCAGCATTACATATGCGATTGTTTACATGTTTATATGAGGGCACTATTACTTTGTTGGCTGGATCGGTTCGGTTTGGGCATGAAGAGTGAGATTGGTCTGAGTTAGGGAGTTTGTGTTGAAAATTCAAAAACTGAAAATAATGAAACCTGCAAATTCTGCAATTTCTTGTTTTTTTTCTTGTGGTTCTAGAGACAGCAGTGTGGATCTGTCAGTCTGCTGGTCTGCCGCTGTGGTCCAGACTCAAATATCTCAGCAGTTATTCGATGGACTGCCGTTAAATTTCATGACAGTCATAGTCCCCAGAGAATGAATCTGACTTCGCTCTGGTGTTTCAGGCTTCAGTTCAGTCAAATATGACTCACTGTACCCCGGCACAGTTCATTTAGTGGTCTCATTATTTTCTCTTGTGAGCCCTCAGAGCAGTCAGCGGTGCTTTGTCATATGTCTGCAGAAGTTTGGTTCATCTCTGCAGAACTGACACAAGGGCTGTGCAAATGGTGCAGATACACAGGGCCTGTCAGCGCCTGGTAGGGCGTCTGTCCTTCCTGAACCCAACATGTTAGCTGTGGCTCAGGTAGCAGAACAGGTCGTCCATTATTCATGGGGTTGGTGTTTGATGATGTGTCCTTGAGCACAAGGATGCCGGACATCAAATTGTCAGTGTGCCTGCAAACAATTAATCCAGGTCCATTCTCCATTCAGCATCCATTTAATGAACGTTATACTTCATGTTTCATAACAGCAAGTTTTTAGAGGAAAAATATATCCAAGTATATATTTAGAATATATTTAGATATTCCAGTTATTATTATAGCAAACTATTTTTTCTATATATATTTTATTGTTGAACAAGTTTGCATATTTTACTATTGTTACATTATTAGTTGTAGTAGTTTAGTATTACTAAGATAATATTTTTGTAAACATTTCTGTAAAATATTGTATAATTTGCCAATAAGTGCCTCCTGGGTTAATGTTGTCTTGTAATACATGTTGATCTGCTGGAGTGGGATCGCTTGAGTCACTGAGACAAGGAGAAACACTATTTGTGCACATTAGTGGCTGAGGGCAGAATGTGGCAGGTTGTCAGATTCGCTGGATCTGCTTTCAAAATGGATTCCCCACATGCTATTACTGTGTTTCTGTAGCCAGTAGAGCGCTGAAAAGACATTTGCATGGTTCATTCCTTGTCAGTCCATTTCATCTATGGGGTTCCTGCATTTCTTACACTGATGCCATGGTAACAAATGCCAACATGACAGCTGAATATCAGAAAGATTGTCGTACATGTTGTTATTTTAGCTTTGAAAACAACAAGCGATGAGCTGAAACAATGTCTGAAGTGTTTTTGTGTATACGTGGCTAATGTTGTTAGAAGGTAAGTTGCACCACTCTACCCTGTGAGTGTTAGGTTTAGGGTTGGACTGTGCGACAGTATAAACACTGTTTCCACTGCGGGAGACCCTTTGTGCAGTGGTGCCAAATGTTTTTACACTTCAGATCTACTTTTATGTTTCCAAAGATGTACCAGTTTTAAATCCCAGTCTCTGTCCCATGAGGAGATGCATACAGCTACTGTTGTGCAGCAAACTTGTTTTCCATTTCATCTTCATTATGTTTTTAGGAGAAAAACAATTATTTTTGAGTACGCTGTCTTTGAGGTGGATTAAAAAGCACAATGCAAATCATGCAGAATCATCTGATGATCTGTTTTTCAGCATATCCTGTGACCAGTCTTATCTACAAGTTCTTTTCATGTCACCTATGACCGTCTGTATAGTGCTGACCTGAGGTTATTCATGCCTACAGTGGCAGGGAAGGAAAATGTGTCAAAAACAATGATTTTAGCGTGTTTATTGGTGGTTTGATTATTGAGTATTATTCTTGGACATTTGCTTGTAACTTAGGTGCTTTGTTCATATAATGTCAAATATTTTGCAATACAGTTGAAGAGCAAGCTGCAGTTTTGGTATGCAGGAGAAAAACGATGCTTAATCCAGAATCCAGCTGGGACTGTATTTTTTTGGAAAACTGGACCAGATTGTGGTCAGAATTCTTCAGAAAATGCTGGAATCTCAATACCAGGTATTCAGCCCAACTATAGAGTGTGGTCCAATGTTTGCAAGCTAAAAAGAAACTAGTGTAGTTAATGTCATCCACGTGGATCACATGAAAGTCTTTACTTCTTCTAAATCTTTTTCGATCTTTAAATTGTATTTGAATGAAATTGTGCCATCCATAGCAGTTACATTATGCTTTAAAAGTGATTATATGCATTGCACATTGCACCGTCGATTAGTCTGCAGACACGTCTCCTCTGTATAGCTGCACTCTGCAGCGTCTGTGTGTGTCGGCAGTGTCATTGTCAGGGCTGTGAGAACATACCCAGCATCAAAGCTCCCCCACTGCCTGACATGTCAGTGAATGTCAGAACCAGTCGCAGCAGAGAAATGGAAGAACATTGAGATGATGCTATTGCATTCAGGGGGCTGAGACTCCATCCAGGTCAGTTTGTCTGTTTTTCTGGAACACTGCATCAAGACAGGTTTGAAATTATTGTAATGATTTAACACTTGATAGGTTCAGTCGGCAGCAGCCCACTGTAACGATGATGATTCATTAAAATACACTTCATCATAACCATCCACCGACACCCAGGATCCGGTTATTTAAAAAGACGAAGAGTGACTCAGATACATTGATCAAAGTGTTCTAACTGATGCTGCAATAAGGTCTCTATTTCTGCTTCTGAATTTACTCGTAGCCGTCTATTTTAAGAGGACTTCCTGTGACCCAGCCACGAATGGATGGAGCTGCTTAATTTCTCAGGATGTGAATCAGAAATAGATAGTGGCGTTATTTGAATTTCTTCTATCATAATTGTGTTTTGACTCATCCAGACTTGCAGCACGGCAGGGATGTCTTCTTCAGCTGATGCTGACCCGTACCAACAGTCTTCATGCTACAGGTTGAGAATTTGTCACCATGTTGAAGCTCATCAGAAAAAAATTGCTTCCTATGATCAAACATACAGACACAAGTCTGACTAGAATTGATATCAGCTGGAAAAATATTGATTGGTTAGTAGAGAAAAATCAGCTGTTTTGAAAGTCCAATCATTTGCTGTCATCACAGCAATCACCCCTTCTCTAGTGTTAGGACGGTAATTCAACTAGTTTCCACTTTGTGAGTGGTCGGCAGTTAGCCTGCTTGGTAGCTTCAAACCTAACAGCACAGTTGGCCCTTCTTAGTCGCGAACTAATTACTGATATTTATAACCAATGCTGTCTGATGAACAAAGGAAAAGAAAACACAGATACAATTTCCCCAAATATGTCCAAAACTTTTGAGAAATGGGAAATATGCACAATATTTTTAGGATTATTATAGTTTGTATTTTCTTACAAAAATGTTCAGGTTGACTTTAAAGACACAACATGTGTTGAGCTGCAGAGTCGCTTTATAATTCTGTGGTTGTCATGTTCGGCATTTATTTAACTGTTAACATAAACGTATTGATTAGTGCAGCTTTAGGATCAAGAAAGAAACCTTTTAACAAATTCTACTCTAATAATAGTAATACTGGGCATTTATAAACCACCTTTCCTGCCTGCAGCGCTGCCCATCGGAACAGGCACGAGTCAGACGTGGAATATATGCAACAGTAGTGGCCGTAAAAAGCCTGCATCTGCCAAACTCTGTCCACATCCTCTAAGAACGTGGCATTCAGTACAGCCTTGAGATGAAGTGAAAGAGAAAAGAGAGAGTGAACGTATTTCCTTTTCTCTGACCAAACACAGGACAAGAGGTTGCTAGGATACTGTGACTTAAGAAGAAAGTGTATTTGACACTGGCATTGGTGGTCAGAGACTCGTAGAAAACGCTTAATATAACACATACTCCATTTTTGAGATTTCCTTGATAAAGCTGCTCTGCAGTCAGCTTTATTTGAATGTGGATTTGTTCAAAGCAGTGCCTTCAGAGAGCAGAAAGTTTTCACAGTCACTGTCCAGTTTGTGCAACAGGTGCACACAGAACTGACTTTTGGTTATTCATGTTGGCTCATTGACACTTAAACAGTGCAGGGGCTTCTTTTGTATATGCTCTATGTGTGGCTCAAACAGTAAATAAGCAGTAAAAGATTTTTTTGGATTATTATCAGGTTATTGTTTCAATTCTAGAATCCCTGTACCCTGTTTTCACCCCTGCTGTGTTAGTGCTTTCTCATGATGGAGTTTCCTGCAAATGCTACTCATGCATTTCACTATCTTGAATGTCACTTGTGCTTAAATGTTTGCAGTAGATGGATGCAAAGTGTTCTTTCATTACGTTCACTGAGGTGTTATCTTAAGCCTATAGACAGCCATATGTTTCAACCTTCTTGTCCGTGAATTCTATACTGACTGCGGGCAGCACCTTCATGTCAGGCACACGGTATCAGTGTGGTCTTCACTGTGGCTGAGAGAAACAGAGGAGCTCAGTGTCCCAGTGCGTTCTACTCTCCATCATCCAGCTGTAAAGCTTTGCATAGATTAGCCACTGCTGTTGTAGTCTCCAAGGGCAGGCCATTGTACATGTGAATGAGGTGTACATTTTGATAGCTGCTTCAGCCGTGGCATTAATCATAGTGCAGCAAGGACCACTACATAAATGCATGCACCTATACATACTATTACTTTTTCCTACTTACAAAAGAGTAAGTAGTAAGAAGTATTGAATATTTCATTGTGCAAATTGTGCAAACGTATGTGTCCTATTCTAAAGAATGTCTGTAAATAGCTGTGAATGGTGGGGACCATTGCAAATGAGACGCTGTTTTGGAAGCATGTTGTACTGCATAGAGGTGTCTTCTTTAATTCCACAGAGATTTGCACATCATGATCATGATCATAGCAACCGTCACATTTTCCCCATGCTTTTGTGGTCCCTGCCTTTTTTCTGCTTGACACACCAGCCTGAGACAAACCTCCCATCCTTGACTTGTGCATCTGTGCGGTGACTCACCGCCTGATGATGTCACATCTCCTCAGTTGCCATGGCAGTCGTCATGGCAACCACTGTCTAGATTCCCGTAGTGGAGACGAGAGCGATTCTGACGAAGAAGCTAAAGGGGTTAATATCGATGGCTGGGTCTAATTATTTTCCGTGTGGCATAGGGGAGACGTCTCGAGGCTCTGCAGGATAAAGAGTCCGGCTTTATTCTTTTCTGCTGCACACCGGGGTCGGGCTTAAATGTCTTGTGGTAATGAAGAAATGCTGTGAGAAGTAAATGGATGCACTGTCACACCATAACAAGTGCAATAGATACTCCCTGTAGGGAAGCACATGCAGCAATATGATTCTCAGTGAGAGTACGCCCATTTTATCTGACATAAATCATAGGACTTTAAGTATCATTACAAGGACGAGAATATTATGATTTATATTACTAGTTGTTTGCTCTCTGATGATTTGGAATTGAAGGTATAATTACCATTGTTTTTAATGATGACAATGATGATGATCTTTATTGCATTCATATAAAAGTAAGAATTAAACATTTCAACAAAGAAATAGTACAACCAAAAGTAAAAAAAAAACAACTGTTCAATAAACATTTATTTGCAATACCAAAATTACAAAACTTAATAGCAAGATTTAAATGGTTTGTCTCAAGATTTTGAGCAACAGTTTAACTTAGATATGCTTATCTGTTTTTTTCAGAGAGTTAGACAACACTTTAATAATTAATGTCTGTATGTATGCTAAAGCGACGTCAACCTGCTGTCTTGCATGCAAAACTACAGAGCATTCACAGGTAAAAAGGCAGCTCGTCTGGTCAAATGGACCATTGCCCTGCGAGGGGCCTACAGGCAAAAACCTCGAGCAGAGCCAGGCTCTGGGTAGGGGGACATCTGCCTCGACTGGTTGGTTTGCAGAGAGACAGAGT
Organism: Chelmon rostratus; assembly: GCF_017976325.1. Classification (NCBI taxonomy): domain Eukaryota; kingdom Metazoa; phylum Chordata; class Actinopteri; order Chaetodontiformes; family Chaetodontidae; genus Chelmon; species Chelmon rostratus. Next base: position 7,760,751 of record NC_055662.1, read on the forward strand.
GAGAGAGATGCACAACTCTAACAGCAATAGCAGCTATAGTAATAACAGATATTATACTACTTGCATCTATTAATATATGATATGCCCCAGCATATAACAGCATTAATAGGGGCTTGTCCGAGGCAGGCCAGAGCCAGCCCTAACCCTAGGATTTTTCAAATAGGAACAGTTTAAGTCTACTCACACTTGTAGAGATGGTGTCTGCCCCCCAGACTGAACCTTAAAGGATGGTTCCACAGGAGAGGAGCTTGATAGAAGTTGCATGTTGCGTATTCATGAGCAGGCCATCCCATAGTTTCAGCCAGCAGTGCCTCTCCATCCTTGTGTGTCTTGTTTGTCGATGGTTTTAATGCTGTAGTGCCATGACCCGACTCAACAGTAGGGACTTACCTCATACACCGCTGCCTTGAGCGTCTCTTTCTTCACCTTTTTCTCTTCATGCAGGTGTGCTCATCCTGCCGGTTGTCTTATCCCTGCATTCACCCTCCACAACATCCTTGCCCACAAATACACTGTCATGCATCACACCCGGCAGCAGCGCTGGCCTCCACCCGTAACAAAGCAGCATCACAGCAGCAGCCCAGATGAGGTCAGGCTGCCAACTCTCATCTGTCCTCAAGTTACAGGGACATTTTCCAGGCTGGCATTTTCATTGTGACACGTTGTAATAAAGCCTGGCTGTCGTCTCTGACCTTCAGATACAAGGTCTTTACTCAGATCTGAGTAGACTGCTTTGACTTTTGTTTCACTCAAGAAGAAGATTTCCAGTTTTGATTTGTAGTGGAATGAATGGAGTTTTTAATGCAGCCATGACTCGCTTAGTTCGAGACACTGCTGCTGTAATTGTCGCTGAAGATGAGTCCACAACACACGCTTCACACAAACGTTTGAAAAACAGAAAACAGCAGCCTGTCACTCATGAAATCATCTTTTTTTTTCTACATCAATGTTATTTACATCAAGCAGTTAGATTAACTGCTGAGCCCTTATCCACAAAAAAAGAAATATACAAGACTGGAAACAGGTGGAAACGTGTAGCCTGAAAACAGGCAGTTGAAGTCAGTGTTGTAAAATTACAATTACAAGATCACAAGATGTTGGACTGTTTGCTTGGTTTTGTTTTGGGACAGTGTGAAAAGCTTTTGTGTGTCGTGTCTTTCTTCACAGGATCTCATCCGTGCCCTCGGAGTTTAGACTGTGCCCGGGCAGGACGCCACTTCTGCCAGCCGGGCAGCTCACACTGCGGCCCGTGCCTACACCCTCTGGTGGAGAACTCCCGGGGCCGCTGTGTGGTCAAGAGGAGACATGCTCCTCACACTGCTCAGTCCAATAAAGGTTGGTGTTAGGTCAGCACTGTGGCGAGATATGATTTATACTGTATATATTCAGTGCCTGGCCCTTAATTAACAAGGCAGAAACTAGAGCCCTGCTTTGTTCATTACAATCCAAACTACAAAACAACATGGATCATACAGGTTTTACTCAAATGTAAATATTTCATTTGGAAAATGTCATCTGCCTGTTGGGTTTTTTAGATTTTGTGTTTATAGCACAGCTGAGAAAACCCTGAAGACACCATCAGGCTTGTTTTCTCAAACTGTTTTCACAGATCAACAGAAACAGCTTTATACACCAAGCATCTTTACACATTGAAGGAAGTTGACTTTCAGTTCTAGTGGCTTCTATATGAGCTGAATTGATTCAAATAAGACAATTTGAGCAGAATTCACATAGATTTTAAAATGTATGACTAGGGCTAGATATCAAACCTCAGTACTTTTTTTGGATGGGCTGAAATGTGTCTGTCGCAAATGTCTTATCCTAGGTCACTTATTATTTGATCACATGTTGCCTGATTTTAACATGAATTTAGCCTATTTTAGCCAGCTGCTTGTGTTGAAACGACAGTCAATATTTCAGAGCTTTTACCTCTTTTGTTACAATAAATAAAAGGTTTTGTTTAGTTATGGTAGCAAAAAAAGTGTTGTTTTGCTTTCAGTACTGAAGCCCAGATATTAAACTTGTGAAAACGGTTGCCTGCTGCTGCTGGGAAATTTGGTGTGGTGACACTCAAAGTGAAACCAAAATAATGAGCTGAAAGAGCCAAGAGGGATGCAGAGTTGGAGCTAGTTCTCTGTGGGTTTGTCACCACAAGAGGCCTGTTTTGCATTACACAGATTCATTTGATCCATTTTTTAAAATGTTGATGTAAATTTTGAAAGACATCTTAACAAACCTCTTTCAGAGAATGGCTACAATCACTTAAACAGTTCTTTCATAAGATAGTGGTTATTAGAATACGTAGAATATAATGTATGTGCTATGAAAAATGTTATGAAGTGGAAAGAAATTGCAGAAAACTATGTGCTGTGTTATTTTTGCATCTGTACATGTTTGTTATCAAAAGTCTGATAATGTTAGTCTAAAATCATCAATGCATATTTTGACAGTTTTAATATATAAAATGGAATAACACAAATAATTATCATTGATCATAATTAAGGTGTGGCTCAGGTTTTGGGAACAGCTCAATAAGTTTAAAAAGGGGGGAGGAACTGGTAAAACATGCATTTGTGTAAACCTGTAGGTGTGACTGCTGAGCTGTGGGGCCTCTCCTGCTCTGCAGTCAGTCCGTTCTGAACGGGCTTGTTTTGAATGGGCACTGCACTAGTCCAACTAAAATTGAAGAAGAGTCTCTCGCTGTATTTGTCTCTGTCCTCTGAGTTTCTCGACCGCTGCTCATCCGATCGACTGACCTGTGTTTTGCTGAGGACTCATGGAAGTGTAGTGTTGAGTATGAAGCAATTTGGATAAGTGTTTCTCGAGAAAGCTGTAAGCAGCAATGCTGGAGGCCAAGCGATCGGCCTGTTTTGAAAAGGCACTGCACTAGTACATAAAGGTCGCTGCCAAGCAGGATTTACCTGTCAGCCTCACTGACTGACTGACCGAATGACAGCCAAACAACCCACTGCAGTGAAGAAAGTTTGTGTTCGGGGCTCAGGTCTGAAGTGTTTCTAAAAGAACAGAAAAACTGGACAGATATTTTAATTTAGATATTTTCCAGACATGAAAAGCCTCTGTAAGCATGCAAAAAGCCAGTGGAAAGTGAAAAGATCCAGATATATACTCTACACAGTATGTTGATATTGCCAGCCAGTTACTGAACATTCAAGCCAAATGAACTGCGTGAATGAAAGTTGCTGTTCTAAACTGTTTATTAGCCTTACACTGCACCAGTATGTGGGTTAGCAGAACCTGGCCTTGAACTAAAGGATAAGTTTGTCGAGATTCTATATTTTTCTCATTTTCAGTAAATTCCATGTGCAGACTCAAACCAAAAATGAATTGATCCCTCAAACAAGAAGTAGGAACCAGTGGGTTTGGGGCTGAGGGCCACAGACAGGATAGGGAAGTCAGAAAGTATTGAAAGATGGACCAACACCTCGTAGGCTCTGGTTTGTTAACAATACGAAAAATCCAGAAATATGCCAGCCTTATTCCTGAATTCCTATCCCTTTTTTGTGTCTGTTGATATTTTGGTTACTTATGCTAGTGTGTACGAGACAATGCATTATAGTTGTGCATGATCGTCTATTGATTCTATCCAGCTAAGACTAAAATGCATAAAGACTTCATGAATAATTGTCATTTATCTGAATTTCTGACCCCATCAAACCTGAAATGAAAAATGTCATTTACACAATCTTGACATCTGAGAGAGATGTCATTAAAAGAGAAGTTCACCCAAAAAGCAAAACAAATCAATAAATCGAACAGACAAACAAGAAAAGATGTTTTCTCATTTGGTGTAAGTGTCAACATGGACATGGTTTGGGTTTCCTGAAGAAATAATACATGTGTTTTATGAGCTAGCTGGAGTGCCAGGTTGTTTCTGGCTAGAGTTGTTGCTGTTCACCTCCATTGTTTTGGGAGATGTGGAAAATCTGGACACAGGTATTGCCTGCATGGCTACATACCACTAGTGGTAATGGAGAAACTGTGTTTTTTGTAGAAGCCGAGCCTTTAAAATCCACTGACGATAGGGATTTCATCCATCAGCAGCAGCATCAGCATGAGGGTGTATTCAGTCTGACTGTCCGAGACCGAAGAGTCTGTGAGGCAACATACTGACAGCACCCCGGCTTTGTTTCTCTTCCCATCTCTCTCCTCCTTGTTGCCGTAGTGACGCTTTTCATTCATGATTCTGAGGAAGACCCACCCCTCATTCTCTTTCTCCATGTTGCCGTCAGCCCACACTTTGAGCAGCCAGGCTTGACAATAGACCACCAAGCCACACACACACACACACACGCACCAACACACACATACACACACACAGTGACCACTTCTACGAATTTGCTCACTCACACCAAATAGTACTGTGATATAGAAAAAAACACATTGATGAAAAATTAAATATCTGACTCATTTACAGCCTCTGCTGACAAACACAGACATACTCATCCTCCCGCACTAGATACATACACACTCCCTGCACTTGTTTTTTTTTTCAAGGCACACATCTCACCCTCCCACGCACACACACAGCGTCACTTTCAGCTCTCACGGCTGTGTGACTTCCTCCCACTCATCAGTGTTATAAGATGCCAGGCAGTGTGATGTTGCTCTGCAGTGCTGCACAGGATCATGGGGGTGGAGGAGACACGAGCGCTCAGTAAACTCATTAAAACAATCAAGACTGCAGTTATTTGTTATACCACATGAGGGCGGTGTTGTCTTTTTTTTTTTTTTGTCATCCTGTGACCCAGTCAGATCCAAATGGATTGGACATGTGGTATAATGTCCAGTAGCAGCAGTGCCACCGAGCTGACATCAGTTCATCTGTGTGACACTTTTTTTTTTTGGATGAAAGGGCATTTTTAATGCCAGTCTGACACATTTCAAATGTTTAAGAATACATTTTTCAAGTCTTGGTTGGCCCCAGTGTTGACTGGAGTCAGACATAAGACCTGACTTGGATTTAACTACTGTGAGAGTTGAGTGGGAAAAGATTTTACTTGACTTTCAGCAAAAACTGTCGAGTCTCAAGGTTTGAACAAATGATGTTAATAGTCTGTAATAGTCTGTAATCATAGTACTTCTCTTTCTTGACTTGCTTATTAAACCTGGAAGTTTGACTTCTGACTTGCTCTGAAAGAAAGTTCTAGGTGCATCTATGTACACCATAGCCTGACGTTTACCTCCCTAGAAATGTAAATACAGGTTGCAGTGACTGAGACCGGTCATCCTGACGGCTTGTCGCTAGCTGCTACACCCTGTTGGCTTCCACCTGAAGCTAAAACTCAAATGGTGATTGTAAGTCTGAATAATGTCTACAGGCGTACTGTGCATACACTGATGAGAGAGGAATGGTTGTGGATGATGAACCACATCGTCAGAGCTGTCTGTCAGGGCCAGATCAGCACATGAAATTCATCGTCCTTCCGCCTCAGTCAGTTCGGTGGTCATGTGCACAATCTCCAATCTTTCATTCTTCTCTGCATTGCATTAATTTCAGTAAAAGTAACTGTTGTTCCAAATCTATTTGCTCTGAGATTTACAATGCACAAAATGGTGCATAAGCATTCTGTTGATGTAGCAGTGACAATTTTTGTTTTCCATATAGAAATAGATACAAACACAGCCAAACTTTTCTATTATTGGTTTGCATGAATTAGAGTTTGTTAAAGGCGGAGACTGATTCTGTTTTTTTGTCCGTCCAGGAAAGGTGACCGCCTACCCTGAACTGGATGAGGAGATCGATTTCCTGTCTGCCATCATCAGTGAACAGAGAACTGAGTCCAGGCTGCCCGGTACTGGACAGGCCACTGATTTACCCATGTTTGTATTTATCACCACATCCCTGCTGACATACTGACTCCTTTAATTCCTTTATCTCAGCTCCACACTTCCAGGATGTCTCTCAAGCTAAAGCAGCTCCACACTTCCAGGATGTCTCTCAAGCTAAGCAGCTCAGCGTGCCAATATCTACCACAGGGCAGCCCACGAGCCAGAGCATCCAGTTCACCAGCGTGGCTCCACCCACCACCACCACAAACCACACCCCTGCAATGCTCAGCGATCCCATCATCCTTCCCTACCCCTCGAATGACCATATCTTCCTCAGTAAGTCTTTCCTGCCCTTTGTTTCTTTCCTCTTTCTGCTTCTACTTCTTGAGCTTGAAAAAGAAACTGACCTGAGTGCTGTTGTTAGGCAGAATTGGTTTGATGACCATATTTACAGGTAACAGATTTATTAAAAAACACAAAAAAATAACATTAACGGAGGACATACAGTATCCCAGCAAGTATCTGATTAAGGTACCAGTTCAGGTCCTGGTTCCTCAGAACCAAATGGACCTCTAGTGCAAAGCTGTGCAGGGAAGCAAGAAGCTGTTTCTGGTGTATTAGAATAAGAGCTCAGATTACAAATAGGTAAAATGCAAACTTGAACCTACACCTAAACACCTAAACCTGTATTTATGACCAGAGGGGAGGATGTCAAGGTCCTGAAAGACGGGATGGTCCAGATTTGCTATGATAGATTCGACTCTTAATGTGATTTGTTAGCCAGAAATCTCAAAGAAGGCAGCTCACCAGTGATTTCATGCTTCACCTTGACAATTGTGCCCAGCTGATTCCTATCCCACACATTTAAACTTGTAGAGCAACGTTTAGGTCTTGGATGCATCAAATCAAGCAGGTAGATTTGAGCTTTAATGTTGGTGTCTTGAGGTAAGGTTTCTGCTTCACTTTTACTCCACTGGGAGTAGATGTGGCAAAGATGAGTGGAAAATACCAGGATCTCATTTCCCAGTAAACAACCCGAGGAAGCAGCCAGAAGGACTCAACCTAAACTGTCCTCATTTTAAAAATGGATCTTTTGAACAACAATTCAAAGATGTTCAGACTGCAAAACATTTGGCTCAGTTTAGTAAATGACCTCCTTTGTCTAAAGAAATGTTAGCACTGCATGTTCTGAAATCCCGGGACTGACCACAGATTTACTATGGGTGAGCATAGAACCAAGCTGGTTCATTACTGCCAATTAGTTCTGTCTCAGTCCATTACAGTCATCAATGCTGTTATCAGTGTGATGCTGAACACCCTGACACTCAGCAGCTGTTAGTCTCAGCAGCTGCTTTCTTCTATGAGCTCTACACTCTGCTTCAAACACATTGCCAGAGCTTTCAGTCAGGGATCATGTCTTCCTCTGACACCTACAGACCTGCACTGCGTTCTCTCCCTCTGACTGTCTGTATGTATGTCTTCTCAGTCATGAGCAGTGTCTTCATTGTTGCTGGTTCGCTGGCTTTGATCGTAGCTGGAGCCTGTTGGGTCAGGTAAGAAATGTATTCCTCCTGTTCTGAACTACTGCATGAGACTGACTTCAGATGTCATCTCTTTCAGGATTTAATGATATAATCTGTAGAACTGCTGTATTTTTTCTATTGTCAGTATTAAGACTAAAGGCATTGAAATGATGAAATTCATGTTAAATATTGATCAAAACTATGGATAACTTCAATTTAGGGATGCAATCAACAATATTTTCATTACTGATTAATCTGTTGATTATTTTATATAGAATCGGAAATATCCTACATTTCCCAGAGAGCATCTCAGTCTCTCTTGTTAGACCCTCTCTGCAGTGTCATTAATATTTTGAGCTTGTGAAATGGTGCTCACAAATAATTTTATCAGTCTGTAGATGTATACCACCTTTTGTGTGGATGCATGTGAAACAATTGCGTGCACGTATCTGAATGTGTGAATTAAAAAAAAAGTTTTTTGCATGTGTAATTAGTTTTGCAGCTGTAGGAATGTTTTGTGCATGTGTGATAAGGTTTAGTGCACACAGATTTGCACACGTACAAAAGGTTTTTGTAGCTACTGTACGTTGTGAGATATTCACAAACCTTTTTATTTCACACATTCGGATATGTGTATGCAATTTTTTCACATGCATGCAAAGAGCGACTACAACTGCAGGCTGAGAAAGTATTTGTGAACACCATTTCAAAACCTCACCCTCATTTCCTCCTTTAAAAGAATCCCTAAAACTTATTCTCAGTGTGGATGTAAGCCAGGTGAATACATGCTCTAGACATAACGGGACAAAGATTTTGTGAATCACAAAAGAAAAGCTGATGCTTGAAATGATCCGTTTTCTCCCTAAAATATCTTGGAAGAAAATTATTTACTTTAAATTTTGAGAATGATGTTGAGAGTTTTTAGTGTGCACAATTTTAAAAAGTCCTACTTTCCATCAGCCAGTGGTTGTTTAATAAAAACACAGCAATCCTTGTCAGTCAGGTATCAGGCATTCAGACTCAGACATCAAGTACTGGACTGTGACTTCTTTTAACAGACTGCAGAAAGGTGTACGTCTAACTCAGAAGATGGACTACCCTGTATATGGACTGATGAGAGCCCAAACCTTTGACAGTCTGGTGAGTAGAAAAGGACTTCTTGTAAAGAGCTATGGGTCTGTGTGGCTTAGCTGCATACACACACACAGAGCAGAGAGGCTACAGTGCACAGGATGAAGCATGTGCTTCAGCTGCATCACACAAAATCCAGCAATGCGGCACCTTTCCGCAGGGTTGTGTGGAGGTAGAGTGTAGCCGCCATGAAACAATCAGGGAATACAGCTCTATTTCTCTGAATCACTGCTTTGTTGTCCAGCAGCTAGCACACCAAAAGGACAAACACGCCTGTCCTTTCAGCAGTTTCAGCTTCAACATGTGCAGTACAGACACATGCTGCAAAGTGAATGTCAAGATGTGGATGAATGCCAGTGACTTTCTCATGTCCCCTCTGCCCCTCGGTGTTCTCCAGCCTGGGGACAAGAAGCTGGCCCACAGTGCCCAAATGTACCACTACCAGCACCAGAAGCAGCAGATGCTCTCCCTGGAGAAGTGAGTCACGTTCCGATCCTCTTTCTTGCTCTTTCTTGGGCATGTGTCTGCCTCCTGCCCCTTGTCTCTCGTCGATCCCTGCCCTCTCTGCCTCGTCCAGTCCGTGTTATCCTCTGAATATTTTATGACTGGGTGTGTCTTTGTGTGTGACCTCTGCAGACACAGGGATGACCCAAAGGTTCCTGACTCAGGAGCGTCGACAGACGAGGAGAACGAGGAAGGAGATTTCACAGTGTACGAGTGTCCTGGATTGGCACCTGTGAGTAAACCCTCTATATCAAAATGCACACCCGTTCCAGGCGTTGTGGGGACTGTCCCGTCTTGTTTCCCTTGAGAATAAAGTTACTCCACTGTGTCTTGACATCCTCAGATGGTGGGAGTAGATGAGGACTTACGTTGGTTGTTGAAGCCAACAACAGAGAAACTGGCTGCTTCGATCATCATGTTACCTTCCTCATCTTCATATAGCAAAAGCAGAGAGTTAGGTGGGTGGGACAGTCATCTAGGTGGAGGATGGTCAGTGACCTGTAAGGGGATGCCGTGTTACGTAGGGACGTAGACAGTTAACATAGACGGTTGTTGGCTGCTGACGTATGAAATACTCTGCTAATCTATGTAAGTCTCATTGTGACCCACCGTTCACCGATACAGCTGAGGTTATAACACGGCAACAAAAACGGTTGTGTTACATTGTCAAAGGTCCATGCCATCCAATCCAGTAAGATATTTTGTCCAAAGCAGAATAATAATCCACAGGAAGCTGTTCCATCATTTCACATTAGCCAGCAGACGTGCAGTTGACACCTCACTTGGCCGATTAGGATCTTGGTCAAGTCCATGTCATCATGTCATGCCCACAGCCTGCAATGAAGGAAGGAAGTGCCTCCCGCCTGCCTTTCGCGTAAAGATCGTGCCAATTGCAATCGATTGTGCAGTATAGTAACTTTGCAGCCAAATGAAATAGAGAAATTCCACAGGGTTTCTGGCTAAGCCTTCAGGAATGGTAAGAATTGAAGGTATTTACGCTGTGTGTTGGAGTGCCATTTCATTTCATTCTGAAGATCATGTCCTGTGATTTCTGTTTACATTTAACACGTACTATTAATCCACAAAATCAAACTCCTATTTGCAAACACAGCCTGAACACAATCATTAGCTTACACCTATAATGAACTGTGTTGCTCACAATCTGTTCCTTTCTGTCTGTTCATTTTCAGACAGGGGAAATGGAGGTGAAGAACCCGCTCTTTGACGACTCCACCCTTTACTTTCAGAGGTTCCACAAGTAAACCTGGACATTGAGATGTTTCACACTCCAAATGCAGCACTTGTGTGTACAAGTAGTTCAATATACACACATACACATACTCCACATACACTCCTGTGCTCAGTCCAGCATTTTAATTGGCTGGGTAGAGAGTGTAAGGTTCAATGGAGGAGGAAGAGGATGAGGAGTGAGGTGTTCATGGACGTTTAAAGGACAGGGCTGATTTCTTGTTTGATGCAGGAATGAATCTGGGACCAAATTCTCCCATTCTACAGCCATCTGTTCTTTTTTATGTCGTCACTCTTTTTTCATATTATTGCTCACAAAACAACAATCTGCTAATATGTAAGAACTCAAACTGACCTCTTTCAGGTAGTGGACAAGCATATTCAATATAATATCCTGTGTTAATAGAGCAGAGTCCTGTACAAGGACAGCTTTCTGATGCCACTGAGGTACCACTAAGTATTTCTATCAGTTCATTGATAGGTCTTCATGGATAACCATGTTTATGAATGAGTAAATAGTCCTTTATTCAGTGAGTTCTAATTGCAGGTTTTGGTGTCATTTGAGTACTTTTTTTTAAATTGGATTTTAATATTTCCTGAACATGCCTCCATGCAGCACTGGGATCTTTATCAGTATGTGTTATGTAGCCATTGTGTTCTCAGTCTAGCTCCTCTATGCATGAATTGATTATGCTGTGTTATGAAATCTGAGAGTCAATATGCATTTACAGTCCTTACAAGTTTCTTGTGCAAACTTACTACGAACACACACACACACACACACACACACACACGCATGCACGCACACACACACACACACACACACACACACAAACACACACTGATCACCAAAAGGCATAAAGTTATAGATGACATTTCTTTGAATATTAAAGAAATGTGTTATCTTTAACTTTATTTTATTTCCATCTTTTATAGTTTCAAAATAACAAAAAAAGGAAAAGGCCTGAAGCAAAAGTTTGGACAGTTCTTAGTAACACCATCTTTGACAAGTCTCACAGCTTACAAACACTTATTGTAGCCAACTAACAGTCTTTTAATTCTTGTTTGCTGGATTTTTGCTGTCCTATCCACAGGTTTTGATGATGTTAAGGTCAGGGGACTGTGAGGGCCACTGCAAAAGCTTCAGCTTGTGCTTCTTGAGGTAGTTCATTGGGGATTTTGAGGGGATCATTATCATGATCCTGTTGTAGACGCCATCCTCTTTTCATCTTCAGCTTTTTACAGATGGTGTGATGTTTGCTGCCATTTAATTGAATCCATTCTTCCCTCCTCCAGTGAAATGTTGGCTGCAACACAAGCCCAAAGCACGAGCCACCCCATGCTTGAACTGGAGAATTGTTCTTTGCAGGAAATTCTGCACCCTTTTCCTCCAAACATGTATTTGCTCTTTGTGGCCAAACAGTTCTACTTAAACCTCATCAGTCCATGGGACTTGTTTCCAGTATGAATCAGGCTTTCAATTGGTTTTGCAGATGTCTGATGCTGCATGTTAAGGTGATGACACAGTTTTCTTCTGATTACTCTTCCATGAAGATCATTTGTTCAGGTGTCGCTGCACAGCAGCACAGCGCGCGCCAGCAGGGTCTGTTAAATCATGAAAGTTTTCATCTGCAGTCAAACAGGGGGGTTGGTTTGCCTTTCTAACAAGCCTAAGAGCAGCTCTCAGCCTTCTAGACCTCAGCTTGACTTCCACCAACTACCTGAAAACATTCACACTCTCAAGGTTGTTGCATCTGAGCATCTGAGACTTGCCCAAACTTTTGCATTATACTCCTTTCCTTTCTGCATGACACTGAGTGTGTGTGTGTGTGTGTTTGTGTGTGAAGTCACACATCACATATACATGAATGATTTCAAAGGAATTTGAAACTATTTAGAACTCTGAAACAGAGCGAGTCCTTGCTGTATATATAGTATCTGACTAACATGGCTTGTCACCATGGTTTTGTGATCTGTAAATAGCTGCTAACCTGTACAGGAAAGAGATCTTACCTCTCACTCAGTTTGTGTGTAAAAATGTTCCGCTAGATTCCTGAGTGCTGTGTCTAATATTGAACTTTTTTGTTTCCTTACCTTTAACTATAGAGCATTTGCAGGGTTCCTACACATGTGGAAAGGACAGGAAAAGCCTCTGAAAGAAATGAACATATTTGTTTTATAGATTATGGGGAAAGCTGAGAGTATCCACATATTAAAACATAGCTGCCAAACTTTCAGTAGTTAGGAGCAGGCAATATTTCAGTCCTACCAAGTCTTCACCAGACAAAACATGACAGAAGGGCAAGGTCTGTGTCTGTATAACAAGGGGTAGGCGATTTATTTGGCAGAACCCAAAAGGATATTATACAAATACAACAGTGGATGTAAGTAGGTTTATGCTAGGCAGACACACATACTGATGCCACACACAGCAGAGGAGGCTTTCCTGTAACACCAGCTGAGCTTGTGTTACAGTATGAAGTGTGGAGATAATATTAGCTCTGGCTATGTGACACGACACATAAAGCATGAAAAACACTTTCCCACATCCAACCTAAGATTCTGGTTATTCAGTTGGCTTCAGATGAGACTTAATGTTCACACAGTTTCTCTTGATGGTCCCTTGATATTAAATATGCCAACATTGCTCAAGTCTGTGGGTCTACAGTAGATGCTACTAGCTGCATTAGCTGTGGAACATGTGAATGCCAAATTTAACATGATAACCAACAAAATAAACAGGAAAACAATCTAACATTGGCAGGCTTGAATCCATCCATCCTGCTTTGATGTAAACTGATTACTGCACACATGAAGCCCAAGGGTTTACCAGTTGTTGTGGAAACAAATTTAATCAAGTTATTCCACTGGGTTATTTTTATCATGCTAAAACATTCAGGATTTTATTGATGGTTTTGCAAAATCCACATCATAGCAGAACATGAAGAAACCAGTATACCGCCCACCCCTAGGTGTAACATTGATTACATCTGGCTGACATCAAGGACAACCAATCAAGCAAAATGACTCTGATAAATACTTTTAATATGACAAGACATTGTCAAAAAATGAATCAGTATCATAGAAATGCCAAAAATGTATACATAAGGTAAAATAACCCTTTATTAATCCCATAGTGGTGCAGTGATGTCAGTAAAAATGTTATTGAAAATACACTGATTGAATGAACATAAATAATATTAGAAACATAACATTTTTATAATAATTGTACCTGCCTTTGCCCATATGGTGGATTGGACTGGTGGAAACCTAATGGATATTCTCTGCTTTTTCCTTTACTGAAGCTGCTATCCTCGCCCAGCATAATAACAGTACAGGACTGGATGTGCACAACTATCAGTCATCTTGCACCACTGCATAGATTATACATTATATTACACGCCTTGGGTGGTTGATTCTTCAGTTCCAGTGACAGGTGTTTGGTAGGAAAACAGTGCAGGAACCCTCAATGTAACTGTGGCCTCTCGCTGTCGTCTCTCAGGAAAGCCGCCCCCAGCGGCTCCTCTCCTCAGCCTGCTCCCACTATCTCAGCCTCTCAGCCCTCCCACAGCGGAGGAGCAACTTATACTGTACTTGACCTGCACACATACACATTCATGGTTGTCAATATGTAAAAAGAAATATCTACAGCAGATACCAGGGAGTATTAGCACTGGAGATCTTTAACTGTGTTGTAAAGACTGTTTTATTCAGACCTACTGAGCTTGTGGAACAAAATGATGGGCAGTTTACTGGTTGGAGGGATGAGGGATTACCAGAAAAGATACAAATCTCATATCGTTTGCCTTTTTTAAATGCTACATAGCTCTGCTTTCCCTTCATCAGTGCTGAGAGCTACAGAAAAACCGAGCAGGTTGTCTTGTTTTTGTCATTCTCTCTCTGATGATGAATGGGTCTTGTGAATCTAGAACAAGTAACTACCTAGGCTAGCTAGCTTTGATACAGACTGTTTTGAGACTACATATAATGAGTTGTATACACTAAGGAAAACTTCTTTACCACCATGTTTAGCATGAATGTGGATATACCACAGCTGAAATGAAGGAAATAAATATTTATATAATCTGAAATGAAACATTGTTGTGGAGTCTGTTTTTTTCAGAAAATAACCACTAATCACATTGGGAAGAGGTCTATAGGGAACATTGCAATTGCAAGTGTCTTTAAAAGCCACTTCAATTGTAAACAAATATCGCTGTGTAGCGTATTTCTCTGATCATATGCCTGTACTGTTTGAAGCTGCTGTGTCTTTTAGCTCTGTTAAAACTCCTGCTGCTGTTCGCAGCTGCCGGGTTAGTAACCCTTCCACTGCCGCTCACTTCTCGTCCGCTTTCAGTCAGATCTGCGTCACTACTGATCCTGCACACCTTGACACGGAGGCTCTTTGCTCTCAGTTTTTTAACACTTGCCAGTCTGCCATCGATTCTGCCGCCCCATTAAAGAGCAGGCAACGTTAAGTTAAATCTGAGCCCGCAGTGTCAGACAGGAGTGTGGCAGCTGAGCGTAAATGGAAAAAAAAGACAAACAAGAGGTGTCTTTTCAAATATTGAGTGATTGCTGGCGTCCTTATCAATTGTCTGTGAAAGAGGCAAAAAGGAAATATTTCTCTGACATTATTGTCTCTTACTGTCAAAAACCTCGTGTGTTGTTCAAAGTGATAAACTTTACCCTGAATGTGTCACAGGCTGTGGGAGCTGAGCCCTCTCCTTCTGTGTGTGAAAACTTTCTGCAATTTTTTATTGATAAAGTTGCTTCCACCAGAGCACTTATTTCACCTTCAGCCTCTGACCCCTCAGTGTTTCTCCCCTGTTCTGCTGTCTTTGACTCATTTGAGCCTGTGACCCTGGAGTGTGTGCAAGAGATTGTGGGGGGTTTAAAACCATCAGGTTCACCCAATGATCCTGTTCCTCCTCAACTTTTGAAAGAGGTTTTTCCCACTCTCGGGCCTAACTTACTCAGTATTATTAACAGCAGTCTGTCATTAGGAGTGGTTCCTGTCCAGTTTAAACATGCAGTTGTGCAGCCACTGATTAAAAAACCCGGACTGGATCCCACTGTTATGGCTAACTTTAGGCCTATTTCTAAACTGCCCTTCGTATCAAAAATCTATTGGTAGTTTGGACGGTAGTTTCTTTCTATGCGCCGCATAATGCGGTGCGCCCTATATATGAAAAAAGTTTTAAAATAGGCCATTCATTGAAGGTGCGCGTTATAATCCGGTGTAACATTCATATTTTTTCATTGTTAAGTGAAATAGTCATTTTATTATTCAGGTTGACAGCTGACTGCACGCGCCAGTAAAAGGATGACGGCACGCAGAGAGTGGAATACCGCTGTTACTTCGGCCACGCCCCCTGACTACGATAGCCATAATTAACCAATATTGATCCATATAAAAGGCGCATCGGATTTTAAGGCGCACTGTCGGTTTTTGAAAAAATAAAGGCTTTTAGGTGCCCCTTATAGTGCGGAAAATACGGTAAATGTTAAAATCAGATTCAGTCATGAACGGAGCCCGGCTGTGTTGTTGCTACCTGTCTGTATAAATGAACGAGTGCATTAAATCGAGCGCACGTTTTAGTATCTCGTGCGCACGATTTAGTTTTTTTTTCTTCCTGACACTTTAGGGGCTCCGTAAAAGAAACTGTAAAATGTATTAAATTACGTTTTTGGGAAATAACTTGAAAAATGAATCATTCTAAACTTTCCAGGTCCTGTCCTTGCATGAGCAGGCAGGCCATCGTGACCAATCCCATGCTCGTATTGAAGCACAGGAGGGGGCTGTACTATAAAAATAGGAGATAGGAGATTAATATAGGCCAGACTCTAGCTATCCTATAACGACTTCTCAGTGCCTGTGGGAACATTATGGGGATGATGCAGACAGAGGTGATGTCATCTCCTCTGCAGAGAGGCCTATTCTTTTTAAACTAAAATAAGAAAAATAAATACTTGAAAATACTGGAGGCTGTCCAGCTGAACCTGTAGAAATAATGGGAATGCATAAACATGCTGACAATGGGAAATTAGAAACACTCTCTGACAAACGCACTGAATGTCCCAAGATTAATTCTTGGAAGGAATATTACGAGACTGCTTTTTGTTCATGTAGTTTTGTCGTTTTAGTGGTTATGGAAATATATGGATATATGAATGAATGAGAAAAAATATTTCAGTAACTCACGTCACTGTCTCTGATATGGTTTGTGAACATGATAGTGTCTGTATGTGCTGAACCGTTTTATCCTGCAAGGAGTAGTTACGAAGGATAGATGGCGACACCTTGTGGCGACTTGGTTAAAGTACAGCCTGCAGGCAGCCACAGCGTTCTTGATAGAGGCGGTTACAAGCAGTTTAGATTACAACAAGTACTTTATTTAGCTGCCGCACGTGACAAACAGTTTTCACTTAGATATCACAACATTTTACAGAACATCATACATTTCTATCTCTGAGACAGGCCCACAAATAAAGCAGGGCAGGTAGTTCCACGGCTCGGTGTAGAGTGGCGCGCACCCGGTGGCCGTGGTGACTGTGCAGTGCGTGGCCATGTGCGTGCCGGGTGGACATTTGGCACAGATGAGGGTCTCCCCGGTGGACGGGTCCTGGCGCTCGGATTCCTCCACCGAAGCATCGCAGAGGACACCGGAGAGGTGGAGCGGCACCGCTAAGAGGAGCTGAAGAGAGGACCGCCATTGCTGCTCTCTGGGTTTTAATACAACTATTACTGCTGTTGGCTTCACTACAGCTGACTGGATTGGGTAGTAGTTAGGACAGCCCACAATACTACTCTGACTTGTACAAATACTAATGTGGTTCATAGAAGAATGCTAATATCACAGCAAGATGATCAAAAGCAGCAATATCACTGTGTGACGCTGGAGCCAAAAGATGATCACTGATACAACCTCAGTATGAGCTTTTCCAACACGTGTGCTTGTTTCTTTCTAAGACAAACTGCAACAATTCAAGATTCAAGATTCAAGATTCTTTATTGTCATTGAGCATGACATGTCAATGAAATTTTCATTGCAACCCCCATGTAAGAAACAAATAAGAAAGATAAGAAAGATTAGAAAGAATAAAATTAAGATAACTACAATAAAATAAACCAATGTGCATTAAAAATGTTCGTAAATGCAATTAAAAATATACCAGAATGAAAATATACTAAGGCAATAAAATATACTAAACAATAAACAATAAAATATGCCAGTGAAATGTGCCAACAGAATAGATAAATGACAATGACTGTCCAGCATTCACTAGAGACTCAGATATTCACATTAAGGCCTTAGTATTAATTTGTGGACAGAGGTGAGCCTAAATTAGAGCTGTTTCACTGAAGATGTGATTTTTTTTTTTTTTTTTTTTTTTTGAATGTCTCCATGTGTTAAAACCAAACAGACAATACTGGCACCAGCTGTAAGACAATAATAAAGTTCATGAGTTATAAAGGTTTACTCAGTTTTCCAGTATGAACTATAAACCAAAAAGCAACAAACATTTTCCCTTCACTCATATAGATTATGTTTCTTTGTTTCTGTAATGTTTTCTTATCATTAAATGTGAAAAAAAAAATACCGTTCAAAATCTTGACTGATTCATCTGTTGATAATTTGAAGAATTATTATTGTTGTTATTTTTTTATCAAACATCATTAAAAAGCACACATCATCACCTCTGTCTCTGGCTTTGGCATCTTCAACATATACAGAACACTGTTACACAGAATACTCACCATGCTGATGATGTGCATGTTGTCACTTCTGTTGAAGAGGGCTGGACAGCTTCCATTTTTATAGCGTATAAGCAAGTCTTTTATGTGTGGGCATCTGTGTGGTTTGCGGATACTGAGTTGTAAAACCCTCTCTCTAAAAGGTCAAAAAAACTTCAACGTGCAGAGTTAAGCATTAGAATTAAGAATTTTGGACGCAAAAACTAAGTGAAGGTGGTAAAAAGCAGCATTTTGTTGGGATCCAATGCAGAGAAATTGAATTGTGTTGGCAAGTTCTAGTTTTCTCGTCCCTGTGACAAGAAACTGATATGTCCACTCCTCAAAATCAGTATCACCATCGTTGAAGGATCTCACTTTCCTCGGGGATGTAGAGCCTGCTCATCCCCTTCTTGTACACAGTGTCTGTGTTGGATTTCCAGTCCAGTCTGTTGTCAATCACCACTCCAAGGCATTTGTAGTCCTCCACCTCCTCCACCACCTCCCCTCTGATCCGTAGTGGCTTTGAAGGCGTCTTCTTCCTCCTGAAGTCGATCACCATCTCTCTGGTCTTGCTGATGTTCAGCCTCAGGCGGTTCTGTTCGGACCACTCGACAAAGTTGTCTATCAGTGTCCTGTACTCCCCCTCCTCTCCCTCTCTTATACACCCGACAACAGCTGAGTCATCAGAGAACTTGTACTCAGAGTTGTACTTAAAGTCAGTGGTGCATAAGGTGAAGAGGAAGGGAGAAAGAGTCCCCCACAGTCCCCTGTGGAGCTCCTGTATCACTGACCACCACATCAGACAGCCCGCTGCCCAGACGGACAAACTGTGGCCGGCCTGTCAAGTAGTCAGCAATCCGGGAGATCAGTGAGTCGTTAACACCCATCCCTGCAGCTTCTCACCCAATAGCAGAGGTTGAATGGTGTTGAAAGCACTGGAGAAATCAAAGAATGAGCGCCTCGTCCACCATCAAGATGCATATGGACTCGTTGCAGCAGGTAAATGACAGCGTCATCCACTGCAAACTGCAGGGGGTCCAGGAATGTCTTCACCTGTGGACTCAGCTGGGCTAGGACCAATCTCTCCAGGACTTTCATCACATGGGATGTGAGGGCGACTGGTCTGTAGTCGGCTGGGTCAGATGGCCTCAGCTTCTTGGGGACTGGAACCAGGCAGGACGTCTTCCACAGCTTCGGGACTTTCTCCTGACTCAGGCTCAGGTTGAACAGATGTTCCAGTACAGGAGACAGCTGGCGAGCACAGGTCTTCAGGATCCTAGGTGTGATGCCATTGGGGCCTGCTGCCTTTCGCTTGAGTCTTTCCAGCTGCCTCTTTACCTGGCCTGAAGTCATCGTTGGGTGGTTAATGCTGGTGTCCTCAGTGGGGGAAGGGGAGGAGGAAAAGAAGGAGGGGGGGGGGGGGGGGGGCAGATGGAGAGGTGATGTGCGGGAGAATGCTGGCGGGTGGTGCCAGCCATTTGCGACAGTGTGGGTGGCAGGGGGCGTCTAATGAATTAAACTGCCACTTATCAGTTTGGACTTTGTGCTGGTGACAGGTGGATCATAAAGTCTGTGGCAGAACTTAAAATGGATAAGATGGTGGTTTGGATTCTTAGAGTCACAGAAGGTATTTTCTCACATATTGTGCAAAGCTATATCTTTATCCTTCAGATCAAAGTGTCCCGTCCACGCTCTGAGCAGAGGCAGGTACTGCTGTGGTCCAGATAGTTTGGATTATACTGCTGATACAAATTCCCTGGTGGGAGAAGAGTTTATCCAGTCCATCAGAGGGTCAATGGGAAGCTTAGCCCCATCACGGCACATCATACAACTTTAAGTGAGTTGCAGTTGCAGTGGCCTAACATGTTCATGTTATGCCACAGGGGGTGTCATAGTGTAATTTTAGGTTCCCCTCCAAGTGTTTCTACACAACTCTAAAATCCCTAATTGTGTTGCCAGTAATAGCTCCATAATGTAGCATAGTGTTTCTCTTTTACCAGAAAATGAAACATCCTCTGATCTCCTATCATATACATATGAGACTTATAGAGACTTATAGAAATCAAACCCCTGCAGCTGTATATTGTAAAGTTTCATATAACTTTACAAATTAAACTTTGTGACAAAACATGCATAAGTCCTGCTGAAGTGAGTATACGATAATCAATTAGTCGACTGAAAGAAAACTAATTTGCCACTATTTCGATTATTGTTTTTGATTTGATTTTTAATGGAAAAACATTTAATGTTTCCAGCTTCACAAATGTGAGTATTTAATATTTTTGAGGTTTGGATGGTTGGTTGGACAAAAAAAAAGCACTGTGGAGTTGTCACTTGGAGCTTTAGTAACTGTGACAGCAACCAAACAATTAATGGAGAAAATAATTAGTAGATTAATCCATAATGAAAATCATCATTAGTGACAGTCCTTTACAAAATATTTCAAATTGAGCTCCACCCTAACCAACTAAAACTACAGCTTTTACTTGAGCAAGATTTGCATTGCAGGATTCACTTGTACCAGATTATTTTACAGTCTGGCAATAGTACTTTTACTTAAGTAAAGGATCTGAATACTTCTTACACCACTGGTGCAATGCTCCTGCCAATTCTTACTATGACTTTTAAAAGTAGATCTAATTTTTGCAAATCAAATTTACTCTATTTATTCATGCTTTTAAATGCAAACAAGGCGTCTTGGAAACTCCTGTCAGTAAGCAGCTGTTAAATCTGCTGCATCTATGTTCTGTCAGGTTTTTACCCAGATCCAAGTAGAGTCATGAGAGAGGAGATAAAAGCTGCAGAGGTCTCACCCTTCCCTTTATCCAGAAGCTAAAAAGCCAGAATCAAAAGGCTGCTCCCAGTCTAAAAACAGAGCTTCAAAGCAGCAGAATGTCTGTCAAATTACTTACCTTTTTGCTGCTTAAATAACTTAAATGTAATAATCAATGCAAATTTGGGCTGATAATTGTAAAAGGTTCAATTACACAAGACACAAACTGACACCAACGTGTATTTATTAAACTATAGGTCCATATAGGACCATTAATCCTTCACTGACCCACATATTTTATCTTTCTGTCTTTGTTGAAATATACCTTTAGTATAGTATTTATTGATAAAAATATCAGTTTTCTGTTAATTTGCAGAAACTAATAACTCCTGCATATCATCTGGAGGATATTCATTTTTCAAGTAGGAAAGAAAAAGCTTTTTCAAGCAGAACTGAATAACCACACAGTATCTGATGCACACAAGGTGACTGGGCTTCCGCTGCAATAATCCTGTTGGTCGATGAGTAAACAACCTAAAGGTTAAAAACTGAACAACTTTTTACACAATATAATAAGCCTAATACAAAACACAAATCTCATTGTTAGATTTAGAATGAAATTTATGCAAACAATCCAAACAAATGTCTTTGAAATTTGCTTTTGTTTGAGGTTTGACTGAAATGAAATAAATGTTTTTGTTTGTTTTTGTTTGGTCTCACAGACCACATGATGCTTCATTACCAACATGACTGAGCCGTAAAACTGCTGAGTCGTCTGTGGGTGAAAAGAAAATACTGACAGCTCTTCAGACAGGAGGACAAGTTCATTTAACCATATATTTGATAAACAACCAGTGCAATTAAGCTTGACCGAGATAAATGGTATGAATAAAGGTTTGAAAAAAGTGTTGATGCTGCACCATCGAGTCAAACTGGAAAACAGCTGAAAAGCTTTGGATGAATCCACTCCGGAGCCCAGTAACTGATCAGTGACCCAACGTCTCTAATCCGAGCAAAATTAATTAAAGACAGAGTTGTTAGACGTTATCTGCTATACAACTCTATACTATATACTCTTATTGGATAATCAGTACATTCTGCAGTGGCATAAGTTTACTGAACTTGTCATTATGAGATGCTATTGTTCTGTCGCCCTCTGGTGGTCACCACCTGTGTACCTCAGGTGTGCAGGTGATGTTACACCAGAGCATCTAAATCACTGGTTGTCTACAGTGTTGCAAATGTACAGTCGTACACAGTAATGGGAAATCCGCGTCACTTGATGACAGCAGCATCAGTGTGTTAATGTCAGCAGTCTATATGTCCTGTAATTTGCATTAAAAAGAAAAGATATTGATAGACTGACAGGCATTTATGCCGTCACTGGAATATTGACCTTTTTTTTCTCTGGGATCAAATGTGAGTTGGTTTAAAAACGTGGAATGAAAGTGGAAAGACTAACAAAACATGTTTAAGAGAAGTTCATATGGGTATTTCTTGTCTTCTTGAACGTTATTCCTGAAACAGTTTTCATCCTTTATGGTTTAAAATGAAAAACTGGACGTAGCCTCCGCCTTTTAAACTAGTCCATTAACATAATATAAAAAAAAGTGGTGTGCGTAAATGATATAAGGACTATATAAATGCATATCCATAAACACCCAAACAGCTTCAATGATGTTGTTGATGTGATGATATAAAAACAGTTTAAGAAAGGCAGCAGCGACAGTTGCAGCTGCACACAGACCCATGAGCATCCCTGACAGCCTGCTGTGGCCACAGGAGAATACAAAAGCTCCAACAGCTGCCCCCACTGTCACCCCCAACCTTCCTCCAAATCCATAGTGGTCTCCCACTTGTCCATACTGGTCTGTTGCAGCCTCTGCGGCAGAAAGAGACTGCCCCCTGCCACCCTCAGCAGAGCTCCTGTAGTTTGACCTGGACGCAGCACAGGGAGAGCCAACTTTATAGCACCTAAACCTGCAGCAGCAGCACACATTTGTGTTTGCAGCAGGTAAAAACTGCAGCTGACTATTACTTAAAGACAGACTGTCTTAAAGCAGAGATTCACAATTTTTCCAGAGACCCAAATCTCAGCAGTGTTTTCAGATTGGTCAAGGCTTGATGGCAAAGGATGGTGGTGGACTAGACCAGTCCGGGTGACCTTTACATTTCAGGTCCACTTTGCTAAAGGAAATAAATGCAAATTGGTAAGTAGGACCGCAGTCACTCATGACTTGTGACACATGAAGCTTCTGTTTCATCCCAACTGGAAATACTCCTCAGAACAGCTGTGAGGTCTAAAGCCTCTCACACTTTGTCATTACGCACTTTGCAGCTTGTAGCTGTGGATGGTGCTGCAGGTTGTGGCTCTGGACCTGCCGGTGTTGTGCTGGTCAGGGTCAGAAAAAAAAGACGAAATGAATGTAACGATTGGAAAACTGAAGGGCGTAGCATTAATATATATACATACCCTGATGTGATCATGCTTTAAACTCTTGAACACCATTTCAATGACAAGTAATCTCAGAAGTTACACAACTGATACTGATGCTATTTATTTCTTTCCTCAGCATCCAAAGATAACAAACTGCCATATGAATCAAAGGGGGTCAGACAATTAACAGTGTGTTAAAGATAATCACGTGTCATGTGAAATCCTAAAGTGTAAAGCAGTGACCATCCACTGGCGGCCTGCGACTCTATTCCAAAATTGTGAGGATCAGCTAGCTGACTCAGGGGAGGCTTTGGCATCAGTCCCACAGAGGTCACTGAGGTCATGCACAGAGGCAAGACGCCCTTGCAATCAGTCCCATGTAACAACCGTGTACCTCAGAAACCATCCCAAACATGCATAATGTTTTTACTGTTATGGTTGCTTTTATCGTTATTGTTGCTTTTATTGTTACTGTTGCCTGTACTGTGCTCTTTGAAATTTGTGTTCAAACGTAAAGTGCGTTATAAATAAAAGCTATTATTATTATTATTATTATTATTATTATTATTATTTGTAACTACATTTCTCATACAGTTGTCATGCTGTTCTGTCTCAGGTCCAGTCATTATCAGCATTCCTCAAGATCTTACTTTCAGGGGGGCATCAGACCCTGAGGAAGTGTATCAGAGATCAGTGATAGGGTCCCAGTCCCAGGTATCAATAAACACACACCATTCAAGGGCAAAACAAACACTACTACCTCCTCCAAACTGCATCATACTGCTCTGTAGGATTTAAACTATACTATTTCCATGTTCTTGCACAAGAACATGAAAGATGGTTTTGCACACTGTGCCTGCTCACAGTGGCAAACAGGCCAAGTACTCATGGCTGTGCCTGCCTTAGGCTGACCCCAGTTTCTGCAGGGGGATCTTACCCGTCATATGCGAACCAGTCTTCCATACTTGCCTTTTTTCCCAATGTTTTTTCTTATGTTTTTTCAGAATGAAATAAGTGTGCTGACGCACACTGTGCCTGCTCACAGTGGCGTGGAGGTCAAGTACTCGTGGCTGTGCCTGCCTTAGGTTGACCCCAGGTTCTGCAGGGGGATCTTACCCATCATAGGCGAACCAGTCTTCCATACTTGCCTTTTTTTCTAATGTTTTTTTTCTTCTGCTTTTTCAGAATGAAATAACTGTGCTGACACACACTGTGCCTGCTCACAGTGGCGTGGAGGTCAAGTACTCGTGGCTGTGCCTGCCTTAGGTTGACCCCAGGTTCTGCAGGGGGATCTTACCCGTCATAGGCGAACCAGTCTTCCATACTTGACCCTTTCTTTTGCTTGATATGACTTTATTTAGTTTTGTCTGAATAACTGGGAACGTATCGACACCAGTACAGCATGAGGAGGATCTGAACATGCTTGACCTGATGTGTGCAGAATTGACACTCCTGGGACTCAGGACTCTTCTCACTTGTCTCATTTACTTTCTTCAGGGCAAATATGTATCAGAGACAACTAAACACTCTTAGCTTTTTCTTTCATGCTGAGACACGTTTGGTCATTTACGTTCTTCTGGGATCATATCTGTCATCTAGCTGTCATAATGTTAAACAGTCCACTAGGTTCAGTGACTCGCTTAAGGACACTTCACCACTGCTACCTGAACTGCAGCCACCCCTAAACACTGACAAACTGTATGTTGGATTCAGGTTAGATCAAGTAAGGCCTTAATTAATTTTCTTCCTCTTTTTAGTTTGATGTAAAATTTTCCTCCTGTTCCCTCATTTTTATTTTAGGATTTTCTTCTGTATTTGATATTAATGTTTTGTCATTTTTTGCAATTATTGTTTTTTCATGTTTTAATTCTTTGTTGTTTTTCCTTCTTCCTTTGATGCTTTTTTCCAGTTTTCATCTTTTCTTCTTATTTTTTCACTATTTTCTTTTGCTTTTTTCTCTTTTTTCTCTATTTCCCCCTCTTCCTCTATTTTCTTTTTTTATTTTATGCACTTTTTAAAATGTTGTCCCTTCTCTTTTTTCATTTTTTTTACATTTTTTGCAGTTTTTTCTTTCATTATTTCCCCCTCATCCTCTTTTTGTGTTGTTTAATTTTCTGTTGTTTTTAAACACTTGCACTTTTTTCTTTTTTATTCTCCGCTTCCTATTTTTTAGTTTAATTTTTTTTAACACTTTTTTCTTTATTTATTTATTTGCCCCTCTTCCTGTTTTTTGCACTTTTATATTCTTCCCCCTTTTTTTAATTTTTAAAAAAATATTTTGTACTTCTTTCTTTTATTCTTTATTGCCCTTTATTCCCCCTTTATACTTCCTCCTTTTGTTTTGTTAATTTTTCTATTGTTTTTTAAATACATTTTTCCTTTCTCTTTTTAATCTTACATTTTTTTCATTCTTTTTTATTTTTCCCTTCCTCTTCTTTTAGTTTTTTTAAATTGTTTTTCTTTATTTTTCCCTCTTCCTCTTTTCTATATTTTTTCTTTTTATATTTTTTGCACTTTTTTCTTTCTTTATTTACTTTCTCCTTTCTGCTTTTTGTTTTTTTAATTTTGTTGTTTTCCCCATCCTCTTTTTTTTACATTTTTTTTTACATTTTTTGCACTTTTTGCTTCATTACCCCTTCTTCTTTTTATTGTATTTATTTTTTTAAATTCTTTGCACTTTTTTCTGTCTTTCTTTATTTTTCCCCTCTTCCCGTTTTTGTTTTATTTGTTTATTTCTTTTCCGCCATCCTCTTTTTGTCTGTTTTATTTGCACTTTTTTCTTTTTTGTATTTTCTCCTCCTCTTTTTTCAATCTTTTTTTGCACTCCTCTTTTTTCAATCTTTTGAAAAAATTGAACTTTTTTCTTTTATTCTTTATTTTTTAATGCACTTTTTTCTTTTCCTCTTCCTCCTTTTTCTTTCTATTTTATGCACTTTTTAAAATCTTCTCCCTTCCTATTTTTTTCACTTTTAGTTTTCATTTTTTCAATTTACAATTTTTTTCTTTTAATTTTTCTTTCTCTTTTTAATCTTACAATCTTTAATCTTATCTTTTTTATTTTTCCCTCTCTCTTTTTTAGTTTTTTTAATTGTTTTTTGTTATTTTCCACTCTTCTTCTTTTCATTTTAGTCTTTTTCTTTTTAAATATTTTCCACTTTTTTCTCTCCTGATTTATTTTCTCCCTCTTGCTCTTTTTTTTAACTTATGCACTTTTTTATTTATTTTCCCCTTCCTCTTTTTATTTAATTTAATTTTTTAAATTTTTGCACATTTTGGTTTCTTTACTTATTTTCCCCTTGCTTTTTTGTTTTTACTTTTGTTATGGTTTATTTTTCTATTGTTCAACAATTTTTGCATTTTTTAAATCCCCCTTCCTTTTATTAATTTAAATTTTTTTGCACTTATTTATTTCTTATATGTTCCCCCTTTCTCTTTTTTTAAATTTTAAAAAAGGTTTTGCACTTTTTTATTCTTTATTCCCCCTCTTCCTCTTTTTGTTTTGTTTTTTTCACTTTTTTCTTTTATATTCCCCCTACCTCTTTTTTAGTTTTTAGTGTTTTTCTTTATTTCCACCTTTTTCCTCTTTTTGTTTTATTTCTTTTTCATTTGTTGCACTTTTTTCTTTCTTTCTTTATTTCCCCCTCTAGGATGATGACTAATGTTTTAAATTTTGCGTCTTGATGGCTTCTCTGTATGCACATGGTTGTGGAACCTCTTGCCCAGTGGTTTGCAGGGATGCTTGCAGCCTACCTCTGTGCTGTTTGCCTCTACCTCCATCGCACACACCCTGTTAACTTTCTTCCCTCTCATCTTCAGCACCTCTATGCGGCGTTCTGTTTGGGTTTTCCTCCAAATCAGCTTGCCACGCCTCCACCGCAGCCTCTGAAGCTTCATCGCTTGCTCCTCAACTGTGTCTCCTGCAACTAAGAATATATGAAAGGTTAGTCAAGGAAAGTCCAGTTGTACACCTGCCCCCATCCCAACATACCCTATTTGTATCATTTGTTATGCTGTTATAGAATACACTTAGTGAGATTAGTGGGTTATCCAATTATTTCTGGGTCTAACTGAGGTTTTCTGGTGGATCAAAACTGTCTCACCGAGTCAGACCACCACAGTGACCTATGCTGCTCCGCTAACATGCATCAGAGCAGTTTCAGTTCAGAAGATCAACATCCAAAGTTGTAAACAGCCCACCTACTGACCAATCAGCTTACTGGGAAAACTCATGGAGTCACTATTGCTACACATTTTACAATGCAGTGACAAGTAATAAAAAATGACATTTTTCTACATTACTGATTTCTATGATGATGATCAGAGATAATGATGGAATATGTGCTGAAGGTGCTGTGGGATGAACACAAGTCTTCCAACAAACAGGGTTTACCAAACTACAGCAGCCTGAATGCTGATTGTAGATGTAGGTTTAGATACTGTAGCTTCTTCAATATCATTACACTGTTACATATTAAGATTTTCTGCAGTTCAAGATAACATGAGCAACTTTGCAAGAATTCATTCTTTTAAGAAAATGAGAAAAATCATATTAAAAAAATGCCACTAAATGCCACAGCTTGTGAATATCTACATACTGTCATGTGTTTGTCAGTATCACTTTCATGTCTGTGTGTCAAGTACAGAGCTGGAGTCAGGAAGTGAATGTATTTGGAGGTTTTTTCTACTGTTTCTACAGCTTCTTGGTTTGGTTTGGTTCATTCAGTGTGTCAGTTAGTACAATTTAGAGAGGCTGGAAGGTGGATTTTGAAAGTTTGGAGAGAGCCAGACAAACTGTTTCCCTGCTTTCAGTCCATGTGCTAAGATAGGCTAAGCAACACTTGGCTCCAGTTCCATACAATAAGGATAGGTTCACATTTTTCAATCTAAAACAGCGCTCACATGCACATATTGTTTGTGACGGATTCTCCTGTTCTTATTGCCACAAAGGAATCCCTCCTTTAAGTAACTTCACTGTAAGAGATGGAGGATGAAATCCACCGTCCTCATTCTGCCTAACAATTTATTTCAAAGTCCAACTTCAGCTGATCTGAGACTTCAGCACTTTGTGTTACACACATCAAATGACTCTCTTACAAAGTTGCAGCTTTTTATACAAAGTTCCCTCTTTGCGTTCCTGCTGTGGAGGCGCAGAGAGGAAATCTCACACTGACAGACTGTAACTTTGGAAGGCACACACACGATTTGTCTCCCTCAGACTTCTGAAGCTTCACATTAGTGTTTGCTCAACCTCAAAAGCATTTTCATACAAAATGAGGACTGTGGAGTCTCTCGTCTGTTACATTGAAATCACTATAGAAGAGATGTCTTTGCAGCCAGTACAGCAAATAACTCGTTCAATGTCGACGTGAGTCCGTGAGGACAGTTTGAGATTGACGTTGAAAAGATGCAGCTTTTGTTTCAGTAAAGCTTGAAATACCACAGTGCAGAAATACTTTGTAACAAGTAAAAGTCCTGCACCAAAAACCTTCCAAAGAGTTCAAAAGTATTCACCTCAAAATATACTTCAAGTAGAAAAAGTCCTCATCATGTTGATGAATATACATGATATAACTGGATTAGAACTGCTGAGTCATCCATGTGTAAACATCACATTAATGTTGGAGTGGGGTCGATTTGAACGACTTTATATAATGCTGGGTAGCTTCATGTATAATAACTCTTCTTTTCTTTTTGTTGAATATTCTTTATATCAATCATCCTAATCTGAAAAGTAACTAGTAACTAAAGCTGCCAAATAAATGTGGTGGTGGAAAAAGTGCCAGACTTCCCTGCAGATTATAGAGGAATACAAGTGTGAAATAGCATAAAATTGAAAAACTCAAGTAACACGCAAGCCTCTGAAAGTTGCATTTAAGTATAGTACTTGAGTAAATGTATTTAGTTACTTTCCACCACTGAAAAATGTGGACATATCCTTTAAAGTACAGACATGAGAGTTGCATCCATCTGAACATTTACCTCTTCCCAAAGTGTTTGGGAAGTATTTCTGTAAATTTGTGAGATTTGAACAGTTTATTGGAGTCATGTGACTAACGTGAATCCATTTGCTAATTAAACAGAAATATATGGAAAGCCGTCAGACATCAATGGAAAGAATGAGAAGTGAGCATGTATCAATAGGAGCAAATGAACACTTGTATGAAACTTGATGTGAACGTGTGAAACTTACTATTGCGCTTGATGTATCTCTCCTTCAAGAAGCTTGCCTCGATCTCAGACACGATGTGTCTCCTCTGTTCCTCGAGCCACCACATGTAGAGCCGAGTCAGCAGGTCTTGTTTGGGAGCCTTCTCCTCCTCCCTCTTGTGTTCCTCCTTCTCCTGTCTTTTTCTCTCCTTCTCCTCCCTCTTATGTCCAGCTTTCTTCACCTTCTCCTGTCTTTTTCTCTCCTTTTTCTCCCTCTTTTGTTCCTCTTTCTCCTCCTTTGTCTGCCTTTTTCTCTCCTTCTTCTCCCTCTTATGTTCCTCTTTCTCTTCCTTCTCCTGTCTTTTTCTCTCCTTCTTCATTCTATTATGTTCCTCTTTCTCCGCCTTCTCCTGTCTTTTTCTCTGCTTCTTCATTCTCTTATGTTCCTCTTTCTCCTCCTTTTTTGCCTTTCTCTCTCCTTCTTCTCCCTCTTATGTTCTTCTTTCTCCTCCTTTTCCTGCCTTTTTCTCTCCTTCTTCTCCCTCTTATGTTCCTCTTTCTCCTGTCTTTTTCTCACCTTCGTCTCCCTCTTATGTTCCTCTTTCTCCTCCTTCTTCTGTCTTTTCCTCTCCTTCTTTTCACTCTTATGTTCCTTTTTCTCCTCCTTTTTCTGCCTTTTTCTCTCCTTCTTCTCTCTCTTATGTTCCACTTTCTCTTCTTTCTCCTGTCTTTTTCTCCCCTTCTTCTCCCTCTTATGCTCCTCTTTCTCCTGTCTTTTTCTCACCTTCTCCTCCCTCTTATGTTCCTCTTTCTCCTTCTTCTCCTGTCTTTTTCTCTCCTTCTGCATTCTCTTTTGTTCCTCTTTCTCCTCCTTTGTCTGCCTTTTCCTCTCCTTCTTTTCACTCTTATGTTCCTCTTTTTCCTCCTTTTCCTGTCTTTTTCTCTCCTTCTTCTCTCTCTTATGTTTCTCTTTCTCTTCTTGCTCCTGTCTTTTTCTCTCCTTCTTCTCCCTCTTATGTTCCTCTTTCTCCTCCTTTTTCTGCCTTTTTCCCTCCTTCTTCTCTCTCTTATGTTCCTCTTTCTCTTCCTTCTCCTGTCTTTTTCTCTCCTTCTTCATTCTCTTATGTTCCTCTTTCTCCTCCTTTTTCTGCCTTTTTCCCTCCTTCTTCTCTCTCTTATGTTCCTCTTTCTCCTCCTTTTCCTGTCTTTTTCTCTCCTTCCTCTCCCTCTTCTCTTCCTCTTTTTCCTCCTTTTCCTGACATTTTCTCATCTTCTTCACCCTCTTATGTTCCTCTTTCTCTTCCTTTTTCTGCCTTTTCCTCTCCTTGTTTTCACTCTTATGCTCCTCTTTCTCCTGTCTTTTTCTCTCCTTTTTTTCACTCTTATGTTCCTTCTTCTCCTTCTTTTTCTGTCTTTTTCTCTCCTTCTTCTCCCTCTTATGCTCCTCTTTCTCCTGCCTCTTTCTCTCCTTCTTCTCTCTCTTATGTTCCTCTTTCTCTTCTTTCTCCTGTCTTTTTCTCTCCTTCTTCTCCCTCTTCTCTTCCTCTTTTTCCTCCTTTTCCTGACGTTTTCTCATCTTCTTCACCCTCTTATGTTCCTCTTTCTCTTCCTTTTTCTGCCTTTTCCTCTCCTTGTTTTCACTCTTATGCTCCTCTTTCTCCTGTCTTTTTCTCTCCTTCTTTTCACTCTTATGTTCCTTCTTCTCCTTCTTTTTCTGTCTTTTTCTCTCCTTCTTCTCCCTCTTATGCTCCTCTTTCTCCTGCCTCTTTCTCTCCTTCTTCTCTCTCTTATGCTCCTCTTTCTCTTCTTTCTCCTGTCTTTTTCTCTCCTTCTTCTCCCTCTTATGTTCCTCTTTCTCCTCCCTTTTCTGCCTTTTTCTCTCCTTCTTCTCTCTCTTACGTTCCTCTTTTTCCTCCTTTTCCTGCCTTTTTATCTCCTTCTTCACCCTCTTATGTTCCTCTTTCTCCTCCTTTTTCTGCCTTTTTCTCTCCTTTTCCTCTCTCTTATATTCCTCTTTCTCTTCATTCTCCTGTCTTTTTCTCTCCTTCTTCTCCCTCTTATTCTCCTCTTTCTCCTGCCTCTTTCTCTCCTTCTTCTCTCTCTTATGTTCCTCTTTCTCTTCTTTCTCCTGTCTTTTTCTCTCCTTCTTCTCACTCTTATGTTCCTCTTTCTCCTCCTTTTCCTGCCCTTTTCTCTCCTTCTTCTCCCTCTTATTCTCCTCTTTCTCCTGCCTCTTTCTCTCCTTCTTCTCTCTCTTATGTTCCTCTTTCTCTTCTTTCTCCTGTCTTTTTCTCTCCTTCTTCTCCCTCTTATGTTCCTCTTTCTCCTCCTTTTCCTGCCCTTTTCTCTCCTTCTTCTCCCTCTTATTCTCCTCTTTCTCCTGCCTCTTTCTCTCCTTCTTCTCTCTCTTATGTTCCTCTTTCTCTTCTTTCTCCTGTCTTTTTCTCTCCTTCTTCTCCCTCTTATGTTCCTCTTTCTCCTCCCTTTTCTGCCTTTTTCTCTCCTTCTTCTCTCTCTTACGTTCCTCTTTCTCCTCCCTTTTCTGCCTTTTTCTCTCCTTCTTCTCTCTCTTACGTTCCTCTTTTTCCTCCTTTTCCTGCCTTTTTCTCTCCTTCTTCACCCTCATATGTTTCTCTTTCTCCTCCTTTTTCTGCCTTTTCCTCTCCTTGTTTTCACTCTTATGCTCCTCTTTCTCCTGTCTTTTTCTCTCCTTCTTTTCACTCTTATGTTCCTTCTTCTCCTTCTTTTTCTGCCTTTTTCTCTCCTTCTTCTCTCTCTTATGTTCCTCTTTCTCTTCATTCTCCTGTCTTTTTCTCTCCTTCTTCTCCCTCTTATGCTCCTCTTTCTCCTGCCTCTTTCTCTCCTTCTTCTCTCTCTTATGTTCCTCTTTCTCTTCTTTCTCCTGTCTTTTTCTCTCCTTCTTCTCCCTCTTATGTTCCTCTTTCTCCTCCCTTTTCTGCCTTTTTCTCTCCTTCTTCTCTCTCTTACGTTCCTCTTTTTCCTCCTTTTCCTGCCTTTTTCTCTCCTTCTTCACCTTCTTATGTTCCTCTTTCTCCTCCTTTTTCTGCCTTTTTCTCTCCTTTTCCTCTCTCTTATGTTCCTCTTTCTCTTCATTCTCCTGTCTTTTTCTCTCCTTCTTCTCCCTCTTATTCTCTTCTTTCTCCTGCCTCTTTCTCTCCTTCTTCTCTCTCTTATGTTCCTCTTTCTCTTCTTTCTCCTGTCTTTTTCTCTCCTTCTTCTCACTCTTATGTTCCTCTTTCTCCTCCTTTTCCTGCCTTTTCCTCTCCTTCTTCTCCCTCTTATTCTCCTCTTTCTCCTGCCTCTTTCTCTCCTTCTTCTCTCTCTTATGTTCCTCTTTCTCTTCTTTCTCCTGTCTTTTTCTCCTCTTTTTCTCCCTCTTCTTCTCCTCTTTCTCCTGCCTCTTTCTCTCCTTCTTCTCTCTCTTATGTTCCTCTTTCTCTTCTTTCTCCTGTCTTTTTCTCTCCTTCTTCTCCCTCTTATGTTCCTCTTTCTCCTCCCTTTTCTGCCTTTTTCTCTCCTTCTTCTCTCTCTTACGTTCCTCTTTTTCCTCCTTTTCCTGCCTTTTTCTCTCCTTCTTCACCCTCATATGTTTCTCTTTCTCCTCCTTTTTCTGCCTTTTTCTCTCCTTTTCCTCTCTCTTATGTTCCACTTTTTCCTCCTTTTCCTGCCTTTTTCTCTCCTTCTTCACCCTCTTATGTTCCTCTTTCTCCTCCCCTTTCTGCCTTTTCCTCTCCTTCTTTTCACTCTTATGATCCTCTTTCTCCTGTCTTTTCCTCTCCTTCTTTTCACTCTTATGCTCCCTTTTCTCCTCCTTTTTCTGCCTTTTTCTCTCCTTCTTCTCTCTCTTATGTTCCTCTTTCTCTTCTTTCTCCTGTCTTTTTCTCTCCTTCTTCTCTCTCTTATGTTCCTCTTTTTCCTCCTTTTCCTGCCTTTTTCTCTCCTTCTTCACCCTCATATGTTTCTCTTTCTCCTCCTTTTTCTGCCTTTTCCTCTCCTTGTTTTCACTCTTATGCTCCTCTTTCTCCTGTCTTTTTCTCTCCTTCTTTTCACTCTTATGTTCCTTCTTCTCCTTCTTTTTCTGCCTTTTTCTCTCCTTCTTTTCACTCTTATGTTCCTCTTTCTCCTCCTTTTCCTGCCTTTTCCTCTCCTTCTCTCTCTTATGTTCCTCTTTCTCCTCCTTTTCCTGCCCTTTTCTCTCCTTCTTCTCCCTCCTATGTTCCTCTTTCTTCTCCTTTTCCTGCCTTTTCCTCTCCTGCTTCTCCCTCTTCTTTTCCTCTTTCTCCTCCTTTTTTTGCCTTTCTCTCTCCTTCTTCTCCCTCTTATGTTCTTCTTTCTCCTCATTTTCCTGCCTTTTCCTCTCCTTCTTCTCCCTCTTATGTTCTTCTTTCTCCTCCTTTTCCTGCCTTTTTCTCTCCTTCTTCTCCCTCTTCTGTTCCTCTTTCTCCTCCCTTTTGGCTTTTTCCCTCTCCTGCTTCTCTTGTCTTTCTTTCTCCTTCCTTGCCATTTTCTCTCTCTCCTTCTCCTCCATTTCCTGCCTTTTTAACTCCTTCCTCTCCAACTTCTCTCTGTTCCGTTCCTCCTTCTCCCTTGCTTTCCTGTTTAACGTCTCCATCTTCTCTCTTTCTCTCTCCAACCTCTCTTGCTCTTCTCTTTTGTTCTTACCTCTCTCCATCCATTTTCCTTCTCTCTCCTCCCTCTATACTTTCGACCTTTCCAGGAGGTAGATGGGTTGATGTTGAAATAAAGTGATGTTTGTGGTCTTGTAGATAAATCTTCTTCCAAAATTGAATCAAACATTGTCTCTCGTTGTATATCTGCAGACACAAACACACACAACTGTTAGTTCACTGGTAATCACATTGTTTTTCAAGCAGTAAACTGTCCTTCTCACTGAACTGACTTTCTAACAGAGCTGCACCAAATAGTTTGAAGCGAAAAGATTCAGTCATAATGTTGACATTCAAATTTTAAATTAATTCCCCTCCTGAAAAAAATGCACCAAAATATTTTCAATATTAGTACACTGCACATACTAAAGTGGGCATAGTACACTAATGGTCTGGCATTAGTGTACTATTAATAATTGTGTACTTTTAGTGTACTACAAGTGTGCTAAATGAACTACAACTAATTTTGTACTTGTTACAATTAAATAGAATTTAAGTTGTGCAAAAGTCCAACTTAAGTCATATTAAGTATTCTTGACTGTGCTAAAATGGAACTGTTTTAAGTATTTTTTAATATACTGCAAATGCACTAATTATTTTATATTCGCTTATACCGTTCTTCATTTTAAAATACAACTGAATTACATTTATAATGTAAAGTAACTTGTACTTTTAGTGTACATTGTACATAAAATCTCACATGAATAGATTACAAATCCATCTACGTTGGGATACTAGTGTATTTTTCCATACTTCTTGAGCATTTCAATACACTGTAAGTTTACTTGAAAACTCCTAAAATGTATCAGAAGTGAGAATTTAAAGTGTACTACTAATTTCTTTGAATTATTGCAATAACAATATACATATATAAGATAACTGAAATGTGCTACTAGTGGATTGCAAGTACATGTACAATAGTATACATATGTATTGCTTGAGCATTCCTAGAACACTTTAAATGGAACTTAATAATCCTAAAATTAGTGTAGAGCCATTTTAATATAAGCAAATGCAAGACACTAATTGATCCAGTAGGTGTCACCATAGACATACATACGAAGACAAGGCATCGAGCGCTGAATCATACGTTGACGTCACCGCCATATTGTGAGAGGCAAAAGCGGTCGGAGAACACACACACACAAAAATATATGTTCATCAGTGCCCCCCGTATAGATAGATGTATGTATGTATGTTCATCAGTGCCTCCCCGTACAGATAGATATATGTATATATGTTCATCAATCACTGAATATCAAAATGATTAATAAAAATCAGTTAAATGTACACGTTCGTACACTTTATTCAGAAAACCGACCTGTCACATCTACGTTTCAGGGGTCTGGTTATTATAAACACAGATGTTTA
The DNA here is from genome assembly GCF_017976325.1 of Chelmon rostratus. Lineage (NCBI taxonomy): Eukaryota > Metazoa > Chordata > Actinopteri > Chaetodontiformes > Chaetodontidae > Chelmon > Chelmon rostratus. Next base: position 7,796,101 of record NC_055662.1, read on the forward strand.
ATAAGAATATTTCAGGATTTATCACAATAACAGTGGTACCTACACTGGTAGCAGTAAATCTCATAAAACCATTAGAAATATACATACATCCGTTGGTTTGGTGCTTACCTATGTCCTAAACTAAGGAGTAATTTATAACATAACATTTATAATCATCACATTAAAAGCTACATACGTTGTGTTTGATGCATGTATCTCTCCTAAATGTATTAGTGCGTGTGAATGGGTAGATAAAATGAATTAACTTATTTCACTTTGTAGACAGGCACTTGATAAAGTTCGGTTCATTTCCTTGCATTAGTTTACGGGCAGATCTGCCTCATCCAATATGGCGGACACGCTGACGTATCGTAGCAGGTGTTGCTGGACGGAGGAGAAGGTTTGACCGCGGTGCCAGGAATGGTAACATGCTGTATTGTATCGTATTTTATTAACGTTCATCGCTTGGAGTTATGCTCATCAGTCATGGAAACGAAGCTTAAGGGTGAGTAAATGAAATGCCACGAAGCAAAGAAACAGAAGTCGGACTTCATAAACAAGACACGGCAGCGTTACAGCAAGCTCAACTCTGCTCATTAGGCCGTTCATGCAGCCCCTCAGTGGCTTTAAGTTTAGGGTTAATCCGTTACAATCAAGTTGCGAGAGTATTTTTACATACTTTTTGAACATTTTATGTACATTACATATGGTCAGAGCAGGGAAAGGGACACCAAAGGTGGTAAAGTTTATAGAGGGGCTATTAGGACGTAAACCTCTCAAAGAGATAGATATAGCTTGTCGCAAAGGAAAACATTCCTCAGTGGCACATATGCCCAGAACATGATCTGGTTTTTGAATTAGGAAAAGTATGGGTGGAGTAAGACGAAATGCCATGCTATATATTGTGTTGTCTTTATGTTAAGGGCAGAGTCTTCTGATCTGACCCTGAAGCTCTCTCGGATGGCCGGCATCTGATCTGATACTGCTTGTTAATAAAGGTCTCTTTAAGCTCTTTACAGAGACTAGTTTTAACCAGTGCTTTTAAATGGCCTCTCATTTACTCACTTAAATGCAACTTTAAAACAATGAAACAATGGCAGTAGATGGAGTTAGCTTCCACAGTGACTAAGATAGACTAATATACTTTCCTCCACATGCTACTTCACATTAATCATGAACTGTAATATGTTTTTTTTTAAGATTCACCAAACTTGTTTAAAAATGAATGAAAGATGGTCACAATGCTTACAACACCACCCACCCCACCCCACCCCCGAAACTATGGCGGGCGACGAGCGGCACATGAAGGCCAATGCCATGTCAACCAAACAACTTCTGTGTATTACAACGTCTCTTTTTACTCCATGAATAATAAAATAATAAAAATAATAAAAATAAATGATGAACTCCCGACAACAAAATACAGTCTAAGTATCGAAAGTCACTAACTTGGACAACCCCCCCAACCTGCCAAGTTGGTTAAGCTACATACAAGATAGTAGAATGTAAAGACATAGCGACTTACCCTTAAGTGTGGCGGTTGTAATTTCATCCAGTGTATTCATAGCTTCACTTCACTTGAATCCACAAACTGGAACTCACTGAACAATCCAGAATACAGCAGCGGTTTGCGTAGCATGTATAGATAGATGGATAGATGGATAGATGGATGGATGGATGGATGGATGGATGGATGGATGGATGGATGGATAGATAGATAGATAGATAGATAGATAGATAGATAGATAGATAGATAGATAGATAGATAGATACTTTATTCATCTCCAAGGAGAAATTTGCAGTTCCAGCAGCTCAAAAAGGTGGACACACAAGGGCATGCAAATTAAGAACAAGAACTACTTTCAAGTAATGCGCAACTTACAAGTGATGAACAACTTTCAAGTACAGATCAACTTTCAAGTGAGGAACAACTTTCAAGTGCAGATCAACCTTCAAGTAAGGAACAACTTTCAAGTAAGAGGCAAAAATACAATGCAAAATACAAAAAACAATGCAATAAAAAATAGTGAAATAAAAATAAAGAACTAAGCTATACAGGATAAACATCTTAATATCTGGTTATACAGGATAAACATCTGAACTAAACATTAGAGCAGTTAAATATGTGCATAGTAGTGCAGTTGTGCAAAGTGACAGTGTGCAATAGTCGGATTGTCCACACTTGGGTCCAGCATATAGATGCGTGTGTGATAAAGTCCAGCAATATACTAATACTAAACTTTCTTTTGAGTGGAAGTGGATTTCTGAGGTTGCCCCAGCTTCAAGACAGTACATCCTACCAGAGAATAAATTACTTACATTATCAGAACAATTTTCTTCCTTAGTTGCTTCCACTCATTAATCTGTACCCTTCCTCATTATACAGGTGTTCTTTAACAGCTGTTCGACCTTCTTCAGTGGCAGATACAGTATAATGTCTCCCTCTAGAGGCAGAAGAGTGCTTCACAGCTCTAGTCTGCTCTTTGTACCAGACCTCCTCTACATATACAGTACACTCATCTTCATCACTGATGTATGTACAGTTATCCACATCAGGGACCACATTGTCTGAATGTGAAAGCTGATCTGAGGGTCGAGGTATCACTGCACCTCCCTTCATCTTTCTGGGTGGAGACTTATGGTGTTGTACACAGTGGTGGAAAGCTTTAGCTACTCCTAACTTTACAAATTAAGACTTTGTGACAAAACATGCATAAGTCCTGCTGAAGTGAATATACGATAATCAATTAGTCGACTGAAAGAAAACTAATTTGCCACTATTTCGATTACTGTTTTTGATTTGGTTTTTAATGGAAAAACATTTAATGTTTCCAGCTTCACAAATGTGAGTATTTAATAATTTTGAGGTTTGGATGGTTGGTTGGACAAAAAAAGCACTGTGGAGTTGTCACTTGGAGCTTTAGTAACTGTGACAGCAACCAAACAATTAATGGAGAAAATAATTAGTAGATTAATCCATAATGAAAATCATCATTAGTGACAGTCCTTTACAAAATATTTCAAATTGAGCTCCACCCTAACCAACTAAAACTACAGCTTTTACTTAAGCAAGATTTGCATTGCAGGATTCACTTGTACCAGATTATTTTACAGTCTGGCATTAGTACTTTTACTTAAGTAAAGGATCTGAATACTTCTTACACCACTGGTGCAATGCTACTGCCAATTCTTACTATGACTTTTAAAAGTAGATCTAATTTAATGGTTATTTGCAAATCAAATTTACTCTATTTATTCATGCTTTTAAATGCAAACAAGGCGTCTTGGAAACTCCTTTCAGTAAGCCGCTGTTAAATCTGCTGCATCTATGTTCTGTCAGGTTTTTACCCAGATCCAAGTAGAGTCATGAGAGAGGAGATAAAAGCTGCAGAGGTCTCACCCTTCCCTTTATCCAGGAGCAAAAAACTGATACCAACTTAGGTGTATTTATTAAACTATAGGTCCAAGATGTAAAATGCTTGAGTGTGAATGGCTATTTCTCACATGGTCTCAGTGTATTAAAGGTATTCTGCACAGCTTTTGATCTCTAGTAATGCTATAGAGCAAGGTTTTTAGGAGTGGGTCCCCGTTTTGTTTGCACCTCCTTAATACAACCATGTTGTTGTGGATTTGCTTGAGGTTGCTCACAACACAATGTACATTCCTGCGTCCTGGGTCACAACATTCTACTAACAGCCAAGAAACACAGCAGTGCACCAGGAAAAGGACAAAAAGAAGACTTCTTTCAAGCATGTCTGATAAAATATATATCCCCCATTAGGGGAAGTGGAGCAGGAGATGGATGTGAGCCCACCTAGGTGGAGAGAAGTGGTGGAGGTGGTTAGGCGTGCAAAGGCTTCTTCGGCCCCAGGGCCTAATGGAGTCCCCTACCGTGTCTATAAGAGTGCACCTGGCATCTTAAGGACACTATGGAGATACCTGAGAATAGTTTGGGAGAAACAAAGTATTCCAAGAGCATGGCGCAGGGCAGGAGGTGTCTTCATCCCTAAGGAGAAGGAGTCATCGGACCTTAGCCAGTTTCGGATGATTTCTCTCCTAAATGTTGAGGGAAAGATTTTCTTTAGTATCGTAGCACAGAGGCTGGCTAAATACTTAGAAAGGAATGGTATGATAGATATGACAGTGCAAAAAGCAGGGATACCAGGATTTGCGGGATGCTTAGAGCATACTAGCATGATTTGGCATCAGATTCAGACAGCTAAGAGGGAGAAAAGAGACTTGAATGTTGTATTTTTAGATCTGGCTAATGCGTTTGGGTCAGTGCCACATAACCTTATTTGGAGTTCCTTTGACTACTTTAAAGTGCCGGAGATAGTTGTTAACTTGGTGAAAGCATATTTCCAAGACATCAGACTGTGTGCAAGTATCGCAGAGCTCACAACAGGCTGGCAAAGATTGGAGGTTGGTATTATGGCAGGATGTACAGTGTCCCCGCTAGCTTTCACAATGGCTATGGAGGTAATTATTAGGGCTTCCAAGTGGGTCGTAGGTGGAGAGAGACGGCAGAATGGAATGCGTCTTCCACCAATTAGGGCTTATATGGATGATATGACACTGCTAACTTCAACAGTGCCATGTACAAGGAGGTTGTTAGATAAAGTCAATCAGAATCTCAAGTGGGCTAGTATGAAGATTAAGCCTAGTAAGTCAAGGAGTATTTCAATATACAGAGGGAAAGTAAGTGATAGAAAGTTTGCTATAGATGGTGAGGAAATCCCAACAATTAGGGAGAAAGCAGTTAAGAGTCTAGGACGGTGGTACAATGTGGACCTGAATGATGTTGAACAGGTTGTGCAATTTAGAAAGGATGTTGCAGAAGGGCTGGAGAGAATAGATAAATCAGGGCTCCCAGGAAAACTGAGGTTGTGGTGCTTGCAGTTTGGCTTGTATCCTAGGTTAATGTGGCCAATGTCAGTATATGAAGTCCCATTATCTGTAGCAGAGAGAATGGAAAGGCTAGTTAGCTCTTATATTAGAAAATGGTTGGGTGCTCCCAGGTGCTTAAGCAATGTAGCTTTGTATGGGAAAGGAATGCTTCAGCTGCCAGTATCCAGTCTAACAGAGGAGTTTAAATGCACTAAGGTTAGGACAGAACTTTTATTATCTGGGAGTAAGGACATGTTAGTTAGCAATGTGGTTCCGAATCCTTCTGGGGGGAGGAAATGGAACCCAAGGGCAGCAGTGCAGGAGGCAGAGGCAGCTCTTAGGCATGCAGAAATAGTAGGAAATGTTCAATTTGGCCGGGGAGGCTTGGGGCTTGGCCCAGGCAAACCAGTGTGGAATAAAGCAGGTCTAAAGGAGAAAAGAAAGCTTGTAGTGGAACAGGTGCGTAGGCAGGAGGAGTTGTTAAGAGGGGCAAAAGCAGTTGGTCAAGCCAAACAGGGACAATGGTTGAATTGGGAAGGTGTTGAGAAGAGGAAACTTAGTTGGAGGGACCTGTGGAATATGGAGGAAGGCCGTATTAAATTTCTGATAGGGGCGACATACGATGTGTTGCCAACCCCGCAGAACCTAAGTCTCTGGGTACAGGGCGATCAATCGTGCCCACTCTGCTCAGGTACAGCAAGTTTAAAGCACATTTTGTCAGGTTGTAGAATTAGCTTATCACAAGGCCGGTATACATGGCGGCATAATCAGGTGCTGAGAAGCTTAGCCGCAGGCATTGAGGAGAGAAGGAAGCAGGTGAATTCTGGAAGTTCTAGAAAGGAGAGGTTAGATGTGCAGTTTGTTCGAGAGGGGGAGAAAAATAAAGCTGCTAAGTCAGGGAGAAAGCAGGGAGGTGGCTGCCTGGTAGGGGCTGATGATTGGCAAATGCAGGTCGACTTGGGAGGACAGCTAGTTGTGCCCCAGGAAATAGTTTATAGTAATCTGAGGCCAGACATTGTCTTATGGTCCATGAGTAAAAAGACTGTGTATTTTATTGAGTTAACAGTCCCTTGGGAAAATTCAGTGGAGGCAGCTTATGAAAGGAAGAAGACTAAGTATGCAGATTTAAAGACAGAATCTGAGCAGAGGGGATGGAAGACCAGGGTCTGTCCGGTTGAAGTGGGGTGTAGAGGTTTTGTTGCAGGGTCAGCTGTTTCACTGTTGAGGGAGCTGGGAGTGCATGGGCAAAATTTAAGAAAGACAGTGAGGGAGATGTCAGATGAGGCTGCTAGGTCTAGTCAGTGGATATGGATCAGGAGAAATAATAGTAGTTGGGGGGTGAAATAGGGACAGTGGGGGGGCAGGCAGAGGACATGCATGCCTAACCCGGCAAGAGAAGAGGTTAAAGTCTGAACAAGACACCTCTCCTCTGCTCTGCTTTCCCCGCCCCATCTTCTCGCTCTGCCAATAGGAAGAGAACCAGGAAGTTTAGATAAGGTGGGGGTGTGGCCAGCTAGAGTCTCTCTTTGGGACCATGCGGCCTGTTCAGGTGAGTTTGCGTGGTAAGACACAGAGTTGGCTTGTTTTTTGATCTTTTTGGTTGTTTTCCTGTTTTGTCTGCTTCTTGAAGGAAATGTTAGGGTTTGTTATCCTGCTCTGTTTGCTTTTTGAAGGAAATGGTAGGGTTTGCTGCTTCTTGAAGGAAATGTTAGAAGAGGCTGTTAAATCTAGTCTGTGGTTTAGGCCTCCACCTTCAGCACCTTCTAAATTTTCCACCCCCTACCCGAACAAGGGTCTGTATCCAATCCCTACTTTCATCTTTTGACTCTACCTCTTTATTTTCTATCCCCTACCCGAACCAGGGTTTGTATTCCCACCCCGCTTTTTCTTGGTGCAGTTGGTGAGAGGCAGGGGTAGATGATGGTAGTGTGGCAATCGGCAGTTACATGTGGCATCTAGGCCTGTGGTAGCATTGTAGCAGCTAACAATAGCTAAAGCGGTGAGAGTATGATAGTATCTTAGCAGTTAGTATTGGTAGCTAGCAATTAACATTAACAGTATAGGTGAATCTAGCGTTATTGTCTTCTTCTGTTCCTCTTAGCAGGTAGCGGTTAGCACATAACATTAGCTAAATGGTAGCATCGGAACTGTATTGTCTTCTTCTGTTCTTCCTAGCGGTTAGCAGTAGCATTAGCAATAGTTAAATGGTAGCATCGGTACTGGCCACTACCTGGAGCATCTCTGGGTCAGTTGAACGTGGCGGTGCTGTTTGGATTGTGTAGGAGCAGTGTGAACTGGCACTAGGGGGGGTGACTCTGGGACGCCGGAGTTCACTGCCTAACCTCCTGGAGGTGTATTGGGACTAAGTAGGCGAAACACTGTTGAAGGGAGGTTTCCACCTGATGACCCCCAGAGACGTGTTAGGAATCACTGCTCTTTGGCAGGTATAGAGGCAGATTAGAGCTCCAAGGTTCTTCACTGAGAATGAATCCTCTTTTTGAGCACAAGTATCTTGTGTTTAAATTAACATAAACCAAAATTACACAATCCCCAAGCATTTAAAAAAAAAGACAAAAAAGGAATATCCATGTAGAAAAAAAAATATGTAAAAATAAATCCTCGTTATGGCAAGCATTCATATGCATCAGTGGTGGAAGAAGTACCTCCATCTTTTACTTTAATACTCAGTTTGGAGTAAAAAATCTAGCATCAAAATATCCTTGAAGTACTAACAGTAAAAGTACTCTTTATAATAATAATAATACATAGTATATCACTGGATTATATGAGTGAGCATCACTACACGTGTAAGCATCCAAAATGTAATAAAGAGGAAGCATAAAGTTGCACTAAATGGAAATATTCAAGTAAAGTACTCAACTACAATACTTGATTATACGCAGATACTCTCTATCTTTCCTAAAACTTGACCCGTTTTTAATAACAGAGTGAGAACTCTTCGTCAATCAACGGTCTTTGCTGACAACAGGAACAAAAACCAGGCAGCCACTTCCTGTTTCCCCGCCATCATCAGCTGTTCGTCGGCTGTTTGTAAAACAGCACCGTCCGCTCGGTCCATCCATGGTCCCCGCTACGTCCTCTGCGCCCCTGTAGCCCCTCCACCATGGCGGGCAACGACGACAGCGACATCATAGAGCACCATGTCGAGGAGGAGATGGAGAAGAAGGGCGCGAGGAGCCACGCAGAGAGCGTCTCTCCGTTCGACAGAGAGGGCCACAGCGGCACCCAGTCCTCCCACAGACTGCTGGCCTACAGCGACGCCCTCATCTCCATCATCGCCACCGTCATGGTAACTTAGCGAGGGGCAGCATACTGGGCAGGGGGCGGCGGGGTGGTCTGCAGACACCTGGCACCATTTGACACGGGGGGGCATCAATACAGCGTCACCTCATCATCAGTCCTTGAGTTTGTTAAATATGCTGCGCAAGCACAGGTGCAACCATGGTGTATTTACTCATATAATTTTATTTTACTGCTTAATACCTGTGTTCCACTGCGGTTCAAAGGGAAAACTACACTTATCTGACAGCAGGAGTTAGTGTTTGTTGTTTTGCAGGTTCAGCTTTTACCTGCAAACCATGCGATAAATACAATGCAGTGCAACAGATCAAACTACGGAAGCCGAGAACGGCCGTGCTTGCTGTCATTCTCTTTTTTTTATCTCAAGATTACGAGTTAATGACGTAGTTATCAAGAAGAAACAACAGGTGGTTTCCTCTTATCACGTATTACCAGAGGCACAAGCCAGCGTGGAAATCAGGCTGTTCTTATGTGCCCTTCTCTGACTTCTCCTAATGCAGCTCCCTCTATTCACAGATCCTCCCTGTTTCTCACACAAAGGTGGAAGACAATGAGGTAATGTCTGACAGCCTCACATTCAGTGACACTGTTCAGGTGTGTTTCGGGTCAGTGTGACTCCATAATTGAGTGAAGCAGACAGACTACACATCTCTGTAGAGATGGTGTGAAGTGACGTTAAAGTAGGCGGGGTGTCATATATCTGTGTGTGTGTGTGTGTTGCAGGAGTTGAGGGAGAGCGTTCAGCTTCTGCTGACAACAAAAATAGCAGTTTACTTAATGACATTCCTGATCGTGACTGTTGCGTGGGCTGCTCATATCAGGCAAGTTATTATTATTATTATTAGTAGTAGTAGTACATATACACATATAACAGCAGTTTTAAGCTCTATTATTTATCACTTCCTCATTCTTCATGTTTCTCAGGTTATTTCAGGTAATTGTACGCATCGACGATTCCCTCGCACTGCTGAACCTTGTAAGTACAGTCTCCGTGAGATCACTGTGTGTTTCATAACATGGCGTCACTTTTTGGACCGTGTTAACTGAAGTCTGTCTTCAGGCACATTTGTCAGACGTTTTTGTGTTTAACGTCTAGTTTGATGTTTTCTCAGTTTGCATTACATAACACACATCGCTCGTCTGGCGTCAAACACCGGACGCTGTGTCCCTGTGAGCAAAGCCTCTTGTCCTCCTGTCACCTCTCTGATTTACACTTTCATTAGCGCTGGTCAGCTTGTTCTTTCAGTCTCAAATCTAATTTCAGCTAGCATTACAAAGGCTACGGAGAGACTGGACTTTCTGAGACCTGCACATTGGATTCTGTGTGCAGCGCGTGTCGCATGAATCCTCCTGATGTGAAGCTCTGCTTTCGGTTCTCTTTCAGGCCTGCATGATGCTGATAACCTTTCTACCGTACACGGCGAGTATGAGTCACACCGTTTGCACAAGCACACTTGAAGTGGACTGATGCCATTCAAGCTCTCTAACGTACAGCGTGTCTCATCTTTGCAGTTCTCTCTGATGGCGACCTTCCCCAAGAACTTTCTCGGGATTTTGCTCTTCTGTGGTTGCGTGATGGTGATGGGCATCATTCAGGTGAGGCCGCGACAGCGTTATTACTCCGGTTTGTTCCAAAACAGTTGTTATTGTTGCCCTTTTTTTGTGGCGGATCTATTTAAGATCAGTTGGGAGTTTACCTTACCTCTTACTTAATCCCGGTCTGTGTACACACACGCCATGATCCTGTTTGTTGTGTCTGTAGTCGGTGATTGTGCTGTACGCCTTCAGCCGTCCCTTCCTGCTGAACGAGCAGATCCAGATCTCAGAGAACCAGACCTTCTACAAACACCACATCCTCAAAGTCATCATGCGGGTTCCCCTCATGTGCTTCTTCGCCAGCATCTTCTCCTTCATCTTCCTACAGCTGGTAGGTGGCATTTCCGTTTTTTCTTGAACTGTGTGAAGATGCTACACGTGAACATCAGCAGATGATCAGAAGGTTAGAGATTGTGTGGTGTCACAGTTCTGCTCATCTTCTAATGTTTCAGGGCTGCAACCAATGATTATTTTATTATGGATTAATATACCGATTAGTTCTTACATTAATCACTAAATCACCTCAAAATGTTGTGAAGAACGCTCACCTCTCCTCCCTGGAGCCCAGGGTGGTGGTGTGTTAAAATGTCCTGCTTTTTTCATATTTTCGTTTGGTCTTCCAGTCTTATGTGCTGTTGGCAATTGTCATCTTCCTGCCGTACATCTCCAAGTCCTTGAAGTGGTGTCGCAGCAAAGCGATCGGTAAGCGCTAGACTGTAACGTGACAGGTGGAGGAAACCTTGCACGCACCAGTTTACCTCTTACGAGACATATTTAGTTGTGGATGTGGATTTATTTAGAAGGCCGCATGTCTCCTGCATCACCTTTTTAAAACATAAACCAAACCTTGTGCATTTCAGGTCAGGTGGAGGAGACTCCAGACTCTATGTTGTTTTACACCTACTTGCCCAACGAGCCCCTCAGCAAGGACCGAGTGGAGGCTTTCAGTGACGGAGTTTATGCCATCGTAGCGACGCTTCTCATCCTGGACATATGGTGTGTTTCGCTTTCTCTCCTTGAATGGGAGTGCAGTGCTGTTGATCTGTCTAGATTGCTTTGGTGTGAGATATCAGCTGTTGTTTTCCGACTGAACTACACCCGCCAACAGTAACAGCGCGCAGAAGGAAGCGTCCCTAGTCTGACATTGCTAGCTTGTCAAGATTAATGTCCAGCCAGCCAATGCTGCTTGCGAACGTTACAGCTTGTTAATGTTTCCATCCTGCGCCTCTCATCCTCGATGGCAGATGCATGCTTCCTTCTGCGCAGTGATACATTTGGTGGGTGAAGTTCGATAGAAAGAAAAGGTTTGTGGACTATCTTGAGTAACAGGGTCACGATTTCTGGAAAGAGACATCTCTGTTTGAGTTTTTCAAATGCATTTTTGATTTTGGGGTGAACTATCCCTTTAAAGTGTGATTAAGGTGTTGAAGTGCATTGAAGCGTGCTGAAAAACTTCCTAACGGCTGTCCTCTCCGGTTCGTCCCTTTCAGCACGGACAATGTTCCCGAGCCGGCCGTTGTGCAGAGGAAGTTTGGCGGTAGCCTGATAGCAGCTCTGCAGGGTTATGGGCCGGAGTACCTCGCCTACTTTGGTTCCTTCGTCACCGTCGGACTCCTCTGGTTCGTGCACCACTCGCTCTTCCTCCATGTCACCAAGACAACACGCTTCATGGGCCTGCTGAACACCTTCTCGCTGGCGTTTGTCGGAGGTTTGCCTTTAGCCTACCAGCTAACTCACGAATTCCCACACAACTCTCGCAACGAACTGGAAGCTATTCAGATTAGCTGCGTGATCATTTTCTTCGCAGGTATATTTCAGCTTGCTATTTGGGTAGTCGCTCTTTACAACGAACAAGAAACTCTGCACCCTTATGTACGTTATGGCGGACGCGAGCACGTGTTTATGCTAGCTAAGCTGGCTCTGTACCCCTGCGTAGCACTGGGGACATTTTTCCTCACGTGCATTTTGAGTAAATTTAGCGCCCCAATTTTCCACCTGATGGAGATCACAGTGCCTTTCGCTTTTTTCGTGCTGAGGCTGTTGGTGCGAGTCGCGCTAGCTTTGCTACGGCTAATTTTCTGCCCTGACAGGCCCGACCAAAGGTCTGTTGTGGAAGAAGAAGATGACGAGACAAGAGTGCCGTTCAACGCTTTAGTGACCTAGCTAGCTTGAAGGGGAGTGGCCACAGAGAGGCAAGCTAACGCGACAGGAGAGGGAGGCATTGCTGCTGAAATGCTTGGTCTCTGAGAGAGTTACTGCGATGGTTTGACTTGGTAACCACATGGAAAGAAGACTGCATTATGAGAAGGATAATGCAAATCTTGAGAAGGAATCAGTGCAAATGGGATTAGATGTGACCTCATGTTGAAGGCAAAGTGTGGAAGTCGTAGAACTTTAGGAAACACTCAGTGGACCAAAGTAGTGAAGGATACTGACAGCCAAAGCCTATTAATTTATTCAGTTTTTTGTTTTATACAGTACTAATGCTAGTTTTGATTGCTGAATAATCAACAATCATCTGCAAGGACGCAAAGGCTTCATCTTAAATGACCCACAATAAGGTTTTCCACTTTGATTTTATCGCTGCCAAAGTAGCAAAAGGTATAAAATGAGAATGGCTCACTTGTGTTTTCAGGGATGCCTTGACATCATGTTCATGCCAGTCAACGTAGCGTACACTTCACTCTGAAAAGGCTCAGTCGAAGAGACGGAACAGGTCATTATAATTATAGTTCTGTTTCTGTGCCAAGTTCAGTAAGATGAACAGTCCGTCCATCTGCTCTGGTTCTAATTCAGCCTTAATTAAATAATTAATTTACTCCGTCCAAATGTTTGGGGTATTTTTTACCCAGAGAAGATTTTATAAGCATGTTGAGGCAGTTGCAGAAATTCATACATGAGAGCTGATGGCTGAAGTATTTTGAAATACTTTCTGTACGATTACTGTAGTTTTGTGTTAACAAATTTGTCTCCTTTCTCGCCAGTATAAATGTTGGAGTTGACCCGTTAGCAAACACGCAGGGGTTCATGGGTGTAGTTTTTGGCACTTTAAACATTGCACTGAACGGGTTTGGCCACAAGACTTCAAATTGCACTATTTTGGAATATTTTGATTCAGATATTTGTGTGTTAAGCCCACTGGAATGTAACATCACCTTTTCAAATACGTCATAATGCTGTTTTATTTCTATTATCTTGTAAAAGGAAGCCTGTGCACTTAAATGACCCCTAGTGTTTAAAAGTAGAAAAAGGACAGATTTTAAATGGCTGTTGTTTTTAGTTTTTAGTGATAACGATTCTGTTTTTTTTTTTGTTTTTTTTCCAAAAATAATGTCAACCCAATGTCCCAATGTTAACATCAGAACTAATCCATTTATTTTCACTGGAAATATCGCTCTGTTTTTATGGAGAGGTTTGGAAAGGTAGGTGTATACAGTTGTCCAGAGGGGGACGCTGTGGTTTCTGTTATGTAGTCCTGAGATGCTGAGGCTACTTTCATCACTGCAATGATGACATGCTCTGCTGTGATGTGCGATTACGTGCGTTTGATACTGACTCAAAGGGAACTCAGATCCGAGATGCACTTTAATGGAAACCTCTCAGGTGACGGAGAAGGTTTCCATGTATATCGACAAGGTGCAAAGCAGAGTCGAAAGAATAACAACGAAAAAACTTTTAATGATCACCTTTAAAGAATGTGAGCATACGAACAGCTTGTTTGTCACTGATTGGACACTTGTCATTTCATTTTTTGGTTTCTTGTTTTTGTTGTCTTGTTTTTAGTCTGTTAAGGACTGAAGCTTCCAGATACAGGTGCGGTTCGTTTATGTGTATTAGTATCTAATGATCTGTTGGATAGGAGCATTGTCATTTCTATGATTTTATGGAGGAATAAATGTGTTTATGTTCACTGTTCATCATGAGACTCTTTGGATCCAAAACATTTTTTTTCTCTGAATATAAACAGCTGTATTTGTGCATTTTCCACTGTTCTCACTCAGAAATCAGGCTTTTTTAAAATGACCTGTCTCCATTTGGTGGCGTGTTTGTTGAGACCAGGAGTCCCTCTCTGCAGACATTCCCTCTGACAGATTTCTCTTGTCATGCTTAGGTGTTTAGCTGTTTGTATAGCTACATGAGTGTGAATGCTGCATCTGCTCTTTCACACAAATCTGTTTTTGAATGTCAAATCATAAACTGTCCGGCTTTGTTTTGTGAATAAATCTGAAGTCATTCCTTCAATGTGAAAGTGAATTCTCTGTCTTGTCATCATCAACACATGCAACATAATCAACACAATGTAAGACCTTTTAAAGAAAAAAACTTTATTCACCTCCATACAGTAAACAGCTTCACAATATCCCTAACAAGATATCAACATGTGGTTTATACATTACCTTGTACCACCCCTATCTTAACAGCATTCCTCCTCAGTATAATTTTTTATCTTATCCACTCCAAAAGCTATAGATTTTCATTAGAAAACACTTCTGCTCAAAGCAAATCACACAAAATGTAGACAAAATGATAAATTAAAAAGACAAGCAACCAAACATCTGCAGTGCACCGTTACCTGACATTTGGGCAACTACAACTAGGTTTTCTTTGCTACACGTTCGTGTACCTCAAGTGTTTTACCTTCATTACTTGCATAACAATCTAAATTAGTCCACATGATAGCTTAGGTCTCATTTGAACTACAACCGTAAAACTGCCGAGACTTGAGTGTGCCAGTGGAATGATACATTTATTAATTAGAATAATTAATAGATGCATTTGAATATAAAGTAATGAAATTTACTCATAATGGCTGATGGTGTTCATGAAAACGATTTTTGACAATTAATAGTTGAACTGTCGTTTAAGACAAAAATCCTGTAAATGGATTTGGAAAATACTTTGGTCATTCTGTGTGCAGCTGAAACAATTAGTCAATTAAATGATTAGCTGATGGACAAAATGCATCAGCAACTATTTCAATAATCAAGTTTTTGTGTTTTTCACAAATTTCTGACATTCTCTTTATTAGTTACTCATTAAATACACAAAAAGAAACGGAATCATTATTGATCATTTTATAACTCTTTATAGTCTCTCTTAGTTTTAATTCACCCATAAGCGTGTTTAATTATTCCGGTGGCACACTCCAGACTCTATATAAAACAGCCGTTGAAGAAAAAAAAAAAAATCAAAAGAATTTGACCATCTGCTGTTTGTGTTGATTTTGGTCAGATTGCTTTAGTATGAACACTGATGTCTGCTTGCTTTGCTTCATCTTGTTCAGTATGTAAGTTGGACAGAGAAGGTTGAATACAGAAAAGCCTGTAAAACAGTAGTGTGTTTTTTACCAGAGAGAGGGTTTAGTCAAGAGATTTATACAGTACAACACAGCTGGTCCCAGAAATCCACCCAGCACCCTCATTCACTTCAAATGGGGAAAACACGCTAAAATGCACTTCTATGAAGAAAACACAAACAGAACAAACTAGACAAATAAATTAAAACATCCTCGTCGTCCAAAAACTGAGGGAAGTGAACAGAATGCAGTGACACACATTGCACAGGCCACAGATGCAAATGTTAGCACTCCAGTTTGCAGCCCAGTTCCAAACTCTCATTTTTCAGAACGATCGGAATCGAAAGGGGACAGTTGTTTGGACCCGGGCCCTGGAGCTTTTCCAATAACAGAAGGAAATCAGTGTTAATCAGACAGTGCTTTGGTAAACATTTCTCTCTGAAAAGATCTGGATTCAATCAGAGAATCTCATCGGCTTTGTCCGCCGCCGTCGCAGCCTCGTTACGCGCTTATGAGGCATTGTCTCTTTCATCACGCGGGTGAACGTGTGATTAATCATAAATGCCACAGACTTCCTGTGAAATTAAATTATCCGACCCTTATTCTAAGGAATCAAACTGCCACTTGCATAAGATCAAAATATTGCTAATAAAACCACCGCCCAGAGTATCAGATTTTATATACTTCAAGGTATGTGTTAAATGTGTATATACACACATACTGTGCTGTATACAGACTCCAAATGTACTCAAATCCTATGTTATCACTGATAACAAGTTATAGCAAACTACATTCAAAACGTAATAATTCATCGGTGATTTAATGCATAAGAAGAAGCAGGATTTTTTTTTAACAATTTAACAAACATTGACAGTGGTCTGATGCATCCACCCCCACCGCTACAGTGCAACTAAAGTCATTGGTTAAATCGATAAAGGAAGCACAGTCTGTTTTTAAAGGAATAGTTCACCATCTTGGAAATCTGTTTACCATTCTCTTTCCCCAGAGTTAGATAAGAAGATCGACGTCACGCTCGTGTATGTGCGGTCAGTCTGGATTCTAGAGCTAGGAGGTAATTAGCCTAGCTTAGCATAAAGACTGGAAGCGTCACTGCCACGCTTCAAATAAAGCTCAATAATGGACACGTATCTCTCAAACATGTGTGTAGGTGAACTTCGCTGAGACTCAGGTTAGCTGTTTCCCCCTCTGTCCAGTCTTGGCTCCATACCTAACTCACAAACATGGGAGTGGTATCGATCATCTGATCTAATTCTCAGCATCAATAAGCTTATTTTCCAGGTGTCAAACTATTTCTTTAAATGCTTTTTACAATCTCTAACGAAGGGTCACCCAGCACACCCTCTAAAGCAGCAATCTCAGATCAAATCTACATCCCTACCTGTTAAAAATCTAATTTCTTCATGCTGAAGGCTACAACTGAGTTAAATCTCTTTTTTTTGCATATCATTTCTCATAGCTTAAAAGTGTTTTTCTTTCCCCAGTAGGTCACACAAATAGTTATAGTACGTAGTATTTGTTCAGCTTAATATTTCCAGTATATTTATGTACAACACATGATAACTTGAGTGTGGATGCTCTAGTGCTGATGCTCTAGTTTCTGAGTTAACATGCCTACAGTCAACATTTATTGACTTTAATTGTGCGAGTTATTTAGATTTAGACAGAAAACTAAAAGCTAAGAGTTCACACTGTGGAAGAGGAGAATAAACATGGCTTAGTTTAGCAGTAGCCCAAGACAGGACTTTCGTACATGCTACATGTTTAGTTATGCTGTGAGGTTTGGGACCATTGTACAGAGCATAGTCTATAAAACAGTGTCTAGAGTATGTTGGACAACCCTGCTGCATCACCCAAACCCCAGAATGACAAGTCCCAACAGTCTGTTTGCTGTAGCTCAGGTCCATGTGCCCAACACTTTGGGCCCAGTTTATGCTGGTAAAAGCTTCTTAAATCCATTTGTTCAGATAAAGTCAGTGCAAATATTTGCCGTCCACGGGGAAACTGCACATCCACCATCCACTCGCACTGAGTAAGCCATGTGCTTTAGAGTCCGTTTTGTTCGATAAGACATTTCATCTTCAGTCTGTAAGTTTTTGGGATGGGGACTTGTGAAGTGTGTTGTTTATGTGCTGGTCCAAGTGGAAAGCCGCCTATTTTTTGTGTGTGTTGTTGGTATTATGTGATTTATTATTTTTTTTGTCACTACGAGCTTATTCCACGTAGTCTGGAGAGTCACCTCAGGTTCAAAGTCGTGATTTTGAGCTGGTTGAGAGTTGAATGAAGAGCCAGCAGTATGACGATGGATACTCTGCCAGAGGCCTGGGATCACACACGCCTTACAGCCATACTTAAGAGTGTGTGTGTCTTGTGTGTGCGTGTGTACATGCTTACATAAACTTGCCAAACCATCACACACACTCTCCAGCCATCCCCCTGTGAAGCTGGCGGTCTTTCATTCAGCCTGGCCAGCAGCGGGGGGCAGCATGTCCCTCTCTCTCAGCTGGGAGTGCAGAGTGTGGAAAATGCTGAGCTGCTGTTCAGGCGGAAGCATCAGCAGCTGCTGTAGCACCTTGCTTGGGTTCGGTCCCCTGCAAGACAACAATTAAAAACATGATCATTAAGGAAATAAGAGTGTAAAAAATCTCAAATCTGGAGGTACCGTATCTTACAACCACTGTTAAGAAACTGGTCGAATGGATGAACAGAGGTTCTATCAACAAACCAGACACCATCAGCAAACCAGGATGTGTAACAGAAACTCTCCTCTGCTCTCTCTGTAACTTTAGGTCCTTTTCTCAGAGACAGTGACACAGGAGAGAACTGCAAGGCGATGGACAGACGAGCGTTTACAGCTAATGACTGTTGTCTGTGTGAGCCGTTACAGTGTGATCTAATGGAACACACACTGACTGCAGGTTTAATCATGTTGTTTTATGACCAATGACAGACCTGCACTCTCAAGAATTTGAGATAAAAAAATAACGGCTAGAAATTAGAGTTTGTACGTAGATTCATCAAGGGCATCATGTCATATTTTGAGGGGATGCTAGCTTGTTACAGGTCTTAATTTTTACATTGGAATGTTTTTGTATCATTCAAATCGTAGTTTGTGAAAAACAAATAGAACCTGCTCAATGCAGCAGGTTCATTAATAAGCTATACAGCGTTTTCTCCTTTGCTGCAGGGTTTCTACTCATTTTCCAGGCGGTTGTGTTATGCACTTCTTCACTATTAACCTTTATCTTTATCGATGCTACCACAAAAAATGCCTACGGACACCTTTGATCGCCTCCTTGGTCACGTGACACTTGCCTTGAAGGTCATAGCGGTCTGTTGAGTTTGTCAAGGCTTCTGCTGACTCAACACGCAAAATGAATTTAGCGATATGTCAGAAATGAACACCAGCTGCATACTAACAACATGACAAGGCAAACAGCCCGCTATCACAATAAAAGCAGTAATTAACTATACAATTTGGCTAGGAAAATTGCTTAAATGGCTGCTGTAAGAAAGTATGTTCTATTATGAACTTGTCATTTAGGTTTTACAATAATTGGTAACCTTTGGTTGTAGCTCCTAAGTTTGTTCAGTCAGTGACATTATATAATTTCTACTGTATAGATACGCATTTGCAATTTACTTAAAACGTGTTGCTGTCCTCATTACACTGCAGTAATACTGTTAATGTCTTTTATTATTTCTATGTTTTATTAGGAGTCCAGTGATGTTGCTGATGGTTTTCCTGACAAGCTGTGAGGACTGATGGAGCTCCTTCTTTTTAGCAGCCATCTGAAGCTTTATGAGCAATGATATACAAACATTTAACACACATACAATCCCCCATCCTCCATTCCTCTTCTTACCTGATGAAGCTGGCTATATACACGTGCGTGAAGGTGGCCATCAGATACTGACAGTCGAATCGATCCATGATACCACCGTGGCCGGGGATGGTGTTGGCAAAGTCCTGCAGGAGAGGAGAGATCAGGGCATAATGACATCAAAACACAGGTACATGCTGAGTGTGGGATTAACAGGCGTAAGACCTGTCTATGGTTAAAGGAGTACGATTTATCCAAATTCTTCTCTTCACTCTTCAAAGGTCTAACAAAAGGTTTTTAAAATAATTACTTTTTTGTTTTGGTGCTGCTGTGGTGTTTCAATGCAGCAATTTGATCAAGATCACCTGTCAAACACACATGGTGTCAGTAGGTGGAGATGTGCTACAAAGACAGTCAGCAAAATGTGGAAGCACCGACTGCTCGAACATTAGATTGAGAAATGACTTTTCACAGCAGGAAGCCCTTAAACAAGGCACAGAGACCCCAGTGACAGCAGTGGGACCGCTCTGTGTCTCGCAGTAGGAGGCTGCAATTTACTTCTATAGCCTGCAGTAATGAGTGTGTGCTGCTGTGTGAGGGATTACACAAAGCACTGCTGAGCTACCTGTCATTTTCAGCAATATCTCTGCTGCTCACCAGTTGAAGTGGTCCAGCCTGTTTCTGTGGTATTCAGAAGCCTCCCTGCCATTACTTGCTCACAGGCAGATAAGTTTGAAAGACAGATTGCAGAGATCTTAATTGTAACTTGTGACTACAAAAAAACCCAGGAGCTAATTTAAACACTCAAATCTCACCTGAAAAACAAATTTAAAAGATAAACCATACAATAATACATGATGCTGACGACGATCAGAGACAAGAGGAAAAAAAACTAAAACAATACCCCCGACAAAGAAAAGTAAATCAAACTTTAAGTAAACTTTTTGGACAAGATATAAAATAAGGGAGAAACTGAGATGTTCTTTACTTTGATTTTGAAGGCTCGCTTGAAGCCGCTGGCAAAGAAGCCTCCAAAAGGCCCGATGAGAGAACCGAAGGCCGAGAGGAAGATGCTGTGGATCTGGAAGGGGTACAGGTTCACCGTTTTCTAAAAGAGGGACGAAGAGACATCGGACACATGCCGAAATGTGACTTGATCAACAGCAAAAAGCCTCATTTTGATCTTCTCTCCACCCAGACATTTACATACGAGAAAGAATCTAAATAATGCTTAAGCAAATTGGGATTTCTGCAATAAAAACTGAAGTGAGGTTGCTTTTAAAAATCTACACACACATATCTGCATAACAAGAAATGTTAAAACAGAATATGATATGAGGTAATTAGGCATTAGTAGTGATTTATTAAAATGCTAGTTTCCCTTACAATGGCACGACATGCACAATATGTTTACAATAGTGAAACATGTAATTTAGAACATCTGTTATATTTTAAATGGATTTAGTTGCTGCAAAAGATTTCAAATGAAAGGAATGAAAAGGACATAGTCTTACCCATCTCAGCGTGTTCTGCACCACAGCAGGAAGAGTATATTCCTGCATCACAAAGATATCAGAAGGCTCACACTCGACTGTAAACCCATTGGTCTCACTGTTGAAGCCCACGGGACACACAAAGTACTGGAACTGAGACAGGAGGTAGGCCAGCTGAGGGTAAAACAAAACACAAAGGAAAGATCCGCTGACTCTGTTAGTACATTATGATGGCATTACATAAAAAAAATCAAAAAATCAAATTTCAGGCTGATAAGCACAGCCAGTGCTTATCATTCTCTTTTGAGACGAAAACTACTGAATGTTATGAAAGCACCGTCTGGTGGTTGTGAGCATGGTGGGAAACTGCAAACCATGACACACCAACAACATCTCATAAATTTTGTGTGCTTATCTACACTAGACTTTTAGCAGACGATTTAAATGTCTCATTCTATATCAAAATGTGTCTCGCTGCAAAAATAACAAACACAAATGTTCTTGCCTTGGGTACTTGGAAACTGGGAGTAGAAGGAAGGAGGGAGCATGTGTACTCACAATGAAGCCAAAGACCACAGTGGAGAAGAAACCTCCGATGAAACCCTCCCAGGTCTTCTTGGGTGAGAGCTGCAGGCAGATCAGAGACAGAAACAGAGTTCATCTTTCACACTGACATGACATCAGCCTCACCACAGACTACATGTGATTCAAAATAAACCCCAGCTCAGAGTGACTGAGTAGCTCTTGTGTGGATAGATGTGCAGGAGTTTGACCCTGTGGTGTTCGGTTAATTTGAGAAAGGAGTTCAAGAAAGTCCCTGAACTGTTCACTTTCAAAGTTACATGCCTGTGTTCAGGTTATATGTCTGTGTCACAACGTGGAGAGTTATTTATTAAAAGGTTTATCAGCCTGAAACACTGCCAGTCTGTTCAGGGGTGATGAGAAAACAGTTTGCTGTTGAACGGCAGAGACGACACAAGGTGATTGTGCGCGGGAGAATTTATGGAGCAAAACAAGCCAAATACATCCAGCTTATTTTTCTGACATCTATTTGGCTCAGTGTCGTGAGGCAGTTGCTCAGACATTCACTCCAGCCACATCCACTGGCTCCCCCTGAGACAAACACTGCTGCGTAATCCCAAATGTGTGCTCTGGGTGTGTCCTGAGATCTAGTGTCACATGTTTGGAAGACATCCACAGGGAGGCATCCAGGAAGCAGCACCGTCAGGTTATAGAAAGACTGGATCGCTTGTATCAATGGCTCCTGCACCCCATGTTCTCACACTACCCGGTATAACGTGACAGTGTGAACAGCCCTGTGATATTTAGATGACTGGGACTCCTCACCAGTCTAAACTAAACAATCTGCAGGGGAAACGTCTTTAAAGGTACACAATTCATCTTTAGGTAAATTACAAATATAAAAATATATCCTGTCTCACCCTATTTCATGCACCTAAAACTCAGAAATCTACAACTCAGTTTCGCTTATCTGAAAAAATATGACTTCTGTCAGTAAGCATAACCATCACTGAGCATTCACACTGTTTAAAGCATATAACGTGATAGAAAAATAAATCCCTCAAATTTACTTTCTGTCATGATTGTCGAGACAGAGAATATTTACTACTGGCTGTGCTTGCCAGTGTTGCCTGTGATGCTGATCTGTTAATGGAAGCTTCTTGCTGCTTCTTAAAGATAGCAGCAAAGCCGATAAATGTAATGCAAAACTGAGGACAATATAAGGCAGTGTTTGATGTACCTTGATCAGCGGAGTCCTCCCAAAGAAGAATCCAAACAGATAGGCCATGATGTCATTGCAGATCACAATGGAGATTGGCACAATGAACCTGGAGGATTGAATTTACACAGTGGTAAGAGGCGGGGGGAGAACGTACACCATCCACAAGCTAAAAATAATTCTGCCTGTGGCTGGAAAATGTGTCTGCTCTACTACAAATAACTTCCCCTGTAATCTAACATTGCAACGTTAAAAATGTTTTAAAAAATTGTGAAAATAAAAAGGTTATTATTATGAATCTTGTTGAATAAATCACTTTAATTAAAACAGAATATGCTTTATTTACATACACGACTTGGATATCTAAATTAATTGTCACCTCAGGTCACTTTCTGTTTGCATTATTCAAACCTTAAAAGCCTATATGAAAAGCACCATAACAGTGTGAACACACTTGTGAAGACACATGTGCAGCAGTAGTCAGAGACAACAAGGCAGGTTTCTTCTGGTCTGTCTGTGTCCTGCTTACCAGATCATTCCTTCAAACAGGTTCTGAATGACAAGGTGGGACTGAGTTACCACAATCAACAGGGTCACATGGGTCCAAGCAAACTGGAATGGTAAACACAAACACAAACACCACAGTGTCACTGCACTGGAATGTAGCCACGCCTGCTCAGACGTTGGCTCGCGTCAGAAAATAGTGGATTCATAACAGACAGACAGACGAGGTGAATGACACTGACAAAGCTGCACTGCAGAGTGAGATGATATACGTGTCAACAACATCGAAACAAAGAAATATATGATCGTGTGAGAAGAGCAGGTAGCAACATTCTGAGATGAGTGTCACAAATCTATTGACAAATTAAATGAAGAATTTTGTGAAGATGCATGCACTAAATGATTAAAATATAATATATATATAAAAAAGAAACACCAACACGCAGCACATTAAAGCAAACAAGCTGAGAAAGTGCCTTCTTTTGCCAGCATATATTACAATACATTAACCAGACTTTTGCTTCCTTTGAAGTTTTGGGTTTATAATAATGTAGATCAATAGGTTACTTGTGAATCCAATTGTTTTTTGGGAGGCAGAAGTCTAAAAAATGGGCACTCAAGACACTTTAAAGTGCTTTGCATAATTCATTAAGACATGCAAAATACTAATAAATAAAATACAGTACAAGTACTAATAAGTGATCAAGTTTGTTTGGTCCAATGAGCTGTGGTGCATAAAGGTGTCACAGAGAGCAGAAAAAGCAAAACAGATGCATGTGAAGTGAAATAAAGCTGAAGCCATTGCAGAAGTACTGCATTTATCCATAATCAAACTCTGTATTTTAATGTGGGCAGATCATCTGTGAGTAATACAGTACAACATAAAGGTAAAGCATTTAACAGAAAACACTTTTTGGGCGTTTTACAAGAACTGAAAAGTGCCCAAAAACTTCTACAACGGCAACAACAAAGAGCAAGATGAGTTTCCCAAGCCTTTTCAGAATAACATGACATGTGGTAAGAAGCAGTGGAAGAGGAGGTTAGTGATGGAGTAGAGAGGAGGAGGAGAGGGTTACTTGGCTGATACACACCATATAAAACTGCAGGCGGTAATGTTTCTTCACTAAACTCAGCACAAACATGCAGAAACCTGTGAAAGAGTAGACAACATGCAGTCAGTTTTTACTCCAAGTTGAAAAAGTATACCGTAGATTAAAAAACACATATTACATATAACAACTTATTTATTGTACAGGGAGGTGTGTGAAGCCTGTTTTTTGGTCTCATACTTTGGTTATTCAGATTGTACGCTGACTTCAAATCAGACATGTGAATTTGAACTGAGGAGGCTGACGGCTGAAAGTTCGTGCGACAGGTTTGTCTACATAAACCCGCGAAGGCCCTCAGGGGAGCCATTACTGCCAACAGATGGAGAAGATGCTGTCTAGCTCAGAGCGTCCTTGGGGCTTAAAGCTGCAGCTGATGCCTGGTTGCGTCAAGTGAAAGACAACTAAGTCAACAGCACAGGAAGAGATGTGTTCACCCTGCTAAAGACTCTAAAACTAACCAGTGAGAGATTGGTGGACAGAAGCTCCTCTGATCATCAACCCAGAGGGAGACCTACTGGAACGGCAGCAGCTGAATATCATGTTACAGTTTGATCAATGCATTTACATTCAACACTACTACATCTGATAAATAGTTATGGGACCATACCAGTGTATTAGGGTTGTTTATACATCTTCACATATACCTATGTTACTATTTATCACTTTCTAACACATACTTTAAATTTCTCTATCAGCTTTTATTGTGACCTGATGGGTTAATTTTCTCTTGGGAGATTCTGGGTTATTTCACATGAGAGATTTCTGCATGTGCTTTTTCGCTTGTGCATCTCCCGAGTTGGAACAGGAAAAGTGGCACACTTTTATGCACCAATCAGGATTTTGCTATATTTGAATCAAAATGTGATGACAGCTGTCATGTTGTTTGCTTATATTGTCAGCACTGTCAATCAAACCTGATCAAACCACATCCATACAGATCAAACCACACCCACACACTCCTGATGAAGCTGGTTAGTTGACAAAATAAGAAAGTATTTCTTACCAAACTTTAACTTTGAATGTTAAAGTTTGGCATTGCAATATTTCTATATTTGCAGTATTAGAAACTGGGGTTCTGTCTCAAAATTCATGCAAAAAATGCAGTATTAGGTTACTGCTAATAAACAGAACATTTCCTACTGATGCAGCTTCACATTAAAAGAATTTATCTGTTGAAACAGGAGTTGACTTTTATTATGAAGTAATCACAGGAAATAGTTTCAGTGAGCTTTGTACTGACCATCTCCTAAACAAAACAATGGTCATTTTTGGCGTTTTTTGACAGTCTGAAATATTGCAGGTAGTAATGGAACAAGAAGGAGCACACAGCTGTTAGATGAAGAGCTGCAGGGAACGACTGCACACCTCCAACTTCTCAGCAATGTAACAAACTCCTATCTTTCAGTTTCACTGCAAGCTGCTGTCTGCAGACTCCTGCTCTGTGCAGCATGAAATCAGATCATGCTCACAAAATAATGGAAAAAAGGCAATTATTGACTTCTTTATTAGTGCAACAATAGTTTGTTGTGCTGCCCCAGAATTCTGTCACCTGTAGTATTAAACTGCATTTGCCGTTACCACCAGCAAACACAGATGTCACTAGATCAATGAGGACTGAAATCCTGGTTGCCTCTTTTATGCTATAGTGAATCAATCACAGTGAACATTATTGTAGGTCTGCTTTTAATTTTGTCAAAGTTATCATTCTGTGCTAACGCAAAGTGATAATGGATTTGTTGACAATGCATTACAGTGAAAAAACTAAAGGTGAAGCATGATGCAGGAATTTTTTTTTTGCTAATACTCATATTGATATTTAAGAGGTAATAATTTGATAATAGGGTTAGGGTAAATTTCTCCTTATTTACTATAAGCGCATAATATACGCAAACATTTAATGAGAAGCCCTTAAATTTTGCATGATGTATATGTACTGAACAGGATATTTTACAGTTACAAAATAAAGCGGTCATACTACTAACACTGTTCTTAGATGACCTCAGTCACATCTGTGGCATTTCTGCACTGCAACTTCTAGTTACTTATTGGCCAACATGCACACTGATAACATTCCTGTGCAGTGTTGCTTTACTTTATTTGGTTGGGCCACCCCAATATATTAACATCTGACAAAGTATTTTTGGCCACCTCATTTTAGCATTTTTTATTTTCATTTTTTGTATGTCCAAGAGAACGACGCCATCCATGAATGATTACCTAGTGGACAATCTCCCCTCGCTCTCCAGTCTACTGACAACTGAACATGGTCTGCAGAGAAACAGAGCGAGACAGACGTTCTCTGCTATACGTCCCTCCTGTAAATGCACTGATTGTGGTGTAACCTCTCATGTTTAATGTTGGCCTACTTATGTAGTTGTTTTATAAGAGCTTGTAAGTGCACCTGGTTGATGACGATGTCACTCCGTACTGCATTGTTTTTGATTGCTTTGATTGGCTACGACATAACAACAAGTCACATGCGGTTGGCCTGCTGTCGTGAAAACGTAATTGTTGGTGAAAAAAATGCAAAACCCAAGTTGTGCTTTTGTGTCAACATACTGCTGATGAAGAAAGTCAACAGAGCGGACAGATAAAAGGGAAGAAGACTCAGAAAGAGGCAGGGAGGGGCAAGCTGGTATGAGAGGTGTGTGTGGGTGTGTGTGTGGGAGGGACTGAAGGGAAAAGCAAGGTAAACAGATTAAAGAGGTTTGTGAGTGAACACTAAAATGAGGTGGGGAATTAAGTAGAATTAAAATAGTGAAATAAGAAAAAACCTAGTAGACATATGAGAAATAGGTAATTCTTTCTTTTTCTATATCCCCCATCACATCCCCCACCCGCCTGCTACAGTTACACTGTCATTGTGGGAATCAGTGGGCTCTACTTCAAAGTTGCCTGTGAACATACATGTAACACCCTAGTTCATAATTTTTCCTGCATGACTGGGATGGATTAGAATTTTAACACTGCACTGTGGTAGCTGTTGAACTTGTTCAACAGCAGTGTGGAGAAAATGCAATGCATTATTGACAGAAAAAACTGGTATGATCCCCTACGGAAAATTGTTCAGGCATTTTGGAAAGGAGTGGTCTAGTTAACTGCCGGTTCTTTTTACACACAATGTATGTGGATCATAAGTGTAACAAGTTAGTTGATAAGAGCCACAGCTCAGTGTTTGTGGTTTATGACACATCCTGCTGCAGTTTACCAGAGCAATAAACCATCCAACTAGTAAATGAAAGCTCCAAAGAAAAAGAGATGAGTTCCTGTCATTGTAAATCAGTTTATAAACTCACGAGTTCATACTTCCAGTCTCCCTGAGGTCTTTGTTTCTCTTTTTGCTCTCTTTTCTCCCCAGTAATGTTATTTGTAACTCAACTCTACTATACAAACACTGTCTCGTGAAATTGGATCCACCTCTAAAGAAAACGTGAGTGGAAGCAGAGGGGCCAAAGAGCATGTGTGTTTTGCGAGATACTGCAGTTGCATTGTCTTGAAGGCCAGACCCACCTGCTAGGTACAAAGCGAAGGAGATGAAGCGGTGATAGCGAGCCAGGAACTGCAGAGGTTCCTCCCTCTGCACCAGAGCCCCAAAGTAATCCGCTACAGTTTCACCATAGAAGAAGTAGTTGACGCAAATCAGGAAGTACCTAAGGAAAAGAAGAGGGAGTTAGGTTTTTTTTTAAATATCTTCTTTCTGTTATTTTTTCCTCAGTATGCTTGAGTGCTTCCTGGCATGGAGCCACGTAGTTTGGCTGTGCATAAATTGTGTGCAACAGTTCCTGTTTTTGTGCACTTCAGTCTGAAATGTACATGAAAAAAACTCTTCCAGTGCTGATGTGTGTTGTGTGGGGCTCTGGGTTTAAATCTCTATCGATGTGTCTTGACCAGCTGTGTGTGTGCGTGTGTGCAGAGTCGTTATGAAGGGTGGCCTTGGTGAAAGGGTCAAGTTTCAATTAGCCTTCATTTGCTTCCAACATGGCAGTGATCTTTGCTCCTGGCTGCACTGAGCACTACTGTCGCACACTGTGTGTGTGTCTGTATGTGTGTGAATGCAAAGGTGACCAGTTCACAAATACTCAGACACTATGGTGGAAGGTGGGCGTTGCATATTCAGAGCTACTACCTGCAGATGAAGCTGGCTTGAGTCAGCGTGTTACTGGGGCAACAGCACAGTGAGTGAGGCTGCCAGAAGAAATGACTAAGAGATACCTTTAAAAGAGAAACTCTGCCTGTTTCTGGATTTTTAAATCTCCTTGCATACCATTAGACGGAAAAGGCAGCTTGGAAGGAATACAGACCTAACATTCAGTTGGTCTGAGGTTTCTGCAAGAGGCCACTCTGGCCCAGATGAAAAAGTACAGCTGAGTTCATTTAATTTTTTTATATTTGTGCTGATATGGTACCTGACTTTCTGTATGTTTCGGGGGGGTTATGCTCAAAAGCCAGATCTTGTCTTGACATAAGCAGCCATGCAAGAACTTTAAGTAAAATAGTGTAAAACTGATTTAAGCCGTTACTTCAAATCAGAGTGGACAAGATCTCAAATAGTTGACATAGTTCAGTTGCTATCAAAATAGCACAGAGGTTTGACAGCAACAACTCTGTGAAGGTTTGTGATTTTACATAACATTGTTGAAGTACTTCCTGGTTTGTTGATGCTGATGTTGTTGACAGGACTTAGTAACGTAATTTATGGTGCATCCGACATAATATTGATCCAAAAAAGCATTGATATATTCTAGAATCAAATATAAAATTGTTGAAACATCGTTACTTCCCCAAACATTGTACAGAATATCTTCACATTTCATGTCTGACCTACATATTCCACCCTCTAAAACATATACGACCAGAGGGACTGGTGGAGATACTGGTCTGAATCAATGTGTGTCTATCAACAAATGCACTGTCCTGTTGAAGTGTCTCTGAGCAGGACAATGGTCACAGAACTGCAACTACATTTGAGCATATTTTAGAGTTACAATTCTGCAGTATTGCTCTTCAAAGGGTAAACCAGTTTCTGTTCATAATACATCTACAGTATACTTAAACTACTGTTTACTGTGAAATCCATTCTCCTTACCAGCTTAGTGTCCTGAACCAAGGCAGTTCATAGGAATGGTAAACTCTGTAGCCGATGGTGATGATTTCTTGGAAACACTTGATTTGGACGGTCATAACCTACATCAGATGATGGGATCAGAGCAGAAATACAAAAAGAAAGCTCAGGCCTAAGAAACAAACTGAGAGTCAATTGGAGTGTTCACAAAAGCTTTTTTTTAATATTGCTCTTTTCAGCCATCATACAACTGTAAATTACAATTAATAGAATAACAAAAAAAACAGTAGGATAGATATATTGAGGACTCAAAAAATTTGCTACAGTATCAATCGTTGTCACTTACCACTAATATAAGAGTGACAGGTCCCATGTAGATGATGAGGAAAAAGCCTGAAATCATGGCTAAAGACAGAACCCCTCGTATCCAGTAGTTCTTCCATCTGTGGAGAAACTTTGAATTAATTTGCTACCTCAAAATTACATTAAAATTTCATGGATTTGTTTATGAAGGGCCTGAACGAAGGCATGAACGCAGAATCTGACAATAAAAATCAACTGTAGAACGCAGAATATACCAGAAAATGTCAAAATGTGAATGAGATTACTAAAAATCAGAGTTTTCCCTAGTTTTTCACAGCACTAAAGCGGAATGTACAGAGAAAATACATGCTGCTTCTTTTCTATCATACACACGCATACACAACAATGTCGAAGACGCCTTCTGAGGGAAACAGAGCGAGCGAGCGACAGAGAGCGAGAGAGAGAGGCAGAGTGCTAGCAAAACCTCACCACTTCAACAAACTCTCAGAGGTTGCAGATGCAAGATGCAAGTTTGTTGAAGACTTTGTGGCAGCATGCATGGAGTCAAATAATCTGTTCTAAAAAATGAAAACGCTACGTCCGAGCTGTCCTATCTAGTCTGGTGCGCATGAACTGATGAAGCCTGCTCGGATGAGAGGCGAAACGTCTTCTAAGACAAACTGACGAGGTCCAGTTGCGAACGAAAGCTTTCATAGGGCCCAATTTATGCATCATTTGAGTTTTCATACAAAGAAAGAGAGACAGCCGAGAGTGAAAAGTATAACATAGATATATGACTGGACATTTGAGCCATGAAATTATAATAGTACATCATAATTGGCAGAGCTTGACATGCTTATATCAGCTGACTATTGGAATTAAAGGGGCGGGTGATAACAGAGAGGAAGCCTTCAGGCTGTGGTTGAGGCATTTTTGTTTCATGGCTGTTAGGAAAGAAGACTGTATCTGGTCATCGTTGTTGGTTTTATAGCTGCATAAAATGACCAATGTTTTAGCCTTTTGATATTAGCTAAAATCATAAGTAGGTTAAAACTCAGTTATCTATCACTGTCAGAGGCACACACTGGACAAAACGAGTCTACAGCCTTGCTAGCAGATCGGCTGTCTCAGCTGTCAAGATATTTAAACCACAAATATTGACATCATGGTGGCAGGATCACAGGATCACTAAAGTCAAGACAATACATTGAATGGACACAACAGAAATAGAGCGGAATCAATCTGACACATGTTGAGATC
Organism: Chelmon rostratus; assembly: GCF_017976325.1. Lineage (NCBI taxonomy): Eukaryota > Metazoa > Chordata > Actinopteri > Chaetodontiformes > Chaetodontidae > Chelmon > Chelmon rostratus. The sequence continues at coordinate 7,826,494 of NC_055662.1, forward strand.
TTTCACAGACAAGGTGAAACCCTTGACCTACTAATGGCAAGAGTAATTATAATTGTTGAGACATTTCAGTCTGGACCAAGGTGGTGGCGTGATGAACAAAAAGGCCAGCAGCCCTTTTTACAGAGGGTTACAGTTACAGGTTGTCATTTTGATTGGATTTGACCAAAAAGGATCGTCTTATGTGCAACAATTCCAAAAAAGTTGGGACGCTGTGCAAAATGTAAATAAAACAAAATGCAGTTATTTGCAAACGAACTGTGTTTCCCAACAACGGTTTTAGAGCTACTGTGTTCCTGAGCCCTTGAGCAATATCCTTTATTCAATCATGTGTTTCACAAAGTGCTGAACCTTTCCTTAACTCTATTAACCAACATGAAGTGACACCAACAGCCAGCTCAGTGCATGTCTGACAACACAAGAGGACCAGGGTAAACCTGAGGCTGCTTGCCAGCCATGCAGCCAAGTGAGCCACATCGAGGAGACAAGTGGAGCTCTGATAAGGCCTGCATCCTTTCTTTTTGTTGGCATTCAAGGTACTTGCATATATTGTGGCCTGTTAGTAGCTCTTACAGTCACATGGTCTTTACCAGTAGCTACCTGTGCCGTGACACAAGCGTGGCTAAAAACGTGGAATGAGGCCTGGGGGTCGGGAGTGTTTTTCACAGCACGTCATGCAGCGCGTGTTGCTGTGAGGCAAACTGCTGCACTGCCTGCTGCCTGGGAGCAAAACAAAAGAGAGGAAATAGCGAAAAGCTGCACAGGAGCCAAGCAGGGCAGAGAGCCTGGTGCCTGCTGTATGAATGGAAGAAAAACAGCTGCATCATGAAAAAAAGCTGCTGCAGCTTCCACTCAGCACTGTGGCTACACTCTCTCTCTCTGATTCCATCCCACCATCGCTCACTCACTTACTTACTGTCACTATAACTACCTCCGTTCCTCCTCTCTTCACCTTCAAGTCCATCTATTCATCCTTTTACATCCTAAAGCCCTCAACGGCCTAGCTCCTATTTATTTGACAGAGCTTCTCTCCGTCCAAAACCCAAACAGGGCGCTAAGGTCTTCAAATCAGTTATTACTGGAAGTCCCAAGGGCCAGGTATAAACACTGGGGGGATCGTGCCTTTTCCGTTGCTGGGCCCAGACTCTTGAACAAACTGCCCCCTGACATGCGCACCATCACAGACTTTGGCCTCTTCAAATCTCGGCTCAAAACATATCACAGTAATGTGGTGACATTTTATTTTATTTTATCATATCATATCATATTTTATTTGATTTTATCTTTTTTTTTTTCTTTCCCTGATATGTGTTCTATTGTTGCTTTCTTTTAATCTGTTTTCATTTCTAATTTTACTGTTTGTTTTCAACTGGGAAGCACTTTGGTCACCTTGAGTGTTGTAAAGTGCTATATAAATAAATTTTGATTGATTGATTGATTTTGTTTTGTGATTTTGCTGTTTTACTCGCTCCATACATCTGCTGCTCCTTATCTCTACGACATCTACCTCAACCCTCATCAGTTTGTCTTTATCACGCTCTTCTCCCTTACTCAGATTTCTTTCCCCCCCGCATGCACAGGTCTCTCTGCAGTACGCTGGCTCCTCTGACGCTCGAGCCCGCAGGGATTAGTGCTTCCCTCCTCATGAGCCTTTAAGCCCTGTGACCTGGCCGTCACTCATTGGTCACACCCTCCGCTTCTCATCTGTATATCAAACAGGGCCTTGCCAACAGGGCCATTTGTGTTCAAGGTGCTGCTGATTCGTACTGGCAACAACTGACAAGTGCAACAGTTCTGAACTGCTGGCAAGAAGCATTTCCACGCCACAAGAATGTTAACTGTGCAAGAATAGTTCCGTAAAGCACTGTTTGTGTAGAATTTTAAATTCAGCCTTCAACATGTTTCTCACACTTTATGTTGTTGTGTTCATTTTAAGGGTCTGGCACTCAAACATTGGTATTTCTCCTATTAGCTATGTCATATAGCTCCATCAATGAAGATTATTCTCCAATAGGCAGAGAAACCAAAAGGGCAAGGGCAAAGGGTCAAATGCTTTGTTTGGAGCATCTTAAAAGGTCATGGTATAAAATCCCACCAAACAACATACTATTTGCCTGAGGACCAACACTACCTGACACAACAAGTTGCCAGCACACCTTTTTCAGACATTCAGGTGCAAAAGTCAATGTGGGACGGTTTAGTGACTTATCATAGGTGTGTCAAGTGAGGGAAACTGGATGCTTTTTTTCACTTTCGCAGGCTTCACTGGCTGAGAATGAGAGTGTTTCAGAAACATAAATACTGTATGTAATGCTGTAATTTTGCATTAAATGCAGAGAAATTCTACCTTTATGTACACAGAATTTATCTGTACACTCTCACAAACTGTGTAAATCCTTTGGGTATCTGCACATTTACAAGCTTCTGCATTTGCTGCACTGCTTTAATAAGAGTGTGTTCAAACATATCTGCGGGTTGCAATCTATTTCTGGCCCAATTAACCTACATGCATAGGAGAAAGACGATCAATCACTATGTCAGGGTCACTTCATGAAAGATGGAGGGAAAACTGCTTGTTACAACAATGTTATGGCCTAAGTACATCTGAGCAAGACTTCAGGCTTCTTTGGCTAAGGTATGTAAAATCAGTAAGCCAGCTGATCTGCACGTTTAAGACTCTGCTTTGTCTTTCTGTAATATTATGACCTTGAGCACTGTGGCTGTGAGGTTTGCATTTTGACTACTTGTAAGAAATCTAAGATTTTACGCTTGTTTTACTTCCTGTTGTGGCTGGCTGTGAAAAACAGCACATTCTCATAGCAGACCAGCACACATGCATGCAAACAAGATGAAAATGAAAGTCTGAATTTATGATATAGTCTTGCTATTTTGTTAAAAATGAGTACACATTTACTCTTAATTGTAGCCATTTGTTTCAACATGAACGTGATGCGTTACAGCTAAGCTGTGGGCCACAGTTCATTAGTTTTTACTGGCTTGCTATCATCTTGGACAAAAATATAAACTTAAAACTAGTAAGTGCTGAATGTTAATAGCTAGATAAATGTTTTACTATGATCACATCACACAACGGAGTGGCAGAATCAGGCTACAGCATATTTCGAAGCAGTGACAGATCCAGGATGCACTTCAGGAACAAGAAACATCTGTTGGCAGCAATCTCTTGTGAGTATCAGTGTTTGAGAAGTGTGTACCTGGGCGGCAGGCCCTCCAGAGCTTTGTTCAGGCATTGTGGAGTGTTGTCTGTATCTGCTGTGGAGAGAGGAACATCTGGAGTGTCTGCTTTGGAGTCACCATCACATTCTCCCTCTGCGTCGCCTTGAAAGCCCAGTCTGTCATCACCGTCGGCCTCCTGCCATGACAAACACGGACACACGCAGATATTCAAATACTGACTGGAGATAGTGAACGTTCACTTGACAGACAGGTCAGTGAAGAAAACAGAGGCAGACAGCACTGCAGTGTGCACAAGCTGATAACAGAAAAAAAGAAGAGTATAAGCAGCATCGTCCTGTAAGGAAAAGGAAAAAAGCATTCTGAGATGCAAATTACAAGTAAATGTTAAGGTAGTCAAATAGAGTTCAGTCTGAGAGAGAGAAGGCACAGAGGACCAGGCAGACAGTGGCTTAATTAGGCCAGAGTTCAGTCTCTCACTTGAGAGGACACCACAGAGGCGGTGCATGTGTCCTCTACGCTTGGCTGGGATTCAACTAGGTTTGCAAGTGAATGTGGAGGTGTGTGCGTGCATTGTTTTTGTGTGTAGCAAATGTCCTCCAGGAATTCAAAACCATCAGACCGTCAGTGACTTTCTTCCTACATAATATCTGCTGGATGAGGACTGTACAGGTGTGAAGGTTCCAGTTTAATCTCAAACATGCTACATTTAAGGAACACAGACATTTTGAGCTAATAGGCCGCCTGCAGTACAGCTATTGGTGCAATACAGTGACTTCCTTTTACCACCCACTTCCTGTCTACACTGTGACACATTCAACACACATTAGACAAACCTCATCTATTAACTGACCTCTGCACAGTTTAATATCTCAATTCTTCAATCAGAACAGATCAGTAAAGATGAAAAAATAATGTTGATAACTACTACTACAACTTTCTAGTTTGTCACTGCATAGAACCTTACAAATGCATATATACTTTCAAGTCAAATGGTCTGAAATGGTCATTTTTTTTTCCTATCTTTTGATTTAACTGTCACTTTGCTGCTTGTACAATATGTTTATGTCTATAAAGACATACTCTGACACATGAACATCTTCCCAAACACATTTTGATGTGTAACTGACACGCTGCCATCGTCAACTATATTCCTGACATTCATCATATTTCAACCCAAAAACATCCGCACAGTGTCAAAAAAGGGAGAAAGTTTGATTCCAATCTGATCAAGGAAGTTGGAGGTTTACTCTGAGCGTAACTGAGCTGAAAGTCTACACCTGGTGTCGACAGGTTAATAGGCTTCTGGCCGGGAGGCAAACATCTTTACTGGTGTTAATGAATCTTTAATCTGGATTTAAACCCAGTCGACACACACAGCCTCTACATGAACACTGTCTCTACTCTGTGCTGGCAGACGTTTTCTTTAATACAACATGACAGGGGCAAATGTAACAGAGCAGTCGGATCACTTTGTATGAACCTGTTCATCACAGCTGTTGGGTCCTTTCGGGTTTCTTGTAACATTCTTCATAATTCACCATCCGGTTTAGTGAGATTCAATTGGTTCACTCTCTGCTTTAATGAGGCAATATTTAAGATCAGTCATTTATTACAAAGAACAAAAATGGAATTTTAAGTTTCACCTATTTTTTAACCTATAATAAACAAAATTGCTTTAAAAATATTTCCACATTAATTTGTTTGTGTCCCACACATCCACAAGTTCCTGTGTTGCTGCTACAAGGAGTGAAGGTTTACATTAAGCAAGGTCCTCTAGTAATAATTACAACTCCGCACATACTTTAGATTACAAAAAGTAAAGACAAAAATGAGAAGCAAATGAAAACGAGTTGTTGATAATATACCACAGTGTCCAAAATAATAATGATAATAATAATAATAACAGTGCTGCAGTGCTTTTGAAAACTGTATTATGCTGTGATTCCACTGTACGTCTCAGCCCGTCTCAACTCAATCTGGTCTGCAGTGTTCACTTCACTGTTTAGTATCAGCTCAGCTTGCAGGAATCTCGATCGAGGTGAGTTAAGTTGGGCTGTGTCATTCGAAACATTAGATATTAAATATTTTTCATGATTTTTCAAATTATCTAATATCTAAATTGACTGGTGCAAAATTCCAGGAGTTTTTAGCAAAATTAAACAAAACAAATACAAATAATAAACCCTTGGTATAAAAAAAAAAAAAACCTGTGCTCAGCTGTATGAAGCTGTACAATATAAACAATCACAGCTAGCAAGATGTTGAGATAACAGAAATTTGACATCTTTCTTGCTGCTGCAAGGCAGTACAACATATGCCATATTTACGAAAGTCATAAATCAGCACCTTGGATTTGGAAAATGCTGGCTCAGTATTTTCAGATTTAGAAGCATTTGTATTGACCTCCCACTTTAACCTCATTAATAAGTAAATACACAGTGGCAAGCTAGAAATTAAGCCCAACACTTTAGTTCTTGAGTTAACATCAGTAATGGTCGATCATGTAACAAAGCAGCGAGTGGAGATGCTTCTCTTGCCCAAAAGAGGCTATTTTTAAAACCCAGTGAAATTCCTCCTGAGCTCACGCACCAACTGTGGGAGATTAAGTTTCCTGTTGCACTTGAGAGGCTCACTGATGCTCCTGGACATTTTTTTCCTTTCATGGTTACTTTTACTCAAATGTTGCTAAATACGGTCAGTGTGGCCATCAGGGTTAAAGCAGAGAGCTTTTCATTTAGAAATAAGGTCTCTGATCTTGGTAAGACATTGTAATTAGCTTGGAAAGTGATGACAGTGGGAGCATGTTGAGGTTGAGACAGAAGAGGTCACTTGAGTTGATGCTGGGAGTTCAGGAGAGAGGAGGTGTAATTGAAGATTTCTACTCAGGTTTTAATGAGGAAACGTTGAAGCCTGCAGCACACAGAGATGAACCAGCAGACTCTACTTTCAACAAGCTAATATTTGTTGAATTTAGCCAGCCACTTGACACATAAATATCATCTGAACTGTTTTCACTCTAGTCATCATAAAACAGTTCAGGCTGTTCACGTGTGTCTGAGGAAGTCCTGATATCTACAGTCTTACCTATGTTGTTGTTGTGTCATAAAGTTTAGATACAAATGTACATGTTAGAAGGGCTGGGCGACTAATCAAATTATATTTTCAATTACGACTTTGGCTTCCAACGACAATCAAGTTAAAATGATTATTGTGCCGCACGTCTGTCCCTCACAGCAGTGCACTTCCACACTCACTCTCAGCCAGGCTGTGGCGTGTTTAGTTCAGCTCACTGCAGTCGAGGGAGCCGTCGTTTGCAAAAACTCAGTCAAGCCAGCTGCCGCTTGGATTTTGATACGCATCTGTCCCTGCTGTTACGGTACAGAGAGCCTTTCTCACATTTTATTTACCAAATTAAAAGGACATAATAGGGCAATATTTGGGTTTTTTACTGCTGGTAAGAGAAAACAAGCAATGTGAAGACTTCATAATGGGCTCTGAGATTTTCTTAACCATTTTCTGATATTCTGTATAATGCAAAGGTTTTTGATAAAATCTAACTTGAGGAAAATGCAAAGACAATCAGATATGAATGGATGATGAAAGTTAATGGATGCATACACACTGCAGAGATGAGAAAGTTTATGCATGGGTCTGGAGTGCTTGAACCAACTGTATTCAACAATTTGTACAGCAAAAACGCCGAGCAGGACAACCACTGCCAGGCTGTTAGGGGATGGCAGGCTAAAATATGCAGGTATAATATATACTATTCTACTTCTGGCATTATTGCAAATGTTAACCTATACCAGATCATGATCCAAGACAACTAGTTAGGAGTTAAGTGGCTGGAAGAGAAGACAAACTTCAAACTGCCACTGATTGGTGGCCAATGAGTGTTTTCTCACTCTTTTCTCACAGGCCTCAGCTTTCGTCAGCACATGACTTCACACACACAAAGGTGCGACATGCGGAGCCACAGTATTACAGCCTAACCTGGGTGAATGTGCTCAAGCTTGTTAATTAAACCGTCAAACACCGTTAATCTTGTGTTTATTTAGCAAAGTAGCCTTGGCGCTGTCAAAGTACTTCACAGTCAAACACCTCGAACAATGCTGCAAATACGTGTGGTAACAATCCAAGTTATGCTATGAGGTCAAACAAGTCCTGGACCTGAGTATTTGTAATATTCACCGGTAAATTCCAGTCAGCACGAAAACAAGACACTGCCAGCAGAGCATGGAATTAAATAGAAATGCAGCCACAGCAGGTGGTGCATCCAAAAATTCACTTTCTACAGTATGGCCATGTTTTTCTACTGTGTGTGAGCCAAAGAAGAAAACAACCGTAAGGTTGAAGCAGAGTCGTTGTCATTGTAGCTCAGCTCACCTCCACTATCTTATTTGTCCTCCTCCTGGATTTTAATGCCTTTTCAGCAGCGAGGTGGGAGGAAGAGGAAGCGAGAGGAGGGGATCAGGCAAGAGGACAGGTGAAGAGCAGCTCAAGCCCTAGCCACATAACCAAGGCAGCGTTCATCTCGCCAGTACCTGAAGCAACACGCCTCCAGCAGCGCAGATGCTTGCAGGGGGGTTTTGGGTCTGAACAATAAATAAAACCGACCATGGCAGCTAATTCTGAAAACCAGTGCTTATAAGTTAAAACAATTTCTGTCTAGAGCTGAAAAAATGTATTAATCGATCAGTCATTAGACAGAAAATTAACGACCAACTATTAGATAAATAATTAATCAATTAAGTCACTTTCATTAGCAAAAATACCATATATTCATATCTTGATTCACTATAAAATAGCAAACAATACAGTAACATTTGAAGAAACAGTTAAATATTTTCATCTGTTTCAACCAAAACATGGAGAATACAACTGTGCAGCCGCTCCAACACAGAAAAAACACTACTAGCAAATATCAGAGGAAATAATCATTGATCATCAGACTGATACCCAGATTGTGTTTCAAGACTATTGACCAATATGGACCATTAACAAACCCAACACACGGCCCGACTGATGAAATGATTTTCTTCTTAATAATTCCTCCCAGGGCTGGAAGGTTCAACAAATATGATTAGCATTTAGAAATGTAACAAACTATCATTATTATTGTATTGTATGAGGAAATAACATTTAACACCAGCCAGATGATTTCCAAAAACAAAGTCTGAACATTCACTGAACCCATGATGTTCGGACATTTCTTTTCCTGCCTTTCACAATGGCAGAGCTAATAATATACACACTGCTTCAGAGTTAGTGGATTAACTAGTCATGCTACTGTTTCATGGAGATAGAAAGTTGTTTCCTGCTCTGGTGTGTTTGTGTGTGTTTGATTATGTGCATGCCAAGGGTGTGACTGACAATAACAGCACACAAACAGTACGCCTGTAGCACAAACTTAAAATGACTAACTACGGTGACACATTTTCCTCAGGAACAGTAGAATTTCGATTAATTTTTACATCAGGTGTGATGACTTAAGGTCTTTGCTGTTTATGAGTTCACAGCTGCTGGTTTGGATAACAAAAGAACATATTTTTGGTACACTGACAAAAACTGTCAACTTTTTAAACAGCACCACGGTGGCCAGAATTTCACTAAATGAGTGCCACTTAAGTATAACTTTTAGAATACAATGGGATCCATGAACACCCTAAAGTGGTACAGTCAACAAATTTCACGAGCCAGTTGTGAATGAATCGTGAAAATCATCACAAACTCAACCTAAAATAAGTGGCGCAGTTAGTTGTGCCACAACCAGCCATCATCCAGTGAGCATACAGCGTGGGTATTTAGCTTGATCAAAAGAAATCAGGTGCAGAAATGCAGCAAACCACAGTCTTTATGACAGCGCAACTGACAAAGCTCAAATTTTGCCTGGGTCAAAAGCAGTCACAAGTTGCTACTGAGGAGGAAATTGTAGAAAAATTCTCACCACAGGACAACAAACGAGTCGACACACCTGTGAGGTCCAGACCAGCAGGCTCTGTGACCAGAGCCAGACCTGGGGGGCCCTGGTCACAGTGGAAAGGCTCACCTACATGGGCTCATTAGGCTAATCAGCAATGAATGTTGACCTGAAATAGCAGTGTAGCACTGCTGCTAGCAGCAACAGCTTTCAACAGCTCTGCATCTTTCAACCCCACTGCAGCACAAAGCCACGAAGCAAAATGACACATTTTGCAGAAAACACAACAGTCTGTTGCCACAGAGGTTGTAATGTGGGACTGAAAGGCTCATTACAGACATAAATAATAAATAAAAATAATTATGTTGGATGGATGAAATTCTATGTGTGCACATGCTTGGCCAATAAAGGTGATTCTGATGGATACCATCCATGTGGTTATACAGGTTGTTGTAACTCTTGGATCACTCTTGGTTTCTTTGATCATCATTAAATTACCACAACCTCGACGTGTCAATACTGATTATACTACTGATTGGTTAAGAAAAAATAGATAATGTCAGAATGACTAATGAAGTGAAATTAAATAGAAGTAAACACTTAGTCTGAATACCAGGCAAAGCACCACTGAAGCTGTCGTAAGTTTTATAGGTATGTACGTTTTGACCTTTTGGTGGCACTACATTTGAAGTCTGGGGATCAAGGTTAGGATGAGGATTAGGATTTTATCTGCGGAACATAGAGGACGGTCCATCCAATTGTTGTGGCGAGATTTCATGCTTTAAAAACGCATGTTGCTGTCACTAGAGCCACACGACTAACAAAATCCTTCACTTCACTGAGCCAGAGGTTGAAAAGACAAAATAAACGAGCATATCTGGATGCAGAGCGACAACTTGAAGCAATAAAGACTCCTCTGCCGTCCAAAGACATTTCTAACTAGGGCTGTGCAGAATGAAGCCGTGACCAGCAGAGCGTTAAACGGCCTGCTGCTGCCGCCACCGCCGCTGCCGCTGCTGCTGGCGGCCTCGGGGCCAGCCAGCCGGCCAGCAGACAACCCGCCAAGGTCAACTGTCATGTGGAGTCTTGAGCAGCCGCTAACTGTCCCGGCAACAGTATGCACGACCACGAAGGTAGAGCAGCGGAGTGAAGAGCACCATGTCGATACGTGAATCAAACACACTCTGCAGGGTATGCATGTGTGGCTGACCAATTAATGAAAGTAAATATTAGCCTTGGGGGTAGCAAACAGAGACGGTATGAATATATATATATATATATATATATATATATATATATGTGTGTGTGTGTGTGTGTGTGTGTGGCTGTGTGTAGGATGTTAAAGCCACTTTAACTAGTCCAACACTTTTTTCAGTTTTGCAGTGTTGCTGCACGGTGTCACAGCAAACTGAATCTCTAACCTCCCAGACAGATGGAGCTGACTCATCCCTGTTAAACCCTGTCAGCTCTGCACTGAGAGCCGGCTTCTAATCAAGAACACCCCAAACTAGCTGACAAAGACTGGAAACTAAAGTTTTTATTAGCCATTATTTGCCTGATGGGTTTGTTTCACGCTCTCTGACAGTCTGCAGATCTTTTATGCTTTCAGAAGAAACAGAAAAGATACAGCCAGGTTAGTCAGAACAGTTTGGGGGAGGACTGCAGTGCACTGTTCTCTGCCGGATCACACCAACAGTTTTTCTTCTCTCTGGACTGAATCACAGTAGAAAAACATTTTTCATATACATAACTGTACATGGCAAAATGTAATAACAAGCCAAGAAGGGCTTGTCAACCAAAGTCATAAGACTCACAAATAGCTAATTAACCAGGCTGAGGTTCAGTGACTTCCAGCAGGAAGTCAAAACAAGCCTGACTAACCTCATCTGTGCTCTCTGATATTTAGTAACTGACCACTTTGCTTATTAATACTGCAAATAATCATGAAGACATGACTTGATATGATTAACTATTTTTTCGTTTGTTGTTTTTGCCATGTCCGTGTCCATCTCCTTTTACTCCTGCACTCCTTCTTTCCGTGGTCATTTTTTGAAATGATTGAACTGTTTTTACTCCCCATGGACAACACCTTGATCAACTCCAATGCAGGTTTCCAATAAAATGCTCCAAACAAGGTTGATGAATGCATCCTTCAGTAGGAGCCAGGACAGACGCTGAAATGTCCAGTAGCTGGTGCATCCCAGTTTCTTCAGCTGCTTTCACTCCAGACAGCTGGATGCTTTCAAGAGAGGCAGACCTCCAAATAGCAACTTGCTAGTAGCCAACGTGTTTGCCAACTCATGCTTCTTAGCCACAAATATTAGAAGCGCTTAGCGGGTGGCTGAGCGGCAATTTGCCAACCTAATAAAACACCGGAGTATATAAATGACCTCACACAGGAAAACTTCAACTCAGAGCATTAAAACGGTATATTAACATGTCAGGTTGTGATTCATTTGAGTGTTGTGAGCGTGTTGTTTGTGTTTGAAACAAGAGGAGAATATCTTCCAAAACTGAAGAACGGGAACAACAGCAGAGTGTTTAAAAGGCATCTTCAGCCATGCGTCATCCGTTAATTTGACTGCCACGCTGTCCGTGCCACATTCAAAACAAGACATTTGAGGACGTCATCTTGGGCTTTGGGAAACACTGACACTTTTCACCATTTTCTGATATTTATCGACAATAAAAATAATGATTTGTGGCAGCTCTAAACATATTCAACTTGCGCAACACGGCTTCATGCCAATTCACAGCAAATTTGAGTCTAATTACATGTTTTCACTGACTCGTAATTACACTGGCTCTAAAATTCACCACGCTTAGAAAGACACAGCAGCATCCTGTGTGTGCATGAATACTGGCTGATGTAGTTGCAGTTGATCTTGTTGTATTTTTAACTCTCAAACATTGTTAATGGCCCCCAAAATCCAGTATATAATATATTTGACAGACAAGCATCCATGCCACATCATGATATCTGTTTAACTGATGTGGAACATATAATCCGGCTGTATCAAAATGTGGGGAAAAAGTGTGATTTAATCATATGTTGTGTTCATTTACGGACTCATGGAGAACTTTTGCTTTGTGAATACATGCACCATCATTTAAGTGTCATTAACTGGCAGAAATAGTCTGAATATCTGATGTAAAGGGAGAAACACATCTGTCTCTGTACGTGTGTACGCTATCTCAATACTAATGCCAGAGTATTGAAAATGGTAAAATCCTCTAATAACTGAAACTTACATCTGTATGCTTGTTCTGATAATTTACATAAACACACATATTTAGCATACATATATGACAAAACTTACATTAACTTAAAAAGGAGGCTTCTGCAAATGCAAGCATGCTGCCAGAGTTCACCCTCCACTACATCCCTGCTTGAATTTGTCTAGTCATGCTCCTCATGTGCTGAGAGAGAGAGTGGGGGCTTCCTTGGGACAGCTGAGGGCCACAGCTCTCCAAAAGTGGACAGGAGGAGGAGAGGACAAACAAGTTGGGACACTAATGAGACGTCAAGTGTGGCACTGGGCCAGCATAACCAAACTGTGAACACACAAACACACGCAGCCAGTCAACAGCAACCAGAAACAAATACAGCACATATAGGCGTGCATGCCATGCGGTCCATGTATTTCAGTTCCACGAGTCAGTCTGTTTTTAGTACGAGAGCCTCCAGTGGGAACTGTCAGTCAGAGGCTGGATGGCTCCTGGCTGTGTAGAAGGACCATCGCGATGCCGCTGACCTATCTTATACACAGGGCAGACATCATCATCTATCAGCTTCTACAGAATATATACAGAGGCCGTTCAGTGGTTAGAAATAATACCAAATATGCATTACTATGGATTAGGGTTGTCAAAAGTGGCCAAAAATGCAGTTTGACTATTCCTTATAAAAAAAAAAAAAAAAAAAACGAAAAAAAAACATTTCAATAACTACTTTTGTGTATTACATCCATAAGAGAGAAAAACAATACAAGAGACATACTACTACTTGTCTATTATTTCAACATAAGCTTGTCTTTTAAAAGATCTGTACACCTACACATTACAAAATAGATAAATATAATAATGTCTTATACTGTGTTCTTGAATTATTCGCTCGTATCAGCTTGACCTACATTTCATTTTCAATCAATGACAGAGACGTTAAGTGCAGAGTTTCCAATGCTGCACCACGTGTCCTGGAAAATTTCAATGTCCTGGACAAACAAGAGGAGTTCCGGTCACATATCATCTGTCAATGGACCCTATTTTCCCATATTTTTGTGTCAAAGTGCCTGATGGAGACAACAACTTTTCACATCGGTTCAGTACAGAGTGAGTGCGCTGATTCAACATTTGTCTGAATATGTCAGGTCACTTGCCATTCCTTCAACATAAGACGAGCGAAACCCCTGAAATTTAAGTCTTTTCTGACAATAAAATCAGCAATTTGATTTGAATTAGTAGTCCCTGGTGAAACAGACGATGTTAAAAAAAAAGATTTGGCACTAGTGCTCACACTGGCAGATGACTGGTTTGAGTACAGAAAACACCACTGTAATGAGGAATGGCTTCATGAAGGCTGCAACTACACAAAGCTGCCCATCAAAGACTGGCAGAGTCCCGCATAATATTTTAAAAGTTGCTCCTAATGTCAGATCAGCAGTCCAAAAACCAAAGATATTCAGGTTACAATGAAATAAAACAGAGAGGAAAGCAGCAACTCTCTCATTAGAGAGGCCTGAATCTATAAATGTTTGGCTCCATCCTCTCAAAAGTGGGTATTTCCTTGTGTTTGCGGTCTTCTATGATAGCAAAGTGAGCATCTTTGGGTTTTAGACTGTCACAGAAATCGTGAAATTCAAAGACTTTCCAGGTATCAAGGTGATATGGAAATTTCAGTTTCCGTGTCGACACACTTCCTGAAGAGGTGACCTTGTGTAAAACAGGCATGCAGCCGCTCATGTATGATTTAAAGGAGGTCTTGGGGCTGCTTCCACCAATCATTTTCATCACTGAGTAATCTATTATTCCTTCAATTTCTAGATATGTCAGTTCGTATGTAAGTGTTGAAAAAACAGTAAATATGCCCAGGCAAGCATCTCCAAATGTCTCTGCTTGGTGCATACAACGCTCCTGAACCCAAAGATATTCAGATTGCAGACATAAACACAAAGAATCAGTCATCATCGCTGTTAAGAAGCCATGTTGACATAATCGATTGATCTACCATGCAAATTATTTGTCTCCATGGTTAAGAGCAAACTCCTAAGATCAACTTTTGAGCTAACATGGACGGACGGAGAAAAAAGGATCCTGAATAACAGAAAGCCTGAACATCTAAAGTCAATCCTGAACCAGGGGCTTCTTCTCTTTTGCTCTTCCTGAGGTTTCTCCCATTTCTTTCTTTTCTTTTATTTTTGAGTCTATGAATAAAAGGCATCCTTTTTTATAAAGAGTATCAAGGCATTTTAGGCAAATTTGTGGTGTTTTACTATATAAGAGAAACTGACTAGAAAGCCACAGTGTGATTCGGAGGAGAGCACCGGAACAAGTTGGTAAGTGGTCCTTGAGTGGAGAGCAGATGAGTCCCCTGCTGTTTCCAACAACAAGAAAGAACAGTCAAGATCAGTTAATAGTATTGTTGCTTAACTGCTGGATCTCTCTTTCACTTTGATTAAACCCTGATCAGTCACTGACTCACTGCATGGAAGAGCGATGGCAGTCAATGCTGCAGACATGCAGGAAGGAAAGCATGAATGGTTCAAATCAGTCAGGCACAAAACACTGCAAAATCAGGTTTGTAAGGCTTTTAAATGCATCGCTGGAGATTTCTCTTTCATCCCGCATTAATTACAAGTCAACAGGCCCTCTTAGCCTTTCACCTGGTCCAATACTCCTTAACACAAACGCAACTTTCAAGCTTAATATCCAGCTGACACATTCAGGTGTGACTGAACCAACAAGAGCCTAACACTGATGAGTCTGTGTCATGACGACAGTGAGACAGAGCTCCCAGCCACGATGAGGACGTGAACCTCACACCAACTTCAAGTCAGTATTTCTTCATACGGAGCTGTTTCCGTTGATGTTGTTGCGGGATTACAGGAGCCCAGCAGCTAACTAGCTTATTTAGCTTCCCTGCTAACCTGGCAACCCGGCTAGCTTGGCTACTTGGCCCGCGTCTGACAACAACCGGACGAACTTGTTTTGAGGGCGAGGTCTCAGAGGGAAACTGCTGACTTTTTACTCGTTAGGGTGCAATTTACCTTGTCGCTGATATTCTCGGTGCTGTCAGGGTCTCCTCCGCCTCCGCCCCGCTTCCTCAGCTCCGTCATGTTTCGCTCGTTTAGCTGCCCGGGACGTTAATGTGTCACATAAGCCGAGTCCAGGGGAGGGAGGGAGGGAGAAGGGGATAAATTCCTGGTGTTTTTCAGGTAAAGTCCTGGATTTTCAACCCGGTTTTGACTGAAAAGCTCGGTCCGTGAAGGTCAGCCTTCCTGAAAGTCAGCCGGTCCTGCCAGACCGCCGCTACACAGCTCGACGAGACACTAACGACTCCACTGCGTGTGTTTGTTTATCACCGCAGTCCCCGTCCCGGCCGCTCTCCTCCTACCACTGTCAAGGTGCATAAATTAAGGACACAGAGCTTCCGTTGGTAACTTTCAAAATAAAAGCTTTATTTACTTTAGTACTGTACTTAAGAGCATTTTTTTAGATACTTTTGAGATACTTTACTTGAGTGTTTTCTTTTTCTGTTACTTTATTATTTAACTACAATACAATGCATACTTATATTTGATCAATTTAGTGACCAGTTACTTTGCAGATAATAATCAATCAATAATAATCCAAAATATAATCAACAAACAAATGCTCATGCATTATTATTGGTTAAGATTAGATTTTATTGATTCCTGGGAATAAATTCACAACCCCATAGTTTATAAAATAATTCAAATTAACCCCACCGTCTGCAAAATGGGCTGTTCTGCATGACACAACGCATACACACTGATGCATCAGTATAATAATCCAATGACATATAACGCACAACAATATAATAATCACAGGGGCTGTTTGCATAACAAAGACTTTTCATACTTTAAGCACATTTTGTACTTCTGTACTTTTACTGAACTAAACTTTTGTATGCAGGACTAAAAATGCTGAGTTTTTACACAACTGCCTTGCTAGTTTAATTCAAGTAAAATATCTGAATACTTGTTGTGTCACTTCTCTGCATTGGAGGGAGAGCTTTTGAAAAAATAGATTTAATCTTAGCATCACCTCTTCAAATAAAATGAAATGTTTTTTTTTTTTATGAAAAACTGATTTCTGATCTGACGAGGTCCTGAATTTACACTGGAAGCACCGCCGTCTCAGACCAGACAACAACTATTGTCTAACTCCAGCAAACTGTAATGCCCCAGTGTTTATGCGATTTTATTTACACACTGTTCCACTTTCATTTTCATTGTCGAGTACATTTGGGGCTTTTTTGGATGTAAAATTTTGAGCTGCGTAGAGCTATCAGATACATTATTATCAGATACATTATTGGAGTCTCCCTCTGAAATCTTTTAATCTCTTTTTAATATATGTCCTGTCACAGAGGTTGAAAAGTAACGCAGTTTCGATTCTCTGTTTGTCCTGTACATACTGCAGAATTGACAATAAAGCTGACTTCGACTTTGACTTTGAAATGCAGGAGGTAACATAGAAAAGTGACTACAAATGTAATATTTATGAGGCACTAGCTGTGCTAAAGTGGCATCATTCAATGTAGCACATTCAATATATCTAAAGGAGACTATTACCAGCAAATTTCATACACCACAATACAATTTATTTACCTGTCCATTTTGCACGCAGTCCGTTCAAGATCAGGAGTTATATTGCTGATGGTAAGGGCGGTATTTTGAAGCACAAGTCACACAACTTCCGGTCTCAGTCTGCGTTCCTACGTCTAACTTGACACAGGTCTGCTGGTGCTGCTGCGGTGGAGACAGCCTGTCTCTCTGTCTCTCTCTCCAGTCAATCATCATCCAATGGTTGACCAGCTCTGCTTCAGGCTGCGGTAGACAACGACCAGTAAGGACCAGTGCCCAACTTCGGTATATAATTCGATAATATAATTTAATAGAATTAGTGTCGTTTTTTAAGGTTTATTATTGTAAATGTATGACGCAACTCATTCATTATGCCGTGTTGCATTGAAGGGAAATACTGGAAACGCAACACTAACTTCTGTGTTTTATCTATGCACACTTGCCTCTGCATATATCCTCTCTTCTCCTATTTGGTTTCCTCTAAACAAAACAAACCAGAATGTACTAATTTAACTCTCAAGATTACAGTAAAATTGAAAAGAATAATAATTGCTTAACAAATCTTTTCAACTTGTGCTCTTTTTGTAAAATAGAAACCTCAGAGTTCAGTTGGTGCTTTCATCCATCACTCAAGAATTTGTAAAAAAAAAAAAAAAAAGAAAAGAAGAAAAAGAAAAAGAAAGTCAAGTCTTCTTGGTGGTAAACAGCAATTATTTATTGAAATGAAATTAAAAGAATAAGTACCAGATCTATTGCATTATTGGAACATTTTGTTTCTGTAAGGGGCAGGAGTTACTCTACTGTTGTTTTCTCTTGTAGGATGTAGTGAACACAAATATACAAGGAACATTCAGCTATCACAGATTGCACACCAGATACTGTAGTAATGCAGTCTAATACAAGACCACCAAAATAATCCAGGATTTCTCTTTTTCTTCTTCTTCTCTCATTAGTCCTTTTTTTCCATAAAGAGTACAAAAGTCCACCTAGAGTTGGGACACGATCTCCGGCTCTGTACACAAACCTGCCGGTCGGAACAACTCTTCAGACAATGCCTCCAAACCCCCCCCCCCAAAAAAAAGAATAAAACAAAACAATATAATGCCGAGAACATGTACAATGCACTGACACAGAAAGTCAGCTGTGTTAACAGACATGCAACAAGTAACAAAACTTGCTGAAATTGCAATAATCATTAAAAAAATCTAAAACCAGTTATAATTGCATAAATACTTTGTACAGTTCATTTATCCACTGTGAAATGCACCTTTCTGTTAGAATGACAATGTGAAACTGCATTCAATAAAAACCTGTGATTCCTCTCGACTTTTCTTTTTTTGTACACGTGAAGGTGCAAAGGAACTCTTGATTGATAGAAGCCGACTTCGGCCTTTTCAGCTAAATGGCATGATTGCACGCTAAATTACAGTACAGAAATGCAGAATGATATAAGAAGGACAATAACAAGAGTGCATATTATAATTATTATAACATCGGGGAGCTGTGGGGTGAATATTAAAGTGTTTTCTCTTTTTCTTTCTTTCTTTCTTTTTTTTTTTTTTTTTACATGTTTGAGACTCTGTGAAAATCTAGTGGGAAACCAAAAGAAAAAAAGTTCTCTCAGGGAAAGAAGGAAAGCAGCACTTGAATGCACAGTCGTTGCCCACAGAACCACAAATAAAACAACATGATGGCATGTATGAAGAGAGAGAGATGGGGGGGGGGGGGTGACATATGAGAGAAAACGACACGTACATAAAAACAAAACACTCTTTACGTCCAACTATTGAACCAGGCAGCAGCAGCCGTCCTGCAGAGGAAAATATGAACTATGTCCACGGCAAACTGTTGCGTTAAGTTATGTTAAACAACGGAAAAACAAAGGAAACGCCTCTGAAATCAACGTGTCAGCATGGCAGGATGGTATGAGGTGCAGTCTGTGCCAAAAGTGTCAGGCTGCATATTTTACTGCTAAGTTTGCGCGTTTGCTGACTCCTTGTGGTAGAAGCAGACATCGCAAAATGTCATTGTTGTACAAACAGAGCGTACGACATCAGAATCATTTGAAAGCTGCTTCTACTTCTACATTTCTCCGTAACTACTGTTGTTGCTTTTTGTTGTGGTAGGAAAAAAGCCACTGATCTGCATTTGCTTCGTCACTGTTGTGCCATTGTCGATGGCGTCCACGATGATTTGTGTTGCTTTTCATCTGTTTTCCTGACTACATAATGACGATAAGACGTCTTGTCATGCTGTCCTTTTTCTTGTCTTTTCTCTTAGCCTTGTCTTATCTTGTCTTCCAACAGTGACAGAGCAGCAGGGACACTGACCACAACAAAAGCCTCAACGGTGGGAAACATTGATGAATGCGCAAAATCATATTTTTGGCACAAATGAAACCTCAGATTCATCAACAGGTAATTCCTTGATATCTCTGCCCTCTTTGTGGCCCCCATGCTGACTTCAAGTAAACTTGCTGAAATTGTGGATGTGTTTAATTGGCTCCTGGGCAAGCAAACCAATGACTGGTTTGATGAGGAAATTCCACACATAAAGGAGTGAAAACAGGGTACATCATTGAAACCATGATGTGGATTTAATGCTGTAATGCTCAATCAAGATCTTTGGACATTTCCACTACATGTGAATCACAACAGGAAAAAAGGTTCAAACAGCAGTCCTTTTGGACTGCCTCAATGTATTTGACTTTTTAGCATCAACACCCAAAGACATCTTTAAAAATCTGAGCTGGGACGTCGCCCCGTTTAAGGGAATTTCATGATTTCTTACATCTTCTCCAATGTCGAACAAAGTCTTTGAACGGTGCTTGGCTGCTGCTCCTACAGTTTAGCGTCTTCTATACGGACTGAGGATAAAGTGTGTGGAGTGCAACATTTACTGATCCGCTGTAATAATGCCACAGGGTCAGACTGAAGGTCTGCGAACAACGAAATATGGATAGAAACCGAGAACATAAAAACCACGATACACGCTAAAAGTCCCTTTTTTTGAGTGCATTCACAAAGCCGCTCTGATGCCGTACAGTAACTAACAAGGCTACATGAGACAGACATGACGGGAGATAAACGTGTAGCCATATTACATGTGTCATTTTTTAAACCTAATTCAGATTTTTTTTCACAGAAGATGAACCCATGATGCGTTCTCTCGAGACAAATACTAGGATAACACAGAAAGTCTTGAAATAAATGGAGTGATATGGTTTAAAAAGACAATTAAAATAAAACCTGCAATGACAATGTGTCCAGTCTTCGTATAATGTGTCAGACAGCAGCAGCAACAACAACAACAAAAATCTCCAAACGGGAATTCATATAAAGGACAGAATAGATGATTAAAAAAAAAATCATCATCACTGATACATCAAAAGAATTTGGCAAAAAAAAAAAAAAAAGGAAACGACAATCTGATAATAAATCTTTCTCTGATGGCGATGGCTTGACACTGCGGGCAACACACACTCACAAAATAAATCACATTTCTGTAAACAACAACAAAAACTGATCAGGAAATTAAAAAAAGAAAATAAGTCAGTTTGCATAACTAGACCCACTAGTGTCAACCCACAGACGTTAGTTACTGACATTCATATCCCTTCCTCCCCTCCGTGTTATTCCTCTGGACTCGCCGTGACTCGTGACGGAGACTACACACAATCGATTTTGTTTTTTAAAGCCAGGAGTGGTTAGTCACAACGCTATGTTACAGGCAATTTGTTTTTTTCTCATTGACCTTATTTTTTGTTCGGTGTTTGTTCCTCGTAGAGTTAAAAAGGCCATGGTAAGTATTTACAATATGAACAAGTTTGTTACATCTTGCGGTGGTGGGTGATTGATTCGAGCGTGCCACATCGAGGGTGTTTCTTTTTTGTTTTTTCCTCCAGTAGTTGAGTGCAGGTGGTAAAAGTGGTGATTGAGTTTTTTTCATTTCCTTTCAAGCCATTATCCTCGATTTTTATCCCCCACCTCCTTCGATGGGCTTTACCGCCAGGGTGATGAAGCAGCGGACACTCCCTCCGGTTACAGTCTGTCAGTGTGTTACAGTACATGTGGTTACTGGACGTACAAGAGGATAAAGGGGGTTTCCAGGGATATGTGAGAGGTGTTGAGAGAACAACGGGGAAGATGGAGGAATGGAGCGCTCCTTAGGTCGGAGTCCTCGGGATGAGGTGTTTCTTTTGTCGGCAGCGACTGAAGATGGAGCTCAGTTTCTGCTGCCATCCTCAACGCTTCGCTCATGTTGGAGGTTGTAGTAACAGTTCTGACAAACTCGCACCGGTGACGAAATCTTCAGCCTTTTGATCTCTGATTGGAAGCGACTACACCTGCAAAACAAGGTGGGGCATGGAAAGTGTGACTAACGGCAGGCAGGGGATTCGAGTTCAAATTCAAATTCAAGAAACATGCAGAAAAGAGAGAATCTAAAAATTAAAGGAAAATATGAATAAAACAGCTTTAGAAAATATTCAGGCCACAAAACAAATATTTAACAATTAATTATTAATTACAAGGGAAAGGTGTTTGGATTACAGCATTATTAAGTTTTACAGATACAGGCACACCTAGATATCATCTACATTAAATTGGAAAGACGTGTTAAAGACATAACTATATGACCAATGGAAACATGTGGACAAAACAACAGAGGATCCAGGACCGAGCCTTGGGGAACACCTGATTTTAAAGCTGCAGAAGATGAACTGGAGAACTACATAAATGCAACTCCAAAAGAAACCGTAAAATATGTACAAAATGCACACTGCATCTACTAAAAACAGTTTTACAGAGGGCCACACAACTGGTAAATGCTTCAGTATGTAGATATGCAGTGCTGTTCACCTCGTATGCGATTCATTTCATATATTAGAGGAAGTAACAGTAAGGTTTACAAAAATGCTTTCATAAAGACATACATGCAGTGCTGCATATACTACAAACATTTACACAATTAAGTCTCTGTCCTCACACTGCTAATGTATAATCTCTACGATCTGCAAATACATTTAGATCTGCCATTTTCTGGTGAGACCGAAAACCATCGGCAACATGCTCCATCCTCAGCAAAAAAAAAAAAAGCAGAAGTCAAATGAGTGAAAAAGGAAAACCAGCCATGCTGGAAAGTGTGCACAGCTGCTGTAATTTACTTACTTTTGGCAGAAGAGCTGCCCGCAGTTCCTGCAGTGGTGGCGTCGCTCGGTGAGGGAGAAGCGAACAGTGCAGCCAGAGCAGCTGTCAACCACCTCATCCTTCACCCAGTGGTCGGCTGCGGAACGGCCCGGCTGGTCGCTGACTGACCAGCTGAAGACCCGACCACGACTGTCGCCCACCAGGATCTTACTGTGGTCCCTGAAGAGGGGATGTTAAAAGGGGAGAAAGTAAAGAGAGGGGGAGGGGGGAAGGGAGAAAAGGTAAGACAAAGGGCAGGATGAAGAAAGACAGAGGAAGGGAAGAGGGAGGAGAAAATTTCAGCAAGAATGTTTTCCCTTTTTAAAGTATTTGCTCTGAATGGATTTGAATTGTGGTTTATATTCAATAGTATGTAGAGCATGCTGATAGTTTGGGCTCTTCAGAAGCATCAAATGAGTATTACAATTAACAAACACATAAATAATAAATGTATATTTGTCAGTTTGGTGCCAGACACTCAGCTCTCTTACTTGGAGATGGCGAGGGATGTGATCTCGGCCGGGTGAGCGTTGTCCTTGCGATCAAATGCCGTGTGCATGGTGAGTTTGCTTCGGAAGACCAGCTGGCGCTCCCATCTGTAGCCTGTGAACACCCAAAAATAAACACTTAAGCGAGCAACACTTTGACAATACGACTAACACGCTGTCATCCCATCAGACAGCTGATTTTTAGGATATTTCTTTCCTTTGATTAGAGACGCACCCCTGATGGGCCGCTGGTCCTTTGAGGCACTTTCTTAAGCAGTTTAAGAGCTGAAAAACCTTGTCAGAATGTTCATTCAGAAAAAGGTGAAAAACAACCAACATTTTTCACCTGTCCTGAGCTGGTTGTACGTTCGTGCGTCCATGGTGGAGGGCTGGAGAGGCTGTGGCACAGAGCTCTGCCCTGGATGAGCCGGATGAGGATGAGGGACCTTTGTTTGGCCCTCAGAGTAGTTGACAAACACAAAGCCGTCCTTCTCGTCAATGCTGAGGGTGTCTGACCACCGGTGAGAGTCGTCTGAGCTGCTATCCATCGACCACGAGGCTCCTGTTCGGGCTGAAGGACCTTAAAGGTATTTTAAAGACAGGAATGTCAACATTAGCGTGGATTGAGGTTCATGCCTTGTAGAGTGAAGTCCACATTCTCAGTAAACAAAATATGTGGGAAGCACAAGACACATGAAACCTTTAATGCATACTAATCCACAACAGAATGTCAAACTTTAATACAATACTAGTATAAAAAAAATGATACCCTAGACCTTTTTTGATACCATGGCAAAAAGAAAAGAAGTCCAAGGCACATAAAATAGGATTTTTTTCTTAACCAACAATCTGCACAGAGTGCTGGTACACAAAAAGTTACATACCAACACATTTGTAATAATGTTAATAGCAATTGGCATTATTATTACAATTGTTAAATGCTTCCCCGACCTGCTAGGCCAACACATTCTTTGTTATTATTGATTGTATTTCTGTTTGATTTATAGCTTTGCCACTTTCCATATTATTAAATGTATAATTAACAGAGATTGTATTTTAAACACGTGTTATCAAAAATAATCACAGTATTCATACTTTTGACCTCAATACAGACAGTAAACTACTATCAGCACTTCTATTCATTTGTGCAGCCAACAGTGAGATCTCAACCATAAACTAAATGTTAGTATGAAGGGTTGTGTGTTGAGCACCTCTGGGTCTGTGGACAGTACTGCCCGGTTGACTGCCACCTGTCGAGGGGTTGCGCGGCGCTTTGGGCTCCTGGCTCAGACTTGGCTCGTCTCCGTCTGATTCGCTGCTGTCGTCATCACCGTTGTGACTCTCGCCACCCTCTGTGTAACAAAGAGAAGTTTATAATACAATACAATAAACTTTTTGAATTAGAATAATATACAATATAAGCAGCAATGTAAGCAGACAAAGAAAGGTGTACCAATAAAGTATCTGCAAGCGAAAGTGCACATGCAACTTCCTGTCAATGTGTTGTGTTGAACCTCATCAGTTTATCAGGACATGTCAATATACTACTGGCACAAAAATCTTCCATCTCTTGGTGCAGCAGCTCTAATCAGTCATTTTTTCCATTAGGACTCACCAATCTTCTCCTCACCACAGCAGTCAGGCACATCTGGCTCTACCGGCTCTGGAGCAGGGGTTTCTGGGACTTGGAGGAACTCCATTCTCCAAAACTACCAACCATAATTAAAGAAAGGTTTAATCAAGCACAGTTTACTTCAATTAAGTCATAGCAGAATTATACATGCATCAGCAAAAAGTCAGACAAAAGCCTCAACAAGTGAATACTTCTGTCTGCAATGGACATCACAATCCATCCATTCAAAACAGAGAGCACAATAAGGTACAATTAAAAGGTAAAGGTGGGCACGGTTACCCTGACAACGCCGTCTGAGTGTCCAGTGACGATGACGTTCTGCGTGTCCCATTCGTTCATCTCCGACACACAGCAGCACAGGATCTGCTGGCTGCGCCCTGTGAAGGTGTTGGCGCTGGCGATGGGGCTGCCGTTAATGCTCCACACGTGAATGTATGTGCCAGCACAGGACACGATATCGCCCTGCACAAACACAAACACGTTGTTTGTCCTCGCATCAGCTGAACAGCTTTTATGAATCAAGATGTAAATGATCCTCGTATTACATAAGCTTATATATATTCGCCCTGGAGTAAAAGAACATATGGTGTTATTTCCATCCGGAGGAGAGGAGAAATTCATGCTCCAACCCACCGTCAGTTCATTGATGCACAGAGCAGAGACGGGCGCCCGGTGTCCCCTGAGCTGTGTAACGAAAGAAAGCTTGTTGAGGTCCCAGATGATGCAGGTTCGATCCCGCGAGCCGCTGACAACAATGTGGTAAGCTGACGATGCTGTCAGACATGTCACAGCGTCTGTGTGGCCCAGTAATGCCTAAGATGAAACAGCATGGACAAAGACATCAGATGTACTCAACTGTTGAGTACTTTAAAGTTCAGTCTTTGGGTTCTGTGTACCTTCAGTCTTTTAAGCTTGGTGATTGGATGTTTCTTGCAGAGGAGTCATAGTTGACTTCTCTCCTTAAGGTTTTATGTCTACAGCCCAATACCTTTGGCCTAAGAACGAGGTATTTTGGTTTGAAGCTCTCTCTACAAGTGGTATCCCAGGACCTTCTATTGGATTTCTGGGGAACAGTTTAGTGTGTGTGTTTGTGCCTTTACCTGTTTAAGCGTGAGCGACTTGGCCCTCTCCTTGGAGGTTCCTGTCTCCCAAACACAGATGGCAGTGCTGGTGCCACCAGTGATAACCAGCTTCGGGTTTGGACATATGGCACAGAGGATCTGACCCCACTCTGACAGACACTCGTAAACCACCAACGCCTGAAAGGAGATCGAAGATTGATTTGCCAGAGGGTATACAGGCGAGGGGAATGTAGATGGAGGAGGACTGGTCCATTCTGACTGTTTCAGGTATTAACTTTGTCTAGATGTCAAGACCACAGCACTTCCTTATATTACAAGTCTTTTGAAAGTCCTGAGAAGACTTACAAATGTAGGAAGATGGCGGCAACAAATTCGCTATCATGCAGGATAACAACGTAAGAAAGGACCAACAACCCTTGAGCTGCTGTTAACTAAAACTACAAGCTTCTGTACCAGAACCTGTGGTAGTGCATGCTCACCAAGAAACTGGTACACTTGTTCGTAGTCCCAAAGAGAAAAAAATCAAGTGTATGCTACTGGAGGTTAACAGGCACTGTCTGCAAACAAGTCTGCTGGATGACATATGAATTTTGTCCTACAGGTGACAATGAAGATTCTACCCTAATAATGCTCAAGTAATCTTTCTACAGACAACAGTATCACATCAGATGCAGAAGAAGTGCGTTAGAGACTTCTATAATGGCTGCTGCTGTAAAAAGTGAGGGGGCAGTAAAAAAAAAAAAAAAAATGCATTTGTACTCAAGCACCAGCAGGGGGAAACATTGTCTTTAACAATTTTTCACATTCATTTGTCAGTTGCAAGGTAAAATAAATAGTATTAGGTAATAATGTTGAAAAGCCACACCCCCTTAAACACTCACACAAACTCTCTAAGAACCTAAGAGCATGCAATTCAATGGAGGTCAGTCACATGCAGCGGCTGCAGCCTGGAGATTAAAGGAGCATGCTTTTGAAATTCTAATCTCTGTGAGATTGAAATAACTGTTACTGACCTTGTCAGATTCATAGTTAGCCAGACGGCAGCTGAGGTCAGCATAGCCCCAGGCGAAGGTCTTGCTCCAGGTGGGGGGAACCAGAACTTTGTTTTGCTCCACAGCCAGTATGCCCTTGTCAGTGCAGACGATCTGTCCCACAGGCTCCTTCAGTTCTAGGTAGAGAAATACGAAGAAATATGTGAGCGTTGAGTCCAAAGGGATTCATGCACCTCTGGGAGACAGTGCTGTGCAATGGAGAGTGTGAAAATGTCAGGGTTCAGTCCCATTAGTATGTCACAAAAAAACATATCACAGTTGAGTAAACTGAAAAGACAAAGAGTAAGTGTGTATTTGTGATTGTGTGTGTGTACATGTACCTTTGACAGGTGCTAGAGAAGGTCTGAGATTGTCCAGATGATGGAAGAAGATCTTGTCGCTGTTGGAGCTCGGAGGAACACTCGCAATGTCACCGTTGGCTTTACTGCGTACCCGTTTAGGAGGATGGGGCTTCTTAAACAGCTGAAACACACACACGTCAGGCATCAATGAGTGACTAAAGAAAAGCCGATAGCCAAATTCTGGTGAATTCTTGCTGTGGTAGCTATGTTTGGCTGATGCATGCATTGATGAATAACTGTAGATCTGCTATTCTTTCAGGCCTAAATATGAAAACAGCAGTTCTAGAACTTTAACTAGCAACCAACCACAGCTGGCTTGCCTTGTTATATTCTTATCAGCCACGCTAGCAGCCTGCCAGGCTTCAGTGTGATTTACTCAAGAAAGGTTAACTGGTGGATGGCTGGAAAACAGAAATCCAAATACTGTCCTCAGCATGTTGAGCATGTTATAAAGTTAGCACCTTCATGTTAGCTGCTGCCAATGTAGCTGAAACCATAGCAGCCAGTGAAGGGGACAGTTGTTATTTATGTATTTTTTATACGCATGAGTGGTAGTAACATTTAACACGAAGAGTAAATGTACTACTGTATTACTCCTAGCACTGGTTTTACTGCTAGCTAAGCTACTATTAGTGGTAGTAGCAAATGCATTAATTGAAGCCTTTGTGATATCAGCATTAGTGGCAGTTGTAATAATAAGAGTAATAGTGGTAGTTCAGCAGTGGCTTCAAGTATCGAGACATTAGTCAGTATCTGACCTGTTTGGGGATTTGTCCAAAGTTGTTGATGAAGCCGATGGTAGCTGTCTCCTTGAGGGGGTCGTTGATGTTGTAGATGTCCACCTGACCCTCGTAGAACAGGTGGTGGAAGACGTTGACCGCCTCCACGGCCGGCGGCCCCTGTTGCTTGTAGCCAAAAATGAGGTCGATCCATTCGTGGAGGTGGGCTGACACATAGTCACACTCTAACGCCTGCAGGGAAGACGAGGCAGAGGTTAGTCTGCAGTAACTAAAAGTTGGACCTTATTTTGTCACAAGTGGATTCATTTCTTACCTCTCTGTGGACTCTGATGAACTCCCGGGGGTCGCCCTTGGCCCAAGGTGGCAGGATGACATCACCCAGCTTGGTGCCATTCTGCTTGGCACCTGGGACATCAAACAGAAGGCAGACAGACCATTAATATTCATGTGCTCAATTATCTTTGTCTATTTGACTTTGACTTTCATCAGCTGTTATTGTCCACGCTTCCTGATACCAACCCAGGTCGAAGTTGTTGGAGTTGAGCAGGAACTCAGGCAGGTAAAAGAACTCTGGGATAAGCTCCTTGACGTCGGCCATGTTGTGCTTGGAGGCAGAGAGCCAGGCTTCACGCACACTGTGGAACATTCTGTCGGCCAGGTCAAAGTGACCTCCCTGGTAATGACACAAACACGCAGGCAGATGGTTTGACATTACATCCAGACAGACCATCAACTGTTTGTTGTATGGGCTTTTATGTTCGCCTTCCAATGTAAAATAAGAATTCTTTTGTAGCTGATAAAAAGATGGCAATGTTTTCTGTCGGCCCTTAAAATCTGCAAAAAGCAGAAGAACACAACAAGGAAAAATTCAAAATGCTGTGACTGTGTGTTTCTTAATTTGTCCTCTGCAGTTAAAAATAAACATCTATCATCAAATGTAATACTGGTATTTCCTTCCTTTTATTGCACTCTGTAACTGCAATGTAAGAAAACCCTTCAAAATGTAAAGTCTCTCTCTGTCTGAAGTACATCTCTTGCGGTTGTATGACATTTCAAGTTTCTTCAGGGAAAATATAGAACATTCAGTATACTAAAAAAGTTCTGCTCAAACCTGAAGTCTGAGGAAAATCTGTGTAAAGGGCTCCATCCGGACCAGATAAGAGGCTACGATCATGGCTGATGAGTAGTGGGTGCCGTAGTGGTATGCTGGGGTTTCACCTGGTATGACAGGACACAAGACAGTCACTTACATTGCCGAATGAAAACACAACATGTGCATAGAGTGACAAGTCAAATCCAAAATGTGCCACATCCTGGCAAGTTTGGATTTTGGTTGTAGCAACAAAACAACCGAAAATCGTACTCAATGTACGTATAATACAGGCCTCATACATTAATTTTAAAATGTGCCATTTTGGTTAAAAATAATGCATTTAGTGTGCCAATGTGACTGGTCTGAATTAAGAGGTAGCTGGTTAGCTGGCTCCTTTTCTTCCAGTCTTCTATTTAACATGAAATAACATAAAAAAAAGTTAGCTCCCTGACTCCATCCTGTGAAATGCCATCTGTTGATTCAACTTAGAGATCTTACCATTGGGGTCTTCCCAGTCCTTGTACCTCTTCTTGTACTGCGTAAGTCTGTCATCAGTCTGGGCGCCCATTGGTTTGGCCAGGTTACGGAACGTCTTTGGGTTGTTCAGGTCCAGTTCCTGTTTAACAACCCCGACACAAACATCACCACAGTTACCGGATTACACGGGAAAGAAGGATTAATGTGGGAACAGGCATCCACTTATCTTGTGGTTAACTGTTAATTGCCACTGATTTGTTCCAAGGGACAGGTCAGAGTGGAGAGGGAAAGTGAAGTTTTTATGGAGTCCCACTGTCTGAAACCCTGCAATCACCTCTGAGTCGAAGTCGGCCAGGATCCAGGGGAAGACTGGATACTGCATCAGGTCATTGTAGGATCGTCCAGCTAATGTGTTCAGATGCATCAGGTACTGGAAATTACTGATCTCTCCTCGCTGGAATGCAGATGGCAAACACATCAGTGAAGCTTGTAGCAGCTTATAAAATGACAGTTTTTGTTGTTAAACTGAGCAGTTGGGTTAGACCAACGAGTCCAGGTTCTTACCTCCCATCTCTGAGTCACTGACTTTTCACCGACCAGCGTGCTGAGGAGCCCAGACCTGACAACACCAGGACGAAAACCATGTTTAGGTAAAACAGCTCAGTACCCAGGTCAGTGCTATTGTTTAGCATCTGGACAGTGAAAGGCATCCTTAAGTCACAAAGCAACTGCGCAATGTGATGTATGTAGTCTGTACAAGTCCTTTTCTTTTTTTTATTTTCTAGGTCATTCACTTGATTAATGACTACAGGAACCGAAAATGCATTTAACACAAAGATTAAAAACAAGGTAATACATCTGAATATGTATCCACACCTTGCATAAATCATCCCATAACCTCCAAAAACTTTACGAAGGAGATAGGGAACACTGATTGTGCTGAATGTACAAAGAGACACAGAGGGCGTCTTACCCTTGTTCGACACTGGTGTTGGGCCTCTGGCCTGAAACCGACTCTGAACTGTCAGCCAGTGAAGGCACCACAGCCAAGAACCTGGAGCGGATTAATAACAACATTGAAATAATACATACAGTTCCCTCTGAAGTTCTTTACACATAAACCAGTGTAACCTCGCAACTAGAATTACCGCCTCATGGTTGTCTGCCACGGCCAACTAGTTAAGTCACAGTTTCCATCCATAAAAGACTTGGAAGGAATTTAATAAAAGGTATTAAGTGTATTCTCTTGGTGAAATGGAAGTTATCACGATATTGACATGTATGATTCCAGTGAGAAACATGCTGTCTTCACTTAGAGTCTCTGAACTACAACGCTTCAGATATGGATGTTGCTGCAAAGAAGCTACAAATTGTAAAACATGGATGCTTCACACACATCTTCAACCACGGCACAGAAGATCTAAACAATGAGGTGGACGCCCAAGATTAGTGTCATCAATTCAGTATCTGACCAAATGTGAAATATGGTCACAGTCTCCCCTTCTGTTCCTGAGTTATGGTGTTGAACAATGGACAGAAAAGTGTTTTTATATTACATTATGATGTCACTGTGAAGTTGACCTTTGACCTTTCAGACATGTCATTACTTCATCATTTTATACTACGAGATATTTGTGTGATATTATGTTAGAATCAGAGTAAGAATTCTTCAGCAAAAAATGTGTTTTGTGAGGTCATAGTGGCCTTTCACCACCAACATCTAATAAGTTCATTCTTGAGTCCAAGCGGACATTTACGACAAATTTGAAGAACTTTGCTCAAGGGGTTCCTGCGACTGAGAAGGTCAGACAACCCAGAAGCATCCTACCTCTGGTGACATTGTCACCATCACATAGGCAGAAAATACTCCATCCCCTTGATTTGAGTACAAACATTGCAGTGACAAAGCAATGAGAGGCTTACGATCTCTGAGGACTTTATCTTAAATCACACAGCAACAGCCTTTTTCTCTTTTCAGCACCCTGAATCCTAACAATCAAATTTCCCAAGCACCCAGTGTCTGTTCAATAAGTAGTGCTAAATCATGGCATATCTGATAATTTAAAAGAGGACAAAAACTTTTTAGCAAAAGTTATTTGGAAATTCTTGTTTCTGTTACTAAGTGTTACTGAACTATTGTAACTGAAATGTAAGAGCAGCAGCAGTTTAGCAGTATGCAGTCCACGCTGTGTTTGCATTTGTATTCTGTACCTTTGGTAAACTTTGTTGCGGACACCTTTCTGGAAGGCTAACAAGTAGTTTCTCCCATCTGCTGAGAAGACTTCTACTGCCATGGGCTGAAAGGTGATGACATACAGGACATTTAACAATCAAAAAACACAAAGAGGTGACTTAAATACTAGAAATGAAAGATGCAGGGTGTAATTCTGTCATACTCACCTAAAGCATTAAAAATAACCCCTAAATATTTTAAGATAGTCACTAAAAAAGTCTTCTAAATATATCTAAGCTCACAGATGTGTATTGGTGTTGTAGCATGTGTGTGCATACTAACCTGCAGCAGGTATCGTCTCTTATGCACCTCCTTGATGTCTTCATAGGCGAAGATGCTGCAGGTTCTCTTCAGCTGGCTCTGTCCTTGTCTTGCTCCTCTGGGGATGATGGCCTCATGCAAACTGGACGCAGAATGGATTTTTAAACCCAGTTATACGTTAGATTTCACCCATAAAGCACTTGTAACTACCAAGGCACATCAAACATTTAACTCATCACTACAAATTAATGTTGCAGTTATTACATTCATTTATTCAATCAATAATTTCATATATAAAATATGAAAACTAATCAAATTATTCTCTAAAAAGCATCTTTAAATGTGCTTGATTTGCTTTTGACAAATAAACTTCATTAGTTTGGAAGTCACATCACGTGGACATCCTTTTTTGAGAAGCAGTAACCATAAGAAGTTTGTATTTTTATTTGATAAATGACGACTGATTAATTTCGCTTCCTAATTGACCAGTAAGCATGTTTTGATTGTATAGGACTGTTTGGACTCTGTGGAGAGGGTAAAACAGGTTAAACACTTGAGGGGAACACAGTGAAATCAAAGAGGCATCTGCTCGTTATTTTCACTTTGTGTCTCAAAGGAAAAGACGGCGCAAGCGCTCTAAAAAGATAAATACATAATATCTCTGCTGAGTTTTACAACGCATGCTCCATCAGCAGCATTACATCATTCCGGCAGCAGAAACTCCCACTGCAGCGTCCAGAGGAATGATGTCATCTCTTTTCCAGGGAAAGAAAGGATAGTAACTACGTTATCATGTGTTCAGGATTAATTATGCAGACCTGGTGTGAAGTCATGATTCTCCTGTAAGTGTCCAGACCTTGAGGTAAGTGACAGACAGAGAAGGGTGGCCTACTTGGGGGGGAGCGTGTCGATGTCTCTGATCTCTCTGGACACGGTCATGGTGTAGCCGTCGATGACATAGAAGTGCTCTTTCCCAAACAGCAGCAGACCCTCGCTGGTGTCCAGACCCTGCACCCTGGCACAGCGGTACATGTGCTGAATCTGGAACGGTGAGTGTGACAAACAAGAGTGTGAATTACTGAAAGTTTAGAGAAAGCAGTTTTCTAATCAAAAAAGTCACACTTGAGACTCCTCCAGGCCAAAAATATGTCAAGAACAAACAAATGAGTGAGGAGATGTGCTTTCGCCTTACTAGGTAACTGCTGGTAGAACGGCCTCAAGCAAAGCATTTAATCTCTCAGTGCTGCACCTGAGCTGCTCAGTGACCATTAAGAAAGACCACAGCAGTGCCTGATTAAAAGGCTGTTGGGCCCACTTACTGTTGTGACTAACAATGTATAAAATGAACATCACCCTGAAATTTTGAGTCTTCAGGCCTAAAAAGCAGGCAGAACTCAAAAGCAACACGCATCCCTCAGTCAAGTTGTGTCAATATTAGACATGTAAATCATGATATATCATGAAAAAAAACCCACAATCCATTTAACTTTTCTTACAGTATTATTTTGAAGATTGTCTTTAAACTTTATTAGTGTCTTTTGCGTAAACACTTGAAGACTGCAATATTATTCGTAAACATGAAGAAGTTTGCAGTCGGTCACTTTTAAATGCACTTTTATGTTTGAAGTTGCCTTGTTTGATACATAATTCACTGAAATACTAAAAAATATAAAATAACAGCAGAAGCGCAGAAAATAAAGTTAGTCCACTGATGTAGTTCTGCACAGAAAACTACATACATTTAATACATTTTGAATGTACTGTATCTAATACTGGAAACTGATTTCAGCCTTTAGCACTTATGAAATTGGAGAAGGAAACATTGTGGTACTATCATTTCAACTATCCAGTCTCCTGTTTGTTTGTCTCTCTCTGACCTTCTCTCCCTCCTCCAGGAGACGCAGCAGGGACGTGTTGTCGGTCCTCTGCTCCTCCTCAGGGCCTCCCGACTCTAACAGCTGCTCCTGAAGTTGCTCCTGACTGTCCTCGTCTGCCCCGTCCGCCGTCGACCGAGACCTCTTCAGAGGAGCCTTCACCAGGCCTGCAGAGCAGAGCGCAGCAACATTTTAAGATATGGCTTTCAGGTGAAGTTGCACCACGGAGAAGGAGAGTTTGGAGCAAAACACAAAAGCTAATTGTGCTTTCCTAGCAACCTTTTTGAAGTTAGACACCATACCGTGTCTTCCCTGGTAGTATCTCCTACCTTTGACTCTAGCGATGGTGTCTTCTCCGTGCTCGGGCTCATGCTGTGTGGTCTCTCCCTCTGTGTTGTGCTCCACAGAGTGCTGGTACATTCCAGGGTTACCAGACAGCAAGCGCATGTAGTATTCCTTACTGTCGTAGCTGATGGCTCGCCGGTAACGGAGAGGCTTCTGCAGGGGGCAAAGAAGGAGAAGTAGGTGAGGTTGTAGTGTAAATACCACTTCGCACTGAGTCTGTAGAACAACTGACTCTATCTCTATGAGGAAAACACCTTTGGTTTGGGAAAGCTGTCTTAGGTTTAAGATTTAAAGAATTTTCAAGAACGGTTAGCCTGTGTATTATTGCAAAGGACCAAATAAATGCATGAAGGGGGACTAACATCAGAACCGGGTCCTTCAAATGTTCTAGCTGTGGGACATCATACTGACCTAAAAGTAAAAGCATCTGGGATGACCAACTGAGAAAACACCAATAATGTGCAGTCACTTACATGCAAAAGACATTACTGAGAAGCAAAATACAAAATGTCAGCCATGGTTAGTTTCATTCCAAGGATGTTCATTCTCATACTGTGACCTGCATACAGTAGATGTGAGGTCGAACCTTCAGAAAACCAACAGCTGGGATTGCT
Source organism: Chelmon rostratus (assembly GCF_017976325.1). NCBI lineage: Eukaryota > Metazoa > Chordata > Actinopteri > Chaetodontiformes > Chaetodontidae > Chelmon > Chelmon rostratus. Next base: position 7,860,857 of record NC_055662.1, read on the forward strand.
GGTAATTATCATCAGCCTCATCTGTAACACCAATAACCTGGTGCACAAGTCGAAATTCATCTGCTATTGCACGGCTGATGTGTTTTCTAATACTGAATTAAATCCAAGTTCAAAGTCACAGCAAAATATAAGCACTCTTTCCCATCAATCATCAAATTTCCCATCACTTGAATTTAGCAAAGCATGAAATGCTTTTCAATCTGCCAGCTCACATAAAACATGCGAGTTTTAAATAGGACGGCCATCAACTCCACAGCAAATGTGCAAGTTTTTACTAGGCGGTTGCTGGAAGAGCAGGATGTGGCTTCAGATGAAAACTGATTTATATGTTGCTTTAACAGAGAGAACTGCATCAGCAGCTCTCTGACTAAAACGATTCTGATTTGCTCTTGAAGCATGTCTGTTACTGTCATGCAGTCACACCAGACTTCAGGAAGGTACCTGGGCACGATCAAGGACCCCAGCCAGGGCTGAGGGTAACAGGGGCACCAGAGGGGGGGAAGAGGGCTGGAGGGTGCAAATATAAGGAGGATGAAAGTGTTTAAATGCCAGTTAAGAACCCTGCTGACTTATGTGTCAGTGCAGTACAGATTAGCACAACAAAGGCCAGTGGCAATGCCATCTGGTACCATGACTCTGAATTTTACACGTTTTCATACACACTCTTTATTTTTTTCTTTGGTCATTCTTAAAATAGCCTCTTAGAAACTAGAACCAAATATTTTCTTGTTAATTAAAACTATATTCATTTAAATAAATTCACGTCCTGTGGTGCAGAATATCGGGACAATTCTTCAAGAAGGCATGAAAGACCAAGACCAAATGACTAGTAATGGTATTCGGCTGCAAGGCACAAGTGTAAGACACCCTGCAGCTACTCCCTGAGTATGTTTAAATGATGTATTATGATTAGGCCTGGGGGACTTTGGACTTAATTAGACTGGGTGATTTTAAGAGGTCATGAGCTATAAATGTCTCCACAGAAGGGTTCTGAAGAGTATCTTGATGAAGTGCTCTTCCAATTCTACCAAGCAAGTTTGTATTATCAATCAAGTCACATTAACTACTCTTGAATAAACATTTAGCTGCTTGCATTGTTGGTAATTTAGACATTCTTTCTTTCTTTTGTATTTTGTATTTCTCTATTTCTGTTGCTATTTTTTTCCAACTGCCATTATCTGCTGCTTGTAACACCTGAATTTCTCAAGCTGGGGATTAATAAAGTATCTTATCTTATTCTTTCATTTTTAAGCAAGTACAAATGCCAGCTTAAAATGTCAAAATGAGAAATTGAGTTTCCATGTGTTTCAGAGGCTGACATGAGTACAAACCTGCGCCTGTGAGCGATCTCTTTGTGTCTTCCTGACGAAATAAATCATTGTGGCGTGAAGAGAGGCACCCGTTGGCACACAGAGAAGGGGGATTATTTGTAGAACAAACAAAGCTAAATGGGGCTCGGTGGTGCCAGGAAAAGTGAGCCACCGGCTGCTGGTGTCACTTCCTCACATGACACCGATGAGCTCGTCCAAGCTCTGATTCAGGAGAGCTATTCTTACAAGTTGGCTACTCTGGAGTTATGGAGGAAATAATTACTAAAAAAAGAATGCCGATTTATCTATGTGAATTACTTCTTGCTTAGTGCATAGCTTGTATGCTTGTTTACGTGTATATGTATATGTGTATATATATATATATATATATATATATATATGTATGTGTACTCATGTGTGTATATGGATTTGTGTGCGTGTGTGTGCGTGTATGCATGTGTATGTATTTGTATATTGCATATGTATCTGTTCTTCTATTTGTATTGTTATCAGTTTTAATGGATTGGTGTCCACCATGTTCTTTAGGGTGGGGGGTGGGGTGGGGTTAAAATATAAATTGAGCACTATGATTCCTTTCCTTTTTGTGCCAGTATGTCCAGGATTTCACATGTTGTCCTGTACTTTAATAAGTTAGTTTTCATTAAAAAAATAAATAAAATTTCACCCTCTCTTCTTTGCCATAACATCTGTAACTAATATCTAATATCTAATATCTTCTCTAAGTTATTTTAAAGGTAGGGATCAATGATTGGATGATTGGAGGCTTTTTCTGTGGCCATTCTTACTGTAAGACACTCTGATGAGGCCGTCAGTTAAATCAATAAAATGTACATATGAGTCTCTTTGTGTCGGTGTCACTGTTTAAAGCATCTAAAAGGGAGGGGCATCATGGGAACAGACTTAAAGCTGTATACCTGTGCTGAGTTGGTGTTTGGCTCTATCTCAGGGATGTATGGGTAGTGGATATAGAACATGTCATTGCGGACCATCTTCTTCCTCATCCGGCAGGGCCCCTCCGTCATCTCCAGCACGAACTTGTCCAGGTGAGAACCGATGGGCGGGCCCCAGAGGCCCCGTTCACGCAGCAGCTCATACTCGATGGACGCCCACTCCTCGGTCACATACTTGAGGGCATTCTGCTGCCGCTGGGGGATGGAGCGACAGATGATGTGTGAGCGGTGAGTCACTTTACAAATGTTGCTATACAGTATACATGCTGTCACAACTGTCACACCAGCCTGAGAAAATGTACCTGCGCTGTGTTTTTATTTGGTTTACTGTCCCTGACTGCACTGTTAGATAACAGTCTGCTGTTTTGTCCTGCAGCTGGATTCTCAGTGCAACTGTGCTGCTAATATGTCATCTGCAATTAAGCAGCTCAAATTCTTGCACCCACAGTGTTTGATAATGATGCAAGTGTGGTACCTCTTGATATTCTTTGTACTGCATGGCCACCAGGTCTCGAACCACAGCAATGTGTGTGAACATCCACTGGAAAGTTTCCTGTCGATCAGAAATACCAGACTTTAATGAAAGAAAGTGGACTAACGCATAGTTTAAGGTTATAGTGAACATCTGCTACAGCTGTGCTCTGAGTGTCAGTTGTGTGCACCTGTGCTGACAGGCTGTTCTTGTTCAGGCTGTTCTCCTTCTTGTTGCGGCGGACGCCTGTCAGCTTGGAGAGGCCGAAGCCGCTGCTGACTCTGGACAGCTTGGACTGGGTCGCCGGTGCCACTGCCTCACCTCGACTGATACACTTCTTCTCGTAGACTGAACAGCATAACAGAGAGAAGAGAAAGAAAAGTGAGTCACATGAGTGAAATTTTTTTTTTTTTTTTACCACTAATCCATTCGAACACTCCTTACTTTCAAGCAGCATACAGCAGAGGTAAGATGCTGACGAAGTCAATGTATCATGTTGTGAATTGTTTTGCTTAAAATTTTGGTCTCAGCACAATACAATGAAGGTGAATGAAATGTTTTTTGGAACTCAATGCAATAAAAAAATGACATTTTAAAAAACCTCAACAGAACGATCTCTTTCCAAAAGCTGGAAGGAAATCCAGAGAACACATTGTCTTGTATTGAATGGAACTACAAAAAGAAAAATAGTTCCTGGATTACAGGAAACTCTTCAAACCTTCTTTCATTTCTTTTGCATATTTAGAGAAAACTTCCAACAATAGCTGGTTACCAGCCAAAGAGTCTGGTTCAGCAGACTGAGTCAAAACTTTGGCAGGTGGCTGGCAGTAATTCAGCACTCTGCTTACATCAGCAAAAGTGCAGCCCTGAGTGAGAGAACCAGTAGGAAAGAGAGCACATCAGCAATAATAGGCCCTATTGGCAGGGCACCAGATTCAAGCATTTCCTTTGCAAAACAACAAGAGGAGCTCCCAAATAGTTGATCTACTTATGCAAATCCAAGACAGACTTGGCTCAGGAAATGTTCAGCTAGTGCACAGCAAATGTGTAGGGATATCTGTAAGTATGTGTGTGCGTGTGTTTTCTCTAGTGTCTCTCACCCAGGTGGTTCTGCCAGCTCTTCAGGGCCGGCTCCTCCAGGGCGGGCCTGGCTGTGGCGATGTCCACGTGGCCTCTGTCGTTGCAAGGCAGAGACACTTTGAATATGTCCTCTAGCATCTGACGCTTGCTGTGCATCAGCTCTGTCCACACCCTGTTCACCGCCTTGAGCAGCAGCTGTCGGCCTGCAGAGGGACCACAGTAATCATTGTGCAAAAACAAGTCGGTCTGCTTTAATGACATTAAAGTGCAGTGCTGCTTTGTGCTAAATGCTAAAATGCATTACTTTTCTGACTTTTCAGACATTGGAATATGTATTGAGATATTTGCATAAAAATATCTATATAAATAAATATACATATTTTTACATATTTAAAAATGTGCTAAAACCTGTTTTTCTCACCAGGGGATGCTGTCAGAAAATCTCAACACCACACACATGCAAACAGTCAGCAGGGTTAAACATGTTCACCATCGACACACCTACACCACATACACACATCTCACAGTCTCTCACCCTCGCTGACGTCGTGGCTGTGCGTGGCGTCGGCCTCGTTCTCCGTGGGCATCATGACATGCCAGGTTGTCATCCTGGCCTCCGCCTCCAGGCCGAAGCCCTCCACACTACTGCAGAGACAAACACACGGTGACTGAGTTCCAACCTGCCACACAGACACCTGAGGGGGGCGTCACAGGGAGAGTTAGATTGTTTGGCCTCTCTGCAGCGGTAAGTCTGCTCTCTGCAGTCGTACAGTCTGTCGTGTTAAAGCATATTGTGCTCACTGCATGGTAGGAAAACTCAGCGTCTCTCCACCTGCTGCAGTTTGGGAAGCTATCAGTACTTCTGGCAGGGCACACGCAAAAAGAGACTTGGAAATAAAAAACAAAGGTGTGAGACTCTGTGGTTAACCACATTTGAGTTGCACAAACAATCCTCAGAGGAGGAACTGCTCAGAAATAACATCACTGAGTAAAACAGATGGAGCCGGAGAACTTAGTATAATTATTAAACAAAATCTGATAAAACAGACTTTACAATAGAAATGGTGATTACTTGTTCATTAATGACACCTTACTAACTAAACTCCTGATGAAGTCATGCTTCATTCAGTGTTGTTTAGTCTTCTATGATTCAGACAGAAAAAAGGCTATGATTTGTGTCGTCATCAGAAACATGTTTTCACATCCTTCATCTCATCCTCCACTCTCAGTATATGCACAGATGCCGTGTGATGAGTCTGTGATGAATCACGCATGCTTCACACAACCGATGTAATAGATTTTTTATCTGACAGAACACACAAGAGCTTTAAAACTATTGTGTTACTTCTGCATACTGCAACGCTAAACAGACTGTGTTACATGTAAATACTTAATTCTTGATTAACTTCTTTCATTGCTGCAATACATTGATGACACACACATTAAGCCTCTAATATTTCTTTTTAAGGAAGCTGTGCTTAACACCCTCCTGTGGTTCCTCTAAGTCGGACTACAATCAGAACAACGCAATTTTGTGAGCATGTCTGGTTCTTGGATTTCTTCAAACCTTTTGTAAAAATACTTCTAGTGGTGATCGGCAGGAGGTTGTTTTTCATTTTTTCTCAATTGTACAATCAAAGCACTCTGCTTGAACATCCCCCAGTGTCCCAGCATGACCTAAGACAAAGCTGCATAAATGATTTATAAATAAGTAAGTAAGTATTTAGCTTACATAAACACTTGCACAAACATCGGAACATGACATTTTATGGCCTTAAATCTAAAAAATAAGTGTCAGCCTTTAAAGATGTCAGCAGATACCCTGCTACAGACAAGCACATGTCACCCTACCTCCCACTGTGCAGGCAGATAAAGCAGTGAGCCAGGCAGGCCACAAAGTCCTGGTCGTGGTTGCCTGGCCCGAGCACCAGGTTGCGGTTGACGGTCAGGACCCGCAGGGCGTCCAGCAGGGCCACCTGCTGAGCTACCGTCTTGTGGGGTCGACAGAGCTGGTAGAGCACTGTCCGGTTCAGACAGTGGTAGATCGTGTCGAGGGAAAGACCCTGAGAACGCCTCTTAGACTGTAGGAGGAGAAGAGAGAGGAAAAACAAACAGGAGCAGGAGGTTAGACGGAAAGTATTTTCAGATCATTAAGTGCGAAAACAAGAGGAAGGTGAGAAATGCAGTTGAAGAAAAGAGATTTGGCATGTTGGTTCTTTGGTTGTGTGTGTTATATTGCTGTACTCTGGGTATGGATAAAGCTGCTGTGGAAATATTTCAGCAGAAAGAAGATTTGTTTGAGCAACCGAGGCTGAACTGGGTTTAGTAGTTAGAGGGTTGTGAATGCAGCTTTGTTTTTCTAGTGTTGTTGTTTTAGTGCTAAAGCTCTTTAAAAAGACTGTAAAAATAAAACAGGCTTCTTTTTAACAAGACTTGGCGTTCAGGAAGTAAAGAAGCAAACTGAAATAAAGTTGCTACTTGTAAAGATGTGTTTGGACTCCATGCCGACTTCTTCCTTATTGTATTCTGTGGATGTACAGGAAATAACGCTGTGACTACTTGGCTGAAATATACTGGAGTTGTCCTTAATATTACATTCATTTGGAACAGTCTGCCCACAAAAACAAGATAAAGACATGACTCAGGAACAGTTTCAAGGATGAACTGAGAAAAGTCTGAATAAAGCGAGACAATCTGTTCTTTTAAAACCTACCTTAGTTCAAGAAGCGCTTCAGGTTGTACACATGTGTAGCTGGACTGTTTTGCAAGCCCATATTGTATGAACTGGCCGTGTATTTTGAGTGAAGTGAATGACCATCTAAGTCACTAGTCACACCAGGATAACGCGCACTATGGTTTGAAAAATTCATTTCAGAGCGTAATCTCTTAATCTTCTCACTTGCACAGCAGAGTGTGCAGACAACATTACACCAATAGTAGAGTCCACACACACAACTTTACTTGAAAAGTCTCTGCACACAAGATCATGTTTATTTTATAACTAATTTACAAGAGAGTTAAAACAAACAATCAAATATTAATGAAACCATCTCTTAGAACCTGAAGAAAGGCAAATGAGCTTTTTTCTCCTTCTCTCTTTCTCTAAGTGACAGGAGTAACCCACATCATAAATCATACATATAGTAAATATTTGCAAACAAGTCTCATGCACAAGACTCTACATATGTGAAACTGCAGACAAACAAACACTTGTCAGTCATTCAGGCGCTCAACAGACCAACAGCTATATCTAATTTATGTGCCTTCACAGGCTTAAATAAGTAAATGAGGCCTGCAGTCAGATGGATGCTGCTTATCTAATTTAATCCTAAGTGTGTTCACTGGTTACATTAACTGGAGGAAGACTAACAGAAGGACTGTTTTATTTCTCCATCCAGCAAAGGCAGCACACAGATGGCGTGTGTTTGCCAGTGAAATGCTGGCGCTTTTTTCTGGGTGTGATAAGTTGGTCTGCTATAATTTGACTCTGGCACATAGCCAACCAGCAGTTCTGTTCTAATAGCAGTCAGGCTTCTTATCCTGAGTCCTGTGCATGCAGCAACATTCTGCAGGTACAGGAGGGGAAACTGTACACTGCCTGAGAGATGCAGGAAGATCCAATTCAATTCCAATACAAATGCAGCCCTTCAACTGTTTGTTCCAACTAGGAATCTTCAGCAAGTATTTAAGAGTTTTAACTGTTCTTCACTGAAGGAAGGTGAGAAGTTAAACCACTTGAGGTCAGCAAAGACAGGCTGTTCAGAGGGTGTTCATTTACTGTTTAATCAACCTCCTGGATTCTTTAATGATCAGAATTGTTCTGTTTTTAACACAGCATGAACATAAATCTAACGGCATTCACAGTTTGCGATCTATGATTGATCTATCTGGCTAACACTGACTTGAGCACACAACCGACACACTGAGTGGACAAAGCTGAAACTACGACCTACCAGCTGGTAAGTTCATTGCCCACCTGCCTCGTCACAACGCAGCATTGTCTTAAGAGGTCTTTTATCCCAAGTGCTGTGACGTCTTTGTCAACGAAATACAAATTCTATTTGCCGTTTAACCTGTCCATTCTGGACCTTCAGGAATTTTTGAAGGCGGTTTGGTTTGTACCTGTCCTATGAGCTGCACAATGAAGTCCACCACCAGCTTGGAGTCCTTGTTGAACATGCCCTGCCACAGCTTGTCCACCACCCGCTGGGTGAAATAGAAGACGTTGTTGACCAGAATCTGATAGCTGCCACCACTGCTGAGGGGCAGAGAGGCATCTTCACCTGAATGGAGAGGAGCAACGAGAGGGCAGTTACATGTATTAGCTGTCATGTACAACGGCTAGTGTGCTGACAGTAATATGTGTTCATGTGCATTTTTTCTGTCACGTTATAGCAAATGTGAAACAAGCTGAAACCTAGGCTACTAGCTTAGATAAGTTCAAAAGTGAGGTCAGAGGTAAGTCATCAAAGGACAAAAACTTATCAAATGTACAGTTTGTGTACGGTTTTATAATTGATATCCATATGCACATCCTTTAAAAACACGACTGCAGACTATATTTAACTCGAGCAGTCAAGTGAAATCCTGAAGATGCTTGCAGTTCTCTGGGCTTCAGACTGTGATTTGCTGACTCATGATGCAACAATCAGAGCATCTCACAGAGCCAACTGAGAAATCGGTCCAAACTAACCTGCAGTATGCTCGTCCAGGCCATTTTCTGCCTAATCAGCAGCTATTTTTTGTTAATAGCCACTTTGGCAGGAAGCAAACCATTACGATCAAATAAATAATCAGTGAGCAGCATATGGAAATTATTTGGAGATTTATGTTTATCCTAAGACTATAGAAAACTGGAAAACAATGAAGCTGGCAGGTCAACTACAATATGAATGGCTGGATCCCTCTGTATGAGGGATCGAGGATTTTGGTCTGACCTAGAAGGACATCAGCAGCCAGAAGGTGCTCCATGACACCGTCCAGGATGTTGGATTGAAACTCCTTCTGCTGAGTTCTAGTGGAGCGCTCCGGGGAGGCCTTGTACCAGAAAACAGACACACAAATTTAGGACCATTATTTACTATTATTTAAGAGTTACGATGGGTAAACAAGTCTAAACAAAACTTTGCTCTCATTTTAACTCAATGAGCTACAGCAATGGTTGGTCTTCAATACCAAAAAAACCCCAAACATTTTTAATAGCAGCTTTTATTAATCAAGTGAGAGAAAACACAAAGAATTATAGTTATTATTTGTTCATTGTGGTGCTACAGGGAATGACTTCTGTGTCCATCACCCTGGTTATCTCCTCACCTCCAGCAGCAGGTCAATGATGGGTGTCTGCTTGCTGGCCGGGGTCATGCAGAGGTTGTCCATGATCAGGACCCTCATGAAGTCAAAGACATACTTTTTGGCCGGGTGGTTGGTCAGGGACGTCTTGGAGCCCACGTTGCAGTATTCAGACTGGCTACGGTTCATACCCGAGTCCCCGGCAAATGCCTTGAACTCCTCGGTGGGAGAACCTGCCTCGTCATCCAAATCACTGACCTGGAACAGATGGAGTGAGACAACATATGAAGCATTTTGATGTTTATACAGTTAAAACAGCACTTCAGCAAGGTACAGCGTAAAAATAACACCATTCTATTACAGAAAACCATACAAACATTCAAACTAGAGACATTTTTTACGAACATATAACTTATAAATTCAATGGCCTGGCACTCTGCAGAAGCAAATATCTAAACTGTCAGGATACACCTTTTCTTATGAGAAAAACTGCAGTGTCTTGCACTTTGTTCTTGAAACTGCAGTAGTTTACAGTGATTGCATTGATCATAATTGCAAAAGTGATTCCAAAATAGCAATAATTGAGGATTTATTTGCCCATCGACCAGAATTACAATATATGTGCAGCAGGCTTAATATTATACACAGGTAATGAGATTTTTTGCTTTTAAACCCAATTCCAGACCTACTCCATCAGTCTTGCAAAAAACATTCCTCTGCATTTGAATTGAAGTATTGAGACAAGAGATTTGTACAGGGGAAGATGAAGTGCTATTAAAGTTGATGTATTTCCAACGAGTCACCAGTAAAGGTTACAAATTTCCTATTGCTCCTTCACTTGTTCTGGAACATTTTTTTGGCATCAGATTCATTTCAGGAGAAAATGCACAGCCTTACCATCTCAGAGTAGGGCCTGATGTTGAAGGGGAAGACAGCTGCTGCCAGGGCACAGAGGAACTCAGGACTGTGCCACATTGGTGACAGGTCGGGCACGTTGTGGTAAAGATACCTAAAGAACTGCATGAGAGTGACCGGGTATTCCCTCAGCCATGAACCTTCCTCCTCTGACTGCCATGGCTGAAAGAGACACAAGAAAACACATCTAGAAGCAGTCCAAGTGCTCGTTTTTCAGTTTAAATCTCAGGTTGGTTGGGGGATCTAAGCAAAGCAGAACTTGTTCAGCAGCAGTCTGTGCCACGAGTGAGGCCCTTCCCAGGAGGTTGAGCGAAGCTTGTCAGCAACCAGCAGCAAGCGCTGCACGATTCACTGAGAAACTCCCGGGTGTGAGTGTGCGGATGAATGTGAAAACAGCATGCGTGCCCAGTCTTTTCTGCTGGATTAATGGAGCTTAAAAAGACACTTTAAAGAACCCAGGCAGCAACTGCATGGAAATCCTACATAAAGAACCACTTAAAATGGTGAGATGAACATGGGAAACCTCTCGCATATGAGAGTTTTCCGAGACATAAGCTCTCTGTGTGCGGGTGTTTAAAAGTAATCTGCTTTTGGGAAAAGGTGTCTGATCTAATTAGTGAAATTCTGGGTAAAGGGGCTTCTCTTAAGCCTCAACTATGAGACTGGAATATTGAGCATTACGTCCTGAAGAAATTAAAGGCCATTTTACAGTACATTCTGCCGACTGCAAAAAGAAGAAAGCTGTGGAATCTCAGTGTAGTTGAAAGAGATGACTTGTTTAAGAAAAGAAAAACTACTTTACAAAAAACAAGCTTTAGATAAAAACACAATTACAATACATTTTTTGAAAACTACAATGATGACGCACTTCACTTATTTAATATCTGGCCTTGTAGAGACAACCAAATTTTGCTTTGATTCAATTTTTTAACGCTTTTTTTTTGTCTGAATATGTTTGTTATCTTTCCATTTACTCATCTCACTGTTAAATTGGATTGTGATATTCGTCTGTCATTAAGTACTGCTTGAAAATGTCAAAACATTTAAAAACCCAGTCCTGGTGTAGGCTGAGCAGTGGTTCTCACCAGGTTGAGCATGCTGCGCAGCATGGCCAGCAGCAGGAAGGCAGCCTCGGTGTAAACATTGTGGATGGAGCCGACTACGGTCGCGCTGGACGCCGGCATGCCAAAGATGAACGTCCAGATAGAGTCCAGGTCAAACTGTGAAGACAAACACACACACTGGGGTAATGTACACACTACATTTTACTGTATGCTACTACGTTTGAACAGGATGCATGTGTGTTCTTCCACCTATGTGTTGCTTTTAATATCTGTGTATATCTGGCATTTTTGATTCATCTCTTTTATGAGGGCTCTTTGACACACTTTACATGTGGTGAAAGCTACAGCTGAATTTCATTTTTTTACATAAAGACTTGTTAATAGTCTTGCTAGATAAACATGGGTATTAGTAGCAAGTGCTGAACATGTAAATTACCCTCAATATAAAGTCAGACTTTGATGATTATTTAGCTGTCAGGGACAATCATGCTGGCAAATCTGACCCACAGTTTTACTAAACATGTCAACATTTGTCACTGCATCATTCCCAGAGATGAATTCTTTTGAAAAATTAAGTCTAATTTCAGAAAGATAGAATTTAACTGTGATTTCTGAATTTCACAAGTACTGATTTTAGAGAATTGTTCAGTAAAATTAATCTATTAGTATTAGTAGAAGAAGAAAAAAGGTTGGGTATACTAACATGTACCTGCAGGCTGTCTGGCAGCTCGGTGACGGGCTGCTGCAGGAACAGTGCCATGAGCAGGAAGTAGAGCTCCGGCACGTTGGTGTGTTTGGGCAGCAGCGTCTGCAGCACGGGGAATCCTGGGAAGTGGCAAGCGTCCCGGTTGATCTCACGCAGTGTGGAGCGCCCACCGGCACTGCGGCCCACGTTGAAGCCTAAAAGGGTGGTTGGAGAAGTGAATGTTAAGAATATTGCATGAAGGTAGACAGGTGGCATTACCACACACACCCTCTGACTAATGCACTTACTGGCAACTCTGAATACAGCTGTTTTACATGGTTTAGGGTTTAATGAGACAGGTCTATCAAGGAGGTGATCACTAGAACCAGGACTCTAAGCTTCTAACTGAGCTAATCAGGCAGGATTTAAATTGGAAATAATTTAAAAGATAAGGATTTGGCTGAGCTGGATGAGAAAACTCCAAATCTGAATAAAAACTAAGGGCTTGAACCTGAGAGCACACATTCTGACAATGCTACAGCAGTTGTAGTTCTTTTAGGCCATGTCACTACTCAGCTTGGTTTTCAAGCAAGGTCAATGGTTCTCAACCTGGAGGTTGGTAAGGTGATGAAGTAAAAAAAAAAAAAAGATCTAATACACAAATTTGTAAGCATGCTCTTTATTTTTGTCTTCTATGTGCTTAAATAGTGGACACTTAGAGCATAACAGGGCCTGTAAAGAGAACACAAAAATCAGCATTTTGAGGCAAAAGCAGTATGACGAACTGATGAGGTTGAAAACCATTGAGCTCAGGTGGGACTGTGGTCGCAGCAGTAGGGAGAGCAGGGAGGCAAAAAATGAGAAGACGAACCCTTGGCTGTGCGGCGCACAAACTGCGCAGCTTTCTGTTTACTGAACGAAGGCCAACTCCGACGGAAAGCGTTGCCAGAGTGAGGAGAGGCGTCTGCTGAGCCATATTACAACATACAGTATAGACACTGCCTTATTACTGCATGCCTCTGACTCTTGTGGTAGGGAATGTCAATGTTCTTACTGTTAAAGATTGTGTTAGTTTAATAACTGTGTTGCCATTATAGCCATGCCAGACCCGTGCACTCACCGAGCACTGTGCCGATCTTATTGGTCAGGACGGAGTCGGTGTGGTCAAGCCAGCCGCCTCCACACAGGCCCTCTTTGAAGCGGTTGAGGATGGACTGGTTGGAGAGCAGCACCACCAGGATCCACAGAGCTGCCGTGACCGTGCTGGAGTGAAGATGTTCCTCCATGAACATTAAGAGCCAATCAAAGCCCAGCGTTCGCACGAGCTCCTCACACGCCCTGCAGGGGGAGACGAAGAGAAAATGGGGTCAAATGATGGCCCACAGTTCAGCACTACTTCTAAAAATGCAGTCTAATGCCTATTTTTAATTGCCATTTCATTACTCTCACAAACATTTAAGGTTAATTGTATTGCTAGCTTTCTAGCTAATGGCTGCAGACTGAGTAAAGTGTCTAGAGCAGAAAACAACAGAAAAACAGAGCAACTTTGCTTTAGTTGCAAAAATGTTCCTAAGATGCAGGAAATTCACATTAGACACGAACACATTTGACACTAATGGGTGATCTGGGATTTGTTTTCAGAGCTTTCTGGATAACCAGATACGGGAGGAGAGTTTTTTTCTTACTGGGCATTGACGGAGCACTTCTCTTTGGTGGTGAAGAGCAGTCTGAGCAGGTTGTCCAGCAGTCGGTTTCTCAGCAGAATGAGGTTGGCCGACAGGAGACCGCCGAAATCGTCATCATTACCTGGAGACATAACAAAGTTTTCATGAGGAAAGTGTTGATTCAGCCAGGTTAGAGAATGTGTCATTCATTCCATTTTCCAAAACAGGCTGAAACAGCTACCAACTAAATATATATTCATCTATTTTATTAGCCAATTATGATTCAACCTGTTTTTGTATTTACCAGCATTTGGCCACATAAACAAGAAGAATGTTAATGCATTTAAATTACTGTTACCTCCGTCGATCTTCTCCTCGTTATTGATTTCCATGACGACAAACTTCTCACACACAGCAAATGTGGGGAGAGTAGAGGAGATGAACTGACCAAACCTGTGAGGTGAAGGAAGGAAAGGTTTGGAATCGTTTGTGCTTTTGCTTTACATTTCCTAGATTTGGCTTCAAGTATACAGTAAAAACTATGCAATAAATGCAATATGCATACATGTTCCAATGCCTCTTATAATTTACATATTATATCCTTCCTCTACTCTGTGTGAGTGACATGTACAAAAAGTTTGCTCCTTGCGGACAGGTATGTCGGAACATTTGTTTACCGCAGCAGATCATATGGGTTGGGGAAGCCCTGCAGCAGCAGACTGAGCACGTTGCTGATGGCAGCTACGGTCGGCTGGGACAGTGACGTGTCTCTTAGGGTCAGCAGCAGTCTGGGGATCAGCTGAAACTCCCTCAGGAGTTTGGCATTTTTAGCTGCCTCACTGTTCAATACAGAAAGTGGTGCACACAGTTAGATCAGCTTCTTTGCCGAAAGGATGACATCAAAAAGGAGAAAAATATTCATGACGATTCACTACTCAATCACTTTAATATTCAGGGCACATCTCAAGGAAAAGAAAGTTCTGACACTTGCCTGGATTCAGTTAGCAGTTCAATGAAATGTTCAAACAGAGACAGATGGAGCTCGTAGGGAGCGTGGAGCCAGACCTGAGGAGCAGAAGGAGCAGACTGAGACCTCTGCGACACAAGTTGTGCTTGGCAGTGTAAACTATTGGCATGAAGAGGTGGCATTTTGGCAAAGAGCGGCCCAGTTTCTCAAAGCTATCTACAGCCGAGTAGAAGAAACTTTTTCTCATCTGGTCACAGCAGCCAGTACATCCCAAAACATACCTGTGACTCTCTGTTTCATCAGCTCAGTGGGGGTCTAAGTGGAACAAGATGCTTATGGCTGTTCGTCTGCCAAAATAGCACACTAAGTTCCTTCAGCTGCTGGACCGCAATAATGCTGTACAATCTAATGACTTCATTTCACAGAGCGTTTACTGGCATCCTGGCTCCATATGACCCCCTAAGCCCTTACCTCGAAGTCACAGAGCAGGTCCTGGAAGGCGGTGGAGTTGGGAATGATGGAGGTCTCGTGGCCACTGTCAACTGTTCCCACCAGAGAGAAGGTGAGATGGAGGATGTGGCTGTTGAGCAGCGAGCGCTTCTTCTTCAGCAGCATTGCCAACAGCTGCAAGAAGCGGACAACAGCACAAACACTCAAATCATCGTGTTTCATTGCTTTCTCACCCGCAAATAAGTCCCACCAAACTTATTTGTTTTCAGTTTGAGATCCAGAAAATGAGAAGTATTCAGCTTCATGATCACAGCCATGATGGCATGGCAATATTCCCAAGAACAGAAAACTTTATCTAACCTGATAGCCTTTGATGCGCTCCATCTCCTTACTGGCCAACGGGTTGCTTTTAACAACACACACCAAAGCTTTGACAGCTGCATACAGCCCCTCCACATCTGATGCCATGGCAACCAGGCCCAAGATAGCCGCCGCCCCACCAACATACTGCAGGTTGGTGGCCACAGGTTTGGCCACAAAGGCACGGACCCCTGAATGAGTAAAAAAAAAAAAAAGTAGAGCTTCGGTATAAATACGACGATTTCAGCTGGGCTTCTCACAGTATTAAGTGCAGCGTAAAGGATTAACAAGTGTCATTTAAGAAACTATGTACTGAAAGGGCACAAATCATGCTGAGGAGCTTATTATTAAAACACTAATTTGAATTTTTGGATATAACAAGATGAGGGATCATCAGAGATTTTGTGCTCTTAATACTTTCCTCTTATGCAGCACAGTAGAATACCGTGCAAAAACCAATCCAATGAGCTCCTGAGCAACTACAACTATACTGTATAAAACAGGATTTGTTGCTGATGTTACTGGTTATTTCACTGATTTGGTTTACCTAAATATCCAATGACTCCAGCTCCAATGGTACGTGCCAGTCCATTGAGGTGGCCGGCAGCGTTGTGAATCAGCTTGACCGGAGTGGCATTTTCATGAGAGGACACAGCGAGCTAAAGAGGGAGGGAGGGGAGAGGTTCAGGAAAGATATCCCAACCAAAAAACACACACACATAGCCACTCTCATTTTCAGTGTTTTTATCAAGCCGCTTCCCTTCGCTCACCATTTTGGATGACGTTCTCATTTGTCATTGTCAGGTTCATCCCATCTAAACTTGCCTTAGATTCTTAGTTTTGTGTAGGGTTTGGACACTGCTTGTTGTGAATGGGATTGTTTCAGGGGCATCAGAATTTAGTGTTGAAAGCTGTTGTCATGTATCACGGTCTGACCTTTCCAAAAGGCTTTTATTCCGCCAGTTACAATGAAATATGGGAGGAATTAAGGAAGTTGGGAGGAAAAGGAAGATGAACACACTTGATGCTCTATAGACATGATTATATTGTTTTTATGGAGCTCTATCATTCATTTTAACATGATGGCAAATTCAGTAAGTGAAAAGGGTGTGAGACACACTGTAAAAATTGCTTTATGTGGCAGGTTTCTAGTTTTAATGAGGAAGAAGTGATAATGATGCAGTCTGTAGTTTCATTTAACAAAAACACTAACGTATTCTCTTAAATGCTGGTGGCATAAACACTCTCTTCCTATTCTACAATGGGGCCCCGCTGTAGCAGAAATGCTGCCTCTGCATGTCTTTGTCGTTTGCTTCCTGCGAGTCGCTGTGGGCTGAGGCTTAGAAGGGAGAGCAGAGCAGACTGGGAAATAACCTGACAGGTGGTGAGAGAGATAAGGACGGAGGAGGGAGCTCATTTAGTGTTCAAACACACAGTTTTGGTGGAATAGAAGGATCGTGTTTTAGTTATTGTAAATGCTTAAATATACGTGCAAATGAACATGCAAGTAGACGAACTGCATATTTGGGGGGTTGGCCTTTGCACACCAGTATACACATGCATCTATAGAGAGTGAGCAATGGAAACCTTCACAGAATTCCTTATGTGTGCATTAAGTTATTTTTCAAGATATAAATCTTTCTTCTCTGCAAATTTTTTTCTAGGTCAGCACTGAAAATATGACCACACTCTGCGCTGTGGTGAGGAAAAGGGTTGGATCTTTTTTCAGTCAGTTACATCAGTCAGACATGATGTCATTTAAGTCAGTGATCTCGACACTCCAGCGCCTCTCACTTAGTCAGACTACAGCTTTCCCTCAGCTCACTTAAAAGAAGTTAAGAGGCACATTAGTACATTTGTAGAACTCAAGTACATATGCGACTGAAAACATTTTCAAAAAGAATGAACTTACAGTCACTTACTCAGATGAAATTTGTGGATTCTTAAATAAAACTTCTTGTATATCTGACAATTAACCAGATACTTGCGATTTATTGTTTTAAAAATAAAAAATCAACCAAAAACCCTCAACATGTTGCTTTCAATCCATTCATCTACATCTTTTTTTGTCTCCATCCGTGTTTTTGAAGTTCCCAATGCTGTGAATTCTCAAATTCTACACATAGCGGCTTTAATAAAACACCACATGGTGACCTTCATTCTTACGAGCAGAGGTATGTCTGACCTGTTTGGCAATGGCTTTGCTGTCGAGTTTGTTGTAGACTTTCCTGATCTTGGCCACGGTGAGAGTGGAGACAGAGAGTGCATATAGACTGAAAGACACCTTCTCCTCTGGTACCAACGCCACTGGGGAGGTAGGTGCTACCTCCGTCTTCGAGTCTTTACCTGGGACAAAAGAATGTCAGATGAGGTATGTATAAAGATAAAAAAGGGAAAGAAATTGACAGAAATTTGTGAGTAAAAGGGGATAAAATGTCAAAACCTTAGGAGTGAAAACATTGCAAAAGATAGACAAAGAAAAAACAGAGAAGATGGTAGACTAAACGGAACAAGGGTGCTAACTTTTCAAGATAGCTCACAGAGGCAAAGGCTTTTTTTGAACACCACACTGGAAGATGAAACTAAGACGACCACTCACAGGGCAGGTAGACGGCCTGAAAGCTGCCTACATAGTTGGGTCCCAGTTCATAGATTGCGGCAACGCTGGTGGCAGGCAGGACCTCCTCCAGGAAGTGGCTGGGTCCCAGACGCCACACCAGGCTGGAGAGCTGGCGCTGGGCAGGCGGTGTCCCCACATACCCGTACACAGTGCTCATGACAGGGGGGTTGGTGGAGCCGGAGCCGCCAGGTGTACTGTGGATGTAGTGAAGCTGGAGGAGAGAAAGGATGAGGGTGATGATATTGATGAGTGATATCAATAAGAGTACATCTGGATATGTAGGTAACATTTTCATTTGAGTGTGACTGCAGAATAATAATTCACCAGGGTTCCTGGAGAGAATTAAGGCTTATATGTTTTTATTGAAGTGATTGATACTTGGAGAGATGGAGGGATGTTCTATATCATTGCAAATTGAACATTTTGTAGTTTAAGGCTGTTGGTTGGACAAAACAAGACATCCAAACACAGCACTTTGAGCCCTGGGAACATGCAATGTCAAGTTTTCACTATTTTGTGATATTTTATAACCCGACCATTATTTGAATAAGCCAAAAAATGATGATGAGATCGATATGGAATGAAAATAGTCATTGGTTGCAGCCCTTAAAGATACACAATTGTGATTAATGCAGACACACCAACAGCTAGGGGTGTATTAAGGTTAAAATGTAGCCGACAGATACTGTTTGTATTCACTACAAAACAGCATTTCAACAGTTTTTTGAGCCATCGGCCATATGTTAGAGATACGCGAATCAAAGGTGAGGGTTCATGAGCTTTATGGTAGCTTATTGTTACTAGGTAGACAGTATGAAGAGCAACCAAAAGATCCTTGGAGACTTTATACAGAGAGAGGATTTGTGCTTTACAGACATTACAGGGGACCATTCACAGGGGACAAAAAAAACAATACAAGTGCACTCTTACATGCACACAGACACATAAGATACACATGACTGGCTTGTTGTTTCCTGTATGACGACCTCTGAAGGAAATGAAGCCGTTGTTATCAGTGGTACTGAGAGGAAGCTGAGACTTGCGGTCAGCCGAGCTGTTCCCCTGCTCTGCTGTCTAATCTCGGGGGAATCTAAAGTCACTAAACCACAAGCCACATCACAGTCTGCTGATTGTTGTGCTGCAAGGCTACTGTTTAAAGCCTGCTTTAAAAATGGATTTCTGTGCTTCTTTTTTTATCAACACAGTGGTCAGTGATGCCAACATTTTGAGCTTATTGTACGATATTTGTATTCCCCATCAAAGCAGGACTAGCGAAGGTTTCTCTCCTGAGCAAATAACTAGCTGATGCTATTTTCTGTCGATGGGGAGACTCTGCACTTTTCTACCCAATAAACATTTACATCATATGATAATGAGAACAGGAAATGATGCACATCAGCATATTCTGAACAAATCCTCTTTTTTGGAATAGTGCCAAAACGAAGGGCTGAACAACCACCAAGCGGACTGACAGGAAAAAATTTAATTTAATTCAGGAAACATTAAAAAATGTTGATAACAAACGTTCTCTTGTTTCAGACCCTCAAATGTGATGTTTTGCTACTTCTTTGCAAATTGAAAATCTTTGGGTTTTGGACTGTTGATCAGACAAATTTGAAGACATCTCCTTGGGTGAGCCTTTTTTAGTATTTTTTACATTTACAACTATAAACCATTTATAGAAAAAAATAATCAATAGATAATTCAATGAGGAAACTGTCAGTTGCAGCTAATTTGGGAATCTATACACTACACACAACTGTACACAGATGATTATTAGAGGAACAATAACATAAAACAGTAACATTTTAAATCTGCTGTGGCACACTGGGTAAATTTGAACAGTACTACCAGCAAACTGCTGTGGAAGACCTTTACAGAGTCGTTGCGCATCGATGATATCATTCAGTCCACTACTTTACCTTGACAGTGTTGATAAGTTGGCCGTCGATGTATAGTGTGGCCATGCTGTTCTTCAGCATGCCTTTGCTCATGACCAGCACCAGGTGGTGCCACTGGCCCTCTGCGATCAGCTCGCCGCAGCGGAAACGAGCACAGCAGGGCAGGATCTCATAGAAGGAGGCTTCTTCACTTGACTCGTCCGCTGCTTGATTGGGGGGAGGGAGAGGAAACAGGGGGGCGATATCAATGAGTCAGAGGGCTTGGGCAGATTTGAAAACATCTGGGCCAGCTCTACAAGGTGCTAAAGATATTCAGATTTCCCCCACTTTACCATCCCCCATCCTTGTTGCACTATTGTCTGCTTTGCCCCAACCCACCAATACTAAAAAGGCAATACTTCAAAAATATAAACTTTTAAACACAACATATAAACCGTTTGTTTGGTGACTTCACTCCCTGCAAGGTTGCCACTGTGGACAATTCTGTAACAAAAAACACCACCTGACCTACAAAAAAACGGGCTGTTACATGCTACTGCTGTACTTACAGTAGGTCTGCAGCAGCTCCTCCTTGGTGGAGACAGTGAGTGAACGATCTTTGGTGGACAGCACCACAGCCAGGCAGACATAGTGCTGCTCCGAGGACGTGGCCCGACGGACGATGGTCAGCAGCCGCACCGGGTGGGCCTGAGGAGCTGCGCTGAACCGCTCCACGCAGAACCAGGTGGAGTAGGTCAGACCTGACGGGGGAGGGAACAAGCGCTCCCCTGGAGGTGAAAGAGGTGGAAGGACAATAGGTTAGAGCAGGTACAATTTTCTTGAAGAGTTCAACCTACCATGCGTATGGTTTGCTCATCACAATGTTGTCTACACTGTATCTACACATTCTGCTCTCGGATGCCAACACAAACTGAGCCAAGTGACGCGCTACTAACCATGACAGCAACCTTGATACTTAAATACTGAACTGTGTAAAATAGGACACGCATTGTTTGTCTCCACAAATCTGCCTTCAGGACCACTGGTGTGTGAACCTTATTGGGTTTCCAGCATTAGGAGCTCTCTTTTCCCTATGAGACGCTATAATTTATTTACTGAGTGCCACAGAAATTGTCATTTCTGGACAGACTGCATGTCTACTCTTGTTCTGTTGCTGCCAGCACCTACTGGATAATCCAGCCAAAGTAGAAATAAAGTGTGTAATGGAAATTTATTCATGAGTTACAGCTTTGGCTTTTTGTTTAATACTGTCACTCTCATTTTGTCTTACTACTGTTTATGATCTTGAAGATCTTGTTTATGTTTTTCTTTTGAGGTGAAATACACCAGTAAGCCCTGTGAGTCATTTTATCTCAACTGTACAAATTACTTTTCTCCAGCCATTCATCATTTTTCTGGTTTGTATTTTGTATTGTATTTTGCACAAGTTTGTAATCATTTTGCTTCAGTGCTTTATCTCTGGCAAATAAAAGAAATTAAACTGTGGCAAGTTTATTTATACAGTATAGCTGCTTGTCAGACACGACTGCAGAAGAGCACATCCAGTATATAGAAAGGATCTAAATTAAGCCGTCAGGGCAGAATTAGGATGACAATATTTTGTGCTGCTTTCAAGCAGAGTACAAGTATGGAGCCACATCAAAGTAAGTGACACTGTGTTGGACTGAGCTGCCAAAAGCTGAAGGCAGAAATGAGTCTTTGAGCCACACTGTCCTGCAGCTCGGTGAACTGCCACCTCGCAGCAATGCAAAGCTCACTGTGCCTCAGGATCAGGCTGTCACTCAACAGGTTATCAGATTGGACCAAATTAAAATTGGCCAGAACGCTGTAATTCACTGTCTGCTGGCACACCACCATCTGCTCTGAGCCAGAGGAGTGAGGATTTATTATACATTAGGTCTCACTGGAGGACAGACCCAACTACAAGCTAAATGCAAGCTCACTGGTACCATTACATGACTTTTTATTTGTGGAGCTGACTATGGACTCATGGGGAAAAAAAACATCAATGTTGCAGGAAAAGCTGCAGCAGAGCTGCTGCAGGAACAAAGACTCAATGACGAAAACTGGTTTGAGGGAATACATGAAGTTCTTATATCATGTTGATGGTTGATACAACAGAGGTGCTGTGAGTTCCTGAGCAGACTGAGGATATTTTGATGAATGAGCTTCTTGGTGATGTCATCCAAGGGTGTGGGTCAGATATGAGTGGGATAGGAAAGGGAAGTGGGGAAGGACAGAGGAGGGAGGGTAGGGGACTAAGACAAATGAGGCAAGAAAGGAGGGGAGGTAAAGAGACAATAGGGAGAGGGATGAAGGGGGACAAAACAAAGAAACTGTGAAGGATGAACAAGTAGAAAAGGAGGAAGAAAAAAGAAAGATCGAGGGCTGGAGAACGAGATGAGAGATGAAAAGGACAGAGAAAATGAAAAAGTGAATGACAGGAAGAAATGAGGGAGGGAAAGAGCGAGGTCTATAAATAGTGTTGGCTGGAGAAGACAAGAGGAGGACAGTGCGGGGTGAGTGAGTGCAGAGGGAGTGGATGAATAGATAAACAGATGGAGAATTGATAGTAATGTATGATTGGATGAGGAGGGGGGGTCGATTAATAGGAGAGGAGAGGAGAGGAGAGGAGAGGAGAGGAGAGGAGAGGAGAGGAGAGGAGAGGAGAGGAGAGTGGAGGGGAGGAGAGGAGAGGAGTCTAGCTGTGCTTCATAAATACTAAATGAGGCTCCAGACTAGAAAATCAACCATAACGTCATAGATTAAATTTACCCCCTCCTTCAGGTCTATGAAAGTCCCTTCTATAAAATCTCGGCTGGTAAGATTTTTTTATGGTGCATTTTGTGACAAACAGATTTGTTTTAACACACTATATAACCAGTTGACAATAAACTTAAGGCCCAAGGACAGACAAGGGTTGTGACTGTAGATATGAATGTGTGAGCCACGAAGGGACGTGAAACACAGAGTGGAATCAAAGTGGCTGCTTGTTCGGGTTTTAGGTGTTGTAGTTTTTCATTTGCATGCGAAAATGACGAAAGCTGAAAACATGATAAAAAATGTGCTCTTTGTGAGTGAGATGAAGGGATCCTGAGAGGTTTAAAAAAGACAGGAAACAGGTAAACTGAGGAAAAGACGTGAGGAGGATGGTGCACACATTCAACACTACAGATGTAACAAGTTAACACAGTCTGTGGTTTGTGTGTGTGTGGTTAACATTTTTTTAAAAATGGGGCAAAATGTGTGTGCAAGTGCTCAAAGAGGGATATCATGTGTTTTGTGTGTGTGTGTTTCAGTGAGCCAAGATTATGTAGGATGTGCAGGAGAAAGACATATGAAGATTTCAGTCATCAGAATGTTTTTTACTCTTTCACTGCTCCAGTTAAAAAATGTTTTATACCCTAATTTTCTGAAACAATGATGGAACATATTAATACCATGAGGACAAGAAACAAATCTTACTTTGCCAACTATCGGTTTATTGTCTGCCAAACTAACTGGTAAAGTGACAAAAATGTACCAGAAATTGGCTGATGGTTGATGGTTAAACCTACCCTGATATTAAAATTCTTTGCCACGGTTACGCAATGTTCTCTCTTTTGAAGAAATTGAAAAGCCAAACGAAATGTGCCAACAATCCAACAAGTTGCACTTCATCACCCTGTCACTGCTAAACATCGACTCAAAATGCTCGAAACATTTTGAGTCAGAGCACATCTTCAGTCTGGACCAACTGTGTTAGGTCTGGTTTGAACTTTGACATGTGAATGCAAACCATCTTCACATGGTCGACCTTTGCTGAGTCAAAAACTGAACATGGTACAACATTAGCAATGCTGTACCAGATACTGTTGTACAGTATAACTGCTTCAGCAGAATATAAACTGTTCACACACACAAAGTACAATTATACTGTATCTGGCAAACCGGCTAGGTTGGTGGCCTATTGTGGTTGGCTAATGCAAGCATGTTCCCAGCCAGTTCATGTGTTTCTCGCCAATTCACAAACTAGCCCTGCGAGTAGTCAATATGTGTCTATATTCCAAGATGAAAAGTAGAGGCTCAGTTGGTAAATGTGGCACTGCATTCTTCAACTGCAACATGACGTAGCACAATAAAAAAACACTGAAACTGAAGCTGTTTTTACCTGTGCCCATGCCGCTCAGCACCGCTCCATCGCTGACACCTGAGGCGTTGGTGTTGTTGGTGGGGGCGTTGTGGGGCGCCAGGCTGGGCAGAAACAGGCACCTGCGCAGGACGACAGAGGACAGATTAATGACGTTATCAGGGGATAATGAATGCTATCTGGGGAAACAGCCGTAACAGATACAAAACATGTCGTCAGCTTACATGTGTTGTTATTGTAAAAGAGATTTACTGCAGGTTTGCTGAATTACTACCGCAGTCTGGCTCCATCCCCGAGATAAACTATTAGAAAAACGCATCTGAAGTTACAAAGAACAGTCCCATTATTCAAGCGCTGGAGAAACAGGAGCTTTGTATTAAAATATGGAAATTTCGACCGCCTAATACTCAAGGATTAATTATGTATGAGAGTAGGATAAAGGTGGGATGAAAGCATACATTCAGGCTGGTTTTTCAAATAGAATCTGCTTGTTCTCAGTTGATTCTCCTTGCACTTTAGCTTTGGTTAGTGCTGATTCAGACGTTTCTAATATGACAAGTAACTGCAAAAAATAAGATGATCACTGCATAGAAATACATATAAAATGTTCAAAAGTCTCCAGGAAATTTCTAACATTGTGGACCTTTACCATGTTTTGACAAACATTTCATCTGATGTCTGTAAGCACAGTTTTTCAGGGACTTCTACAGCGGACAAAGGTGGATAATGATTGCACAAAAAGGGCTTTGAGTTGGCATTGTGTTCTGCTGACTCACTGCCCCCCGGTGAACGTGCTATTTTTTCCCCTCTAATCATCCTGAACCAGCACCGAAGACACAAGTTCTCTGGGGATTTGGAATTTGTGTCCCCCACCCACCAATTTTGTAGAGAGAAGAAAAACTCAATATGCATGAAGGGATGGTGGCAAATTCAACCAGAGACCTGGCCGGGATGGAAGCATGCTGGAGGACAGCCTTGATGGCAGCTGTTGACAGCAGGAAGCCTGAATCACAATAACTAGACATCTACACAGGAAATACAGAATTTGGGTCCACTCCATTGAGTATTTGAGTATTTCCAGCAGCAGGACAGTGTACATGTGAATGACTCAAACTAAACTACACCCTCTGTGGCTCATTGATGTGTTTTTAATAGTTTTTGGACAACAATGTCACGGATGGCACGGAGGAATAAGATGTATAAGGCTTTGGAAAGACAGACTATAATTGTTGATATAATCGACTCATTGTTCTGGTCTGAAACAAGAAAAATAAAGAATATTGTCAGCCTTATCCTCTTAACGGTTTATTCAGCAGAATTCCCAGTCATTCATTTTAGCTTGTCAAACCTGAGATTATGATGCTTTTCTCTGTTATGTGTCATTGTAAATGGAATATTTTTAGGTTTTGAATTATTGGTTTTGACAAAACAACTCACTTACTACAAGATATTTTTATTAGCACTCTAGAAAGGCACACTGATTGAGTCCCAAAATGATGCTTTTTTTTTTTTTTTTTTTTTTTTTTTTTTTTTTTAAATGTGGCTCTCTAGATTTTTTTGTTTCGCCACCTGGACAGGAAGGTCAGGGTTCAGGGTTAGCAAGAGACAGCATCTCTGGAGCTGGCAGGGATTCAATGACTCACTCAAGGACACTTCTCAAGGGCAGACACTCTGGTCCTCTGTTTAACAGACAGTCTGTCTAGCTAACAAGAACACCACCCTGCTGCTTCAGAATAACTACATGTGTGCTGTCCTTTTTCCCCATTAGTCATCAACCTGATTAGGTTAAACAGACAAATATGAACACTCCAGGGATTTCAGCAGCTTTCCAAATGCTAATTTTTCTTTTCTAGGTCAGAATCAAATGCAGTTTCCTTAATTCTTAAAAAAAAAAAAAAAAAAAAAAAAAAAAAAGGCGTGTTTTCTCCCTCCACCCACACTGATAGCATCTTTCTAGTCCTTTTGAGAGACAGCTGGCTGGGTGATTGTGCACTGGTGTGTCTGAGTGAGTGTAAGCATGTTGTGCAGGGTAAAGAGTGGATATGTGCATGTGTGTATGATTCCTAATAGCAGCAGGGGCATCAATATTTCATGGTGACAGATGGGAGAGGAAGGAGGGGTAGTCTCTCTCTCTCTCTCTCTGTGTGTGTGTGTGTGTGTCCTCTGTTTATGCTCAGGAAAAGTGGGCCAGTGCCGTGTTTCCTGTGCACTGCTGCTGTTCTGTTTTCAGGAGAAACTCCATGTTCTATTCTGAGGCGGCTGCAAAGACGAGTCAAAACGGTTCTTATGGGATAAAAAAAAAAACAGGGAAGATGAGAAATTATGGACCAGGAAATGTGATCACTGGGTGGGTGAGGGGTTTCAAAGTAATAAGACAAAGAAAAGTGATCACGATGTGTGATCTTTAGGATGTGAAGAAGTTTTGATCAATCCAAGGTGTTTCATTAATTCGAGTATTACTGATGAAGTCTATGGAGTTCACAGATGCATTTTCTGTCTGTTTCTGTCTGTCCAGTATTAGGAGATGATGACAGTTTTTTCCTTTAGACCACATAAAGACCAGGACAACAGCACATGAAGAGAACCCTAAATTTCACACTATGCTTATCCACCCTAAAAATCAAAAATCAATGGATATTTAGCAGCGATTACACACACAGATTGTAGTTTGAGGAAATAATCCTAACTTGACCAGCTCACAGTCTGGGATGAACTGAGCAAACACAATCCACTGATGAAGACTGTGAGATGTGGGTCAAAGCTTCAGAAAAAGATAGTAAATTGAGTGGAGTTGAGATTATTTCATCAAAAAATGTTATTGATTGAACAGAAAGGGATGATGATGAAGGGCCACAGAAGCCAGCATTGTAAGACATGCATCGAAAGACCTATGCATGTGTCTGTATATTTTCTACATAATTTCACACACCGGTGGTGTTGCACACAGGACGGTGCCTAATGTCATATTAAGATACGTCACTGTTGCATTTCCCAGCTACAGAGCAGCACCAATTTTAATTGGCACAATCCCAGCACTGTACCTTGATGACATCGTTTATCAGACAAATCTGGTATGTGTATGATGAGTGCCAAAGCTGGCATGTCAAATAACACTATACAACGTGGCTGCTATGTGCTGTCCTTGAAGGTGTATTTGAAAAAACTTTTAGTTCCTCCTTCTGCTGCTTTAGTCTACTGCAGCATAATCCCAGTCAAATTGAACTATCTAGTAATTCAATGCTAGCCAGGTAATTGCAGGAAATAACCTTTGGCATTTCACCACTAAACTGACAGAAAATGTCTACAATGACCTTCGCAAGACATCTCCTTTTTTCTTAAACTTGTTTCCTTATGAATATTAATGAGGAAAAAAACATATTGTAATCTTAAGTGTCTCTGAGCAGTTGTTTACTGTGTGTCAGGGTAACATGTATGCATGTGTCATGTACATGTTGCTAAAAGTGCGTGGGCGAATTGCCAAGGTCACATCCCACATGCCATCACTTCCTGTGACCCCAACACTCACTGTGCTGCAAACGTGTAACAGAAAGCTCGGGGCACAGCCTGACAGCAGCAGCACCCACTAAGTGCACAAAGGGTGTCATATGACCTGAAAGGCGGAAAATAAGCCTATTTGTATGCACAGCTCCACAACTGGAGGCGAATAACGGTCTCCTGCTGAGACTGTTGCAGGTGCTGCTCAAAGGTAAAACACACACAACCTGTTTGATTGCAAAGGAAAATGACGTGGCACCCTGCAGTGTGTGTCACTGCTGAAGAGAACTGATCCACAAAGCGAAAGATTTAGAGAGAAGAGTGGCATCATCTGTTGCATAAACATGTAATGAACACTGGTCCATTCCTGGAGCTCTAAAGGAGACATTGACAACAAAAATCACAACATAAGGGGGCAAAAGGGGGCATAAGGGGCGGTTCAGTTATCAACATCCTCTTAGCATTAGTATTGTTGATAAGTAGTCTTACCTTCCTCAAATAAGTATCTCCTATTTTAACAATAGATCAAATTATTAGATGTAATGAAAAATGAAAGGTGCCGCTTGAAGTGACAAACTCAGAGAATGATCACTCCATGCTGCAGTCATCCACAGCTTTACTGAGGTTTTTAGCCTCTTTTAGCTCATTGCCTCAGTTTTATCACAATTACTGTCTGATTTAGTCTCAACGCTCACATCAAATCTGCTTTCCAGCAGCAGCAGGCAGTTAACAAGCTCCGATAAACCCACTGTGCTCTTCCTGCCCGGCCCTGAATGGCTAAGTTAATGACAACATAGTGAAGCAAGTGGAACGTTTGACAGCTACACAGCCAAATATTCTTTTCTGGAATTGGTGTAGACCAAACCAGCGCTAAAGGAGAGTGAATATTGAGCTTATATTCATCTGTAACACAAGTCAAAACAAATACAACTGGTACTCTGTGTCTGCCTGATGTGTCAATAATGAAATGCTGGCTAACGTGTTAGTCATAAGAGCTAAAATAGTATGTTTGTGTTTTTCAGCTTGTTGTGGAGTTATTCTGCCGCAAGAGGAAAAAAAGAAAAAGAAACGTAGCTTTCGAGTTTTGGCCATATGTTATTTTCTTTTAGGGATGGAACTTCATAAATGGTAGCAGACAAGTTCCACAAACGGCCAGAATGCCACACAAACTGGAACAACAATTGCTAAAACTGCACATATTCCCAGATAGAATTGACCGATTAAACGTATTACATGAGCCGAATATGCTGTAAAAAGCGTGTGATCAAAACCCTTACCCTGGATAAAATCAGGATAAAAAGTGCAACAAAGTAAAGGATTGTTACTGCATACAGATAGAAACCAGATATGCAAAC
The DNA here is from genome assembly GCF_017976325.1 of Chelmon rostratus. Lineage (NCBI taxonomy): Eukaryota > Metazoa > Chordata > Actinopteri > Chaetodontiformes > Chaetodontidae > Chelmon > Chelmon rostratus. Next base: position 7,889,584 of record NC_055662.1, read on the forward strand.
ACTCAAGCTCAGTTCTGAATGTTCATGCTGACTAACCCGAAGCCCTCCAGTGAGGTGTCAAACTCCACAAATGCAGGCGTGACGGCCGATCCATGCAGCCGTATGTCATGGGGCGTCGTCATGGACACCAGGCACTTGACTCGAGTAAGGGGCACGGTGCTGCCCTCAGCGGAGCGCACGAGGCTGCGGCTGATGCGATACTGGCCGTTGTCCTCCGCTGGTGTGGCGAAGACGCTGTCAGGGCCGAAGCCCTCCATAGACATGGTCATACTGTCTGTGAAGTGAGGAAGGACAGGTTACATTCAGGAGGCGCAGTCACAGTGCTGAGATGATCATCTCACATCCAATGTGGGAGAGAGACTACTTGTTTAAACCTGGTGGTTTGGCTGTGGTTAGTAACTTGTTATCTCTATTAATTAGCTGTAATAAACCCTGAACATGGTGGCAGAAAAGAATCGTTTGATCCAACATTAAAGCATTTTCACATCAAATTTGTAGTTTGCGATGCAAAAAGAGACACAAATGAACTTTTCACCCTAGACCTAATGACTGGAAAATAATGAAAATAAAGACACTAGAGTAGCATGTTATCAGCAGAGGTTCTTTATGATCACGTCTAACTTCAGTATCGTCAAACTGTCACAGAGTAGGCAGCAATAAATCAAGGACTTAAAAAACTCCTCACTTAAGTTACAATGTTTTACCTTCTACTAAGAATGCTGATTGCTTTGCTTATTTGCCTTCCTTATTTGTGAAGACATCTGACAAAGACAAATTAAATCAAAGCAAGTATTGCAATAAACCATGCTGGATTATCCTCACACAAACAGAGAAAGATAGCACTGTGTGTTCTAACAGTGGCTGCTTGTAAAGAGCAGTAATTAGTAGGGACTTAATATCCATTCTCTGCTGGGAGGAGACACAATAAGCAATTAGGACATGCTGAGGAGCCAACAAAATTACAAACATTAACAGCTGTGAACAGAAAACAAACCATTTGCATTAGATTCACAGTGGCAGGTCCATCTTTGTTTAAACTGGGAGTTTACACATCAACTGGATATTAATCAGAAGCCAAAGAAGACAAGAGGATTAGAGGTGCATTCATTAAAAATAAACACATCTCTAATCTGCTTGCAGTGCAGTTGTTAAGCAACCCTACTGCATATGCACCTTTACTTTTTATGTTAAATGTTTGCATACGTTCATCTAACAGTGACAGATTCTGGTTAGCCTCCCTACCACCTCTGAACTCTGAGGAGGGAATAAGCTGCACTGGCTATAATATAAGGGTTGTACATATCAAACCAGGTCGTTCCACTGACTTTGCAATCATCTGAACCTTTCTGAAAATCTATAGAATCACTCTGCCTTCCACTGCCGAGTCTGTGCTAGTAATTTCCACCTGCAATTAAATGGCAACAGGAAGCTCATCCTCTGCAATCACAGCCTATTCACCGGAGGATTTGTCCCAATGAGCTCGCAGTGCGAGTCAGCAAAGAGAAAGAGAAGAACTGCGAGAAGATTGATGATCTGTTTTCAAGCTTTTAGTACAGAACGAAACTTTCTCCCACGGGGAAGCTGGTTATCACTGTGGCAGATGGGGTAGGCTGCCAGTGGGGATGGCTCTCAAATGACATTCTCAATTTATAACTGCACTGGAGGACTGCTATGGACTAAACTCCTCAATTCTTAGCTATTAAAATTGTGATGGGTTCACTTCTAAATAGGCATGTTTGTCCACAAATTCAAATAACATTAAAATCAGTGACAAAACAAATATGTTGACAACGGCACGTACCTTTTACTAATTGTTTCATAGAATTTCAACTGTTTTGTTCATTAAAACTGCATCAAAGCAGTTTGTGGGAACTTTTACTAAGTGATTTACCAACAGTTTTGAGGGATGTGCAGCAGCTACAACGTTAGTTGGTAAAAAAAAAAAAAGCCACTTTCCCAACATTCATTGGAAAGCTAAATACTTTTGCTATGAAAATCTTTCCAAACCAAAATTACAGAAGAAATATCTGGATTGTTTTCTTTTGAGGGTAAAAATACGCTACTGCACACTGCTGTTTTATATATATATATATATATATATATATATATATATATATATATATAGGTGTTATTTACAACAAATTTAACTAGCTACAGTCCAAGATGAGACTTCATTTTATTTCATTCAGTCATAAATAAAGATTGTGATGATAGTGTTATTGAACTTATAAAAAGCACAATATTGATCATATAAAAATGTAAAAAATCCGACAAATTCTAATTTAGAGGCTGAACAATATTTAAGGTCTGAAACACTTGAAATGTTCTTTGAAGTGGCCCCTGATATAACAGCAATGCAGTCCATCAGTGCCACTCGTGGACCAAATGTACAGGGACACAGGCTGGGGCCGTGAAGGAATCTCCATCAGCCTTCTGCTTTACACAGATCTGATAAACAACACCAGGAACAGCATTTCCTCTAAGAACCCCGGCACATCATGTGGTCAAAACTAGGATGACAGTTGTTATTGTCTTACTTCTCATTTCAGCATCATAGCTGAGAGAGCTTGGCTTGTGAACCCGGTACTGCTTCAGTAGCTTCTTGTCCCAGGCGCCGCAGTTCAGAGGGTTTCCAAGACGTAAGAACTCCCTGGAGGGGAAAAAAAAACAAAAACAGGAAACATAAAATTAATCAACTTCTGCTCTTCTTATGATTATTATTGTTGAACTCACATAAATTACCATATTGACCATATTTAACAAAAAAAACCCTCTCATGTTTCAATCGGCTCTCATTTACTGCATTAATGAATTCATGCTGTAACAGCATCCATTTGTATCAAAAGACTTTCAGTGGCATTAAAGAGGACGTATTCGCTGAGACAAACAGCATGCAAACAAAATGCCTGTATGAGTTATGAGACTCTGGATCAGAAGGAAAAAATCTTTCAATTTTAAACAATGATGCATTTTGTTTCTAACAACTTTCCACAATACCTAAAACACATTAAAAAGCAAAAGACCAATATTAAAAAGGAACTGAATTATCAATAATAATAAGACCGTTTTACAGTTGTTTGAATTCAGAATCTTTATGATCTGAAGTGGCTCAGCCAGTGGCTTTAACACTGGCAGGTATAGCTGTTGTATTCTCAGTGAAATCCACCAATCATAAACACGTCCTGTATGTTCTCATGAAGCTGTAAAGCACTCGAGATAAAAGCATCCATATAAATGTATACAGTATGTGAAGTCAGCAGTTACTTTGCAGGTTGACTCCTACTCATCCACAGCTGTGGCTAACAGCACATTTTAGTCTGCTTAAAAGTCAATGATGAGGTTGACTGGCATGTAATTGACTTGAAAGCAAAGAGTCCCACTGATGGTTTGTGTCAGCTGTCAGAGCGCTGAGTGAGAGACACTGGTGGCTGGAAGCAGACAGTTTCAGAACAGCAGCAAAGAAACAGAAAGCCTGGTGCTTAGCTGGGGCTCGTGTTAGCAGAGTGGAGACGGAATGAGAAAACAAAAACACACAGGAGGAGCAGAATTATGAACGGAAAGAGACAGAGGAAGATTGACAGCACAAGAGTGAGGCAAACAGAGGGAGAGAGGGAAGACAGTAGAGGGGGCTGGGAAGCAGATCGACAGCCACAGATACAGTATGCTTATCTCCAGCACAACTCTGTGGGTAGAGAATATCAGCCAGGGAGGGGCCACATTTACATATAAAAAGAATCATCCATGTGCATGTCAAATAACTTTGCTCCCCAATCCTAAACCCCAACCTCCCATTTCGCTTAACTAGCCAAGTGGGAAATGAGAATCGCTCAGTTTTGTCTGCATACACGGCCCTGCTTCACACACTGAAACCTGTCACGGCAGATTAAGCTTCCCAAATGTCATTTTCAGCCACTGGAGGGAAAACCTCATCTCTACGTTGAGTTCAATAGGCAACACTAGAGGTGAGCATCTTAACACACTAGCAAGATGCAGTAAGAACAGTTGCATATCAGTGGTGAGATTTTCGATTCACGTCTGGCAATGACCTTTGTTGCATTTTCCATCCCTTTCTCCCCTGATTCCCAATCATCCCTGTGCTGTCGGCTAACAAACAAGCATAAATTGCCCCCAAAATTAATAATAACCTATTTTTTAATCAGGAGCCATAAGCATGGTAAAATGATAAATGCTGCAAGGTAAATGTCAGTGTGTTAATGTCCAGTAGCTTTTAAAATGCATGTTAATATGAACGTTAGCAGCAGCCTATTATGATGCTAACAAACTACAATAGAGGCTGATTGTACTGTGAGCTGATGACTCAAAGTAGTCTGAAAGATTTCTATATTCACACGAATTCTCAAAAAAAAAAATCATTGTGTGTATATACAAGTACACTGATTTGAATGAAGAAAATAGCTCCATTGCAAGTGTTCAAAAACTCATCCTAAAATGGCCATTGTACAAAAGACAAATTCTTCATATAGGCAACAACACTGTTTTCTTCTGGCGCTACTCACAGGCCAAATGTTACATTTTTCTCATTTTCCTTCTATGCAGCCATTTTGCTTTTTGGTGTGCAACTAGCAATCCAGTCATGGTTAGGCCAAACCAAAAATCAACATGTCTATCTCTTTGAAAAGAAAAAAGTCTGGCTCAGTGTTAGGGAAGTCACACTGGAGTCGGGATGGCACTTTTAATAGTAATGTGAAGTTTAGGGATGTAGCTGCCTACATAAGATAGGTGGAAATATTAGCCAAGTCCAGTACCTGAGTGCCATCGGCTGTAAGGCCTGCGAAGCCAACCTCTCAAACATCCTCTGCAGTGGGGGGTGCAGCGGATGGTCTTCATCGCCCAGGGCCTGGCTGCAGCGCTGCAACAGCCGCTGGTGGAGGCAAGCTTCACACAGCACCTGCTGGTTCCTCTCACTGTTCACCAGGAGCTGGAGGATGTTGGCGACTGCCAGCTGCAGGTCGAGGGCATGCTGGAGGGACACAGGAGGAGGAGGAAGTTATCTTGATTTTTAATTTGCTCGATATGCAAATAAACTAGCACCCTCATTTGATTATCTTATCTACAAACAATTCCCCAACTCACCCTCTGTAAAGTATTATATTATTATTTTTGGTTTTAAAATGCATGCACACCCGCAACACAGTCTGGTTGGCTCAGACATGCAAAAACCACTGTGTCTGTCCTGCACGTAACCCCTTCACCCACTTTAACAGGAAGAGCACATTTCCTTCTTGCGTTTCCTCACCTCTGGCTGGCTGTCAGAGGACACGGAGGGCAACAGGTCAAGCATGGCCAGGACAGCCCCCGGGTGGATGACCACCATGTCAGATGAAGACGAGGAGGGAGCCGGGTGGGAGGGGTTGGTTAAGTGGAGCTTCAGGTCTGTCAGAGCTTTGACTGGGGCGGGAGGTCCTGACGTACCATAGTAGCCATGTCTGGGAGCACAGGGAGAAAGAAATCTACATTTAGTTAAGTCCAGTAAAGTCAACTTTGACAAGTCCGCCATTAAGAAACAAGTAATGGGAAGAGATAAAATGTTAAAACATTGTCCAAAATGCACAACTTTCAGCTGCAAAACAAATCTTTGGAGATATTTTGAAGTTCTGTTTATCTTTTGTCAAGCAAGAAACAAAACTATAACCTCTATGTTTAGTGTTTTGTTTTGCCACCTGGAACCCCTAAATAATTACTTAACCCTAAAAAGTACTCACCCCAAAACAGGGCATTAAAAAGTGTTTTATAATGACTAATAAAGAGCCAATATGCTATTATCAAGCATGCTAATAAGCTAGTTAATGGTAAATATGTGTACCTTAATATAAAGTGTCACTAGAAAACTTTCTTTTACAACTCAGTGCAAACGTTCTTATAATGAGGACAGCTACAGTAACATTAATGAATAAATATAAGCATTGTATTTGTTACTTAAACTTTATTCAAGCCGTCCTCACGCTTCAGAGATGGAGGTGTCAGTCGGCTGCTGACTCACATACAGCACTGAGCCTTGCTAGTGTGCAAACAGCAGAGAGCAGGAGATCTGTTGGGGCCTGCAGTCGGGCATTTAGACAAAATGGGCGGATTGATGTGATGCAAATTAGAGAGTGGCAAATCCCTCCTCAGGAGAGATGAGGAGCTGGAAAAGGCTGGAATCAGCAGAAAGTGCTGGAGGGGTGGGATGTAGGGCAGGAAACTTGGGGAAAACTGGGTTGTTCATGTTCACAGTGGCTGGCAGCAACTTTAATTGTTTTCTAGAGTAAAACTGGACTTCTAAATTATTGTCCTCTGATTTTATGCAAGGGCAAAGTTTCCAGCCACAGGCGCAGATGACTTTTGTCCGACTTCATAAGAGGCAACATCAGCATACTCAACTTGGAAATGATTCATGTGCCATTGCATGTCAACCAAGCTGCTGATTTAAGATGTAATTGCAAATTAAACTTCACAAGTAAATAGCTACTAGTTTTCTGGGGTGTTCACAAGTGTTCAGTGAAGCACACACAAGGACAAGGGCCTCATCATTGCTAATTGACAAAATTAGTCGACCTCATGAATATGCAACCTTGGAGCTGATCCAGGCAGACAGACGGGGGAGACTGCTGAGAGGAGACCCCCAGTTTCACCTTTGACAGTTATGATAGCTTACTAAGGCAGAGGACATTTTAAATGTCCCAACCATTTTTCCTTTTGTTGTAAAATTCAAAGAGTCTTTGTATGTGTGTGTGTGTGTGTGTGTGTGTGTGTGTGTGTGTGCGTGTGTGTCTGGGGACTTCAGCTGAGAGAAAAGAGAAGAAAAGGAGGGGGAGGAGCAGGAGAGCGAGGAGGAATGTGATGAGAAGAAAAATGCCTACTTTAGCCCGACAGTAATTTGGCTTGGTCTGTACACTCTTCCCTGCCTGAGAGTAGCTGTGGAAAAGTGTTTCAAATCAAGTGGTGAGACTGACGTTTCTCTGCGGTGGTGACAATAGATATACTTTACATGAGTCATCCATTTCTTTTTTTTTTTTTGTTGTCGGTTTGTCAGATCGTCCTGATTTTTGAGAGATTTTCCGCAGCTCCGACCGTTCTGACAGACTGTCCCAGCCTTATTTTTCCAGAGAAAGAAGTGCAACATGAAGAGTCATCTTCATCTCTCTATCCATAACCCGAGAAGGCCAACACAAACAAAACATTTTTAAGTTTATAGCGAAAATGCAATAGTTGACTGATCAATAAGTTAATCAACAGATAATTATTTGACAGAAATCTTGATAAACGATTTATTGTAAGTTATTTATCAATCCCTATCATTTGTAGGCTGTGTGAGACAATGAAAAGCAAAAAAAAGCTCTGTAACTGGAGTCTTGGGGGTTGGTTAGGCAAGAAAAGCAACCTGAACATGTCAACCTGGGCTCTGCGAAGATGACAACCTCAAATTTGAGGTTTTATTGGCTGACAAAAAACAACAAGAAACTGCCTGAATCTGAATTCTTCCTTCTCACTTTCTATTTTTCCTCTTGGAAGCCTGTTCCATCTCTGTAGCTGATGTAAGCACCTCGCCACATTATCATGATTTGCTTAAAGATTTACGTGACAGTTAGCAGGGTGCGGGATCACTTCGCTCTTAGTGTCGATTAAAGGTGAGGAAAACGCAGAGGAAGGGATGAGAGTGAAGAAAGTTGCAGAGCGCTGTAGCTACCTCTTCCTGGCGAGTGCTGGCGTACCCCATGGCGAGGGCAGCGAGGTCTCATGAGTCAGGCAGGGAGGGACCTGCTCCGCACGACTGCAGGGCAGCGTGCACACATGCACATACACACCCACACACGCACACACGCACACGCACACACAGCCGCGCAGATGGACCGGGCCGAGGATGAACAGCCAGACAGCACCAGAGATTAGAGGAAGGAAAGGATAAAGAGAGAAAAGAAGGAAAGTAGCTGTTAGTGGAAAGCTGAAAGGAGATACAGGATCAGAGCTACAGCTGGAGCACATGCACGACGCCAGCTACAACTCGTCATAGTGACCAAGGGCTTTATTACTGCTCGAGTTTAAAAACTCAGTAAATGACATGCACAGAAGAAGAAATGGGAAAAGAAGATTATAATTGATGCGTCAGCAGTCTGTTTCTTAACTGCAGTGGTGAATTAGTCAAATCAACCAGCTGTGAACAGCAGCAAAACACATCTTCAGCTCAATCCCAGCCCACCTTAAATGGTAACAAAATATACATTTCTATCACAGTAAAGTATTTCTCAATGCTTTTTTTTTTTTTGCTTGCTGTCGCAGTAGTAACTAATTTCTGAATATTAATCGTTTACACTGTTTTCACTCATTCAACGGCTGTGCAGCTGAATCAGAGCCACAGCGAGCATCTTTATTCAGTTCAGCCGAGTGTGTCTCAGATGAAGAGTGAGACTGTACAGGATGACCTGACTGAGACGAGCACAGCTGTGGATCTGCTTCAACACTTTCAGTACACACACAAGCACCTGACTGATCCCAACCTACGAACGCCCTGTTCAAAAATGCTTTCTTCTGCAAGTTTTTGGAGTGGGATTTACAAGCATATTTGTTTTACGTGTTTCAGAATTATGTGAAGTACTTTACATTTTCAAACTGATCTTCACTGTAGCTGAGAGTGATGATAATATAAGAACACACCTCACTTGTTTCAGTCGGTTTAAGTTAAAACAGTATTTTAGGTCAGTTGAAAACACTTGTGGTTTGTACAGCAAAGCTGTAACACAAATTCCCTTCAGTCTCAACAAATTGATTCTTTTAACATTCAAACAAGGCCAAAAGGACACGGGGGCCCCTCACGAGAAAAAGAAAAATACATTACAGGTTTTATTGAGAAGTCCAACATGTGAGGGGATTGCAGGGAAAAATGTGTGGTTCTTGATCTACTACAGCAATGCTCTCAAGGAACATGTGGCTGCAATCTGCTGAACTCAAACTAAAAGGCCTTCGACTTTCTTTTTCATTGAGACAAACACTCACTAAACTGTTCATTTATTTAATCACCAACGGTAAATAAATAACTTGTTGACGACTCTGCTTCATCCTCATTCACTTGTTAGTGTGTGAATGCTCGTAAACAGAGGACAGCCTCCAAGCTGTGTTGGAGCCTTCTGGTTGGGGTTTATGGTGCAATACATACATTACTGACATATATTTAACTCACACAAAACACACATGATGATCAGAGACTGAATTCCTACTGTAGGTGGCTACATTTAAATTTGTGGGACATTTGACATATTCTTCACAGAATTTCACACTTGGCGCTACATGTCAAAGTATCACTGTTAAAATAATTTTACTGTAAGGGTCAAGAAGCTCAGTTTCTGCAATCCACTGACCTGTCAAACGAGTCGGTGGCCATCTTGTACAGGTAGATGAAGAGCTTGCTGCAGTGTTTGAGTGTGGGACAGACGCTGTCTCCTGTGCTGCCTCCAGGGGCAGCCTCATCCTCCAGCAGCCTCTGGAAAGGCTGAGCATTGGAGGGGAACACACCTGTGGGACCCAGCTTCTTAGTGTCTGAGAAACAGCCCAGCAGCCTGGTGGGAAGTAGAGAATAGTGGCTAACATGAGTACAGTTTGGCTTTAAAAAGCACGAGTATAATACATACCACTACACAGAGAAAGTATAGGAAAAACAGGGCAGAAATTCTGTCTGTCTTTGGACTTTGATGTTGCTGTGACTTTTTCTGCAAATAAAAAAACACCAAAAAGGAAGCACAATGGTCATTTCAGAGGTTCTTAAATTTTAGGAACTTTCTGTGATTAAGAAATTTAACTGCCACATCTATCTTTTCAAACGATTCTTAACTCAGTTTCCAATAACTAGATTTCTTCTGGAGCTTTCAGTCAAATCTTATGGCCTTCACCAGCAGGCGGAGTATGATAACTTGTCATGGAGATGGTTAGGTTTGTTATCGTGCCAGTTAAGTTACCTGTCACGTGATAAAAAGCACAAGTTTCACACTTGTGACAACTCAGCAAACTCCCTCTACTGATAAGGGCCTAAATATGTGGCTGAAAGCTCAAGAAGAAATCTAGTAAGTGGACCTTGAGTTAGGAAAAATCTAAAAAACACAATCTAAAAAATATATGTTTTACATGTTTCTTATTGTTATGAATATATTCTACAAAGTTTTCAAGCAGTATGATCTTCATATATGGTTTGCATGATATACAGTAACTAAAGACGATGTTTGAATAAACACCCGTGCATTACAGGCCTAAGAACACAGATGATGTTTGCAATTAATACAAATCACAAAAGGGCCTCAGGTGTCACGAGCTCTGTGTGAATAGACGTTACCTCACAGCATCTGCCAGCTTCTCGTACTGGATCTCCGTGCGGAAGAAGTGTGAGTTGGCGGGCTCGTAGCGCATGGCGGCGGTGAGCGTGCAGAAGACGGTGTGCAGAAGCTCAAAGACTTGGTTCTGGTTGACGCGGTCCCAGCCGTGTCGCGGCGGCTGGCACAGCGAGCGCTCCATCGCCACCAGCAGAGAGGTGACGTAGACAAAGCCGCCCACCTTGCGGAACACCGTCCGGGTGCGGTGACTCTCACGCAACACCGCTAGCAAAGCCTGAAGAGGAGAGACAGATGCTTTAAGTTTCTTTTTTTTTATTTCACTAAAATAATGAGTTGTTCCCAAACATAGAAAACACATTTAGTGATAGGAATGTTTTTTTTAATATTGCTTTCCCCAAGGTACATCAGGCAGTGTGTAATGTATTCTGAAGATGTCACACACCCTGTTTCACTTTGTCTGCATCATTTTAACTTTATTTCACTTACTTACTCTATGTTTGTTACTAAATTATTCTCTCCCATGGTGAGTAATCGTGTCATCTGGTTTATTTCACCTCATTCAGTCACATCTCCATTCATCAACTCCTTTTCCTCTCTTTTTTTTGAGGTGAGACACACTTAGGAGCCCCTCAGGGTTTCTTTGCCGCACAGCACTGACTGGATTTTTTTCCCCCTACATTTTTCCAGGTTCCATGGTGTGCATTTGCAAGTAACCTAAACTGAAACATCAAACAGTAACCTAGATATGAGTTTGGGGACCTAAAAACAGCCCGAGAACATAGAATGACTGTGACAGGCAAAGTTTTTAATTAGGGACTGAAAAGTGGAGAAAACGTCTGGGATTGGAAACAGATGCTTTGAATGACACAGGTGAAGTGCAGCATAGGCACTGAATTTGGATAACAGTGCTCAGTGCCACTCTGACGGAATATTGTATCTTTTAAACTTCTCTTTCTGATACAAACAATGTAGGCAAATCGGCACAGTCCAGAAAGCACCCACGGTGATATACTTGCTGTCGTTGTGTATATCCTACAGATGATTATTAAAACACACAAGCATGTTATCGTTATAGCAACATCACTTAATTTAACAATAACATCACCTCTCACAGCTCATGGTATCAGCATGCAGATAAGTTTTGGTTTTATGAACTTGCTTGAAAGAAATTTTCTGTTAAAAATCAGGCCACAGCACCAATAAAACGTAGGTGAATGCTGACAATCTCAACAGCAGCATGTTCAGTGTCTCTGTTTCTCTGAATCCATTGAACAAGCTCGAAACAGTGGTCACCAGGACTATTTCTTCTAGTTATAATGAAATCTATTGACTGCAGAATCAGTGGGATCATGGGAAAGAACATGTTGCTGCTGAGAGTTTTTTTTTAATTATTTAGTGTTTTTAGCACCAAATAAAATGTCCTTGCAGTGACACACACACAAAAAAAATAGTATTACATAGTGGATACCACTAGGAATAAATGAGGAAAATATGATTTTCGTACAGTAAAACATTAACCCTTAAATAATTTTGCCCAGTTTGACAATATAATCAGTTCTATATAAATTTGTCAGTGATTTTGCCACACTGTTTATATTGTCCTATAGGGCAAAATAGCTATTTTTTGCAGCAATGTGATGATTTTGCAGGTATTTGATTGAGCGGAACAGTCAAAAACAGACACTCCTGTCTGGTTAATGTTTCGACAAACAATGAGTACAAACAAGGTTTTTATTTAGTTTAGAAAATCTCTGGAAGAAGCAAGTGACTGACCTTGAGTTAAGATTATTTTGTTAAACTACTTTTTCTAAGGTTAATCATGAACGTCCATGCTCAAGATTCTTAGCTACATTTTCTATAGAACTGACAATATTATGATCATATCTATATCATCATATGCATTTATACACATATACCCAAAGAGAGCATTTTACCAATTTTTCCCACTTCTACAACGGGAACCAATAAATCTGTGTCCATTATACTTACACTGTATCTTGCAAAGTCATTGGGACAGTGTCATATATAATGACGCATCCCAGTGGAAGAAGAGAGAATAAACGAGAAGTAAAAACAGTGATATGCTGCACCGCTGAGCCAGCTGTTTCCTGCTGAATTAAAATACTGCCACACTCAGCACAGTGGGTTTTTTTTAAACCAATCACAGGATGTTGAAGACATCCTCTTCCTGTCGTCCAAGCTGGGAAATTACCACCAGGCTCCAGCTACGTGCTGGTAAAATTTAGGCTGCGGGTGTTAACTTATCCAGCCATGAGGAGGCCTTGAGGATTAGACAGAACATATCTGGGTTTGCCCTCCTGACAGATTATAGGGTAAAATCGAACCTTACAGAGACACAAAGGTGAAGGAACACCCATTAAAGTGAGGTCAGCTTCCTTTAAAGCTTTTTTCTCATTGTTACTACTGGTTGAAATTGAAGAGTTGAAGAAAGGTCTGATGGTACAAGCAAACAAGGTACCTCAAAGTAAAAAACAGACAGGGAGTCCTATTGTGTCTCCTTACCACTTATTAATCAAGGCTAATCATCTTAATTTGGCGATCTATTTATGTGTCTGCAGTGTGTTAATGTCAACACTACATAAACCCTGATGAAAAAAATATTTTACTCAAATTGGATTTGATATACAAGTTCTTCGCAGACAGTAGGGTTTCTTTTTTTGAGGGTTGATAATTAAAATCCCTGATTAGTGGAATATGGGAAAAATGCTGACGGGTTAATCCAGCCGAGCTTCCAGAAGGCGTGAGAATTACCTCTTCTGAAGGAGTGGAATCTGAAAATGCAATTATGCTTCAGAAAATGAGCCTCTCAGCCTGTGTGTATATGTGCCTTTATGTGCACCTTACACTCAATGCCCCTGGTTTGAAGCAATTACTGTATGCAGTGCATCAAATGCATATTGATTTTTTTAAATCACAGACTTTCCTTTCCTATGTGTTCTCACTGAAACTCTAGGTTTGTTTGTGCTGACATCGTTTTTCAGAACTCATCCAAGCTACACTACAGTATCAATCAAGATAATTGTTTTTCAAAACACTGATCATATTAGAGGCGACAAATTCTCTAATATCAAAGGCGTGGTACTGTATGTTTCCAGACAAAATATAAAAGATAAAGATCATTCTGTGAGACACACAAAGTATTAAGTATTCAGTAAAAAGATGGTGCCACCTGACAGTAACAGTGAGTAAGTGAGCGTGTACGACTGGGACAGTTTGCGTGCGAGCTTTTACCCTCAGTATGTCAGTCTTCAGCTGTAGTTCACTGGACGGTGCAGAGTGCATGAGGCCCAGCAGTGTTCCCATGTCGTCATCTCCGCTGGGCGACAGGACGAGCTGCTGGATGATGAGCAGGGCGTGTTCCCGACACTGGCGGTACTTCACGATGTTGTGAACGCAACGAGCGCCGCCAAACTCCCTGAACAGAGCTGAGATACAGAGAGAAAAAGGGGCAGATGTCCTAATGTTTCTAACTGAACACGATGACACCAGGTCGGGATATAATGAATGAACTGTTCCAAAAAAAGCAATGTACAATAATGTGTCAGATCGAAGGAATACGCTACGGCTGTTTGTCAGTTTGCTAACTCTGTTTCCACAACAGTTTCCACACTTTAAATTAGTTGATTGATTAGTCGATCGACTGAAACTATCTCTCCCAATTTCAGCACTGTTATAGTGCTTTCAGTGACATTTGCAAAGTGAGAGTTACATTTAGGTTCTGTTCAAATTTAGTGAGATAAAAGTTTGATCTTTGCTTGTCCTGTGTTCCACTGCATGTCTGACTGTGATGTAAGTGTTTTACTTATTTCAGACCTTAACAAGAGAGTGAGAGGTTTTATTTTCATTCAAACTGAAGGCCTGAACTTTGTCATGTGGATGCTGTAAAGTAAATTGAAAATGTTCTAATGATTAAAAGTTCTTTTAAAAAATGATGCTCCTGATGTTGTGGTCTTTGTTTATCTGTGTAAACTAAACATACAATTTCAATCTATTTGACCCTGAACTTTTAGCACTGCGTTCTTGTAATGTCTGTGATGCTGAATTTCCTTGTACTCTCGCACTCATTGCAAGTCTCTAGATAAGACAGCCAGCTGAGAGTCTGAAGCGTAAAAATGTAAATGTAATCAATGTGTCAGAGTGGAGGGCTACAAACATCACACACATCCTCCTGTTTTTCTGATGAAAGCCACCAGGCATCATCAAGGTCGAACAGCGCTCTGGGCTGTCTGTGCACAGCCTGCTGGTTATCTTTGTGACTCATCACATTTCTACAGCTGACTGAGACACACACACACGTGCACACACACACACACACACACACACACACACACATAGAGGGTCAATAAGAGACTGGGTGATGTGGGAGGAGAGGAAGGTTTAAGGAAATTTAATAAGATACTTTATTGATCCCTCGGGGGAAATTCTCTATTCTCTCCACCTCAACAGAGAGGCCAGAGGTCAGCAGCCCTGGAAATTTTAAAGAATAAGTACTTTGCTCAGGGACGCAGACACAAATGGGCAAGTGCACCTTCTTTGGACAAATCAAACCACCATGTTGAGTGATAATATATCTTAACGTCATCAGCATTCAAGGTCAAACCAGAGGCAAATAATCAAAGCCAAAAAGTAGAATTTGTGTGCCATCAGTACTTCTGCCCTGATAATGTGGGTCACAGCATAAAAGAAGTCACCTGCAGCTGCAACATGCCTTTTCAAGAGGCATCACCTGGGTTCAGTTTAAATGCTTCGTGATCCAGCGTACTGCAGGATCTCAGCGTGCCCTATCGAATCTTACAGAGACACAAAGGTGAAGGAACACCCATTAAAGTGAGGTCAGCTTCCTTTAAAGCTTTTTTCTCATTGTTACTACTGGTTGAAATTGAAGAGTTGAAGAAAGGTCTGATGGTACAAGCAAACAAGGTACCTCAAAGTAAAAAACAGACAGGGAGTCCTATTGTGTCTCCTTACCACTTATTAATCTATAAGATATAAGAATGAACCACCAACCCTGTGTGCATGTGCATGAAAGTGTGTTTGTGTCTGTTTACCTGCATTAGTGTTGGTGGTGTTGGAGCCCTGCAGGAGCACAGTCAGTGTCTCCATCACCAGCCAGGCCAACTGTTTCTGTTCTTCTGCTACTGTGTTGTTTTTACTGTCAGCTAAGAGTGAAGGGAAAACAGAGAGAGAGAAGAGCAGTGAGCATCAGATGACATCATGACAGCATTAAATACACACTGTGAGTGAATAACACTAATGATATAATGAAAGGCATGCGCTACAACATGTGGACGTGGAATACTTCTACTATAATGCAATAACACAATAAAAAGAAAACTGAATTTAATTTTCTGACAATCTATATTTGAAATGTACATTTTTGGCTCTAATGGGTTTATAATCTGCTCTTGATTCAGCTCAGTGCATTTCAGGTCAAGCCTGTAGTTTGTGAGATGCATTTAGCCTGTAGCTAAGTGAGTTAAGGGCCTCTAGTTTTCTGAATGCTTGGACTTCATGTTGTATGGTGCCACTGACATGGACTTGTCTTTTGCGGTGGGCTAAGTCATGACTAGATGCTGTTGATTTCACTTCTTCATATGCATTTAGACTCACTTACTGATGATTGGCATACTTTTCTTTAGCAAAACTACTAAACTAAACTATTTCAATTCCAAATTCCAACCTGAGTAAATAAGGAGTTTCTAAAAGTAGCCTAACATTCAGTGTGTGTCAGTGTGTAACCATGACAACACTGTCATGTTGCCACCGCGGCGCTTCACAGCCTGGTGTGAAGTAACTCTTTTCACTTCTATTAGCTAATTTGTCAATTGTATCATTATCATTGTTGCATTTAGCAAGAATTTAAAGTGTTAAATTCCTATTTTGTGTTTGGTCAATTATGATCTAGTCTAGTGTCAGTATAAATCACTAAATTCCCTTTGGACTGCTGCTGCTATAGGGACTCAAGTTCCTTCCTAGCCCACATCCAAGAGAAATAAAATTAGGGAGGAGTGATCAATCTGCAGCCCTGTAAGTCCATTCTGCTCATTTTCACTTGACACAAAAGACCAAAAAGCACCTCACCTTGATCATTATTGTGTGGTTGCTGCTGTGTGGCCGGGTCTTTGAGCAAGGCAGCGTACTTGTGCAGCAGATTGACAAGCACCTCCAGCAGGCCGACCTCCCGCAGCACGTCACTGAACACCGGGTCGTGCCTGGCCAGCTTCAGCAGCGTCCGGACGGCTGTGATGCTGCAGGCGTGCGACGTGCTCGACTTTAGCAGCACGCTGACGCTGAATAGCTCTTTGCACGGCACGTAATTCAGGCTGAAGACAACAAACTCCAGCAGCTCAAAGTACTTGACCTGGGCCTCGGGGAGCTTGGCCACACGCTCTGCGAACTGCGATAGGGTGTGCTGGGACTCCAGGATGAAGTAGTTGGCCGGCTCTGCTGCGTAGATGTTTCCAATGGCGTCCAGTAGCATACTGGCCAGACGGCTGGTTTTAGCCCTCAGGAAGGCATTCTGAAGCACCGAAAAAGCCTGGATATTGCGCACTGTATGGCCTGGGGGGAGAAGACGACAAAGTGTGATTATAACAAAACAAATCTAAATGAATGAATGACTACATCAAAACTGTGGTCTCTGAGTATTACTCGCTCTCCATGTTCTATTTATGTCATGTTCATGGAAATACTACTTTCTAATTGGCTGGCGTGCGTCCATAAAACTCATTAGAAAACCTCAAACATAATTCGCATCTCATTAAACTGCAGAGAGCATGACAACAATACTCAACTTGTCCTTAATTCTCACTGGCAAAACTAACCACGAGTGACGCACTCTAACAACACATCACACTGCTTTGCATCATGTATGAATTTAGTGCAAAAATACCAATTATTCAATACAAGAGTATCAAAATAAGAGACTGATCATCATCAGAGTGGACAGATGGAGGCTGACACCCCATTTACATATCTCAGACTCAAACCTACAAATGACTCTGCTGGCCTGTATTGTTTGTTTGCCTGATCCAGAAATACAGACACTGATTTCTTGGCCTTGAAACCCCTCCAGCTAAACCGAAAGCAGATATCTGGAGCAGTCCTGACGTTACATGAGATGCAACATAAAAGCTTTGAAGGTGCAAGTAACCTAAAGAACAGCAACTGCATTAAGAGTGACACCGAGAAACATAATCTCATGTAAAAGCGCTGCTGGCATGAAGGGGAATTCTGTATCTTTTCACAGCTTTTCACAGTATTTGGTCTAGCATTTGCTGAAAGGAAACCCAAACCCCAGTTATGATGCTTTAACCTGCAAAACAAACAAAAGCTGCTCTAATTTGCTTTAATAGGGATGCATCAGTAAGCCAGGAGAAAGAGCAGCAGTCTACCCAGCTTTATTACACTACTTAGTCAGATACACAGTAAACACATCTTTGATTCAATGACCAGTGAAG
The DNA here is from genome assembly GCF_017976325.1 of Chelmon rostratus. NCBI lineage: Eukaryota > Metazoa > Chordata > Actinopteri > Chaetodontiformes > Chaetodontidae > Chelmon > Chelmon rostratus. Next base: position 7,907,381 of record NC_055662.1, read on the forward strand.
GCAAGCTGGGTTTGGCTGCCCCTTTTAGCGAATTACTGGAGTAATTCATGGTTTTGTTTGACTGAAGCGTTTTAGTCCATTGATGGTTATATATGCTCTTTTAGTAAGGAAGGATTCAATTATTGTTGAATTTACTAAAAAAAATTGAATCACATCACTTCACACAAAGGAGATTATGTTTTTTAGGCATGAAATTGTTCCTTGAGAACTTTCTGAATAGAAATTGCTAAAAAAAAAAAAAATGTAAAGATTTTTTAATTTTATCCTGAGATCTGTTATTTCAGACTTTTAATTCACATCTGATGTTATCACTTCACAGTCAACAAGAATGGTCAAATTAGTATCAATGCTCCTTCAACATAATCCATTACTGCTGTGATATGATAAATGTTTACAGTTTGCCTAATTAGCTTGGCACTGGAGCAATAAAGCTGAAAATCGTTATATATGGTCACATTTCACACAATGCAGCTCTGTAAAATTTAAGTGCTGTGTGTTTTGGGGATTAAATAACAAAAGTCCTGAGACTCAATTAAAATATTTTGGGAGGTGGAATGCCCTTAACTTAACTTGGTTACAAAAAAAGGATGAAGTGGAAGAGCATGAAGAGTGGATGTTATCCATGAATTACACTACATAATCTGACCTCCATTTTGGGGCTGAGTAGCTAACATAAAACCACAGAGTATGACTCACACACACAAGAACACATAGCAGAAAAGTTACACTGGTGTGTCATCACACACACCAAAACACACACAGCCGTTAAGTGAATGTGGCAGGCTAATTAGGCGTGTAAGCAGACCCTCACACCACGATGGCTTCTGGTAATGACTTTGCACACAGCTGGAGCTGTCATTAGGTGGGTAAACAAGTGTGTATATGTGTGTGGTAAAACAGGCGTCAGGGCCCGGGTGTGTTAGTGCCTGGGTGTATGAGGTTAGAAAGCTGTCAACGGCCATGGGGTGGAGGTGATAAGTCAGGCTACATCACTGTGCGGCAACTAAGAAGTGTTAAAACATGTCTCCTGGAAACATTTCAGCATGTGTGCTTTCCTAAAGCAAAAAAAGTTGACTCAAAACAAAGTCTTCATGGTCAACACAACCAGGCAAGGGTGAATTGTCATATTTGTACATTTAATTGAGTTAACAGAAATTATTGAGTAAGAAAGACAAACAAATAACTGAGTATGAGTGAAAATCAAGGGAAGAACTGAACCATTTTATATCTCACATAGTGTATAGCTATGGAAGTAATGTATGTTTCTTTGTAGAGTATTCATTATGTGTTATGCTTTTATGTTATGTGCATTATCCTGATTGGGTTTCTTTATATTTAAAGCTGTTTAATATTTCATTTATTTTCTTTTATCTTGATTCACTTACTTTCTGTATATTCTGTATTTCTTTTTGAGGTGTGTGTGTGTGTATATATGTGCCCTATCATATACTATCATATACTATTTTCATTACTCTGACAGAGGGCCAGGGAGGAAGGTTCTTAGGAGAAGTAAACATGTGGGCAGAGACAATTCTCTGAACCACTAAAGCGTCTCAGGACTCCAAAGAGCCCATTTGTATGCAAGAGGCTTCAGGCATTCATCTCCAGCAGGGTGACAGGCGGCAGAGTTGCCATGGTGTCTGTCAACAGGTTAAGCTTACTGGGATCAGCCAAGCATCAAAGTCATTTCAGGGATTAAGATCTGACAGGGAGATATGGCGGCTGGGCTATACACCAAGACTTTTCCACAAGTAATTCTTTTCTCTTGTGTCTGCACTTTGGGCAAACCCAGTTGGTCGGAGTGTGGAGATTTAAGAGGCGGTGATCAGAATCACTGGGTTGTGTCCTGGATTGGGGAGGGAGAAAACATCTTCACTCCCTTAACATTTAACATCAAAGTGTCCCTGAGGCCCTGAGCTGGATGAGGACAATGGATGACTTTAGCAGGGAGAGGCGCTATACCACAGTAGTTCAGAGTTGCTTTTTCGCCTCCACTGAATTTCACTACAAAATGACACAACTTCTATTATGATGACTTGATGCCTTGGTTTCCTCATTCTAACTTATCAGATATATCGGGAGAGGCTGGCTATTCTATATTATTGTGATTGTCAACAAATCAAAAAATCAAAACATTGTATATGTCGATGTGTCAGGCATTAGTCAAACTGGAGTAAATAGTGCATTTCCTGGTGCCCATTTTCAGCCAAAGATTTGGTGTGCTAGTCAGGATTTACAGCAACAGGAAGGTGTATGGGGAATTGACTCAAAATAAGCTAGTGTCCATGCTTATCATAATGAAGAAACATGATTGTTGTTTTGGTGTTTTCAGGAGATACAAATATAGACTATTGGCAGCCTAATTCTTTAAAATGATACTGAGGTGTAATAAAATAGGTCAGTCAGGGTCTTGACAATAAATACACTGATCTGCATATATATATTTACGTATGTATATTACATACAATATTTAGTGTCGCTCTTCAGGCAAATGTCATGAGAAAGATGATTTAAGTCAGATTCTAAGCAAATATGAGGAAATGACTGCTAGACATGATACCAACTAAATTGTGAAGTGTTTATATTGCAATTACCAATTTTTGTTTGGGAAAGCACCCTTGAATCAAAATATATGTCATCAACTTAGATTAAAAAGTTGACTGTTGTATTTAAGTTGCCTAAATCTCCGTGTGTTGTTAAGAAACAGCACTAAGAATCTACAGCCATGGTAGCAGCTCTGTCACGCTGCAATGCTCCAAACTGAAAGATGTTTGAGGGGATACATGGATGGATAGAGCACAGCTGACTGAGCTCAGATGCTACTAAATGCAAGGATGAAGAAGATCTCAGTCAACTTAGGAATGAGGATGTCAGAATGCTTTCTGATAGGTTTGCCTTATTTTAATTTACAGACAATATTAAAGATTCCCTTCACAGAGAATGCCAAATAGAAGAAAGATGTTTCACTCTATTATGTAGGGGACAAAATGTTTTTGCCTAAGTAAAAGACAGTATAAAGGCTAGATACCTTTGCGCAATTGTGTAACCTTTTTTTTTTCTGTGGTATCAGCTAATTGTGAAATTCTTACTTCTGTAACCAAGCAAACCCCAGGACTGCCCAATCCAAGGACACGACTGGTGCATCAAGAAAAGCTTAGCTAGTTATGGAAATAAGGAAAGCAGCTGATGAATTTGATGATTAACTAGCTACAGTTACGACCATTAACACACCTTTTCCAGAAGGCTGCGGCAGAACAAAACCAGGCAACAGGAAGGGGGCTCCAGTTGTCAGGCCGGCAGGTTTCAGTTCTGACACACCGTATGTGGTCAAACAGGTGACCAGGTTGACCAGGTCCTTAAGTGCATCTTTTGATTCATCCTCCTTGGCCTGTTCCAGTCTGCATACAGACAGAGACGTTTGCATGAATGTTTAAATGACACAGTCAAGGAACATAGCATGTTGGGTGTAGGAATGAAGTTCAAAGTTTTACCTGAGCATGAGATCGCAGAGGAAGGCATAACCCTGGCACATTCGGAAATCATCCAGCAGGGTCTGTGACACATCACTGGAGTCCTTGAGGAAGCAGGAGAGCCCGGCGAACATCTCCACAATCTCCAGTGGTGACAGATCATCGGACTGCTGCATGTTCTGAACACATGTACCCAGGCATTCCTTCTCTGTGGATGGAGGGGTTCAGGGCAGAAGAGATTCACTGAGAGTAAGAGGAAGGGATTTCTGATGTGTGACAGAATGTATGGAAATTAGCGTAAATGAACTTGTGCTCTCCATACTTTTTTATGTTGAAGAATCATAAAACTGCATGATGAAATTTGGAAAACCAAGTGTCATGTTATCATTATAAACCTTTAAGAGTCGGGAGAGGAATCAGCATCAGGTGGAAAATAATAAAGGGTAATTTTGGTTTTTCTACAATTTTCAAATGTAACTCAGTGAATTAAGGGTCTATTTTGACTAAACCAGATTAGTGACTGTTGGAAGACTGAAACGGCTAACCAAGGCGGTTTTGGTCAGTTTTAGCTTGCTTCTGTCAAGTCTGAATGTTTGAATAAAGTGGGTGTTTTACAATTATCTGCAAAGTAAAATTATTGATTTTGTCAATGGAGTCTGGTGGCTTTGACGAGAATCATATAATAGCTGTCTCTGGTTAAACAAAAAGGATCTTACTCTTTACCATAAAGGTCAATCTCTGGAGGCATCATTTCCATAATGTAGTCAGACACTCAGAATAACAATGTGAGCCTGCTGGTGGCCATGCGTCCTATTAGTTTCCAGTGGACACAGGGCTTTACATAAAGATTTGCAGTTTTGGTAATATGTGTTCTGCTAGAAACTCATGAGCTATGGATGGCTTTGAGTTTGAGGTTTTAGTCAAAACTATAAAGATCCATGTGTTTAATTTTACATATACAGTAGTAATGGAAGCATGACAACACATTTGTCTTGATACTTAAATTACACATTTAAATAATAAGCTGTGTCATCGGTAGAATTCTGACTACATAAACACAATGAAGCCTTGTCTGACCACAGCTAAACCATGTCTGCTTATCTAATAAACCCACACACGCACACAGATATCCTTCACATGCTGTACATTTGTACATACCATGTATGTATTTGACCACATTGACGCTGAGGCCGTGTCGGGAGATGGTGGTTAGCACCTCCCCTGCGCTCCTCCTCCAGGGCAGGTTGTGGGGGGGACACCAGGAGGTGATGGCACTGAACAGCAGCTGGAGATCGTCCTTTTGGGCCAGCTCCTCCGCCGGAGACACAAAGGTGCAGAGCTTCACCAGGATCTACAAGAGAGGACAGGACAGGAAACTTACTCCAACAGAAGGCATCAGCCTGAAAATAAGCTGATAAAACTGCTGCTGCAGGGAAAAAAAAATGCCAATTGCAAAGTCAAACTCAAGTCTTTCATCGTGCACATACAATAGCATTTGTGCCTTTTTCAACTGGCATTATTAATATGTGAAAAAGATTAAGGCAAAGATCTTTGAGCTGTGATGTTCAGATGTACAGTAACCTGTCCAGTTGTCTTTTTACCTGAACGAAGACCTTTTGGAGCAGCGCCCTGCGGTCAGCCAGGGGCAGCTCCTGCTGGGTGTGGCCCTGGCCTGGGGTCTTCTCTTGGGTGGCCGGCGGTGGTGGTGGTGGTGGCTGCTGAGGGGTGGGGCCTGCTGGGGCCTCGGCCATGTGAGGCAGGTCGAAGAACAGGTAGAGGCATTTGACCAGCGTGGAGGGTACAGACATGGTCGTCATGCAGTCCACCGTTTTCTGTGATTTACAATTAAAAGATTCACCTCAGAAAAGAGCTCAGAAAGACCAAACCAGAGAAGTCAGAGGCCAGAAATGTGTTAAGATTTACACACAAGAATTTTTAATCTTCACATGTAACATGATTCCACTGAAAATAAAAATATTTAGTTAGTACGTTTGACCCGTTTAAACGGGTATTTTGTTGTTGTGTTATGATTCATGGCTGTGTTTCTGTGAGGCAAAAAAAGAGAAAAAAGAGAGAGAGAGTGAGAGAGTCATCATGGCAAGAAAAATGACTGGAGAAAGAGATGGGGTTTGTGCTCACTGAGGTGAGTGATTCAGATAATCAAACGCTGCCTCCTACACACACACGCACACACAGCGAAAAGAAGCTCACACTGACGCACTGATCATCTCGCTCCTTCTTTCACTTACACACAAGCTCTCATGTCAGACAATAACTATGCATGCACAAACACGCACACACAGTGACTGGTTGAAATGACCCTCCCATTTACTCCAGCAATGTCTCCACCACCATGGGCTCGCAAGGATGAATAATAGAGCCCAGGAGGTGCGTGCACACGCATGCACATGCGCGCATACACACACACACACACACTCAAATTCAGTCCCTCTGCTGATCGATGTAGAGAAGGAGTGGGGGAGGGAGAGGAAAAAAGAGCAAGACATCGACAGTGGAAGCAGGTCTACAGAGGAGTCTATAGTTAATAGCAAGTCAGTATAATGTAAGACTGGAACAGTACTCAGTACAGGTGGGGTACACCAAGCAGTGTGTGTGTGTGTGTGTGTGTGTGTGTGTGTGTGTGTGTTTACAGGCTGTGACATATTGGCCCCTGCTGCAGCTTTAAGGTCAAGGTTACTGGGAACAGTCAATCAGAGAGAAAACCAGAGAGGCAACTACATTTTATGGGATGTTTGTGTGTGCGTGTGTGTGTGCGTGTGAGAGAGAAAGAGAGAGACAAAGAGAGACGGAGAGATGGAATGAGAGATAAAGGAAAAGAGACAGACACACAGACACACGGACAGCAAAAGAGGAAAACACATCAAGAGAAGTGAAGGGCATCCTGTAAAAGAAGACAGCGTGGAGGTAGAGAGACAGAGCTACAAACAAAAACACTGCTGTTTTATCATCTGAGGGAGGAGAGAGGGAGGTGAAAACAGAGAGAGAGAGAGAGAGAAGAGGACAGCACTGAAGCAAGGGGGTGACGTCAGGTTTATGGGAGGCCAGCTGCCAGGAGAGTCCTTTGTTTTACTGTCTGAGACAGCAGAGTAAAGGAGTACAAATCCATTAAACCTAGTCGCTCACACACACACACACACACACACACACACACACACACACACACACACAGGACTGTGTGCCACCCTGCTCGACAGGTCATTCTTTTTCCTGTCAACTTTGTGTGTGCTGATATCAAACAAATGTGCAGCCGTATAATGAAACTGTGGCCTGACTATTAGAATGATACAGGGGCAGTTTGGGAAGTTTCCAGTAACAAACAAATGCTGGTAAACATTGCCTGTGGTTAGATACATTTATTTACTCAATTGGAGAACACCAGCAGCACTGTGTCAAAAAAAAGCAGGCCGGTGTTAATTTAAATGAGACTGCTGCTTTGGCACAGGGTGTATGTCCAGCAGGGTTGTCAACCAAAATGATGCACATTTCTTACTTTTATGAAAAAAAAAAAAAAGCAGTCTGCTGTCTTGCACGCAAAAAGCGATCCATCTACCATTGACGGCAGCTGCAACCATATTTAGTTCAGAGTGAAGACGCAAACTGGGCAGAGGCACAAGCAGCAATAACTGCTATGACTGAACAGAGAAATGAGCGCCGCCTACAGAAACAACAACCAAAAATCTAAGACATTTACCTCAGTACCAGCGGCATTGTCTGCCGGACAAGTGATCCCTGGGTAACAAACTGCTGAACCACAAGAACAATGAGTGTTTAGCACGAATGAACGAGACGGCACAGAGGTGGTGGTGGTTTTAGTGGTGGGTTAACATCTGAACGTCACCAATTCCAACACTCAAATTCTGAGCTTTGAAAATGAACAACTAGCTGTATATTTATGGGTATGGTGCGTTTATTTTCTTTTTAATTCGAATGAGTGGGATGTCTAAGAGTTGCTGAAATAAAACTGTGAAGTTGTTAAACCTTGTGTTGAGACTTTTTAACTACCATCAAGTCTGCTTAGAGCAGAGGTGTAGAAAAACGCCTTAATAAGGCCAAGACTAAAGGGCTGCAGTTGGCTTCCCTGGGTCAACAAGAATAAAAATGTAACCACCTGGCATCTCTCCAACCATAAAATACAATACAGTCTATCTGCCTTCACTTAAAACTGACACAATCCTTCAAGCAAGTGAAAAATACAAGAATGCATTTTGAAAAGGCTGACAGGACTTTAGAGCTGAACCAAGCCCTAACAGAAAAGAAATGTAATTTCAGTGACACGTGAGTGGTTTAAATCTTGACATGTTTGGTATTTGCTGTGGGCAGCAGGGAGGCCACTGCATATAAGTGTGAATTAAAGCAAAAATGACAACTTGAAAAACACACCTTAGTTTTCTTCCCTGACAGTAGAGCATTTGCTTTGTGCATGTGTACAAGCCTGAAAGTGCGTATTTTTTGAAGTGCTGTGTACACAGTAAAGAGTGGCATTTTAATGTTCCCCCTTAAGGCATTTATCCTTTAATTTAGTACTGCAGAGAACACTTTCCTGAAAACAATGCAGCACAAAGAAACCAGTATTAACAAAAACTGCACTATATGTCACCTTTCTCTCGAGCTTCCAAATGTACTTTTCCATAAATTCTTAAAGGGAATTTAATTTGTCAGGAGCAGTGCTTGAGCAAACTTATAGTAAATACAATGTTGTTCTGAGTGTGTGTTTGTTTTCTTGTGCAACTCGGAGGAAAAGCAGAGAGGATTTAAGTGGTTTTAAGACATGGCTGCAGAGGGAGAGAGGAAGCGTTTGACTCAACAACAACAAAAGTGAATTTCTGATGTGCAGCGGAGCAGGAAGAGCGGCCGGCCAGCTGACAGCGATGCTCCCCTCAAGACCTCCAGAGGAATGCAGGCCGAAAAGTTCAAAAGACGTCTGCCGGCCACAGTGCAAGAGCACAGACACAGAGAAAAACAAGACCCCACAGTATAACCTTTAAACCAGGAGCCCAAGAAGCTGCCAGATGAAAATTCAGAATTATGTGGAGTGGTACTGCATGGTGACCACACACTCGCAAACAAATCCAATTTCTGACTTGATCTCATTGTGTGCCATTTTGAAAATATGACAATAAAGTTATTCATGTGAGATGAATGACTATGAGTAGAAAACAAATATCAGGTAGAAAATAAGGAGCAGCAGCAATTCCTTCACTCAGTGCAGTCAAGCAGATTTCACAAATGAAAATGAGGTGGGATGAGCCCGTTTCTCTGTTCTTACAGAGGCTGATGCTATTTTCTGCTGGGAGATCAAAGAGGGGAGATGCAAATAGGTCAAAGAGGAGACAGAACGCTGAGAGAACTCTTTTTTCATGCGGTTTCCTCCGATTTCATCTTGCATCTACGCTCACATGTATGAGAGGCAAGCCTTACAAAATACAAAACATGAAGAAAAATGTACTGAATGTTTAAACAATAGAGCACAAAAAGAACATGGTGACGCAAATGAGCATAGCATTATTCTACCAACCTGTCCAGAGGAGGCCAGCAGGTTAATGGTGGTCAAAAGCATCCAGCCACGACTCGCCTCCTCACTCTGGTTCACCTCCAGGAACTGCACTATAGCTCGACTGGCTGCCTCTGGAAACGCAAACACACAAACACAAACAAACACACAGTTAACTAGATGGAAAGTGACAGCTCATTGTGGCAGGCAGATGGGCTACTGGAACACTGATCAGTTATGGAACGAATAAATCATCTTGGTGGATGTGACAAGAGTCTTGTCTACAGCCCACTTCCGCAGAAAAAACACCCAAAAACGATTGTTTGCATTTGCACATATTAAGATGTTATTAGCACGTGTTGTAATGAGTAACTGTATATCCTGTCTGAAAGGTTTACTTTTTCTGCTTTATATACAGCGAAGGAGGAGAAGGAACCACTTTTCAATTTATTTTTGGAATTAGAAAAGCATATTTCACTCTTCAATGCAAAACATATTTTAAGATCATAGTATGGAAAATGGTGGCAAGATAGATGTCCATCTCACAATCTCACAATTGACATAAACCAGCTAAGTACTGGTTCCAAGACATGCATGCTTTACAGAGGATGTTTGTCCAGCTGTCTTCAGTGAAAAGTAGCCAAAACTATCTCTCTCTCCTCAGTCTAAATAAAGGACGCCTCATAGCTGACAATGGCTTCACGATGGAGGAGGAGTATTTTGTCCTAATCCTGTCCCAATTTATTTAATCAACTCAAGAGTGTGTCAATCAGAGCAACTGACTGGCTAACATTTCCATGCTTACTAGTAGCTAGGTAGCTAACTTATTGGTGCAGCTTCTGTCGACTATTTTCTTACGTTTCTATTCCTTTATATGAGGAAGAGACATTCAGAAAAATTTGGATTCACAATTTCGATTTGATTCAATTCAAAATCACAATATTTACTAAGATTCACTAATATTTGTGGTGGCAACAAGAAGTTTATCGGTTGGTTTGAGAGAGGAGGAGCAGAAACTGAACGTGCCTAACACGTCATCTTAAACAGCTATCAAACAAATTTTAGAAAGTGAGCAAAGCCAGGCTTTCTTCATCATTTTTTTAAACTGACTGCAACTAACTCTAACACTGTTTAAGTTGTTGCAGTCAAGCTGGCTCATCGCCTTTACTGCCAGCCACAAAGGCTCAGATTGGCTGTGCAATCAGCAGTGCATTGAGATTCTGGTAAATTATGGATCATAATTATTTTACGTCATCACTGACAGGTGTTGGATTGTAAAATGCAAGGCACTAAAACCTGTTAGTTCCTTGACCTGTGGAGGTGGGCAGCAATGGTTCGCACGTCAGCTCTCGATGGAGGAATAAATACACTTACTGAAAATGTTTTCTTAAAAACCTACCTACGAAGTGACCGACAGTCATGTTCTAGCCCACAGTTTGTTTGTTTTTAATTATTATTTGATTTAGAGCAAATCAAAATCCGTTTTGATGATGACAGAGTCAGTTCAGAGCCTGAGTCAACAACTGACTCAGTCTACAGAGGCCTGGTGACCAGCTGGAGGAGTGTGTGTTCAGACTGGGGTGTTGCAAAATTAGAGCTGTTCTCTGTTTGAAAACAACACATCACATGTGCAGACAGCGACAGAGAGAGAACTGATAAAGAAGGAAAAAGCAGAGACAGGAAGCTGGAGATAACCATGTGAGTATGTGTGTGTGTGTGTGTGTGTAGGGGGGCGTGCATGCAGGTGTGTACGTCTGTCAGTCTGCTGAACTTCTCGCCTGTGGGGAAGCCACAGTCAAAGCTGCCACTGGTGTCAAACCTTTGAGGAGATGCTGCTGGCTCACCTGTAGTGAAGTCTAACCTCATGTCAGATTCAACACACGCTGCATTGGTCTTCTGAACAAAAACATCTACTGAGTGACAACCAGTTAACAGCTACTCTTTAACATTTTAGCCAGTTGTGGGATTAGACAGACACTCTTTCAAATGGATAAAAAGATGTTTGTCGATCTACAGTATGTTCTGCACAGAATTAGTCTGAGCAGAGAACAGCGGTTATTTTTGGTTATTCTCACCGGAGATTTACAGGGAAATTTTAACAAATGTGTCATTGCTTTCAACTATAAAATCAAGTAAAGATAACGAAGCTAAAAAAAATCTCCTTCAATATCTGTGTCTTTACCAGCAAATCCTAAGGGAGAACAAACACACCTGTAGAGGGGGGAGGGAACTAGTAGATCATATCTGTGACTCGAAGCAAACCGATTATGGTAAAGAAAGAATAAGTACTTTCTGTTACTTCTTTACTGGAATAAATCAACATGTCAGAAGGCTTACCTGTGGATTTATTAGAGGCTCTTCGTCTGATCTCAGTCACCATGAGTCTTGAGACCTGTGTGGTGAACTGCAGCAGGTCGGAGAACTTCTCCGTCATGCTGCTGGGTGGAGCATTCCCAAACACCTAAAGTGGACAGATTAGCTTTCGTTAAGGCAATATGAGGTTAATTAATTTGAAAATGTTGCCGATTGTTTCTTTAATGGAAAAGAGAAAATCAAATACATTATATATTAACTGCTATTAAAGCCTGCAGTTCCACACAATTACAGCAGTAATCACACAAGCAGAGACACAGGAATCACCAAGGTGGAGGTACACTGGCCTAAATCTCGCTGGGTTTTTCCCGACATGTCCTAGTTTTACAACCACAGAGCACACTGCAGCCTGACCCTTGGGGTAGCAGGGCAAAGATAAACTACACTAAATTCAACAACGACTCATCATGTATTTATTTAGCCAGCAAATCTGACATGAAAGCAGGGCTGGAGCACGGTGTCCTGCTGCACCGGGAACTACTTTTCAATTCTGACATGAATTATGCTACCAGTGAGTGAATCACAGCCAGCGCTGGATAATTAGCTGACAAGTCAAGAGACCCTTGGTAAGGTACTCCAGCCTGACAAGAACACTCAACAGCTACAAAACAAAGAGGCGTAAAGAAAGACTGGAAATCATTCCACTGAGTTCTGCATTCCCTTCACACACACACACACACACACACACACACACACATTTTAATAGATTAATCTATGCCTAGTTTTATTTAGAGCTCCCTTACATGACTTCCCATTCATTCTCTTTGCATCAAAGAATTTGATATATCATACTCTTAGTTATTTCCGCATTTTATGCTTGGAGAATTAGCAGGCTGTGTTTTGTCCAATTTCTGATTTATCATTTTGCAAGCAAACCACAACTGGATTAGTTGTGTGTCATGTGTGTGTTTGTGTGTGTGTAGTTTAGGTGCCATGTGTGGTTAGCGTGGTCCGGTAACAATTCAACTCTGAGATTTTGATGGAAAATATTTGCTAAGACTGTCTTATGTTCTTTTGCTCATCCAGTACTTTCTATCTTTTTTATATTATATTCCATGGAAGTTGAAACTGCCAGGGCACTGGCATGGCTTGTCTGAGTCTATGAAGATAAGGCTTCAGGAGTTTGTCATTTCAATCCTTTTTTGATGGAGCCTGTGGCTCAAGTGTAAAGATGTTATATACTGGTAGTTTAAAGCTAAAGGTCAAAAGGCCTATCATCAAAACATTTTCAATTAAACTTATGCTGACAGTATGTGAGAGATCACTGCCTTTGTATGACCTCATTCTCCTAGGCACCTGTCTACCCGGTGTATTTTTGACAATATTCACTTTGTCAAATACTTGTGGGTGACAAGTGAACAGGCTCATTTCCATCAGATTTAACTGCAGGCTGTTGAAACAGAATCTGGGAGGTGACTAATAAGGTGTGTATGGAAATAAGCTGTTTACCACAGGATTTGAATTTCAAATAGTTCCCAGGTGACATTTATTTAGTTTATTTAGTTCATATCAATCCATTCAGAGTATCAATTAATGTAAGAGGCATTGTGTGAGTCGATGGAGCACCAACATGTCTGTAACACCATGAGTCCAACTGAGCGTCTGAAACTAATCTTCTTTTTTTTTTTTCTCTCCATTGAATGGACAAAAACAGCAGGTTTGACTGCCAGCTTCATGCATCACAGAACCCAAATTAATGCTTTTTAGTAAACTGTCAACTAAGGGCCTTTATGAAAACTGATATTTGTTCCGTTCTGTTCAGAAACATAACAGAGACGGCCGACGTTAATCTGCTTGTGTTTGGACCGCCGCCAGCCCTCCCTCCGCCCCAGGTGTGACTTACCCTGTTAAATACGGGAAGCATCATGTAGAGCTTCTCCTCTTGCTCCTTCTGGGTCATGTGGCGAGGAGGGTGGCACAGTTCAGAGAAAAGGCGTCGCAGGTGCATCAGGCCCAGTGCATTGTCCTGGGGGCTGCACTCCTCCTGCCTCGGCCGCCCCATGATCCTCTTGACCATGTTCATTTTTAGTGGCTTTGTCAGAGCAAAGGCAGCCCTGCAGACAGGAGAGAGGAGGTTTAAGACATGACTTAAAACAACTCAACACTTAGAAGTATCTGCTGTATACTGCTGGCAAAGAAGTCAACGGAGCAGACACATAGAGGTGTTGGTTAGTTTGGACTTAACAGCAGAGTAGTTAAGATAAACCTTACATCTACATGGTGCAAAAGAACATCGACACGGCTTTAGTATCAAACTAAGTTTTTTCAATGCATGGTTCAGAGTGGACTTTGCACCCTATGTTTAGAAGAGAACTTATATATAGCTGATGCAACAAGCCACAGAAGTGTCGGTGTGTGTGTAGGAGGAACAATAACTGAAGGGAAAAGCAAAGTGAGCAGATTAAACTAGTTTGTGAGTAAACATTAAAATGAGGTGGAGAATTATGTAGAATTAACATGGCGAAATAATCTACTATAAATGTGGTAATCGCATATGTCCAATCTACAAAAAAAAATAGTCCCTGACTCCAAAATTTAAAAAGAAAATGTCTTTTGGGTGACATAACTTGGCTTGTGCAAACTTCTATAAAAAGTCCTCAACTCTTAGAAAACCACATAAAAACAGCTGATTGCATTTCTAAATGGCATTTCTAAGTTGTTCTCTTTTTGGCTCTAAAATGGTCATGTTAATACATTTAATGACATGTCTAGTAACTTCAGTTACTTCTCCCTATGTTTACATCTCTTACATGCTAGCTCTGCTGCTACACAGCTAACCACCACTATTTCATTGTAAATCGCTTCCTTGTCAATTGCTTGTTAAACTTTCTGAGTATCAACCAAAATGTGTCAATACCAGTGTGCATCAAATACTCTTAACTATTGAAAAGTGGCATCACTTTTTCAGATTTATGGTCTCCTCTCTTTGTTTTGCAAAGTGCTCATAGGTCTGATGCATGAAGCACTGACGCACTGAGGATTTGGTTAAAAAAAAAGTTGATATTTCTCAAACTAAGAAATTGAAAAAAAGCATTTTATTGTGATCAAAAGTCGTGAAAATCTAGCTATTAGGACAGGCACGACAGTACTAAATTTCAATACTGAGTCACAGTGTTTAAAACAGTGCTTGTGACCAAATAAAAATGACGCTTGTTGATTCTCTTGGTCGTAGTTTGTTGCCAGTTAACAAAGCCAAAGAACTGATGAAGAGATCTGACACACCACAGTCTACAGCTTGTACTGCCTTGGAGTACAGACTGTGTCCCACGTTCAGGTTTCTGTGGGTTTTTTTTTTTTTTTTTTTGGCAATTTACTTTGAATTGCATTAATTTTGTAACTCATTTCTTTGTAGCGTGGTTGACATATATTTAGCCATTATTTCCACACATCCAGCTCTCTCCAGACTATCTTTAAGATGGTTGCTAGGAGACTTTGCAGAGCTGCAAAGCCTACATACACAGATACACATCCGCTGATAACAACAGAATCAAGGGCCTGCGTCATTTGCAACAAAGATCCTCATCAATCTCAAACACAAGTTTCCTTTTCAGCAAATACACTGACACTGTACCTTGCTCAAGGGCAGTGGTAGCTGAAGGAGAGAAAAGCATTTCTGATTTATTTTCCCCACATGATTGACTATGAGCCTTGAGGGGCGCACGACATTATAGAAAATGGAGGGGGAGGGGATCATATTGTTTTGCTAAATGAGATACACTAAAACCTTTCAACCTCTTTCCTCAGCTCTTGTTTCCCTATCACTATCGAGTTACTGGTACATTCTGTTACATCATAATGACAGCTCAACGGCTCTGACCCCTGGACTCTTTCATACTGTGAAAGGTGGGGATTTAGCACCTGCAACCTGTCCTACTTTTGAAGTCATATGCTGTTTGTGAGCATCAGATTGCCTCACGTGTAAATTACTGCACCGTACACTGACATCTCGAACAATGGGATTTCCTTTATATCTCAACATCAATTATATACAAATGTCCAGACCATGGTTATACTGTATCCCTGTGTTCATCAACTTGTAGTCCTACGTTAGGATGAACCACAGCTAAAAAGCAGTGACAGTACACTTTCAGTTCTCTGAGAAAGTCAGCCAGCACCACGGACAGTTAAAGAATATGACAGTCTACTTTGTAGTCCCTCCTTTCCAAGTGAGGGAAGTGCACTCTTCAGGATTTCTCTCCTCCTTCTTTAGACATTGACAAATTAGGCCCTGCTCTGTAGTCTCAAAAATAAACACGATGAAAGACTCAACAATAAGGCTTCCTCGGTTCTAATATGAACCACCAGCTTGCTTGAAGTGACTGTCCTATTATAATGGGATCGCTTACATAAACAAAACCCTGACTTCTTTCTAACAAAAAGCTGAAAAATGACTAGTTTAACAAATTGTTTGTATAGCAACAGGCAAGCTAATAAAGTAAAAGAAACACCTTTAGTTCAAAGCCAGCCTGGGGTGTCTTTCCTCTTAATTTCTACTAATTAATACAGGTAGCAACTAAATAATGCAATAAATCAGAAAGGACTTCTAAGCTCCAAAAGGGCAGTAAAGTTATTTTTTGAGGGACAGATATGACACAGAAACATGCCTATTGTCTGTACAATCAGCGATTGAATGTACTTGGACCAATGTAGTGTTGATACACTCCACTATAACCAGGGTTATAAGGAATTAAAAACAGGGTGTTCATTCACTTCCTATTTAGGGGTCCTACACTAACTCACATACAGTATTCAAACACTATTTCATGAAAAGTTACTTCAAATGTACATCTCAGGTAATTTCTCTAAAAATGGGCAGTCAGGCTTAACGGTTGCTGTCCTACGTGGTATCACCCCGTGTCTAGACCATGAACTTCACATCAGCGGCACACTCACATGATGACAGTGTTCACATGACAGCAAAGGGACTTGTCTGCAAATTTCAAAGCCTTGAGCAGGAAAAGTCTCTGTGCAGTGTGCAGCTTTCCTTTGATATTTATGAGTATTTCTGATTTACTTTTCCATCAACACTGATGCACATGATGGTGTGAGCAGTGAGTGTGTGGTTGAATGAGAGAGAGGCAGCGACAGAGAGTGCCGGTGGCTACACTATCTGCTTTTAGACAGGTGTTGGCCATCGGAGCAGAGGGAACACAGTGAAGTTGTCTACTGGCAGTAAATGTGCAGTGTAGGTTACACTTTGCCCATGAATAAACACTACACCTCCTCAATACCCAAGACGTTCCTGTGTCTTGCTTCCAAGCTGCTGGGCAAACGTACTGCTCCATCAGGTTGCAAAATGTAAATAAATATATTTGTTCAGTGCCTTTTTATTGTGCATCAACCTTGTGTCTGCAGGTCGCGGTTATGCCCATGGGACGCACCTGAGACGCAAGTCTGCATGGATTCAGCGTGGCCAGCTGCATAGATTAAAACGAACGTGCATTTGCTGCGTGAGATGTGCGAGTGTAAAACACATCTCACACGCATGCCGTCTAGACAAGGGATCAGACAAAAACCACCGGAGAAGGTTTGCAATGAAGGATACCCTCAGTCACATGATTTTTCAAAAGACACACATGTATACAGTGCCACACATTCCTCACACCTGCCAGTATAACCCCTTTGTCCACCATGGGTCAGCATCACGCTCCTTGTCGAATGGCACCTCAGGAGTAGCTACTGAGAACTGGGAAAGCATTTTTCAGTCCCTCTCCTCAGCCTCTTATGTGAAGGCTAAACAAATCTGGATTCAAACCAGCCACCCTCGGGGTAAAAGCCCCTCTGAGCAGGCCAATTCACTCTTGGCAAGCTTCTCCATCTGTTGGCTGTATATATATTTGATTGTATCATTGTGATATCACAAGTGCTGGCACTATGAATATATTTGTATATTTTTAAAGCAGTTTGGAGATGTGACTTAATGCCAAAAACAGATGATATAATGTGACTGACAATGCTCCTCCATGCTGTTGGCTCAATGCACTTCCTCTTTTCGTGAACCCAACAAACGAGCAGTGTTTCTTGCATCTTGGTTGGACACAATTTTAATAAAAGTTTCTTTTTTGGGGGGGGGCTAAAACAATTATTTTTAATTTGCACCATATTCTCTGAATCATCGCAAATCAATAAATCTGTAAATTGATATATACTGACAAAGACACACTGTATGGCCAGGAATGAATTTTTTTATTCAAAAGAGGAAGAAACATACTGGTTTCAGTGACCTCTTGTCACACTTTGACATCTTAACTTGAGATTCATTAAACACACAATATTTAGAGCAAAAAATCATCCTCCAAACACAGAAAAACTCCTTAGTTTGCTGACTTTATGCTCTTTCCTCTGGCACCACCAACAGACCACACTTTGGCTACCATTTCCTAACTATTTTATCATAAAGTACATGACCATAAGGTAACCATAAGGACTAAGTGGGATGATTATGAGGTGTTCCCACAGGTCTGCCCTGTTTTCTTGTTCAAGGTCTGCTTTGCCATGACTGGCATCGAAACAACCCACATCTGCTTTCGCCTTGTCCCCCTCATTCCTTTAAGGACTGTCATAAAGCAAGAACGTGAAAAGAAACATAATGGCGGAAGACAGACAGCTACAAAGCAGAGGCAAAGTCTAATTTTGATTTACAGGAACATGGCATCTGCAGAACTAACAAAATTACTGAAGACTGAAGGCTTTAGTAAGTCATGTTGCCCACACAGCAGGGCTGCCCTCTGCGTGAACTCGCACTCAAACGGCAATTCCATTTAACATCTGCCATTTGGTACACCTTTCTCTAAAGTGTCTGACACTGTCCATGAGTGTGGGCATACGTTTTTAGAATGCGTGGTCTAAGGGGATTGAGCTCCTTCACCTGGTTAGGGCTTCGCTTTGTGACTGCCACAATCACAAATGTCTGAGTTACATAACTAGTTCTGGCACATCAGTGCTTTGGGCTTCTTTCTTCAGTTTGAAAGAAAATTTCGTAAGAAAATAACCACAGACAGGTATAATGGGTTAATCTCAGACCCATTTTAGACACATGACGGAGATCAAATGAGACAAGACTGGAAAGGCTCAGGGTTTGACATTCATAATACAGCCTGTGTTGGCAGAGATTCACTCCACAATTCAGCTTTTACTAAACACCAGCTCTGCATGTCTGAGATAAAGCATTAGAGCAAGCCCTGCAGTACATATCCATCCAAAACGACAAAATTATACCACTGTCTGCTGCAGATACTGATAGAACTTTGGTGAACATGTGATTTTTTGCTTTTAAGCCATTGTTAATTGTAGCAATCCCATTTTACTCCATGCTCTCGAATCTAGATTAGATTTTCTCGATTATTTTTGTTTATTTCTGAAGGGATAAATTCCACCTTTGCAACAAAAAGAATAAAAAAAAAATATATATGTATATATATACACGCACACGCACACGCACACACACACACACACATAAGACGCTGAGGGTCAAAAATACACTACATTTTCATTATACTAGAGGGTGCATGTAAGAATTATCAAGGCTACAGAAAACCCCCACTTCTCTATACACTGACTGATAACGCACTACTTCTTCACTTTCGCTCCATTTATAAGAGGAAGTGACTGCAGAACTTGAAGTCTTTTCAGCCACAGGAAGTTCCAAGGCAAGGTCTGATTAATTACACTGTTGATACATGGTGTAAACTAAAATTGGAATGTGAGTGAAAGTGTACCATTTGGACACCTTACATTCATTGTGTCACAAAAGAGAAAAAATAAGTAGAAAAAAGTTTAAAGCTCATCAGTGACAGTCAAGTAATTATCGCATTATGAACCAGTTACTTACCCTTGTAAGTCTTATTAAGATTACGTTTTAAGGAAGTACAGGTTCATTACTATTCTGACATGTCATAACACTGATCAGAAGAACTATTCTCAGTGCGCTTCAGCAGCCCAATCAGCATGCTGCACTACTAATATCCTTCCCATTTCTGTGTTGACACATATATATTATTTTGTCCATTGCTTCTCATTCGTAACACTGTAATCCATGGGAAGTGACCAAACGTCCTTCTCATAAATAAATAGTAGTAGACCATAGTAGTAGTAAAACAAAGCAATACATATAAAGCTTTGAGAAAAAGCCACAAACCCTATGAACATTTGGCCAAGCCAACACACCAGCAGTGGGGTTATTAAGTGATCAAGATGCACTACCCTCAGCAGCATCAGCAGAAAAGCCAGTCTTCAGCTGGTGGCTAAAATGGAAACTCAGGCTGAGCCACAGACAAGCCTGTTGAAAAGCTGCCAGTCAAGGAGAAAATCTTGCCGAATGTCAGAAACAGAGAAAGCAGAAGCAGTTGGCTTGTGGCCGGTTTAAAAATATCCAGCCCAGTGGGCCAGGTTCCTGAGTCACTGTTTAAAGTTTCACTTCAGAAAAGAAAAAAATTAGGGCATTATAACCCAGACCTGACAAAATTGATTTCTAATCTACAAACAAAATATACAAAAAAGTGCATTGTCTTTGACCCGAACACATTTTCTTCTTAAATAATAAATCTTTGCTGGATCTAGAATTGGTTCAATACAATAATAACAACAAAAGAAAGATGTTCTAATGTCGAAAGAAATTATAATGTTTTTATTAAACCAAATATTAGGCTAGGGGGAAAAAAGCAGTGGGGAGGACAACCACACAGAGAGGACAATGACATTTTTGAATGAGGTGACAGGTTTGACCGCTACTAACTATATTATTAATGAGAATAAACACAACCTTTTCCAGGGAGGAAACCCTGGACCTTATTTTCATGGATTACTACAACAATGTAGTCACCAAGAGCTGAGATCTGGGAACACAGCAACAGAATTTAAACAAGGTCCAACAGAACAAGAGATTCACACATTTGGACAGGCTGTAAACAAGCCAACAGTTTAGCCAAATTAGCTACCACTTGATCTAAAGGTTGAACTGAAAGCAAGCACTTACTGAAAGCTAAGTATTAAGGCCATTGTTGCACAGAAATACTAGATGCACAACAATTGTATGGTAGGTGGAAATTAAATTAAGGCAGTCCAATAACGGTTAAGAATATTTACAAAGAACAGCTTGTAAAACCGTCACTTTTGGCCTTTGTTTTATCTGCCAAATAAGTTAGTCAAACCTGTGGCTTTGTCTAAATCAATAAATTCAAAATGAACTGTAATAGCCTGGAATTATCCTTTAAGCTGTGTTTAAACTGAATCAGCCCACCTATCTTTGTGCCACAACGTAACCTTACTTCAGATCAAAGCCAGCATTCGTCTGTGAACAATGTTGACTGCTCACACTGCTGTACTGGGCCCGATGTAACAGGGAGTCACTGAAGCGGACAAGAGCGCAGAGAGAATGGTAGAGTCGGAGCGCAGCAGGGCCGGGACCGCAAACTGGGGCAAACACATGTCATACGACTCAGCATAAGGCTGAGCTGGAAAATCAACAAAAGGAGAGGCAGTGATCCACAGACAAATGCAGGATTACAACTCACTCCACCTATTTGGTAAGCAGTGAGCATCACAAAACCACAGAATCTAGGCCTAGGAAACATCATTTGCAGTTCTGTTTGTACCTCAGTCAGCCCTAGGCTCCTAGGTGCACTTGATTAATATCACAGGAAGCCACAGTTTGTTTTTGAATGGCTGTGGAGGAAACAAAGGCTTCTAGACTCAAAATAGCATATACAGTATGCCAGACAGTAGTTGGGACATTCTAGTGTTTTATTTAAAGTGACTGTCTCTAAATTAACAGAATCTATTTTTTTCATATTTCTGATCTGGAAACATAGCCAGATAAAACAAGATGCCCACACCTTTGGCAACAGAGGACTCTTGTTTCCTCCAGAGATATGAGGCCACCTTATCTATTGATCCACAATGTGCTGTGAGAGAATGTATGTTCCTGAAGGAAGCTGAAAACAGCTCAAAAGGACTAGATTCTTAGCACAACTTCCACATGACGCTGTCTTTATCTTCAAGACTGCCATTGAGCAGCCACAGATATTTTTTTTTAACTAAACAGGGTTAGATCTTGTTGTTGTTGTTCATCTCTCCTACCCTGATGTCAATTTGTCCAGCCATTGACATATGCAAGCAGGCGGCTCACTGCATACTCCATCAAACCGTGACATAATGGGGAGGATTAAGACAGCAGCTTTGATGAGGATTAGAAACCCGAAGCACCATTATCATACAAAGCACTGAACCAACTTAAAGCTAATGATACTTCTTAGAGCACTAGACAGCAAAAACAAAAACATCTCGATCATGCTATGCTATAGCCATAAGAAATTCCATTTAAAGCAAAAACAGCATCATGCCATGTCTTGGCTGTACCCCCCCCCCCTACACCCCCCCCCCCCCAAAAAAAAAAAAAAAAACAGTCAATGGCATCAATGGAATGTCGACTCCTATGCAGCGGGGAACTGAGCTGGCTTTCTTGGCCCTCCAGTCTTTTTCAAAGCATTCTCTTTAAGCGGACGCCAGCTTCAATGAACATCTCACAGAGTTAGCGCTAACTCCTGGGAGATGAAGGCAGCCAGTGCCCTGGAAAAGCCCAACTCTTCAAAGGCTTGTGTGGTTGTTCCTCTGGAGGAAGTGATGTAATCACAGAGATGTCTCCTGTCTGACAGTTTACAGGAGTAGGTGGAAGATGGGGAGCTCCATAAAGAAGAAAAAACAGGGTTGACAGGACTTAGATAAAACCAAACTTGCGAAACAAGATGCAAATTTAAAGAAAGTACAAGGCTATGTAGGCAGGATGGTGAATTCACACCAAACTCCAGCCAAACGCTGCTACGGGTGATAAACTGTCTCCTCTGCAAGCCACTGTGACACATAATCCACCATTAGACACTACTCTTTGTTCGCTGCCAAGCCACTAGAAGAAATAGAAAATATCTTATGACACCCTGAGATCATCACAATAAAAATGGAAACGGAAGCGTCATGGATTTAGAGCGACAAAGATAAAATTGAGCAGCTCCTAACTACTGTAGCAGATTTTTTATAACAGCTGATGTATGACACGTATGAGCGTAACAAGAACCAGAAGGGCAGGAAGTGATCTGATGCCAAACAAGTCCGGACAGGAGCAGAGTCGTCAGCCTCCTCACTGGGTATCTATTTAGGCCTTCAGTAAACAATGCCTGCGGTGTCATCATCACAGGCTATTACCACCAGCCAAACGCTGGTAAGTTCTACCTGTGTCACTCCTCTCAGCTGCTTTGGCACATTTTGACTTGAACATAAATTAATATTATGAATTTCTATATATTTGCCCTTTTACATGTAGCAGCAATATGAGCAAACACATGTTACAGTCCATAAGTAAGATCCCCCCAGCGTAAAATAAGATTCAACTCCATGGAAAACTTTTCGCACACTTTGAACTTCTAGAACACTAAGAAAAGGCGTCAAAATGTTCTTTCATGTGGGCCAGGCTGTTCTGTTATTTCTGAAGAGGGTCTTGGTAATATTGCTTTCTATTCTGTCTGTTCTGATAGAGTGCCTACCTCTCCACCAAGCTTTTGTTTGGATCACGAGTTGATTCAGTTATTTTTGTATTGTAAGGGAGACAGTTAATAAATTGAAATGTGAGTTTAAAGAAACTCAAAAGAATCCCCTGTCTCTGCTAGCTAAAACAGGGCTTGGACGTCTAAGTCAGTTGAAAGAACACTGTGCGAATTATAAATTGGGTTTTTAAATTTTAACATTTGCAACTAGATGATTCAGCATAAAAATCAGTGAAAATACATCAGGGACAATTCTATTTCACTCCAAAGTGAGGCATGCTACATTCAAAGATTTTCTGCATCAGCAATAAGATAAAAGACTTAAATTGCAAAATATGAATCAAACGTCTACCAAATAAAATGTCAACACTGTTCTGATCTTTGCACTTGTACAAAGTTAAACATAGACCCTAGCAAGAACTTGCTTCTTTTTTATCCAGCACACAATGGCTCTAGAGACATGAGGGTATTTTGTTACATACAGTATACAGTAACTCCGACTGTTGCATCCCTCACTGCTTGATGGTGGAAATCGAAGCTTATCACAAGACTGCACTCTCACTCTGGATGTAAGCATCCACCAAACTGCTTAAATGTTAAGTATACATATAAATGAGTCTTGCATGGCACTGAGAAGCAATGCTTTTACATTAATAATAACAATAAACAGGCTGTACTGTATCCACCAAGGTCAGGCTCACCAGTAACAGTAAACAAACCCCCGGTCACCGCGGAGACAAGCTCAGCACCCAGCTCTAGATTTTCCCTACCTGCTGTTCTCTCTACACTCGGCCAGCATCTCAACTCGGCAGCAGCGGAAAAGACAAAATTATTCCACTATATACCAAGACCGACTCTTCTTCCCTCCCAAACTGCCGTCTTTCTGATAAGGAAAGGCGACGACAATGGTCTCCCCTCACGGCGGAGTGAAAGGAGGAGAGGCTAAGCACGGAGGCATGGCTTGTCTTCATTGGCAGTGCCAGGGGCTTTGTTCGCCAGCCAGCGCACTGTGTGTGTGGCCTGCCGGGACTGGCACAGCTGATCCCCCCTGACACCGGGTGGGGTGTACAAGGCTTTGGAGGAACGGGGGAGGGGGGGTGGGGGGCTATAGCCGTCATGGCGAGAGGAACATACCATTTAGACCAGAAAGGGGGGGGGGGGGTGAGGTGGGGGACTAACCTGCAGTGCACAAGCCACAGTAGTGAGCAACATAAAAAATTAATCTTAAGGGACTTTAGCCATCATTATGTGCATCCAGGCTCAGTGAGTTAACATTAACTTTGCATTATTATGACTTGAGACCCCAAACAGACAATGAAAAAGTCTTCTCTAGAGCGGCCTCTCAACCATAAATGTGCACACTTCATGATCACTGGCTAATTGATATCTGATGCATTTTTTGCAACCAAATAAATAAG
Organism: Chelmon rostratus; assembly: GCF_017976325.1. Lineage (NCBI taxonomy): Eukaryota > Metazoa > Chordata > Actinopteri > Chaetodontiformes > Chaetodontidae > Chelmon > Chelmon rostratus. Next base: position 7,931,688 of record NC_055662.1, read on the forward strand.
CAGTAATTATTATTATCTACTTTTATCTATTATGAGCTTGAAAACAGAATACTACAGCTGAAACTATTAGTCCTTTAATCAATGTCATGATTGATATAAATTAATCACATTAATCACAAAGAAAGGCAAAACATTCTCTGGTCCTAGATAGTTAGGATTTCCTGCTTTTATGTGACGTATATAATAGCAAACTGAACATCTTTGTGTTAGCTGGACAAAACAAGTCATCTGATAAAATCATCTTCAACTCTAGGAAATTGTAATTGGCATTTTTCGCTATTTTCTGATGTTGCAACATAAGTATACCATACTCATATTGACATTACAGCTATTTAATTGCTGCAGTTAGGACAATTTCTGAATTTCTCACCCTAAAATGCGTCATAGCCCGAAAACACTGGGCCATATGGAAATGAGGCCAGCAGGGGATGCAGAACATCCACCTCACTCAATGAAGCCTGCTATACAATCTCCTACTCAACATACCACCAGTGGGAAGGCTGAATATACACTACAAAGTGGAGAAATCTGCAGAAGCTTACGTATTGTGTTGTAGCCTGAGGGGTTCTCAGTAACTTGAACCGTACTACAGTTACCGTACTGACGTGATTTCAGCTCTGCTTAAAACTGCATCTATTATGCAAACTCGACGGCTGCTAATCATGCACCAACTTTGACTTTCCATTCAGTAAGAAACTCACAATAGAATCCAATATGTTCATAAATAATGCAGTAAAATAATTGATCAACACTAATAACCATAAACCACACATGTGATCATAAACATAAAAGGCTGTCAAGAGTCCCAACAGTTATTACCATCCTGTGCCAGGTGGAGCGCAGTCTGTGAAAATCACAGCTCATCGCACTACAGCAATAAACAAAGCTGGCAAAATATCTCTCCTCCAATCTGTCCAGTAAAACACAAGAACCATTAAAGCATACAGCAAACGAACTTTTACCCCAGTTTCATATATGATCTGTTCTCTGACCCCAAGGCTGACATAACCAATCACAAACAATACTTCCACTAATTCATCCAATGTTTGAGGTAAAGTAAGCAGGAAATGCTACAATAAGTGCTCCAAAGGTTGAGGCTTTTGGCTGAACTGCTGTATATGCAATTCATGAAGCGTCAATAAAAAAAGAAATTAAAAAGGATAACACTTACATTGTTCTTTTTCTTACAGTCAACCCAACTCATGAAGAGACCAAATCCAACAACACATTTATCGATCTCTCAATATTTTCCAACTTCCCTGCCTTGTCTATGGCTGTCAGCTGTAAGCCCACTGGTACTAAAGATGTAGGTCTATAAAAACGGGTCACAGACGTATGGTTTCATTTTCAAGAGAGGCTCAGTATTTGCCTAAAATGTCTGGGAACCGTAGTTTTAAGCAAAGCAAGAGGAAAAAGTGCATCTATTGAGGGACAATCAGTGTCCATGCTCATGGCAATAAAGGACCGTGTAAAACATGTAAAGGTGTGGCTTATTGATGTGTTTGTGATTTTTTGGACAACAATGGAGCGCAATGGCACAGAAGATTACGACACAAGCAGTATTTTCTAGAAGGATCAATTCATACTTGGTTGTGGTCTTTTTGGGGGATTTGTTGACAATAAGAAAAATAAATACAAAAATACACATACAGAGTCACTCTTATCCAGTATCTAACTTGTTAGATAAAAAAAGCAAAGCAAGCATGAGCATTGTCTGTATGTGTACGTTTGGCTGTAAGTATATTACAAACATTCCGTACACATTAATAAAGCATATGTGCATACTTAAGTATGTGTGTGCACTGACACTGATTTCAGCGCTCTGCTGGCTTTCATGACGCGCAGGCTGTTTCCCTGGGGGCTAATTAAGCATCATCCTCTCCTGCTTCTTGACTGCACGCTGCTTCTTCTCAAGACAAACCACAACTGGTAAACTGCAACTGAAGTCTGACATGGCATCTTTAGTGAGAAACACACGCACACACACACATACGCGCACATGCGCACACACACCTTCCTTTGCGGTGCATTTTACATGACCTGAGAAAGCTTGTTTGGTGCATTCACAGAGAATTAGCACTGGCCTTGCATTGCAGTATCTACAAGATTTTAATGTAGATATTTAGCTACACATGCCTCCCAAAGCACAGACGACACACTGCTGCGCCCAACCCACCACAGAGAGGGACAAGCACAGATAAAAATGTAATCTCAGCCAGTAATCTTCGGTTTGTCCGCGTACATACGTCTTTCTCTGCTGATTAAAGCTTTGGTTCCATCCTAAACTAAAACCTCTGCATTTATTTGTAATCTGCAAGTCTTTTTTTCAAAGTAGGCCTCAGGCTTAACACTCTTCAAAATGTTGTCATGGCACCTACAATAGTTATTTACTTATTGTGTCCAATCAATGACAACAATTACTGTATTGTCTCAGAGAAAGCATCCTCAAGCAAGTAGTGCTATATCATAAGAATTTTTTCTGTCAACTGGTCTGATAAAAGCAATTTAAGACATCACTTTGTGCCCTGATAACAATAACAAAAAAAACACTGACAGCTTATCAGACAATTAAGCAACCATTAGTTGCAGCCCTATGCATGACCTAAAATATTAGGGAGCATCATTTTAAAAATGTCATAATCTGAGGCTGTGACAGGGTTGTCATTAGGGTTGCAAAATATGTTTTGGCTTGCCAGGTTCTAGGCTTTCACATATACCCTAACAGGTTTAAAGAAAAACTGGGTAGGATCTCCAGACTTCGCTAAAGTTGGAAAAAGCAAAAGCTGGTATAAAAAAAAATATCACTGAACCTTGGTAATGTTTAATCACAAATAAACACCATAAGAAGCTGCTGGTAAATATGATGAAATTTCATGTAAGCCAACAGTCATTTCTGATAAGAGATGCCACAAACAATGCTACTCTATTTTATATTTAGAAGGAAACTACAGCTGTAGATGGAGCGACAATGACTGTGGTACGTATGCATTTAGTAAGTCACAGCAAACCTTGTTTTAACCCTGGAGAGTCAACCTAGCCGAATGACTGCTAACTATTGCACAGTTTGGATGCCTGTTAGCACTGAAAGCACAGTGAGAGAAAAGCAGAAGAAAGGAAGGCTCCAAGGCTTAAGTTATGATTTTATTTCATCACACCAACTACCAACAGTTTTTAAGTAATCTCAGTAATCAACTCTGGGTGTTACAACTTTATATGTCTGAGGGTTGAATATTTGGCTTTCACGAAGTCATTAAAGGTACACATATTTAACATTCACTTCTCTGAGGACACATCCACAGCATATCCAGAGTCCTCTGTGCCTAGCAAAGTGACGGGGCCATTCTGGCACGGTTAGGAGTCATCAAAACAGTCCATATTAATATGTGCCAATATGTCACTCAGTACCACAGCCTATGACAACAGCATCACATAGATCAGCTATTAGCAGCTAGCAGTATCATGTTTTCCACTGTTATATGTGAGGAGTGACACGGCTTTAGGTTTTATTAAAAGTTTTTTTTGTTTGTTTTGTTTTTTAAACAACAGGATGTAATTTGATCAGCTCAACATTAGTAAAATATTGTAGTAAAAAGTGTTTTCAAGAAGTTCTAGAGCTGAGAGATGTAATTCATGTTTGGACAAGCTTGTAAACAGAGCAAAGTTGGCTAATATGAAACCTTTCTCAGTTATTGTTGATTAGCCAAACTCACATTTTAATGCTTTTGTGTTTTCCCATAAATGTGATTTAGCTTTATGCTTCATTGTGGCTTATTTACATTTTGTTTTGTTTTTATTATTTGAAATCATGAGGAGTGGTGACATCCATTGTGTTGGTCAATGAATTAATATGCCTTTCTCTTACAGAAAAAGGCAGAGTTTTCATACCGAAGATTTGATTGCTTTTGGGTTAGGGCTGCAACGAACAGTTGTTTGAATGTTTTAAATACAATTTCCCAGAAAGCAAGGTGATGTCTTCAAATTGCATATTTAGTCCTGCGCACTGCTCAAAACCAAATGATATTCAATCTAGTCCATCAACTCATTCTAAATCAGAGAGGTACTGTATTTCTACTGCAACCTAATTAGATTACTTTATTACTGCTGACTTTACTTTTTCTGTGAGAAAACACAAGCTCAAACACATGAAAGTACAGAAAATGAGAGCCTCCTGCTCACAGTACAAACTCACAGGGCCTATATGCAGAAAGGCCCTGTCTACATTCTGCAATAGTAGGTGCAGCCCACACGATAGCAGCTACTTTAATTGACCATATTACTATTTTACTAATTATGTTAGATTAGAGCATTCCAATGATGCTCGCTTATCATCAAAGTGGCTGACAGCATAAACATACTTCATGCTAAAACCCTGTTTTTCTCTGAAGTGGTGATATTGGCATGCCTACTGATTAGTTCATATGGCCAAATATACTGAACTGGAATGGCTACAACTTCACCTTCCCTAACAATTTAAACTACAAAGCGGTTTAGGTTTTTTCACCCATCTAGTGCAACATCTTAACTGCATTCAGCTACAATGATGGTTGAACAAACCAACAGTTTTTAAGTGAACAAAAACAACCGCATCACATGAGACAACACTTGAGTTTAAAAACAAGTTCCAAATGAGAAGAGTAGAGATGCAGCAGAGGTGCATTATCGCCACCAACTGTCTCTCTCACATCAACGTGGTAAGCTGTCCTGCTGCGCAAATCACGTGACCTTGCGAGGCAGCTGGATTGCTACATCGCGCTGCAAGCCCGGAACATATAACAGAGACACCAAAGAACTCCAGACAATGTCCACAAAATCAAGTCACTGATGTTAATACTACATGTCTTTGGATGTATCCGCAATGTAAATAAAAGAAGCCAAATCTCTACCAGTGGACACATTTCTACTGTTGCATGGTATATACAGTAATATCGCTGAGCCCTAAGTGTGGATACCAAGACGGGTAGCCACCAATATCTATGGTGCATTTCATAAATATAGAAAATATGTTTCAAACTTACAAGCGTAACTTTTAATTGTTACATCAAAAGTGTCTTTGAATGGTTATGTTGATTTTATAAAATTGCCTTTTTTGTTAAAGGTCCAGTGTGTAGGATTTAGGGGCATCTAGTGGCGAGGCTCCGACTGCAACCACCAACCACCCCTCACCCCTCCTACGGTGGTCACTAAAAAACGTGAAAGGCACTCTCTTCAGTCAGTGTTTGGTTTGTCTGTTCTGGGCTACAGTAGAAACATGACCGTGCAACATGACGGACTCCATGGAGGAGCCGCTTCATCTGTAGATATAAAGAGCTCATTCTGAGGTTACAAACACAAAACTACTCTTATTTTAAGGTGATTATACACTGATGAAAACATAACTATGATCATCTTAGATTTCTGGAAGTAATATCTCCCTAAATCCTACACACTGGACCTTTAAATAATAACTTTCAAGCTCTTAACACTCATAACATTCAGTTTATGCTATGAAAGGTGTTTTCAAGGCCTCAATGGAAGGGAATTACTATACAAATTATTAATATTGTGTCTTTGTGGGTCAAGGTTCACCACTGCAGGTCTGTGCACCTGAAACAAAGAGTTATGAGTCAGCATGATGATGTTTTCGGCAGGTGAAGCCGTAAAAAGGATGAGACAATCGGGGTAAACAATTGAGTTGCATGTAACATCTATTACAATGCTTACTGGTGTGACTGAATAGGATGTAAATGAACAATGCCAGTGTGAATTATTAAGGGAAACAGGTATGTAATTGGAAAAGATTAAGATGTTACCCACAGCTGTTGAGGCAGCAGAGCATCTCAGACCCAATTAAACAACCTGATACTGATTATTAAAAAAAAGAAAAAGAAAAAAAAAAACTCGCTCATTATACTGTCAACCACAGTGAGAAAAACAGATAAATGTAGGCTGTGATTGCTTTTCTAGAATCCCCTGAGCAAATACTCAATTTTACATTGTAAACCCAGGAAAAAAATATACATTTTTAGACTATGTTAGCACTGATATGATGGCTATTTCTCTGCCCTGGCTGCAAACATTCCCAGCTGCAGCCTTCAGGCGCTGAGTTCTTAGCAGTTACTACAGAGGTGGAGGAAACCAGCAGCAATGCCTGAACTGCACAAATGACTGAAGCATGAAGACGCGCTTTACAATAGAAGTTATTTTGTCCTTATTTAAGCAAGATCTTATTTCCCAAACTTTCTGTATGCTCTTCCTATGTATTTTACAGTAATTTAAGTAGGCCTAGACAATTTCTCAGTCAGTTAATAGTATCTCTTTGGATCATATCATTTACTGTCACACATACAGCGCCTTTCTCTGGGGTCTGTAATTACTGGCAAGCATAAAACCCGCGGAAGTAAAAAACATTTCTATCATGTGACCTGTGTCTATCTTGGAGCTCACCACTCACACCCCCAAGGAGCACAGTAAACACAGCAAGTGCGTGACAGAACTTTGTAATAACGCTAGTTGCGCCACAGCGCACACTGCGCTGCTGTTAGGTGGGTTGGTGACCACACAGGCAGTCAGCCATGGAATCAGGAACAATGCACTGGCCGGTGGCCACACACAGATGACTTTTAAGTTTCACATCAGGCGCAAGGTAGAGTCCGTAAGCACGAGATGAGGCCGGTGCAATCTCTCTAAATATGCCAGTCATTGCGACTTCAGTACCAGCAGACCTTGGCTATTACTGGACAGTTGTAACGATACATGAAACCTGCTAGACCACCGATAATAATTACGTTGAGTAAGACATCTAGCCAACGCCACAAACTGTAGTTGTGCCCCTGACGGTTAACTTACACCGGTCTACGTCCTCGCGTGTTTTCCAATGACTGTAATAACTCAAATTCCTTCAAGCACCATAGTGTAAGGACACTAATTGAAAACACAACACAGCGACAACCCTGTAATGTATATCCAAAATGCTGCCAGCAACGTTAGCTTACATCAGTACCGTCAGTTAGCTTGCGACCAGCTGATCGCACTAGATGCTAGTGCAGCATCTGAACGACAACTGTCAAGCTAAACGGTGACGTTGGCCTTTAATAAATACACTGCAAATAAAGAGGCTGGTTTGTGTGTCCATATGAAGACTGGGTATATAACGAATGTCTTCCTGGACGTTATTGTTGACATGCTAACATTAGCTTTAACGTTGCTGTAGTTGGAAACTAACGTTAACGCAAGCCGAGATGCACATTCCTGTCTTTGCTAGCTAACTCGCATGCTAGGCAGCTAGCGGCGCAGTGCTAGCTAGCCACTCGGACCGCTGTGTCTTTCGTGTATCCGCCATTCACTTACCAGTAAGTGGTAAAATCCTTCGTCGAGAACGTCGATGATAACCCCCCAATGAGTCGGTTACGTGGGGCAACCCGAGTTTATCCATATGTCACAAACCATGCTTTACTCCTGAGTGGTCACTGCTTCCTCCCCTTCCTTCTAGTAGCCATTTTTCCTCACCAGTGGTGATTTTCCTCCAAACAGCATCTTCTCAGCCCCAGCGCAGGCAACATCTGAAAGACAAAGCTGACATCTGTTGGATGAATGGAAGAAGACACTTGGAATGGATTTAGGGGACACGTTAATTGAATTAAGCGTCCCTCTTATATTATAACAGGATAAACCATACATGTTGGATCAAGACATCACCTCTTTCTTTTGTTATCTGCGTTTTGTGACACTATTTTTACTGCGCATGTTCATTAAATTTGATTTTATGCCATACTCTTAACTTATACTTAATATCCTACAATGACAATTTGTTTTACTGCACTGTAGTACTGTACTGTTGCCATCACCATTATAGACATGTGCTGTCTGTCTGGCTCGACTTTTTAGGTATTTTTTATTTCATTGTCATGTTTCTTTTTTATTATTATTGTATTTTTTATGGGAAACGAAGACCACCGGGAAGAAAGGTAAGGGGTAGATGTCAATGAACTTTTTCATGCTCAGCTTTGAAAAACACAAATATTATTTGTCATCACTTACTGGATAAATTCAGTGACACTCATCAAACTTTCTTTTCAGTTGATTGCGTGCATACTGTATGTGCAATACTTGAATGAACTCCAACTTGCATGTGCAATTAAAAATGCATTGTGTTTGCACTGAAGAGGGCTCAAAACATTTGCACAATATTCGAAGTCAAATAAATACAATATAACAGAAGCAATAGCTAGATGGCATTGTGAGAAACATTTCTTTCATTGGCTGGAGAGTGGGTCACATGCAATAAAAAACAAGTATTCCCTCTTTTTTTTTTTGCCAATTTCTCTGCATTTTTTGTTTGTCCAAATTACACTTATTCCAGTGATTGAGGTACCTTTAACATAGTGCACAATGTCATTTCAACCTGACCCTTAATGACATGAGGTAGTGTGTTGCTCCAAGTTCCTGAAGTGCTGGATCAGACCTGCTGCCTGCAGGCCGGCTCCACAATCTCTGGGAAGGGGGCGCTGGGGCTCACTTCCTAACCTCAGCTCCGGCAGCGAGCTGAATAACATTGTAATATCAAGCATGAGGCACAAGGTGACAGCAGTTCTCATTTGAGCATGAAAACATACAGTCAATCAAAGTCACAGTGGGCGGTCTGGTTTCCTGTGAGCAACATAAACCACAAACCACAGCTACCTCAGCCAGTGATAGTGATACTTTAGTGTCAAACCTGAGCAATTTTATTATATTTTTTCCTCAAATGCAAACATGTAAATGTTTCTTGGTATTTTAAAACTTTTTAATGAAGCGACGCATCGTGGTTCAGTTTTCCACCCATCCCAGAGGAAATAGTGACTCTTGTCAGTTGGACCGTTTCTCATTGGCTGCGCACAGAGGCCTATAATCAAAAGCTGAATCTATTGTGTTGCTTTAAGGTTTGGGCCTGGGAGATTTTCTGTGTGGGAGACAAAATTATTACTCAGTTGTCAAAGTCTGTGCATGTCAGACCTGAAAGTCCACCTTTCTTTGGCGGTTGAAGATGGAGCTCACCTATTGTTGCTCAGTCTTGGATCAAAAGCTCACTGCTCCTGTAAATATTGTCTGCCTTAATCTGCCATTACTCTGCCATTGACCCATTAATACCATGATTCACGTGACCCTAACAACTCACACGATAGCTGGGTGGGTCAACGATCCTGAGGGAGGATAAATGCCCGGAACTCCTGACCAGTTACAACTGAAGAAGCCTCTTAGATGAATGGTGAAAAAGTCTTGCACAACCTCAAGCAAGTCCAGTTGGCTTTGGAAAACACTTAGAGATGCCATGAACTGGATGAATGAGAATCTTCACAGACATATACACTGCCTTAAGTTTTGATTTCTCGCTCAAGCATGAAGAATATGATGTAAAAATAGAGTTGGGGTGCGGCATATTTATAGCTATACATAGACACACATCTATATAGTGGGCAACAAAACCAAGAAATCATATCCTCTGTCAAACAGCCACAGTCGTTTCAAGAATTCACTGGAATCCACTATCATTTTCATTTATATTTTTTTATGTTATATATATTATTATCATATGCTATACTTTTTTTACTCTGAGTTGACTTAAACTTTTGTGTAGTGTATGTGTGTGTGTGTATTTATGGCCAGCATTACACTGAAATGTCATCATTTTAAACCTTCATTAGTTGTGTTTCTCTGAATTTCTCCCTTTGGCCCCTTCGAGTGTTTTAATCAAAAAGGACTGTGGCAGACAGAGGCACATGACTCCACCCTGGGGACGCAGAATGCACCAACTTCCACCAGGATTGTTTCCATTTCTGCAAACGAATTACTGCATCAATACTTATTGGCATTGTTGAACAAGAACAGCTTTTCAAAGCTGCTGATGGTAGTAAGATCATCATCTACAAGTGATGTAACCAAGACCAGTCCACTTTGTCCAAGACCAGGTTAAGCCCCGTCCAAAGTGTCTGAGATTGAGATAAGCCTTAAACCAAAATGGGCTACAAACAGTGTCTAGAAAGATCTACTGTGTGCTGATCTCCTCAAACCTCCAACTAAACAAAGAAATTATTGTGACTAAACTAAGCATGCATTTCTGTCTCAGAAATGCATGCTTAGTTTAGTCACAGCTGCACACAGGTTTAATCTCTTAAAATTCTTTGATTGAGTTGTGACCAGGGCAAGTTAATGGACAAAACCAGCTCCAGCTCCAGCTGCCCCACATTTGGCTCATGGATGGTGGAAATTTCCCACCCCGGAGATAATTGAGTTAACACAAAAAGAACAACAATGCTCCAGTAAACTAAACCAGACACCACTGGCCGCACTTCAAACCTCTAAAACAAGCCCAAACAAGAAGCTTACTGTAAATGTGCAGCACTGATAAACAATGACAGAAAACGAAACTTAAGACCTTTGCATGGCACTCAATGGTGATGTTTGCTACTGTTTGTCAATCAGTGCCAATGGTCATTATTAAAATTGATGTGCATGCGCCTAATTGCAGAGTACCTGTGATCAGTGGATTTTCTCATCAGCAGACAACAATGGTGTAGATTAACTGATGCAAGGAGCTCAGTTCCTCTGTAGCAGTGACTCACTGAGAGTGGAGACATTTCAAAACAAATGAGAGAAGCTGAGAAATGCAAGCGAGAAATGTGGAGTTTCATTTCAACTCTGCAACATTCAGCAGAGGAAAAAGAGAACTAGTATGCTGAACTGAAGATCATCTGCAGACTTCCATATACAAAAAAGAAAGAAATAAAAGTGCCATTTTTAAGGATGCTGAAAATTAAAAATGGAATTTTGCATATCCAGGAAGCTAAGAAGGATATGGTTAGCTTATCTTAGCATAAAGACTGCAATCAGGGGCAAACAGCTGGCAAAATCTGCACCTCTAAAGTCAGTAAGTCAGTCACTGCTCCTGGCCAATACACAGTTTGACACACAATCCACCACAAGAACGCAACTTGTTTTTATACTACAGTGTTGCATGGAAAATAGAAACAAGATATGTTAGTTAGCCAACAAAAATGTTAGGAACTATTGTCAAAGAGCATTAGTATAGGTAACAGTGAATGCACTGATTAAGATTGCAGTTATTCTGCATGTAAAGTATTGTTCCCAATTGTGTCTCTTTTGGGATGCTAGGCTACCCGTGGTGCAGCTGTTAGACATCAGCAAAAACGTATCAGTCAGCATCCTGTATATACAAACACAAGTATGGCGGCGGCTACACTTCCACTTTATCATTCTGTCTGCCCTGTAACAGGACTGTTTGAAATCCTCTGAGTTTTGATTTCTTGCAAATGGTTGGGCTGGTTCTATTAGTAACCTCCAGGCTTTCTTCCCTCATCTGTACTGCATGAATTAATTCTCTCCTGCTTCCCCTTTTTTCAGACCCATGTTTTCTAGGCACTTAAACTAGACTAAATCTTAACCTTGATGGGTCTGTTCCTGCTTTCCCGAAAACCGTGTGGCCTCCCAGACTTGTTTACACGCTCATTCCTGCCTCTCCCCCAGTGTGAGAAATGTATTCATGGAGGGCTGATTGTGTCAGCAGAGGATGTGGTTGTCCTTGGGGTGAGAGCAGTAAATGCATCCATGGATCAGGCCACAGGAAAGAATATTGTAAATTGATTTTTATATTTAGACATGGAGGTGCACTTTTTTGTTGAATACATTAAAGCTCAACTTATTTTTAACAACTAATCAAATTACTTAATCTGCAAGGGGTGAATTCTCTGAGAGTTATCAGCCATCACTGCTCCATGCAGCTTTTCATCCTCTTTAAACTTGTTGTTTTGGTTTTGTTGAATATTTCCTGTATGTTTTAGCATTTGCACTCGTATCAGCCCTGTTTCCAGCAGCAGCAGCAGGCTCTGTTTTCAGCAAACAATCCCACTGTGAGCTTTCTGCCCAACACCAAACCATGCTAGCAGCTCTGTGAGGCTGTACCTGGGCACAGGGTGTTTTAAGATAAAATGCTACTGTCGCATTGAGATTGAAACCTCTGTTACGAATGTGATCCAGCCAAGACAAGGTCAAATAGCAGGATCAAGGTGGTCTTTCTTGGGAGAAATGCTTTGGTGCATAGAAAGTGACGCATTTGACATATTTGATAGCAGCCACAGTAGTGGATTAAATGATGTACAGTACCACCTGCAAGAAGTGAAACTTAATCAACAGACAATCCAGGATGAAACATTTTGTGATGCTGGTAACAGTTTGATTGAGGCGTGATCTCTGAAGCACAGTGTAGAGTGGACCCCCAAAGGTTTTTGTGAGGTGATTTCTGCAGATATTTGCCAATCTTTCAAGCTTCACTTTCATTCCCTCCATCGATTTGATCTCGGGTTCAGTATGTCAGTTTACAGCCATCAGTGATTTATTCATTTCATCCACAGAAGATGTGCATGAGTCACTGTTAGTGTCACAGGAAAAGTACGATTGTGGTGTGATCTGGATATACAAAATGTGATGTGTGGGAATAAAAACAAAGCAAATCTTGTCCTGAATTCAGGATGGTGATACGGATGCTGTGGATGTCTAGCCATGGATATGCAGTGGAAACATTTCTGAGGCAATGAGTGTAATTGCTAAATTTAGTCTTTCCTTAATCCTTAATTCTGCAATGATGAACAAAACTTTCATCTTGAAGCTCAAAATCCAGTCATTTATCTACCAGAATCATCTGTGAGGTGTACTGTCGCTGAAACAGAAGTACAACTTCATTTTTCCCCAAACCGTTTTATTAGGAACAAAGCCAAAGACCGAAACAGCTGACGAGTAAAAAGGGAAACCTTTTGCATGTCAAATCTAAGTTAGTGAACGTGCTTCAGTCCAAACCTTCACTTTGTTTCGCTCTGAGACATCCAGATTCAGATCGCTGCCCTCCATCTACAAGAAATCAACAATCACGCAACCCCATGCAGTATGTTGACATAACTGCCTGTTCAGGTATTATCTGACTGCTGGAGCATGTGCAAGTTAATTCCTTTAGCAGTATTTACAATAGAAATCTTCAGTGGTCGGGGATGGGGGGGGGTTTCTGTTGTTCATTTCCTCACTGGTCAGATGTTCAACTATGAAAAGAGCCATTCTTCTGTGAGTCAAGAGAAAAAAAAGCCATAAAACTGACTTTTCAGTGAGTCATTTGTAAATGCATCTCTCCTTCTTTTTTGAATGCTGCCAGTGAGCCACACATGCAGACATGGAAGATAACATATTACACACTACATGTGTGGAAGTCTGCTGTAGAGGGTCAGCATTATAGCAAAGTCACAATAATTTCAAGAATTAAAAAAAAAAACAGATTGTTAGTGGTAAAAAGGATCATCACTCTCATCTCGTCTGTGTGCTAAAGGAGTAGTTTGACATGTTGTGCAACCTCCTGCTGCTGGTTGCCTGGAAGTTCTCGCACCTGCTCAAGAAACAGTCTTGCACATAATACCCGGTAAAAGCACTACATGTTTTTACACAGCATGTTTATTAGTGAGCTTTGGAGGTGCTTATAGAAGGATTTGTTACCATTGGACGGAACCAGACTGTAGCTCTTTACCCCAGTTTCCAGCTTCTCATCCAGCTCTCAGCAACACAGAGGGTCTAAGTCTAAGTGTGGACTGTTTCCCAAAATATGGAACTTTTCCTTTACGTCCAGGCTTGAAGTCAGTTATCTCAGTGTAACCTGGCTCTGTTCAGAGGTAAAAAGCAAGACTAGGCCAACAACTTTAATGCTCCTATCAATAACATAGCTTATTGTATCCCAGTTGTTTAACCTATACATTGATGGAAATGTCTCCGTCTGTCTCCATCTGCTTAAGTTCAACACTACAACAGGCACACCTCACTCCGGCGCTGCACCTAAAATAACGTCAAAAAGCTGTGAACCAAACGCTAACACGCTAAAGTTGATATAGCGAACTTGTTAGCGTTCAGTTTTACACAACCAGCAGATACTGGCTGTAGTAACATTAGCATTCATTTGGACTCATGTCTCTGGCTGCCTGGCGAATGGCAACCCAACAGTCACTCCCCATTTAAGTACTCTGTTTTTGGTCTCCACCAACTCCTGAGAAAAATGTCTGGCTCTTAACAGCTTTGTAAATCTCTGATGATCTGATCATATTACACACAGTCATTTGACGCATTAATGAAATTAGTGAAAAGATTGATTATAGCTACAGACATGAGACTGATATTGATCTTCTCGCACTCTCTGGAGAATAAATAAATAAATAAATACATGAATAAAATCAACCATTCCTTTGAGAAAAAGATATAAATTCATTTTGGACCACTGCACATCTGTCTGTGGAGACAGTGGAAACAGACCATAACTGTCTGACAGGAAATCAGCCAAAATAAGAAGACGGAACTTTCTGTGAAATAAGTTTACCCTCATGGCCCCTCACAGCTCGAACGGTTGCACCACACTTGGCAATTCTTATGCTTCTGGCGGGAAAAGTTTGTCTCCTGTTGCTCGACAACACCCACACTTGCAGATTGTAATCTTGAACTTGGATGCATGCACACACAAGCATAAACACTCAGACAGACACTGTTCACACAGACTCAAGTGATGCCTGCATGCATTCCAGGAAAAATCCCCAAACGACTGTCATCCCACTGATATCACTTTAAGAAATGCGGGATTAAGACTTTCTCTCTATGTCCTTATAGGACAGTCAAATAGGCAATAAAACCTCTAATTACACTTGCAGGCAGGTCTTAGTTTGATATGTTTGCCTTTTGATTTGAGAGCAGATATGCAGTTGCAGAGCTACCGCTGCACCTTTCAAACCTGCGACTGACAGTTCAACTGCTTTCAGCTCTTACACTGCTGTCAGTGCTTGCATAGCAGTTGACACTTGCATGTTTAAAGTGCAGATACTTAGGCTTTCTGCGCATACATTCACACTGATAGTTCTATTATTTTTATCTCTTACTGTTCAACTGAGACTTAATTTCCTGTCAGTGATTTCAGTTCAAGTGACACTTTAGCTCCTTTCAATGCTGACACTAAAATGGACACTTCAGCTCATTGTGAACATTAGGCTGCATATTATACCCCTGCCACTGCACATCAGGCAGTCAGTAAGAGGTCAGTGTACTTTACTGTTGACTTTGCACAAGCAGGGAATTATGCAACATGTGCACTGACTGACATTAATCAAAAGTAATGGTCGAATGACAAGAGGAATTTTCTGAGGGAAACACAGAATCCTTGCAATTCATTGGCTTGCAAAATAATGAAATGTAAAGATTTTGAAAATTACTAAATATTGACAGCTAATGCAAAATAGAAAAAAACATGCTTTGCCTTGTTTTTATTGTGCTAGTGCTAATAAATGGACGGCTCTCATTGCAATGCATGCATGGATTGTACGAAGCACGGAAGGTATTTGACATGAAAGATGAATGCCGGGATAAAAAGCCGCCTCAGGGAAGCCTCTGAAAACAGGAGGATTTTGGCAAGAAACCATAGAGAGAGGAGAACTGACAAGATAATTGACTGGGCACGCGTGAGTCCGGTGCCAACTTTTCACGATTTCCAGTCAATGTGCAAAGCTCACGCTTTCACTTTCTCTTGTATAGGTATAAATACACCTGCAGCTCTCCTCCTCACAGCAGCACCTTCACGCTCCTGAAGAGACTCACTGAAGCAGCCAACCTGAGCGCACACCTACGAAGAAACGCAGACATGGCCTCTCGAGTTGCAGTTCTGTTCCTGCTGGGTGTCATCTGCTTTGGGTTTGTAGCAGGTAAGTAGTAGTAGTAGTAGTAGTAGTAGTAGCAGTAACACCTCTCAGGTGTAAGGTGTGTGTGATTTTTCAGGTTCAATAAATCTGACCTCTTCACCTGCCATGCACACCAGATTTTTAGCTTTTTGAACAGAAATCCACCTCTCTATTGATTTTATCCTGAACCCATTCTACACACCTGATGAATTTGTCTCTCCTTCTTCCTGCAGCTGAGATTGTGGTGGACTGCTGTCTGACGACCACTAAAAGGCGTTTGCCAATTCAAATCCTTGACAGCTACATCATTCAGGATGCTGGGAAGGGTTGCGACATCGGTGCTACTGCGTAAGTGGCAACTGTGTGTAAAACATGTAAAAGCAGAAAGATTAATGGAAGTGGGTAAATGTGGATGTTCAGCTCTGTAGTCTGCAGCCTAATCTCACCTCTCTGTCTCTCATCTGCTTTTGCAGGTTCATTACAAAGGTTGGAAAAACACTGTGCGTCTCCCACCACAGCGAGCTGCCATGGGTGAAAAGTTACATTGATTTTCTGGAAAAGAAAAAACAGGGACATCAATAAATCAGGTAAATTATACTTAAAAAAAAAAAAAAACTTTTTTGCCTGAGCTTTAAAACCAATGAAAGGCTTTTTGCACCTTTTTGTTTATTTTTTCAACAGTAATGTGGAAATCATTCCTAAAATGTTTTACTTTCAAAGCCTCAAGCTTGGACTGGCTCATCACCACACTTCTGTTTTGCAGATGTAGAGAGAAGCAGCTCTGGGAAAAGATGACTGAAGATCAAGAATGGCCAACTCTGAACTGAGAGCTGAAGACAGAAGCTAGAATCACTTCCACTTCTGTTCAGAGTGTCAGAATGGCCATGTTGTACTGTAGAGGATCAGATCTTTAAGATCAGTGAGGAATCGTCACTTCATCTTATGTATGGCGATGTATTGTATGAGCATTCATGCCTGTGAATAAGGAAGTGGCTAAATGTACAGTTCTGCATATGTTTCTTCTCAGTTGTGGTGACTGTGGTGCAAAACTCTCCTCTTTTTCTCTTTGCTTTTTATTATCCCTGTGAGTGAAATGTACAAAGACATGACAATCAAGTTTGCCTTGGTTCACCCAAAAGTTAAAGTCTTTAACTAACAGTGAGAGTGAAACCCTGTTGTTTCTTTTTGTTTTTAGCATAAGACTCTAAAGGTGCATGTGGAACATTTCATGAAATGATGGTCAACAAACTGTGTTCACGTTTCATTTGATCATGTTCTAAAATTTCAATGCTGTTTCAGTCAAAATTTGTACAAAATGTTGAAATGATTTGTGTGTGTATTGTTGAGAGTTATTCTAAAATAAAGCTTGATAATGTTTTGGAACTTTTAGTTGCTGCGTTTCATTAAAACTGAAACACATCACATGAATCAAAACACACATGAATCTTGTTCTTCCTATTTTTATTTCATCAATGCAAATATGTTTCCAAATTAATGACATTTTAAAAAGATGTACCCACTTTTCAGCAGTGCTATGCTTGTATGTTATCATAATTTACACACTTTCAGTCAGGGACACTAAAAATAACTAGCACTGCTACAAATAATAATAATAATGAACTTTATTTATACGGCACCTTTAAAACAAAACATGCACCACATTTAAAAGAAGATCCAGCAAATAAAAGTATAGTGAATGAATAAACCAAAATAAAATACTCAAAGTACACTAAGATAAGCTAAAAATAGTATATTAACAGATGATCACAAAACTGGGAAAGTCAATAACGGGTAAGCGGTCAAGAAATGCACAGCCAAAAACAACACTGTTTACCTCTTATCATGCTTAATCTAACATATGTTTGATGTTTGATTCATCTGATTATATACCTCACTCACCACCCATGAATATGACTGGATGTTACACCTGGTAGTCAAACAGCTGACATAAGTCACTGATGATGAAGCATGAATGAAGCAGCTGATACCGATCAGCTATTGCAAGTGTGAACTGACACGATGCTCAATTTCCCACGACAACCAGGAGAGTTCAGAGCACAGCAGCTCAAGAAAACACAAGCAAATGACATAAAGTGAATGAAAATGAGCACAGTATGACAACATATACATGACATAAATACATTGAAACCACAGAAAACATAAGAAAGAACAGAAATTCTACAGATTGCATACAACAACAGAAGTTTTGAGGGGTTTCCAGGTGTGCAGCCAATAGCTGCACCAATATAATGTTGGAATCAGAAGGTTAAAAGTGAAAGAAACATTTGAAAAGACAATCTCAGCTGAAGGTCCGCTCACTTGTTCTGAAGCTATTGTCCACCTCACATGGTCTTCATCAGCAGATAAAGTTCTGTTCGCTGATCTCAGAACTATAGATATTCCATCTTTGCATTATTCTGAGCTTTACATCGGCTGCTGAAGACTGTGTGATACGGTCGAAAGCCCTGTAACAGGCAAGTACGGGGAAATCTTGAGTTAACAGTATAATTTTGCTCATTTTCCAGCACCATTAATAAATGGTGGAGCTCATCAAATTGCTGGATTTCAATGTCTCTTGGAAACAACAGCGTCTCTGCGTTTGAATCCTTTAAGCAGCATATACGTTTTGTCAAATGACTGAATGTGATTGCCAGTTTGCGCGTGTTTTTTTTTTCTGAATGTGACATATGTGATGTCAAAGCAGTTAAAGGTGTTCCCTTCACTTGTTTGTGTTTTGTATACATGTGTTTTCTTAATCTGCAGAGTGCTGAGCTCTCTCTTCCCTCATGACACTTTTCCACTCAGGGAGTGGACACACAAGGGAACTGCCCGGCACAGCAACAGTCATCTGCTTTGAGTCGCAGACTTTGTCCCTGGTTTCTGTTTCTGTTCAGGAAAACAGAGGCTGCATGTAGGGTTAGATGAACAGGTTGAAGAGATACTGAGTTTACATGAGATTTATGGTGGGGTTGAGATACCTTTGAAGGAATTTAAGGTTAAGATTTAAGGTAGCCTCTCCTGTTGTATGTATTGAAAATGTATTTTAATGTATTTTTGTCAAACAATAATCAAAATACATGTAACAATATGCATGATACAAGACATTAACAGAAGCCAATTTCAGTGTACATCCTGTATTCAGTGTTGTCTACTTACTTGATATTAATTCAGAACATTTATGAGAAGAAGCTAATATTGAAAGCTGCAAGATGCAAGAGCATTTGAGAACAGAAAATGCTTCCAAATTCCTTTGGCCATTTGACCGCATGACAGCACAATGTCTCAGGGCTCACAGCCACAAATTGTCCTCAAGGACACAAAACAAGGCTCCTATAATCCAAGAACATCCTGTGGAGTTTCCCACAGTGCACGTGGGGTCGCAGACCACCCAAAAATTCTCAATGTCCTTTATGAGCCACACACACATAACTTTTAGTAAAAGCAAAAGCATTCATTATGTATCGGATTCCTTTCAGAGTGTACAGAGTAATACATATATACGTATATATAGTAATGTATTATTGGATTGTCATGAAAGATTAATTGTCATTAAGCAACATTTGAGTGTTGCAGCTGGATGAGGTAGAGTTCATTTTAAGTACTTATGTACAGTTCATTTAATCTATAAAGATGGTTCACTTATTGTCATTCATGTATTGTATAACAGCAAATTTTCAGGAGAAGATGTAGTACCCGTTACTCCACACATTTACATTTATTTCACAGTTGTTTTACAAAAAGTTTTGTAGTTCAGTTCAGTCAGCCTGGTCTGTTTTGACAGTCCACTTATTTTCAAATGGGGTTGCAAGAAAACTGATTTTTTTTTTTTGATAAATGAATATTAAAGCCTCTCCAATCAACATGTTTTCACTACGGGTGGAACAATGGGTCAGATGACTACATAAAGTGAAAGAGGTCTCTTGCAGTGACAAAAGCACAGAGAATTATCGGCTGACTTTGCAGTTCTCACGAGCTCGACGGAGCGTTTTATCATTGTTTGGCTTTTATGTTCTGCATCTTTGCTGCTTTGGTTCACTCTCATCACTCTCATCTGTGTCATTTTCAGCTGTTTTAAGCAGCTGTTTTCCAACACAGTGAGCCATTTAGCTGTTAAAGAGCCACATATATTTTATAGCAGGAGTTGGTGGAGAACAAAAAAGAGTTTGAATATTGGACACATCTTTACCAGGTGAGCAGAAACTGCATGTGAATGATGATATTGTGCCGAGTCTCCCAGACGTGTAAGGGAGCAATTGAAACAAGCAGCTGTCTGACTTGTTCATAAGGTGATAATATGTTAATGTTGTGTTTACTAATTGTTGCACTTCCCCAAGAGGCCAAAATATCTTTAGTATTTTTAAATTAATTTAAATTAACATCATTTCATATATAAGTGTAATTTTACCCAGAAACCATGTTGATTAAATACATAAATGGCTTGAATTTATGTTAGCACAGCGATTATTGTAAAATACTCTATTAAACAGTCTTCAACGACACCTTAGGGAAGGTAAAACATGTCCTCTCATGTCAGCTCAGTATGCAATAGCATGCTCACTCCTATAACACTTGGCTGGATAACTCCCTGCTGTCTGGATTCCTGCCAGGTTTTCCTCCTACAGGCAATACTTCAGGTCCATCAACTTTTTTTTATTTTCCTGTAATTGCTTTAGCAGGGAAAGTACAAGATAGTAAAAAACACAGACAGTTAAGGAAGAGTGCAACTGATGTTTTCCAAGAAACAGAAAGTTTCTCTGTAAATGCTCCATTGGCACCCACAACGTGTGACTGAAGTAACAGTAAAACAACTGTGTCTGATGATGCAATCAGGCAGACGCAGAAGCTCATCTGATAGCAGACAAATGAAATGTTGGTTCATTTTATGTCAACATAAAGAGACCACAGCTCAGTCCTATTGTTGTCAACTTCCCCAATACAGTAAGTGTGGAAGAGAAAGTGCTTCTTTGCAGACACTTGCAAATGAGGTGGTATAGTTCACTGGAAACAATGTTTTTCGGGGGGGGGGGGGGGGGGGGGGGGGGGGGTCACTTGTCTTCCACATAAGAGTAAGTCACTGTACTCTCCCTTCAACTAAAGGAAAAAATAGATAACCCTCCCCTCTTCCAGTAATTGTTGTACAGTCCCACCCTTTATTGATGCAGAGAGAGAGATCAATTATACGTAAATCATATTGCTGTACTTAAGTCATGCTATGATAAAGTTTGCATATCAATAGTTTACCAAGAGCATAATCTTTCCCTAACTGTAACCAAGTGCCCATACCGCACAAAAGTTAAATCATGCTTTTGTCACTATCAGCAAATATTGTTTTGCCAGGCTGGATGTCTTATTCTGTGACTTGGATGATGATGATGAACCTATTTGCTGCTGCAGATTAATAATATACAAATGTAATTTCGGCAATATTTAACCCTTTATAGGGCACTCATTGAAACACTTTATTATAACACTGATTTTCTGCCCCGCCCTGATTGTCTCCACCCGTTCCTTGTTACCTCGTGTACATATTGTCTGCGTTTCCCCTGTCTTGTGCTCCCCTGTGATACATCCAGTGTTTGGTCCTTGAAAACTTAGTGTTGAGAAAAGAGTCTTTGGTTTGTTTTTCTAGAGAATATCCTTAGTGCTTTTTGTTGTACTTTTGTATTTTGAACACCCTGAATTTCCACTGTTTTGAGAGAATCCTTATTTTGTTAATAAATCGGCCTGGAGCCTTTTGTTTACAGTCGAGTGTCTGAGTCGTGCATTTGAGTTGTGAACCTTGTGTTGTGCCTGCGTTATAGTTCTATTGCCTATTTACTCAGCTCCAGTTCTGTTTCCAGTGCCGCTTCTTCTTCCTGAGTGCCTCAAGTCCTCCACCATCATTCCAGTACCTAAGAAGACATCCATCACCTGCCCGAATGACTACCCGCCTGTTGCTCTGACCCCGGTAATCATGAAGTGTTTTGAGCGGATTATTCTCAGGTACATCATCGGACCTAGACAGCCTTCACTTCGCCTACAGAGGGAATCGGTCCACAGAGGATGCTGTCTCCATCACCCTGCACGCAGCCCTGACCCACCTGCAGCAGCCCAACACCTACGTCAGGATGCTATTTGTAGACTTTAGCTCAGCTTTCAACACCGTCATCCCAGACAAGCTGGCACTGAAGCTACATGCGTTGGGTCTGCCTGCAAATGAGCAAATTAGCAAATGATAGCTATAGTTAAGCAGCAGTTAGCGGTTATTCTGGTGAAATGTTGCCCCCTATTTGTTTGGAGTTCAACAGGTGGCCAATTCCTACACATTGCAGCTTTAAGAATTCCTACAAAACTTGCAGTTCTTGATGGGTCAGACATTCCCAAAATAGGTCCTTATCATCGAGACACTAACTGATTACTCACGAAAAGTCTGAAGGAAAGTTTTGTGCAAGGCTTACTAGGATGGAAGCCACCTTCTGGATTTTAAAAGATGTCCTGAGTTTCAGCATTGCCACATTCAGTTTTGTCTAATCATTTTGCTCGTGTAATACCTAATAATTTATCATTGACATCAATACTGCGTTGAGGTCAAGTGTGTTTGTGGCTAACAAGTAAAAGCAGAACCAGACTTTCCTGAGAAGTTAGTCAAAGTTCAATATTAGTTTAGTTCTGTTTACAGTAAAATAAATGAACTTCTTCATCAGTAAAATCCAATATCTCTGACCACAGCTCATTTATAGCTGACGCCTTGATGGCTCTGCTAGACGACTGTTTTCTGTCTGACCATGGACTGTGATAGCTTTACCATATGACTTTAAAAAACAAACATAGGAAATGCGTCAATGAACACTGGTTTATCATATAAAGCCACATTGAGTTCTGTACCTCCCACATGAAAAGAGTTTTTTCTGAGGAGATGAGAAGCCAAAAATGCTCCGTCGGGACAATAAAAAAAGATCTTTAAGACTGTTTTCCGAAAATACATACAAACAAAATATACATACAAAATACTGTATGAATTTGAATTACATAGAGCTTTTAATGATTCTATTTCTGTTTCCTGCTTCTATTGATGTGCAAATGGCCAGTGGTTATTTGAGGGTTAGATCACTAGCCAATGGTGCAGTTTGTGTTTGTTCAGAGATTAGAGAAGTGCTCCTGTGCCTGTGAATTGGCCTCTATCAAAGTCTGACAATCTGTTCCTGTTACCTTTCAGCTCTGCGTCTCACAAGTGCTGGGAACTGAAATTGAGGGGTTTTTCCCATCAGGAGGGGGTTGAGGGACATGTTTTGGCTTGTTTCAGCTTTACAGTTTTTGATGGACGTGATGGCTGAATGACTTATGAGTAGGGTGATGGGGGAGGAGGAGGAAGAGGAGGTGGGAAGGAAGATGAAAAGTGAAAGTAAGTGGACACTGTCTGCCATCGGCTCACAGTACATAAAGGCTGCCAGACCAGACAGAGGCAGTCACATCACTTCCTTTGCCACTGTAGGTGCTAAAAGGCAGGATAGGCTCTTCACCAGCCAATCAGCTTCCAGAGAGACAAAGAGACGACCTCGCCAGCTCAGCTACCAGACATGGCTCAGTGGGGTGATGCCAAGCTCTTCCTCTGCATCCTCTTTTTCACCTGCTGCACAGGTGAGTTTTTGATTTTCAGGCATGCTCCTTGTCTCATCGTCGGAATTGAACAGTAATGCTTTGAATATTGAGTCATTGCAGAATCAGTGAGCTGATTTAGAAAACAGGATGTAATTTATCTGAACAGATCCACTTGGAACGGCTCCAAAAGGAAGTAGTGGTTTACAAAGTGAGCAGGGAAAAGAGCGAATTCTTCAAAGGGGCTACATTTGAGTCTTAATGCACATGTGTGGTCCTTTATTTGACGTGAAAACTCATCTTTCTGAGTTTGCACTTAGTGTCTTTAAGTTATTTGTCTCATTTCTCCAGTCCAAACCCCAGTTCTGTCTGCAAGAGCTTTACAGTCTGAAGTTTGTAACGCATTTGACACTGTCTGTCATTAGACTCTTAATCCAGATGAGGAAGTATGCCGCAAAGAACCCTTTAAGAGAATAAAAAAACCCCACAGTTGTTTATTAGGTGCCTGGCAGACAAAAGTAGCCATAAACGCAGAATGACAATATAAAGGAACTGAATGACCACATTATAATCTATCAAGTATAATATAAAGTAAATATCGAGTCAAATAACTTAAAAAGTTAAAAGTTAAGTAAGTGTTTTAATGCTGAACTCCATGCAGCATTTCACAACAGGAAACATAAACACAGTGAGGCTGTGGCTAACGGGAGTTTTCTTCATGCAGGGCGTGCTGGCGGTTTTCCCGTCTCGTTGTTGTCGGTGAAACTTAACAGCTGAAAATCCCAGTCAAGTAACAAAAGCTAATGATGAACTTTTGTTAGGTCCATGGTGACTCATAAGTGTGTGGGAGTGCCTGTGTGGGAGTGTTTAGTTGTAATGTGTGTATCGTGCACTTGTTTCCTCCTGGAGTTCAGGTCACAATGCATGTTTGTGAGTTTATAGCTGAACACCACTAGAGCTTTTATTGAGTCGAGATTCAAAGAGATCTTTTTTTTACACAACACTTCATTGCAAGAGTTCACAAAGTAAATGAAATACTGTTCAGGTATTTTCTTTTTTTTTTTCAATTCTTTATTTACAGGATAAATGAGAGCATTACAAATTTGCTTTCCCTTGCAATTACAGAGAGGATCAAATCTACAACATATACACAGCAGGATTTGATACCCTTCCCTTCTCATTATTCCCCAGAATATATGCCAGTGATTTGCATCCTGACTCCCACACAGTCTCCAGCACCTTGAATCCTCTCCTGTAAAGTGTGCTTTCTGCTTTGGGGTAATAAAAAATCTAATTAGGCGCTTCCATCCAAATTCTCTCCATGTATGTGAGTTGGTGTATCTCCATTGAAAGATGCAATAGTTGTACCATTCCTCCTTCGAAATCTCAAAGCTACCTTCATTTCCTACTTGTTTTTGACATATTCTGCGGACCGAGATTTTTTTTTTGTCATAAAGCCCTTATACAGCCTGGACATAATACCTTTGTTTAACTTTTACAGGCTCCTAAAATTTCTATCTATCTATCTATCTATCTATCTATCTATCTGTCTATCTGTCTATCTATCTATCTATCTATCTATCTGTCTATCTGTCTATCTATCTATCTATCTATCTATCTATCTATCTGTCTATCTGTCTATCTATCTATCTATCTATCTATCTATCTATCTATTAAAGTTTTTGAAATCTTTTAATTGTCCCTTATTTGTTATTAAGTAAAATGTTGTTATTCATTTGGCTATCCAGTTTTTAAATCTAGAGTCCAGTTGATTAGGCTTAAAATCAACAGGTGCACCATATAAGTATTCTTAGTTGATCGAATAATTTATATTCCTCCCTGACTAAGTTCCAGACTTTAAGTTAACATCTTATCCATGGGTTTTGCATGCTGTTCATAAATCTTTCTAAATCCTTATTGCCTAATATTGCCTGAATTGGACGGTCCTTAATTAGTGACAATTCAATATCTTTCCACCTGGCATGGTAGTCTTGATTGCACAAATTCATCAATATTCTAATTTGAGCTGAGTAGAAATAATCTTTCAAATGTGGTACAGCCATACCTGCTTCCTCCTTTGGCAATTGTAACGTTTTAAACCTAACTCTGGGTTTTTTCCCTTGCCAAATGAACCTGGAAATCATGCTTTGTGAGGATTTCTACAGGGAGAGCCTGAAACAAAAAAAGGAGTTGTGGGAGAATGTCCATTTTTACTGATTCTTACTGATACCCAATTCTTTGGGTAAGACTCGTGAATGGGTTGGAGTTCCATCTCTGTATATCTGATTTTATTTTGGTGAAGAGGGGATCGTAATTAATCCTTGCCAATATGGAAACGTCTTTAGGATTCAATACACCTAAATATTTCAGTGTGGCCTGGTCCCCTTTCACATTACATTTATCTTGTAGTTGTTTTGGTGGAATATAGTTTAATGTCAAAATCTGGGTTTTCTAAATATTTAACTTATGTCCTGAATATTTGTATATCCAAAAGCAAGTGAGCTTGAGGGTTCATAAATATACCAAAACATTGTCTGCGTATAACGCAGTCTTGTGTTGTTCTCCCTTATGGTGATGCCTTTAATGCCATTGGTCTGTCTTATCCATAGGGCAATGCCCATCCATATGCTCAGAATGTTCCAGTCAGTCTTCATTTAGCAGAGGCATGGCTTTCTCCTTCTGATGGAGCTTCAAAGCCTTGAGGAGGGAGACAGCACCTTACAGAAGCCATGCATTTGGTGATGCTGTGGCCTATGATGACTGTTTGGGACATCCTGAGCATAAAACATATCTCTGTGAAGAAACAGACTCTCATAGTTTGGATTTTGGGAGAAGTGTCATCCATTGCTAATCTGATCTTGTCTGTCTTTCAGTGACATTGGCGCAGATGCCCATGGACTGCTGCTTGGCGGTCAAAAACAAGACCATTGACAAATATGCTATTGCAGACTACGGCCGGCAGATCAACGGGCAGGGCTGCTCTCTTGATGCCACGATGTAAGTTTAAGTGGTGTGAAGTGGATGGTGTAGCTCATCAGATGGGACTCACAATGTACAAACACTCCAATACTTTACAAGTCACCGCGCTCTCAGCCTGACCTGGACGACTTGTGTTCTTGCAGTTTGGTGACCAGACGTGACAAAAAGCTCTGCGTGCCTGCTGACGAGCTCTGGGTCCATGAGGTGGTGAGGCATGTGGACTCCCTGAAGAGGCACTGCAAGAAAAACAAGTACAAGGTACCTCATCTTTCAACGTTACGCTGCTCTGCACTTTAAAAGGGCCTGGTGTGAAATTAGTTCATTGTGTGCTAAAATCTGGGTGATTAGCTTAGCTCAGCATGAAGACTGAAAGCATGGGGAAACAGCTCCCTGCAAGCATGATTTCTTGGAAAATTCAACCCACAGGCATACAGTATGTCCTGTATCTCTCATCATTTTAGGGCAGGAACATCAATCTGAAGCAGTGATGATAAATATTTGTGTGTCTGCAGGGCAGACGCTGCTTCGGACTGAGGCAGGAGTAAACTGTGAGCGACCTGTGACCCCTTCAGCAACAACTGCGAGTCAAGGAGGAGAAGGGGTGGCTCAAACTGATGCATGAATAAATAGATACAGAGGATAATCACATGATGATCCCTCCTAATATTAAAGAGCCATTTCTCTATTTGGACATTTTATTTTGTAAAATGATGTTCATGTTGCAATAAAAATAAAACATTCTGAAGGATCTTAATATTGCTTATGGTATTTCTATTTTAGGGCACCTATGATCGTGGAAGAAATATCAATGTTGAAAATGTGAATATTTGTAAGAGTGTGCAGCTCATTAAGCTAACTCTGAACCACTGAACTATTCAGGCAGCACCAGTTTAATGTATGGATTTATTTGATTGTTGACCTTTCTCAAAATAAAGCCTTGCTGAGCTCATCTGTCATTCTTTGCTGATGACACTCTTTACTGCGTTGGGACTGAACGTTAGTAAATGGTCTTTGTTGTTATCTTTGTTTTCTGTTAATCTCGCCACTGCTGCAAAAGAAAATCCTGGTTTCATTTCTAGGTTTGGTTTGTTTGTGTTTACACTTCAATCACAACATGATATTTATTGGGCAAAGTTTCAGTAATCTGTCATGCTGCCATGATAGAGATCATCTCTGCATCGTGGTCAACAACACAGAACTAGCTGTAGGGGCCACCGACTCGGTGAGTTGCCCTGTGTCCCTAACTACATTAGCGTACAACAGCTCCCAACATGCCTGCTTTGAACACACCTTAAATTAACACTTTGGGAAAAGTAAGCCACATTCTTTTGTCTGTGCTGTTTTCATGGCTTATATTTGTCATTGCACATCTTATTAAACAATTTAAGTTGAAAGCAAAGTTTCCTTCAAAATAGCCCAAGAGAAAAAAATCCCAAATGTTGTAGGGTTGAAAATTTTAGATTTTTTTTGTCCAAACAAACATAGTGAATGTGGTCAACATTATACCTGCATAGCATCAGTATGTTAGCGCACTGTGTGCATTAAAGAGAATATTAGTATGCAGACGTTAGCATTTCACTCAAAGCAACGCTGTGCCTATGCAAAGCCCCAAGGAGTTGCCATGGCTGCAGACTCTGACAAACTCTCGATGATCTAAGCTGTTTCCTCACATTCAGCAGCCGCACAACCAATTAATGTCATCACATGAGAGAAGTTTTAACAGGAATATTTGACTTTTGAAATAATCTGTTTTTCTTACATTTATAGCTAATTTCTTGATGCAGCTTTTATTCTTTGGACACTAGCTACATCCCACTGTGAATGAATGAACAAATGTGTGAATTTGGGTTTCTGTTTTAAAATTGTGCATCAGTTTGCAAACTTTGACAGATTTCGCTTCCTGTCCTTACTGGAGACACACAGTAGCAGAAGCTTGTGAGTTAAACTAACGCTTGCCTTAGTGGACAGAAAAGAAAAAAAGATGCAGCAGATCCAGTTTGTCTGAGCTTTTATGTCTGTTAAAAAGCTGCTGAGTTGATATCGTTTGCGAGCTTAGACAACTCTCCTTTCACAGTAACTTAAAACCTCAACGTCATTGGCAATGTTGAGGTTACATCAGAAAGGCAAGTGGGGTCAAAGCCTTGCTCAAGCCAACAGTGTTTGTTTAAGGAAAGAGCGTTTTTGGCTTTGGAACAATGAGCAGACAGATTTCCCTGACCTTGAGGTTACCACCGCCACAATAGATCCGTTTATCCAGGTAAACTTTAATCCAAGTTGAAAGGCGGGGTGTCACCCATTCACCTTTTAAAGCTGCTGTAAACTTCCTGGATAAATAAAGGATTGCATTTCACACTTTCGGTGTTTGGCAGTAGAGCCACTCCTCCAGTGAATGTCTGAAATCAGTGTTCATTCAAATTTTAAGCCCTCAGGAAGAATCCAGGTGCCAGGAAGTTAGAGGAAATTACCAAATGAAATTTACCAAGAAAGAAAGGTAACAAAGGTGCAGGGTTTCATGTGAGTGCAATGGAATAAGTGACCATTTATCATCTCTTTGACATCAGGATGATGCCAACGTGACGTTTCAAATATCAGCAACGCGACTCTAAACATTACCTGAGAACAGAAAGTTCCCCCTGTTGTCAAATACTGCAGCTCACTCACACTTATGATGGATTCCACTAAATGGGGGGAAATGCAACCCTCATTATGGATTTCCATAGAAAACTATTTCTTCCTTGTTCAGGAGAATCTAATGGAACAGTTCCTTGGTATGACACTCAAGTTGATGAATAGTGGGTCAGGTAAGGCAGGTCTGGTCATGTCCCTGCAAGAATGATTCATAGAAATATTGCCTGCAATATGATGTATTTTTTCAAATATATATATCATATATATATTAAAGAAAAATTTGTTGTGTTCAAAGGAGTTTTCAGAAGCGCATGTTAAACAGAGATACTACTCTAATATACATTTGGACCAATTATGGGAGGATTGCTGCTCTTGTTGAGGTGCTGTTGAACTGTACTTTTGGGCAGATATCATTATGAAATTTAAACCTGTTGATGGTAAATTGTGTGTTGATACAAATTGTAAAATGTAGCTTGTTTTCCCAGCGCCTGTGAAGCAGTAATGCAAACATCTTATTTTTAACAGGTTACTCCACGAAAGTCATGACATGGCCAGAAGTACGTGGACTTACACTCATATGTGTAGCATTACACTCATATGTGGTCCATATATAATTGGCTCTGTGATTGTGGGAGTTCTTATTGGCCGATTAAATTCATATACAGCCAACTTGATTATCTAAAAAAAAATACATTCTATCAAGATTAAATGAGGAGTTGAACAGACTTGTCACAACAGGAAAACTTACCTGACGGCAGCCAAATGCTCAAACTGGTGATAACAAACCTTTTGTTAAGAGTCTTTTGTCAATGGACAGACGATACCTCCAACCTCACCTCCGGAGCGCTGATATCCCCTAAAATGTGTCTGCAAGAGTCTTTTCAATTAGAAAGAACTGTTTTCTCACATATATTAAGTATAGTATGTGGAGAATTGTAGGTAACTGGTGTTCCTGCTGATTGATGTAGTATCCCGTTATCATTCAGGAAAATATTTGAGCCCAATATGCCTAAATTTGCATAACACCAATTGCACATATTCTATACGTTTGTGTGTAATTTTATGCAACTCAAGTTGGACAAAGCTGAAGTCTGGAATCATTACTAGAGCTCAAATAACGTTCTGCTCGTTTAAACAGCGTAGTTCTGCAAAGTAGTTCTGCAAACTACGTCTATATGATGGTGTGAGGCTCGGAGCACAAAGATGGCCTTTCCAGGTGATTCAGAATAACCTGAGTTTACAGGAAGGGATACAGGTTGTCAAACGCTATAGCCTGACTGAAAACGTATAATGGAGAAATAAAATATATTATGATTAACACTGCGTGTCTGCACTGTTTGTGCAAGAGATGCTGAATATTACATTTCAGTGACCTCACGGCTGCTCTGTCCTTTCTTTTGCAACATCAGCACCATCTGGTGGCTGAAGTGCATCCTCCTCAGCAGGAAACAGGCAGTATGATGTCCACTTTCATTTATCTACTGCTGGTCTACAGAAACAGGTCAGACGTTCTGTGACAACAGCTGCTGGACTTGATACAATATTATATTTCAGGGAAGACAGTCAACAACTTTCTGTATCAAATAATAGTTATACTTCGCTCATCTTTTTATGATGAAGCACAACACATCTATAAAGGTTTGTAGTTTCGTCTCTCATGGAGAAAACCAGCTGCGCCAAGCTACGGAACAAAGTATCTAAACATCCAAAAAACTTCCAACCACTCTGGAAACATTAATTACTGCTCTGCTTTTACATGAGTTACAAATACTCATATTTATATATATATATATATATATCCCGTCAAGCTCGTGTTGCAACATCAAGGCTCGCATGTTGGTTTTGTGTACATCCGAGCTTGAGCCTCTGGCTATTTCATTGGTTGGGAACTGCTGTGTTGTATTTTGTTTCCTGAGAGAGTAAGTGAATCGTGAACATTGTAAAGGAGCCAATCAGTAAACTTCAGTAGGAATTGATACTGGAGGTGGTTTTGTCAGGTCAGGTTTTGAGTAGTGGCCCAGAAAAGAGGACATCTGACCAATGAAAGGACAGCATTTAACCATATTTGGCATTAGTTAGTAATTACTTTGAAACACTGTGGTTGTTCATATTTTCTTTTATGGTCTGAACTACAAACTTCTTACAGTCGCCTTTCATTTGTACACAGGCAGAGTTTCATAATCAAAAGGTTTTGAATGAGGAGACACTGTGTTAAGGACAAACGACACAGGAGCCATTTCAGTTTGTGATCACATGAGCACTTTGTTACTGAACATCCATAGTAGTTTGATAATGTCATACGTATATACGCCATATAGCCTGGACACAGAGAGAAGAGCAGTGTCACTGATGCTGAAGGTATTTACAGGCAGGAGGAGGCAGCCAGGGAGAGAGGAAGCAGATTAAAAACAGACGAGAGAGACGGAAAGACAACTTCTTTCTCTCTCTCTCTTATTACACTCCTACAAGTGTAGCATTTTAGAGCACAACATTTCAATGCCAAATCGAAAGTGAATCTGCCTTTGCCTCTTAACCCTGAGCCTCCATGTCGCTCTGCTTTTCATCACTACTATGTGTTGATTTCTGTCTGTCCCATGTGAACAGGATGTCAATGAAGAGCAAACTGCCTGGAGGAAAATGACCCACGGCCAACTGTCATCACGGCTGTTAGTACTGAAACTAAAGCTTATACCTGCTTCCTGTACGAAACGGAAAATGCGTTAATAAATCAGTAATAACATTCATACATAGACCTATGTCAGAAATTAATCATTGAAGGATTTAAATATATTTACAGTTCAGTGAATTGAAGCGTTAAATTGATCTGATGAAATCAAATACTATACAAACTGTACAATGATGCAACAAAAAGAAAAGGAAAATGATATCCTATGTTAGTTTTTCAAAAAACTACTCAAGCATCCATTTATTTAATGAATGTACATTGACTTTTACCATTTCATAAAGTGTAATATTTGGACCTGGCACCTCTTTGCACTCACCGTCTATCCAGGTATACTCATTCTGAATCTAAGGCCACATTTTACACCTGGGCATGGCAGGTAGCATGTGCATACTAACACTGGAGTGCCCACAGAGCCACCACAAAACGTGTTGGGGTTTCCCTTTGCGCATCAAAAAAATATCACCTCTATATCATCTCTGTATCTTCACAATACTTTGATGTCAGCAAGAATCTCTGTAGACATAAATCTGGGGAAAATGTGCAGTTAGACACGTCATAGTATATACAAAATATAACGTCAGGGCAAATATTAGGCCGCCAGCCTTCACGTGTCCAACAGGGCAACTTTCCCTTTTTTCCTTAAGGCATAGATAAGATCGTTTACCCCGCTCTCTAAATGCAACACGTAGAACTAATTAGCAATAATTTTGTTAGCTTACAGTTTCCAGGGTGGATCCCCAACACATTCAACGAGGCCTCCACACATCTCCACAGCTATGCTTTGCTTTCATTGGACATCCTCCCCTGTTTTCTGCAACCGTCCATTTAGATGCTTCCCTCAGCTGAGTGGACTGGTCAATAAATAAATAGAACTGCATTTACAGTATGTACCAGTAGAATGCACATGTACAGCCCAGGCTGTAGCCACTCGCTAAAGCGCCTCCTCTTCAAAAGCCGTCAAGTGTCCTGTGATGAGAGATTCACGGGGGGGGCAGAGGTGCAGGACGCCGCAGTGACACAGGGCTGTAGGGGAAAAAGTCAACATTTTGGCAACGTTACATGCACTTAAACAATGTCAACCACTGAATCACCCCAGCTGCGGTGGGTCTTGTGAGGGAAAGGAGGGAGAAAAAAAAAGGCAATTTGCTTCTCAGTCCATCCACCCCTTCATCTCAAAACACGCTGTGATGAGCAGTGGTCAAATAAGACAGATGGAGAACTGACACACTCCTCTTTTGTCCTTTTCACTCGGGTTGGAGAGCCATCAGAACAAACCCCTGCGTGGTTTCTACTCCTCTAATAACAACACGCTGAATCACACCTCTGCAACTGGAGCCGATGCGGGTTAACGATATTTTTGCTTTTACATCAACCACCTTAAATCTCACTAAAAAAAGCAAGGACTCACTGGCTTTTACGTGAATTAAAAGATCAAGATCGGCACCAAGTAAGCGACAGGACATCGAACCAACGTCGACGTTTGACTGAGTGCGATAACTGAGCACTGTGTTCAAAGTGTGGCACAGCTAGCTGAAAGTATAGACAGTACAGCAAAGTGCAGCTAGGCATGGTACAGTATATACTATATTGTGAAGGCTCCCATCTGTGAGAAGCCCCTCATTGTTTTGCTGAAAGTAGAGATGGATGATATATAGACTGGACAGTCACATAGTTAAGCTAGTAGCACACCTTCTCGCAGAGAGAGAAGCGTGTTGGAGCGTCTTTGGGTTTGCTTCTTGTCTGGTCTTTTGGTTTTTGGATGTTTGCATGCGAACTCGTCTGGATGTCCCCTTGAAGTCAATGTGAGTTTGTGTTCGAGCCTGCATGCGTCCCTTGCACGTGTCTGTACATCGTCTTCGTAATCTTCGGATTTTCTACAGCGTTTTTATCTCAAACAGGCTTCTGTTTGTGGCGGGGATAGCCTCTTGCCGCTAATTGGCTCAGCACTGCCCGAGTCCAGTGGCATCCTGGCTCTCCTCCATGCTTTTCAGAGTGACGTAGATGATGGGAACCAAGCCCTGCATGGAGCCCAGGGAGCAGAGCAGCCAGTCTGGATCGGCCTTGCTCAGGACCCGCATGACATCTCCCTTGTTGAAGCTCAGCTGTCCGGGCTCGGTGGCTATGTGGTGACACAATGCCCGTACTTCACTGAGGAATGGCAGAGGATATGGATACAGGGTGAGCAGAGTTGAGTTAGGTTATTGATCGATTAGTAAAATAACAGTCATATTTTCGTCATGTTTGAAGCAAAAATACCCGAGTTGCAGTTTCTTAATTCTGAGGATTTGTTCTTCTCTTTGTCTTATGTGATATTAATTGGACTATATTGGGTTTTAGGACTGTTGGTCAGACAAAATAATCCGGAGACATCATCAATCAATTTGACATCAAAAGCAACATCAGATCAATTTTACGCTAGTCAGCAGGCCAAGTCGATTTATAGAGTTGAAGTAGAGTATAATCCACACAACAGGACACCATGCTTACCACGGGGATGGGTGCTTGGCTTCAGCTGGTTGGGCTGACGTAGTTTGGGTGTGAGTGGGTGTGGCTGGAGGCTCTGCCTTCTTTCCACTCCCTGCTCCAATGGTCTGAGCTACGAGGCCAAGGACAGACCTATCAAGAGAGAGCCAACCCGATGGTGGCCTAAGAAAGAAAAGGACAAATGTGAAATTTCCTGTACTGATGGTCAAAGAAAATGTGATAAAAATTGAGGCCAAGCCCATTAGTTCCTACTGAAGACGGAAATCTTTCAAAAAAGGCTCATAAAAACAAAGTGTCATGTGTTATAAGAGGTCAGCAGTTTCCAGCTGGCTACTGTATTTTTTAGCTGGTGGGACTCAAACAGGAGGAAATAGCGCACTTGATGGGGACTATTTTGGTATATGGTATATGGTAGTAGCAATTCATGGCACCAGGACAGCACATGTGGGATCAAATCAAAATAAACTAGTGGGTGTGTGATCGTGGTAATGAAGGAACATGTCAGTTGGTGCAGTTGGTGTTTTTAATAGCTTTTAGACAATAATGGATTTCTATGGCACGGAGGAGGAAGATGTATCGGTCTTTGATACACAACGCGATACTTGCTAGTAGATCAATATATTGCTGGTTTTGATGGCATTTGCTGACAATAAGAAAAATATTGTGTATCATCAGACTTGCCTGGTTGTGGGAGCTTTTGCCCTCTGTTCAGCTCCCTCCACCCTCGAAGGAGAACCAACACTGGACCCAAAGAGCCTGCCCCAGCGCAGACTCTGTCCTTGAGAGGGGCTTTCCTCTTGGGCGGCAGCTTGAGCTCCAGTCCCTGCAACCTTCAGAGGTTTTATCTCTTTCTCTTGGTTGACAACAGACTCTGGCGGGCTGCCCATCCATGAAGGCCTTCCTCTGGATCCAGCTGACTCCGCGCTAGAGCTGCTGCTGCTTTTCCTGCTTCTGTAACCCTCCCCTTCTTGGCTTGACTCGGCCCCCTCCACCACTCCCTCTCTGGTGGGCGGTAGCTGGCCATGTCGTCTCTCTGATGACTTCTTCCTCTTCTCAGTCTTAACAAACTTTGACCCCTCTGTGGATTGGTCGATGTAAACCTGGGAGGACTGCATGAGCTGGTACCACCAGCCTGCCTGTCTATCTTGCCGCTGGCGCCCTTCATCCGCCATGTCCTTGTCTTTTTCCTTCCTTCTGTCCTTCTCCTGTCCATCCTCACCTTCTCCTTGGCTTTCTTGTCCTACACCTTTCACTCTCTGCCCACCCATCCCCCTCTCCTTCCAGAGATTGGCAAACCCTACTTCCATCATCGTCTGTCTGCTAACAGGCCCGGCTGCCACGCTCCCAGCTGTTGCCCCCTCTTTCCTCAACCTTGAATTCACTCCTCCTCCCTCTCTCCTCGACCCGACCCCTTCCATCCTCGGCCATGTTCCCTCTCGTCTCAGCACCGCCCTCTCTTTCTTCCCGTCTGCACTCGAGT
Source organism: Chelmon rostratus (assembly GCF_017976325.1). Classification (NCBI taxonomy): domain Eukaryota; kingdom Metazoa; phylum Chordata; class Actinopteri; order Chaetodontiformes; family Chaetodontidae; genus Chelmon; species Chelmon rostratus. Next base: position 7,967,236 of record NC_055662.1, read on the forward strand.
CTCTGACCATTTCGCTCACAGTGGTGCTCCATCCCCTCATGAGCTGGAAGGTGGAGCGAGCCGACTGGTCGACACTCTGGCCCGCAGAGCACAGCTGCTCCTTGCGACGGAGGTGCTCCTGGCCCTTTTGGAGGAGGTGCGGTTCAAAAAGCAGGTCCAGGTCAAAGGGGAGCAGCGACAGTGGCTGCAGCAGGAGGAGGAGCTCCTCAAAGAGTGGCTGACAGGCCCCCTGTGACAGGGGAAGGAAACCCCACGGGTTGTAGTGTGCTGCTATGATATCTGAGGAAAGTTCAACAAAACAGGTAGAATTAGAACAAGATTCGGAAGATGCAAGACCTCGCACTGCACATATGGACATCAAATAACTATGTGGGTATTTGAAGATGGATAAATGATACACAAGCTAAGCAACTGAACCCTACCTTCGTGTGTGTAGAGGTGATTGAACCAGAATTCCAAAGATTTTAGGCTGAAATGTGAGGAGAAACACACTTTAAGTCAAAGTCAGTCAAAGTCAAAAGTCAGCTTTATTGTCAATTCTGCAGTATGTACAAGACAAACAGAGAATCGAAATTATGTTACTCTCAACCTCTGTGACAAGACATATTTTAAAAAGATATAAAGAAAAACTGTACAATCTAAACAATGACACATTAAGAGAATGTAGTAGTGCAAATGTATATGGTAGTGCAAAAAGAAAGAAGTTATCTTATCAACTGGTGGTGATTAAAGTGTCTGTGTGTTGTTTTCCTGAGGGGAGGAGTTCACTTCAGTGAGTTCGTAGAGTCCAGGGTGTGTACGTGTGTGTGTGTGTGTGTGTGTGTGTGTGCGTGTGTGTGTGCGGGGGGGGGGTCTGCATGCAGACGTCGCTTTTCACCATGAAGGCCTACAATTAGTTACTGTAGGAATCTTGATTTAATTTAAATCTGAAATAAAAGATGCTTCTGGCCAATTGAGGGCAGCAGAAAAAAACATAAAACAAAAGACACCATAGTAATAACAACTTCAAAGTTGATAGGGTGAACTTGTTAGCAGACAGCTGTTGCTGTTGATTTACACATCCAGCTGCTGCAACATTATCACTGATCTGGACTCATGTTTCTGTCCACTTGGTGACTTGGTGTCTTTAGGCTCTGTTTTTGGTCTCTACAAACTAATGAAGGACATATCTGGCTCTTCAGAGCTGCTGAATGCTCCACTATGCGCACCAGTTAGTCTCTAACTGTGTCTGTGTGCTGTTTGTGCTGTACAGTCGTTTTTAATGAAAACAGCTGCTTGAGCAGAGAGAGTGAATCTGAACAGTAGTGGGCTGGACAGCTAAAAAAAAATGAGATGTGAGATCGATTACAGCTGTTTTAAAGATCTTGAGCTCCAGGACGAGGACCATCGTTGTAAAGAATATGAGGATGAGAATGACAGTAACAACCAGGATAAAGAAAACTGACTCACTTGAGCAGGCCGAAGATGAAGGCATTGAGTCTCATACTGTGGCTTGTGAGCTCAGAGTACTGGCTCACCTTTGAGAACAGGCTGTGGAGAACGCGTGTGGACGGGCCTGACGGAGACAAACATACATGTTACCCAGAAGCGCCTTACCCTTGCCTGATACATTACCTCATGTGGTTGCTGTCACTGCACATATGTATTATTTTACCAGAAGTCAAGATAAAAAGATAGAAAGTATGTTAAGTGGGTTTGGGGCCAGCAATTGTTTAACCCAGAGCAGTCAATCATGGATAGTACAACTGTGGGCTTCAGACAGTAGTCATACCACTTCATGACAAAAACAGGAGAATATACGCCGCTGCTCTCACCCAGCTGTGTGGACGCCTCCACCAGGCTCCAGGGCTGACAGCGGCGCTGTCCGATGATCAGGTCCAGCACGTAGGCCTTCAGGCCGTCCTGCAGCACCTCATGCAGGGCCGGGCACAGGTACTTCAGGATGAGGTGACCCACGTTGGGACTCACCCAGCTGTTCCCCAGTTTAGCCTGTCAGGATTTTGGGATAAAGGAAAGGAAAGTGAAACAAATCAAGAACTGGGAGGCAAGATGTGGGATCAAAGGAACAGGATGACGCAACATGTCTCGTCCATCTTTGCTGAAACTGCTTTTGTTTGTGTAGATAAGCACACAATTGTTTGTACTTGTGAGTAGTCATAATGAAGAATCAGAATGCTGATACAGCTGCTATATCTGTTATACTATCTGTTTGCTCTAGCTTTGAATCACTGAGTGATTGAAGGCTATATTTGCTCTCCCTCCGGTTCTCTGGTTTCCAAACTCTCATATCAGCTCTGTGGAAATAAACACATCACGAGCCGGAAATGCTGTTTTCCGACTGAAGCCGCTGAAGAAAGCAAAAGTCACAAAAGGCTAATCAAATTTCTGAAAATGTTTGCGGTGGTGGTCCCACGCCTTATGTGCTGTATAATTAATAAAAACACAGAGAAGATGAATGCTACACATCTGGAGAGGCAAAAGTACTTTTAAGAATGAAGGCTGAATGAAGATTTTATACACTAACTTAATCACTGAACCAAGACGAATGGTGAACGCCAGATAATATAACTGACCAACTGGAAGGTTTTATGTTCTCTTGTACTTTGCTATGCCTCAGTGGTATTAATAAGCTGTTATTTAAAGGCTGACGCAGCCTCTAAATCCTGCTGTGTGAGCTTTAATGAGCCAGCAGAATCAGGACTCCTTTTAACTACAGAAGAACTGTGTATTAGCAGCCAAGCGGTCATTAGCAGTCATCGATCTGACCAACAAAAAACTCCTACCTTCACGTCTGGGTCTCGACTGGTGCCGAAGTGTGCCACAATGAGATCCACCGCTGTGTTCACGGCTTTCACCAAACCTGACGCAGTTCAGGGAGGGAAGAATAAAGAAAGAGTTCGTCAGCTATCCTTTATCCAAATGTCACTTGATGCAACTGTCTTTTAAGTCCATGATTTCCTGTTTTCCCCTCCTCTGCAGGTGAAAGGCAGGCGAGAGGCTCTAACAAATGTAGCACACGTTTTCCTACATCCTTCACTGTCTTTGTGCGTGAACTTATTTGTGTGCTGTCAGCCTGCTCGGACATATACGCAGGCAAAACTTTTTGGCTAGTTAGATGAATGAAATATCTCTGGGGCACGATGTAAACCTGGATGATCCAGCTGAAGGATGATCTCCTTGCTCATTATACAACACACTGCTGCCTCAAGAGGCCTTGAATGACTCTCCTTACTGTCAAGTAGCCTTTCTGCAGCGAGAGGCACTTGATTCAACCACCATTCAAAAGCATCCCTTCTCCTCGACAACAACACTGCATCATTAGCAAATGCGATTCTCGAAACGGTAACCTGAGACTGTTATTTGATTCTATTTGCTGTGTGGTAGTTTTCTTCTGTGGCTCACAGGACAAACCAGTGTATTCCTCTACTGGCAGCTTGACTGACATTTATAAGCTTAACTTAATAAGACATATCAATGAATGCAACAGAGGTGTTATTCTGACGAAGGCTCTTCTGTGTATTAGCAAGGAATTAAAGTCTGTTTGATAAATCATGACAAACAACTCCTTTTAATGGATTTGTCTGTTTGAGAAATCTCTATTTATCTTGCTCAGTTTTTGACTATTACAGAATCTGCTTTATGACATTGTTCAAATATCATGATGTTGATACTATCAACCAGTCTGAATGAACACTGTACGCACTGTGCAAAACATTTTTTGGCGCATGAACTAGAAGAAAACGAGCTTTCTGTACTTAAATGCACATAATGAAGTAGTTGTAGTTCTAGAAATAGTTATTAAGCTCCTGAGTTCCTAAAGGGGTTCCAGGAAAAGCCGAGAGTGGTCAAATGACGCCGAGAGACAAATACTGCATCAGTACTCTGTGTGAACAGTGAATGAGAAAACCAGCTGACTGTTTGACATTTAGTCGTTTAGCATTCAGTGGTTAAATATTTAGAGACTTCTAATTGACCCCCACTGTTGCTGTCGATCATGCACATATACACACAGAGCCTCACCTCTCTTCTGCGTCAGGTCCACAGAGATGTGGGACTGCGAGGAAGAGCAGGAGGAGGAGGAAGTTGAAGCGTCGGGGGAGAGGCAGAACTCCTCCGGAGGCTTCTCGGTCAGGGAGAAGTAGTCCGGCAGGAAGTCGCTGTAGCTCTGCTGCAGCTTAGCCGACTGGCCCCCTGCTGAGACAGACACATGTGCGCACACACACACACAAATGATCAGACACACATATAAACACACACAACCACTGTTAAAAGCGTGAGGGATCCTAAAGAATGCAACTGTATTTGAGACTTTGAGAGACACCTTTATGAACCAACATATTTGTTCTCCAAAGAACCCTGCAGCGATATTTTGTCAGTGACCCTCAGATTGTGCACTCTGTGGACCTTTAACTCCTTAAAGAAGTAAAAGGACTCAAGTAACCAAGTCCGCTTTTCAAATATGTGCATAATGCTGCATTCGTTCCATAACTGTCAGTAAAATCATGAGCACCATTGAGCCGTCCCAGCGCGTGGCTAGAGAGGGCCGAAGGGAAATCAAACACGTTCCGTCTGGCAGGTCGTGGTCCCCCACTCCTTCGGGGTTCCAGGTTACCAGTGTGCCCCCCAGAGACCCTCTCCACTCCCAGAGGGTTTCGACGACGGTACTCCCTCCATTTGAGAGCCTGGGGAGAGAGGTGGTGTGCTGTTGGGGAGGGGTGGTGTTAGGGTTAAAGGATGGATTATTGAGTAGATGGATAAAAGAAATATAGGGGTGATAAGAAGAAGAAGAGGAAGAAGGGCAAGCGGAAAAGGTGAAGGGAGGACAGGAGAAGATTTAAGTCCATGCATGAAGGGAGAGAAGAAAGAGAAAAAGACAACAGTAAGAATGTACAAGAGCTTAGCTTCAAACATCTGAATTACACAGAACTTCAGAATTGTTCTAAGTTATTAACAGTTGAAGTGAAAACCCGGGCAGCTGTCTGTCGTCTGATTAAAGCAGCAAAACACTAAAACTGCAAAGATTCTGAATCCAGAGTCAATGCTGCACTGCCCTCTGTGGGCCGAAACGTTCCATTATGTGCAGTGATTTCAAAGCAGGTGGTTTTCATTAATTCTCCATGCACGACTGCTTGCACTGTGAGGGTCGACTAACTTTAGACTACTAACTGCAAATTACTATATTACATTTTTGTACCTTTTAACGTAAACCTGTTGACTGATTCTATAACCCTGATTGCAAAAAAGTTGGGACGCCATGTAAACAGTAAATAAAAACAGAATGCAATGATTTGCAAATCCTTTTTGACCAGTATTCATTTGGATACAGTACAAAGACAAGATATTTAATGTTCAAACTGAAAAAAATGTATTCCTTTTTTGGAAAATATACACTCATTCCGAATTTGATCCTACAACTTGGTCATGTTCGGCACTGTGTTACATCACCTTTTCTTAAAACAGCACTCAGTAACTGCAAACTGAGGACAGTAATTGTTGAGGTTTTGAAAGCAAAATTCTTTGCCATTCTCGCTTGACTTCAGTTGCTCAACAGTACAGGTTCTCTGTTGTCTTATTTTGTGCTTCGTTATGTGCCAAAAGAAACATTCTTTAACTGTTCCATCCTTGCTTGTGAACAACTGAGCCTTATCACCTGTTACCAATCAACCTGTTTACCTGTGGAATGTTCTAAACAGGTGTTTTTGGAGCGTTCCACAACTTTCCCAGTCTTTAGTTGCTCCTGTCCCAACATGTTTGAAACATGCTGCTGCATCAAATTCAAAATAAGCAGATATTTACAAAAATCAATGAAGTTGATGAGGTAAAACATTAAATATGTTGTCCTTGTATTGTTTGGAATTGTCAACAAGGCTTCGCAAACGATCACATTCTGTTTCTGTAGACAGTGTCCCACCTTGTTTGGAATTGGGGTTGTGTCATCAAGAGACTGATAGTTGCAAGAAAGCAAATGTAAAGTGCAGTGGTAAAGAGGAGCAAAACAGGAAAGATGACCGTAGTCATGCAGTTAAAGGAAAAAAGAGGCGGGTACATATGAAAAATCTGAACCCAGTGTGGCAACATACCGGAACTAGTGGGGTCATACTTCATGTTGTTGTGTGTGACTGACAAAGGCAATAGTCAAAAAAGGTGAGTGATGCCACTTTTATCTTCATCTTTAGGAGTGACAAATGACTAGAAAACAAAAAATCTCAAAACATTTCCATGGGCTCTGACACTTTCATTAGCTTGGGATTTCCTCTTAAAATGAGTCAACACAGAGACTTTTGTGTTGTTTCTGTGTTATCCCTGTAATCGTGTTTATCCAAAGCAAAACTTAAGGAAAACCTCAGAACAGCTTTGAACCCTGATGAATCTGTTGTATTTTTGTTTCTGTATCTAATGATTTAAGTTCGCTTTTGAATACATTTTAAAGGACCAGTCAGTAGGGTTTAGTAGTGAGGTTGCAGATTGTAACCGACTGAACAACCTTCGCCTCACTCCTCCCTTTCCAAACATGCATGGCTGCAAAACTCACAAAAGATGCTCTGGAGTGTCAGTGTTTGGTTTGTCTGTTCTGGGCAGGGAGAGGACCTGCTGCCACTGGAGATAAATGAGTTCATTCTATGGTAACAAAAAATATTCTTATTTACTTTGACTATTGTATTCCATTTCTGTCAATACATCCCCCTAAATCCTACAGACTGGTCCTTTAAGATTTCAACACTAACTTTCTTCAGGGGAGAACATCTTGTGGCACACTAGAATTCTTTGGAACCTACCATTATGTGTCCTGGCTCCAGGTCCTTTGCTTCCCTCCACGTGGTTTCCAGAGTCCAGACAGCCCAGCGGGCTCAGTGTGTCACTGTGGAGTGCTGGTAAACTGGCCAGAGCTCCACGATGGAAACAGTGTCCCTGCACCACTGGCAGCATTGGTGGCACCGTCCCTCTCTTCGCCCCCAGAGATGGAGGTGGAGGAGTAGATGGTAACTGCACTGAACCCCCTCCCTGCTTTCCCGTTGGTGGGGTGTGCAGAGGACCCAGGCCTGCTGAAAGCGGGCAGGAGAGGCTGTGTGGTGGCTGAGGGCTTGGGGTGCAGGTGGAGCAAGCTCCAGAGCTGGACGCCCCCTGGAGCCGAACAGGGGAGTAGCTCCCAAGAGGCGAAGGACGAACTGAGCCAGGAGGAGGGGCTGCTGCAGCCAGAGTCCCCTGGTACCTGTGCACATTTTCAGCTGCATCTTCACTTTCCTCCCCCACCGGACCTCCAGAGTCAGAACCGGAGCCGGAGCTGGAGCGGGCCTGCATCCCAGAGACGTAGCCCGTGAGCAGGGGCAGCAGTGGCTTGGGCTGCGGGGGTTTGGAGGCAAACTGGTGGTGAAAGGTGAAGGGCTGGATGGGGAGGGTGGTGGGCCGCTGGTCCTTCCTGTAGCGGACCACCGCCGGGCGGCTGTCTGAGGAAGTCGAGAGACCGCCTGGATGAGCACAAGATGGACAGCAGGGATGGGGAAATGATGGAGGAGTCACATAAATTTAACAAAGAAATATGCAGAGGAGAGGAAATCCGAGGCTGTAACTAATGATCATAAAATTATATCTTATATTTTTCAGTACAACACAATACAATGCAATAGCACCAAAAACTACAGCCTTTAAAATGATCTAAAGTTGAATAAAACTAAACATTAGAACTTTCTTGAAGGGATTCTTTGCAGGTCTGGTACACTGAATATATAGAATGCATTAGTTTTATGTAGGTGTACCTCAAACTGGCAACTGTAGAATGCAATGTTTGCTACAGCAGAGGATTGTGAATAATGCAACTAATAACTAGCATTTTATTGATCAGTTAAAGCATCTTCAAATTGTTTGCTTCTTACTTCTAACAGTCAAATGGTCACATTTCAGAGGCCGTAACCAGTAAACATACAAATAAATATTTATGATTAGTTCTATAGATCAACTAATCAATTAATTCACTTTAGACTTAAACTGTACAAACATGAAGGTTAGAACTGAAGGCAAAAACACAGACCAACAGTAAACTGCCAGTCATGAACCACGACAGTCAACAGGCCTTATGACAGACAACCATGCCACTGTTAGACATTGCTCTGACAGACCCATGTGCACACACACTCACACACACACACACATACACATACACATTCAGAGGAACACACAAGGACACACACATAGACTAAACCTGAAGGCACTGCGTCAGGAGAGACACCAGCGAGGAGAAGCCTTTTTCTGCACTTCTTTTCCACTGAGTCAGTATCTGAGTGTATTTTTCTCTCTCTCTGTGTGTGTGTGTGTGTGTTCCTCGATCCAGTGCAGTACATGACAGACAGAGGCGCATGTGACGTTGACCGTGTTGCGCAAGCTGTTTGTCACCCTACGGCCGGCCCACCGACGCCGCCTGGGCTGGGTGCAGTGGCACCTATTGGCCACAGAGGGCGATATTGAGCTGCAGTAGGAAACTGCTGAAGGAGGGAGGAAGGAGGAATGCTACACACCCAGCTGGTCTGAGCTCTCACTGGTGATGGAGGACAGGAAGACTTCCTCTCTGGCTCTCTTATATCTGCTCCGTCATCCCTCTGATTGCCATTTTTTTCCTTTTGCTCTTCCTCCCCATCACCACCTCTCCTCTTTCCCCTTCCCATCTGCTTCTTCCCTGCCTCCTCTCTCTCTTCAGCCTCTCTCCTCTTTCACAGACGAATCCATTAGACGGCACAGGCTTTTCCTTTGCAGTTCTGTTGCACTTCATGTTAGCATCATTAGCAAGCGGGCTGCTTCCCAAAGGCTTTTAAAGAGGCCTGTACACTGCAGTGAAACAACGCAGCTGACTCAAGTGAAGTCTGATGAATAATATATGTAGTGAGACGCTGCACAGCCTCTCATTATTATCTTACATCATCACAGCCTATATGAACATGGTGTTAGAGGCTTGTTTTGAGGCATATAATAGACACACCTTGTTCTTAGGGATGACCCATTTCTTCAGATCTCTTTATCAGTCTTCCCCTGCCTTCCATGTTATCGTTGTTCCTTGTTCTCACTGCAACAGTCAGCTAACAAGCCACAATTTACCAGCTTAAAGCTGCTCTTTCATTCCAGCATCTGAGCTGGTGGACTGTGGAAACAAGAAACCTGTATATTCAGTAGCCAATTATTATAGATTTATTTGTTGTTGTCTTTATTCCATTGTTCTTTTTTCCCTGTTTGAAAATCTAGTGAGGGAATATGATAATTAACGACTATTTTTAGCTTCTGCAATTTAAAAATGTCTGAAAATCGTAAAAAATTCCATCACAATTTCTCAGGTGTCTTAAAATATATTAAAATATTCAGTTTACTATCACAGAACAGTAAGAAACACAGCAAATATTCACATTTGAGAAACTGGAAGTATTTACTTCCATTCTAATGCAGTTTTTGCTAATAAATTCATTGCTTATCAATATAAGCATTGAATTAAACACAAGCACCTTTGTTCTGATGGTAATAGTTTGATGATATCCCTGGTTTGATTGTTTGTTGGTTCTTTTTTGTAACCATGTGACTGCAAATGTACAGAGCACATGGTGCAGGTGGCATCGGGTCTGTATTTCTGCAGATAATATGTGGCAGACTAGAAAAACTGAAGACAGACGTTTGTATATGTGCACATTGTGTTTCAGTTTTTCGATGAGAATGTGTGTAGATATTGGATCATTGGCTTGGTGTTCCCTGTAAGAAAATGCTTTGAAATTTCATTTACATCATGTCCTTGTGTTCATGTCACACCACTCAAGCAACGACAGCATTAATAGTGTAGAAAAAGTGTTAATTAATTGCTTCAACAGCAAGACTCTGCAAAGTTTTCATGTGTTAGCACAGGAGCAATAAGATACACGCACTCTCTCTGTGGGCTCTGACTCTGTAATGCACACTTCTCTGAACTTCTCATGTATAGTCTGTAGTACGACGCCCAAAAACTGGCTACTCTGCCACCTAGTGGTTAATGTGTGGTACATGAGGCTTAATTGTTAGCCAGAAATAAATAATAGAATCAGGCCTAACTTACAAAATAATATTATCCTTACAGATGCCACATTTAGACCAAACAGAAAATAAGAAGTTAAAAAAATAGGGGTTTAAAGCTGGAATGCTGTACTAAATGTTAAAAACATGCTTGCTTTGGAGGTAAATACTGACTTTTAAAAAATCTATATTTTAAATGAAATTTCTGGCCATCTTTTTGAAATGAACAGTAAAGAAGTGAATTATTCTTGAAAAAGATTTAGTGTACGTCTACAGAGTCTGAGTGTTTTCAGACGGTAGGTTTTGGGTGGAGGCAACCGTGGAATGCATACCTACATTCCTGCATACTGACCTACATATAGTCCATGCTGTACATACCATGCCCATTCATCGCTCGAGTTACACAACTGAGATTCATAACATGAGTTTGGAAGAATATAAAGCACCTATTTTATAATCTAGCGATCCAATCCAGCGTAAACGAAGCAGAAAATTGTTTGATTATACTTGTGGAGGCTGGTAATGGTGACCTGAGGGCTAGATGGTTCATTTTGCATGAAGCTGGTGTGATGCATTTTAAATCATTACTAAAGAGAGTTTTTCAGTAAATTAACTGAAATTCACTTGTTCTTTGGATTTAGTTTTAACATGAAAGTGTAGCACTACATGGAAATGAAATTTATGGGGTTTGAATAGAATGAAAAGTATCACTTGTTCTCTTTTACAGGTGTAAATGAAATGGTGACATCAATTAACAAAATAATTAGTGGAAGTGGAAGTCATTTGTTAATTAAACATCATTTTAACATCATAATGAATTTGTACAAAGAGATTTATTTTCCTCAAATGTTCCTAAAATGATGATGTTGCTCCTGGGACATACCCGTCCTCGTGCACTCACTGGTCTTACTGTCACTGGTCTTATTCCAACGGAATTCCAAGCACTCGTGTGTGTGTCTGGTGTGTGTCTGGCTAGATAAACACACACACGGCGGCGGGTGTGTTTATCTAGCCAGACACACACAGCAGGAAGCATAGACTGAGCTGAGTTTCATAAGGTGATGGTGGTGTCTGTTCATGCAAAAACTCTACTACTATTTCACTTAAATTATATGATATGATGGACGCTTCGAGGGCCTTTCAGGTCCTCCAGCCTTTATCAGTGTTGGGGGCCTTGATGAAGAGTCAGAATGATGACTTGATCAGAATTAGGCCTTAGAAGATCCTGTCTTAGTCACCATGACCACCATGGCCTCAGGGCCCCATTCACACTTTTAAAGCTTGTTCAGATATGGCCTCATGCTCTTGCCTGCACAGGTCTGCAAGCGGCTGTATTCGCAAAACCTGTAAAATTCCTCCTCCTCGGGATACTTGTTCATTTTTATGTTGGTGACATCTCTGATGCTAAATTATTTGTGGTCTTTCAGACACCTCAGTGATGTATTTTCCTTTTCATCTATATTTCGGACATTGAGCTCCCTAAGATATATATGATCAAGTGTGAGTTTCTGTGTGTGGGACAGTTCATTGTGGCTGGAAGTACACATTTATTTACTACCTGGATATTTTTAACAACTCCACTTCGTGTATTTCTTTACATATTTAACCACTCAGTATAAATCCTACTTATCAATATTGAAACTAACTTTTAATGAACTTCTTTTAATGATTTAGGAATGCAACATACAGGTACTTCTTGTACTTATTTACTTTTATATCTAACTGGACAGAGCAATATCACTATCTATTCCAAACAAACTATCTAAAACGCATCACTTCTTGTTTTCAGCTAGTATGACTCTAAATGTGTCAGGTTTTTTAAAATCCCTTTAGGAAATGTAATTTTTCATTTGTCTTCCTCTGCAGAGAGGTCAGAGGTCAGACTCAGCTACAGAACAGCATGACAGGATGTGGCAGGAATAAAACAGTATCTTTCTTTGTTGTGGCTGAGTGCTGTTCTGCTGCCACTAGCTGACTCCACTGGATGTTTCAGAGGTGTTATGTGTATCATTTTTAACACCAAGTGATACAATACATTTGTATTAATAAGACTGTTTGTATTTAGTCATTCTGAATACAATCTGTAACAACACTGGCAGCTGCTACTGATCTCGATGCTGCTGAGTCAGAGTTCACAGATTTCTGAATTCTGTAAAATAAACCAGAAACATGATTAAAGTAACTGCATCTCTCAGTGACAGTAAGGGAATGCTTTGTGGACAAAGAGGTGGCAACTTTCTCTGACTGTCCCTTGTTTTTGTGACGGGTCTGACCTTCAGGTTCTTTGGATCAAACACACACACACATATGCAAACACACAGCTACGCACGCAAACGCAGCAGAGCCACACGCAGCTCGGTATGCTGATGCAGACCTCAGCGGGGGGGTTTCTCTGCACCTTTATCTCCTCTCTCACCTGATTGTTATTCTGAACACGTTTGGCCCACTTCAACCCTTCACTCCCTCCAAAGCTGAGGATACACACTCTGCGTCATATCTATACATGCTGGCACAAGGGTATTTTCTCACACACACGAAGCCGGTCTAAACATACAGAATCAAACGCACATAAGCCACAGATACAGCGCGCAAAATGTCCAGAAAGCAAAGAAACACTCTCACAAAATCATTTAATGTGGAATTGTTTGTGTAAGTCTGAATGATGCAAACAATTCAAGCCAACCTACAGTTTTCCGTTCTTTTTGTGTACTACTCTATGATCTGTTGCAGTAGAACGTAAGTCTATGCAGTATGTGGGAATGATAATGTCAGCATTTCAATTATTGGAAGTTATTGTTAACCTTTTCACAAAAGAACTAACAGCTGCAGTCTTCTGGGTCAAATTTGATGCACTAAGAATATTTCAATCACTCTGCAGAGTGTGTTTTAACTGCATGTACTGTACCTTTTTTAAAGGAAATGTAAAGCTCCATCGATCAGTATTTTTCTTACATGAACAAAGATTCAAATGACTGTATAATTTCAAAGGTAGAGATCAGTGAGTTACTGTCCAACTCTAGAGCTTGATGGAGCTTTTTAGCATCTATTAACTGTTTAGCTCATGTCTTAGTTCTGCTTTTTGTTTTGTTTTTATGGCTAGCCATTAAAGAGTCAGATGTTTTCCTCAGGAGTTGGTGGAGACCAAAACAAAGCTAAAGGAGAGTATAGATTTGACATAACTTCTGATTAATGCTAATGTCTGGATGTGTTAATGTGCAACTGTTTACAGTGATGCTTATTAATGTGTGCTGTACCTGTTAAATAAACCAAGAAATAAATGAAGTAAATACAGTAAGATGTGCCATACCTTCAGCCTTGGCCCTGGTCTCCTTCGCCCCCTCCAGGTGTTGCTCAATGCTGCCTTGACTGTAACATCTGGTAAAGGGTACAGGTGACATGCTGTGACTCTCAACCTCCGCACGCTGCTCTGGGATCGGAGAGAAATCCACAGAGGAGTGGGAGTGGGTGGAGTAAGTGGAGGAGAAAGGGTCTGCGGCTGCCTTCAGCGATGGTGACCCCCCTGCACCTCCGTTTCTCCGTTTGCTTCTCGCGATCTCTGCAAAAGAGGTGACTCGCGGAGGAGGAGGCGGGGCCGGGGCGGCGCCCTCGCTGAGCCGGACGGGGCAGCTCAACATACGCTCCAGAGATCCGAGCCGAGGAGACGGAGACTTGTCGAGGTTGCGGTCGTAGCTACGGGAGCGAGGGCGGCTTCCTGTGGAGGATCCGCCTCCGATAACGCCCCGGCCAACCACAGGAGGGGAGATGTTGACGTACACCTGGCCTTCAATCACGGCGGGAGCAGCTTCAGCCCCACTGGCTGCCTGCTGATTCTTCTTCTTCTGCTGCTCCTCCTCGTCCTCTTCGTCTTCATCATCATCATCTCGCTGTAAGAAGAGAAATAAGGAAAGAAAACAAGAAGGAACACAACAGTTAAATATTCTCCAATAACTTATCAGTTAAAACATATTACCAGCCATGATTAAGAGGTCACTTTACCTTAAAATTCTTTAGGACAACAAAACCACAGAAAACCAAAGACCTAATCTGCCTTACAGGGGCACAGTTACTGACTGCTGGTAATAGCCTTCAGCTCTAACTGCTAAAATAATCCTTACACATTATATCAGACAACTCTAGTCAGTGTCTGTGATCTAAAATAAAGCAGACTAATACCAGTGTCACCGCTATTTGAAGGGTTACTGTCATTGTCACACGGCCTTCGGTTTAATTTATTCCCTTCCATTTATCTGCTATTTATGCCTTATGTTGTTTTTAGATTATTCCCTTCTTTGTCCAGTCTGATGTAATTTGACCAACACAGTTCATGTATCTCTGCTGGCCATTTTGATCTTCATTTTCCTTGGCTCTCCTACTCAGATTCTATTTCCAATCACTAAAATAAAGTACTTGTTGGTGTATTTCTACACTTACTGCCTAAAATTGATTAATTATGCATACCACCCGCGGCAAGCTGTTTTTCAAGATACAGAAGAACTGGAGTGGAAAGAGTGAGAGAAAATGTTTGATGTTTTAATTTTTTGTCATTTGTTTATGTTATGTAATCGTCTGGATTCTTTACATGAGTAATCTTCAGTTCTCCCTTTTAACAAATGTTACAATTAGTGAGAAAATCTGTTTATTTCCCAGGACTCTTCTGCTCCATGTTTTTCAAAGTTCTGTATTACAGACCATTTGCTGCCACTATTTTACATACAGAACAACTGCACAACTCTGCACAACTCTGCAAATTAACTCACAACCATCTCCAATAAAGGGATGAATCCCAAACAATAAGAACCATCTGATCAACCTTGAGTTGACCTGGTCACTAATCTAGCCCGTCTGAATTAGTTGTGCATATGCACGGCAAATTAATAAGGTCCATACAGTATTAGCCATTTAATGAACATCACATTGCAGAACCCACTAAGCATCCTGTTAGATGGACTACAAATTGTTAAAAGTAGAGACTTTGGCTCTTCCACTCACCCGAGATGACTCTCCATCTTTGTCTTCTTCCAGGGCCTCCTCATAAGCTCGCTGCTTAAACAGGAAGTACTCGCTGGGCTGCGTTGGGGTGGGGCTGCCTTTGCTGTGCTCATCGGAGCAGCTGTTGACTGAGGACCCTGCCGGACTCGGGGACGACTGGGACGAAAGGTCGCAGGTGACCAGCTTGTAGTAGTTCTGTGTGGCAACAACCAGGCGCGCCTGACTCTGCAGACACGACGCAAGGTCTCCAGATGACCCAGAATGTGGAGGGTGGTAGGAGTTGCAGTTGGCATCGAGGTCAAGAGCCCCCTGGTGCTCTACAGCACAGGAGCACGTGGAAGAGGTGGACAGGTGCGGTTCCCGGATGAGAGGAAAGGTGTTGCCAAGGCAGGAGGGCTGTTGCTGTAGCAGGGGAGGTTCAGTTGGGGAGGTGTGAAGGTCCAAATAGAAAGCCCCTCTGGTTGAGTCTCGCTGGTTTCCTGGCGGATCAGAAACAGACGAGGTGCAGGAGTGGTCAGTGGAGCTGTTGAGGTTTGTGTGTCCAGAGACTGGTGGCTTCTCTGGGACGCCGTTGTTCATCTTGTTGTAAATGGCGCTGAAGTTTACGAGCACACCGTCCGAGCTGTTGCAAGAGGAGTCGCTGCCGTAGCCTTGCTGGCACTCTGAGAAAGGCTCCAAGAAGGCTTCAGGGAAGTGTTGAGGGTAGTTCTGGGAGAGTGCACAGCAGGAGCAGTGCTGTGTGGAGGAGCTGGAGGAGTACGAACCTGTCTTGCTGCTTCGCCCACACCTCATAGGATGATCTTCATCTTCTTCGTCGTCATCGCCCCAGTCGTGCTCTCCACAATCCATGGACATGTTGGAACCACTGCTACCGTGGCGCCGCTGGCTGTCCAGTCCTAGAATGTCCAGGTCCTCCAGATGGTTGGACAGATTTGAGACTACGCCCCTCAGGGACTCCTGACTCCTTCCAGCCATTGAGCTGTGCAAAAGAAAGGGTTCAGAAGCAAAGCCAAGGTCATGTAAGTGGAAAGACGCCATCCCGTCATCGAGGGCCGTGTTAGAGTCACTGTGGAGGTGAAAAGACGAGTCTTCAAGGTAACCACTGAGGTTGTCACCATCCTCCTCTTCTTCTTCATCCTCATCATCTTCGGTATTCAGCAGGAATGGATTATGACGCAACGGATTCCTGTTCCTCGGTTTGGCTCTGGGCAAAGTATGAGCTGTAACCAGCTGGTCCTCTGAATTGCTTGAGGTAAACGATGAATCATCACTTGCTGTGCTCCCTCCTCGCCCGCCACCCTTCCTGTCTCTTCCTCCATTGTGGGAGGACCAGGAGCCGCCGGAGGTCTGGATGAGGCTGCTGTAGAGCAGAGCCTCTCTCTGAAGGACGTCTCTCTCGGGAAGGGAAGTGGTGCGACTCAAGCCCAGGTTCTCCGGTGGGCTAAATGGGTTGCTCCTCTTCAGCGAGCCTCCGCAGCCACCCTGCCGCCCACCTGACACCTGGCAGTGCACCAGGGGGATATGATGCACGATCAGGGTCTCGCCTGACAGCTTCGGAGGGCTGTCCATGGTCCAGGAGGAGGGAGGGTGGGACTGGAGCAGAGGGACCCCCTGTTTGTTGAAGGTGAAGGTAGATGTGTGTTGTGTTGGGGGGTTGTGTTCACACTCTGTTTGCTGGGCCTAGATCTGCAGGGCTGCCAGGGATTTGGAAGGAGAGGTCGGGGAAGTCAACACCGTGGTCAGAGTGGTACATCTAGAAAATATGAAGAGGCAGAGAGAGGAAAGATGTTATAGGAGCAGGCAAATAGAGACAACAGAGCACACACACACAAATTCCACATGCAGGCTGTATGCTTGTAAAAATCATGTAGAGAGGATCAGTAAACAGAGTGAGAGAGTGATCAATGAGCAAGATGTTCATGTTTTAACCTCAGTTAGAACAAATATAATATGTCAAGAGTTCTGTTGCGATTGTGTTGTATTCCTCATTGTGTTTTTAATGGCAAAGGAGCCCCTCCTTGTCATCCCATTAACTGCTTGTGTCACATTATTTATTGTTTGGTGTGTTTTATATCTTTTGACATTTTAAAATCAAGTCTTTAAGGGCCCAAAAAAACATTTAGTGAAATAAAAAAAGAAGCAACTTTAAGTGGTACTCCAGTAATTCAATGTTGTACTTCCATATAGTCGGGGGATGTGTGAAGACAAATTGAAAAACATTTTTAGCCCCGAATGTGGGTTAAGTTTCAAAAGCACAGAATCCTACAGTCATGAAACTCAACAGCATCTTTTACTGCACCTGCACTTCCTCTTCAAAATTGGCAGTGTCCATGCCAAAGCTGAGATAACCCTGATGACATAACTTTACATCACTTTCTCCGGAGCTACAAAAGACATGACACAACTGTTCTCACACAGCTGCATCCACCCATCATCAGCGTCTATTTAACAGTAGGGTTTAAACACTACAATCTCTTGTTTGTTTTCATCTCCTGAATAAGTTTTATTTGTGCGCCCAAAGCACGATAAAATAAGCGTATCTAAAATAGCTCCAGTGACAGTACAGAACTATGTCCGTCTAGTCTCATCTGCACCCTGAGCAGGGTGAGTCAGCACCATGGGAAGTGGAAACATCCACACACACACACACACACACACACATCAAGCAGCTGACTCTTAAACAGGGCTATGATCTCATCCCCATTCCCATATAACACCCTAAACGACACACCAAAATACAAACACACAGGAACCGTTTCCCTTACCATCATCTGTCTCTTTAACTGAAAATACGTCCATAAAACTCTATAATTCACATCGCTTTACTTTACAATTCACACTCTGTTAGGCTAATAAGGTATTTAGCTGATCATTAGTGGATTTTAAATAGCCAATTAAAAGCATAGAGCAGCTTTAGCATCCTGCTGTCTGATTCATGGACACTCTGACAATACGCCTGGTTGCAGGTAATCATAAACTGGCTGCTGGTGCATCGAGCCTGTCATCCTTCATTTGCAGGGTAACAAGGTTTATATTGATGAAAATTTATTCCACAAAGTTAAGAGTTACACGTAGTGGTTTCAGGTGTCAATATACGTACAATATGAGTAGCATTAGCTTCTCACGTCAGTGGTATCATTTAGTACTTGTGCTTCTTATAGTTAAAGGATAACTTTCGTT
Organism: Chelmon rostratus; assembly: GCF_017976325.1. Taxonomy (NCBI): domain Eukaryota; kingdom Metazoa; phylum Chordata; class Actinopteri; order Chaetodontiformes; family Chaetodontidae; genus Chelmon; species Chelmon rostratus. Next base: position 7,985,422 of record NC_055662.1, read on the forward strand.
TTTTACAACCTGGACCTTATTTGTAGCATTAAATACGCCCATTTACTCCCCCAGACAACTTTGGTGGCATTTGGAGTCGTCTTGAAGAAATTAGCCCCAGAGGAGCGGCGCGTATATCTGTATAATGCGAGTACTCGGGGCATCCGTGCGCAGCCTCTATATAACACATAATCTGCGGCGAGACTCGTTCATATTCCAATATTTTGTTATGATATGCTGGTGCTATTCCCCTCTGAGCCCGTGGTGGCATGTTATCAACATCCGGCGTCTCTAGACAACTACCTCTGACGTGGATGATGTCATTACCGAACGCCGGGTGCTGCAAGCAGCGAGCCACAACACGGCCGACTCTGCGGCGGTCGGCTACGAATACGCAATAACGAACCATAGCTGTGCCAAATGACAGCTAAACTGGCCGACCGCCGGCTCAGAGGGGAATAGCACCAGCATATCATAACAAAATATTGGAATATGAACGAGTCTCGCCGCAGATTATGCGTTATATAGAGGCTGCGCATGGATGCCCCGAGTACTCGCACTATATGGATATACGCGCCGCTCCTCTGGGGCTAATTTCTTCAAGACGAATCCAAATGCCACCAAAGTTGTCTGGGTGAGTAAATGGTCGTATTTAATGCTACATATAAGGTCCAGGTTGTAAAAAACGAAAGTTATCCTTTAAGACTACATTATCCATGATGCCTTCTTTTCATTTCTTCTGGCAGCAGCTTTTTTGTGTCTACCTGAAGAAAACAAACATGTCGAAACTAATTTTTCCATCGGCCTTTCACTCGCTCCCTTAGCTAAAATTGCACTGAACGCTGAGATTGTTGTTTTGCAGAGGACAATGGTGGACATCCCACCATGTTACAGACAGTATTAAATGCAGTTTAACAGCAGGCAACGACATTGACAGGCTTCTTCACTGATCGTTTATGGTGATTTGATTATTATCTGAAATTAATGTGGAAATAATGTATTCACATACCACATTAATTGCCTTTCACCAGTACAAATTTGTCAGTAGATACATGGACATTTCTGTTGCCAAGGTTACTGGGCAGCTTCAGTGTCTATTGGCCATCCAGCCACACTCAGATTAATCAAATTTGGCTTGTGCAAATTAATTCATCCTTAGTATCACCTTTAATTTTCTCAAGTAAAGGTACAATATGAGCTGGATTAGGAATGAAAGTTTGCATTAGGTCATGTGCTCACAGGATCATGACCTGGACCAGATGAGTGCTAACTAAGATTTAGAGTAATCCCTCTATTATACCTGCTCAGTAAAGCATAATCCAAGATACATTAGGTCGATTAAATGCAAATTTGAACCGAAACTTTGGCTCTTAAATCCTTCTCCAAGTCTTTTTGTGACCAGAGAGAAAGAGGCTGCGAGAAGATTTACAGATTAAAGAAAGAAAGAATAGAAAATCAGTTTTAGTGACTAAAAAATGAGCAGGGGATGAGAGCCAAGCCAGCATTACAGTACATGAAAGAGATGTGCAAATACAGACTCACACAGATAATAACATGCAAATACAAATGCAGACGAAACCTTTATGAGCACAATTGCAAGCAGGTGCATAGTGAGCAATGCTGCATCATTTTTATTGCTAAATAAAGGGAAGAGAAAGGCCAGCTGAGGCCGCAGACTGCAGGTCTAAAGCTAGATGTTAGTAGGATAAGACGTGATGATGTTTGCTGAAGAGGAGCAGGGGAATAACTGAGATGCCACTCTTGACAAATGACCTTTTTAAACGAAGGACTGGAATGGTATTAGCTGTCAGGGAGGCTTCAGCTTCACCTACAAAGCAGTGGAGCTCAACCTTTTTAGCTCCAAACAAATGAGCTGTCTGCCAGCGACCACCTGCTGCAGGCATAAATGAAGAACTGGTCTGCACTTTGACAGATATTGACTTTTTTACTATTTTAACTTCATAAATTACTGAGGGAAGGCAGCCCTTGTTTGTTCCACCTTATTTGTCACCTTCGAATAAATATATATGATTCATGCTTCACTGAAGCAGCTGGAGTCACCTGACTTGTTCAACGGCACCTCATAATAGCTGTTAAGGGGCTGGGAGAGCTTTTTAAATTCATCTTCCCCATTTCAGTCTAAACCAGTGACAGTACCCACAAGGCCACTTTTCAAGCCCCTATCTGTTACTGCTCAGATACAGTATCACTCCTACAATATGCATGAAAACACAGCAATCGCAGCAAGCATACTGTGGATAAGACCAGAGTGACTTTGGGGAATCACATCTATGTGACAGGAATACTATGATCTGAATCACAAATGACAGCAGTGAACACACATTTCTTTCTTTGACAGACATCATACAGAGCACTCATTAGAGTGAAGTAGTCCTAAAGCAATTAGTCAATCAATCAATAAGCTGATGGAAAATTATTAAGAATACTTTTGCTAAGCCACTGGTCTGAGGATTTCCTGCTTTTCTCTGTCATAAATTACATACATCTTTGAGGTTTGGACTGTTGATCAAAGAAGACAAAAAGCAATTAGAAGATTTCTCAGATTCTGAGAAGATTTCTGACTATTTTTCCAATGATAGGGACAAAATGATTAATTGAAAAAATAAAAGACAGATTAGTCTAAAATAAAATAATGATTAGCTGCTCTAAACCAAAGCTTAGATTGAATTAACACAGCAGTGCATGTAATTCTCCGAGATGTCTTATTCCATCTTACTTTGCCTGATTTTACTTATCACATTATCATTTGTAGTCTTGAAATGCTGTAATTGTGATCAATCTTACCATTTATCGTAAAAGCACCTTGTAACTTTGTTTAAAAGGTGCTGCAAAAGTAAAGTTTAATATCATTATCAATAACTATATGAGGTTACAATAGGCGATTGAATGGTGGTAACTGCCAGAATAAGCCTGGTAGTTCACTACAACTGCTTAAGTAACCTGACATCACGGAGGAAGTCAGAGATCCTCTTGTTACATAACACCAAAGAGGCACATAAGGAAAACACTCAACTGCAATTAACAGCCAAAGCCAGAAGTAGTTTTCAGACATGCAGTCCACTTAATCATTCACTGTTGCGTAAAACATAACGATTCAGCATATATGGAATAAATAACAATGAATAAGAAAAAAAATGTCATGCAAGTGGACAATACAAAGGTCTTATACAAGCAGAAAAAACTACATCTATGGAGTGTTTTGCAAACTCATCTGTTTGAAGAAGATTTACTGACAATTATGTTTGCTTCTGATCCGTCACCACGTATATCTTTGGCTCTGTACATCTACACAAATCTCAATCCAAGGGTGTCAACAGTGCTGGACTATTTTGTAGTATCCAACTTGCTCATTTCTTATTAAAGCTAGCATACAACAGACTGTAAATATCCTCAGTCCGAAACAATCCTGCGCAGCGAGATAACTTTACTGTATCTGATGTCAGATGACTCCTGTCAGTGGATTGCGACATTAATGAGATTAACTTAATGGTTCTGATGAAGAGTGCAGGCAACGTTAACACCAGACAGGGGAAACTAAAATTGGTTTAAGAGATTAGCTACAGGGTCAGGCAGGCTAGCTTGTGTAATGTGTGTTCAGACCAGACAGTTGGTGTTAACATGGGCTACGAGCAAACCTGTTTCTCTCATCTTTGGCTGCGTGTCTGTTTAATTCACTGTTAGATACGTGAGATACGTTTAACACCTATATGATCAAATAACTAAATTAAAGCAAAAGTCCGGATCAAAAGGATTGAAGTCGGTGTATGTGTGTTTTGCATAGAGGAGGATCAAACTGTTTGCCCTCTATTTTCTGGTACAGAGCTTGGTAAGCAAGACAGCTGCAGACAAAGTAGCTGTGCAGAGAAACACAACGAGTCAGACCACACAAGCACAGACACATGCAGAGAAAGACGCTGCATCCGTTCACCGTCAGTACAAAGCAACAGTCCCATCTAATCCTCCTAGTTCTGTGAAGAGGCAGCTCAAACCAGCCAGAGATTTTACGGATTAGCAGGATACACTTCTGAGTACAGCCACAGGGAAATTTCACTTTCACCACAATGCTGTACAACATGACCACCATCATCATTTTAAGCCTGGGAAGCTATGGCACTAGTGCTTAGAGTGGTGGCTGTTATGATTTACCACCTGGAGAGTATTGATATACAGGCAGGATGCTTTCATGAATGTTCCAGGGAAGACATAATGATCAGTTCTGTCTAGTTCTTTACAGCAGCAGATTACTGGATTCACTGAAGCAACCAAACTATTCCTCTTGGTACTGAAGGTTTAGTTCATTCAATGCCACAAGGGACTTCTACAAAAGCTCCGACTGCACATCTTCAAACTGATATAAGTAGGACGTCCTTCACGGACAAAAGACACCTTGGTTTTTCCTCTGCAATATGATGCAATTTATTCATCATAAGTGCAAAACTATTTTAAAAGATTTGGATTAACTTCTTTAATTAAACTCTTCCAACACAATGGAGTCTTCTGTGTGTTCGCTGGTACTGAAAGTCCCTACATGACATTGGTCTCAGTAAAGTAAGATGTAAAATGTCTTAACTCGGTCCAAAGACCTTGGACAGCTACCAAAAATAATGTCAGTGAAACTACTGTAAGATTTTGGGCCAGGAAAAGGACCTTTATTTAAGAGAATTATTCTTTCTCACAGATCACTATATTGATGAAGGTAATTAAATGACACCCTCTCACATTTAATAGAGATGTACAAAGATGACCCTTTGGCACGTAAACATGACATGATTTAATAGCTTTTATGATCTGTGTCATCACGTGTGATATCATTAAGATGCTTTTTTTGGGCTAAAGTTGTCTGTTGATGCATTTTATATTATTATCAAAATAATGTGAATTTATCAAAAAATGTCTGAATATAAAACAGGGATAGAGGAACAAAGATGCACTTGTCACCTCATCTACCTGCATCAGAACCACCCTGACAAATTCATGCTTTCCAAAATCAAGTAATTGTGGCCAGCAGAGAAACTTTAAACCTGAAGGACCTGATATTTTTCAGGTCCTAAGCAGCTATATCACACCAGTCAACAAAGAGCATTTTACAGAGTAGGTCTGGCTCAGACATCCTTTCCCTTTAAGCCAACAATAGCACCACTGAGATTTGTGTTATTCCAAGATTACAGCAGATCAGATCAGATAACGGGTTAACAAGAACAAAGCGTCTGAGCACGGCCAATCAAATTTCATTTCCCACGCAACATCAGAAACCCTAGTTACAATAGCGGCCAGTCAGGAGGGGCCATGCTGCGAGAGACATCATGCACAAACAGCCATAAGAAGAATCCAGGGGGGGAATGATGGATGCGTCAAAAACAAAATAAGCATGGTAATCAGTGGTGGAAGAACAGTGAGATGGAAAAGAGACGCAGTGCACATACAGAAACTCCTTTAGACTGACACTGAGCATTTGTGTTAGTCTTCACCCATAAACTTTTACCCACAGATTTTGCTCTAGTGCTGAAATGGATATATAAACAGGCACTAGATGCTGTCAAGATTGAGCTCAAAGACACAAGCAGCTGCTGTGACAGCCCACTAACCATCATACAAAGGTCACGTTCTCCTCGCACAAGTGAGGAAGAAAGCTAAAGTTACAGTGTTGGTGTTTTATTTAATGTACTAGGCTTTTTGACCTAATTGCGAAATTTTAAAGCATAAGTAGGGATTCAAACAGGAGCAGACTGGCGTGGTCCTCTGCTCTCCTTTCAAACAGGACAGAGTCAGAAAGGAAAAGGAAGACAGAGAAAAATAATACCAGGGTTTTCTATCCATGGCAGTATTCTGATAGCTAGGGAGTCATTAAGGGTCCTCATAAGAGCTAATTAGCTTTGATTTTTCTCCACAAACACATCCTTAATGGATTCTTTGGGAAACCCACATTACTGTATGTCATCGTTTTGGAGAGCAGGCTAGGAAATTGACCTATTTATGAAACTCTCCCACAAACACTGAGAGGAAAAGGAAAGCAAAGACATCCTCCCTCTTATATCATCAGGGCTGTACTTCCAGGAATAAGTCTGAGCCTGGCAGGGGGGGCATCCCAGTGAAGGCGCACCCTCGCCAGGCAGAGACAGACGACACAGCCAGAGGTGGCAATTAGGATGATGAATGTAGTCCACACTCACACTGCAACTCATGTTAACTGAGTTCATTCTTGAGACTATTTACACGATACAAAAGGAAAGGAGCCACAATAGCTCAAATATTTATTGACCTGTAGAAAGTTAACATCTTCGTGGATGGTTGATGGTTGTTGACTCAGCAAATGTTTGTCCAGGAGCTGAGATTTCTTCCATTATAGAAATCTCAGCTCTTTTTACTCTATTGTGGATTAGACAGTAGATTGATTAATAAATTGGAACAATGGGGTTAGGGGGGTTCCCTTGAACTGGGTGAAAAGCTATTTGAGAAACAGGCAGCAATATGTAAAGATGGGAGACTGTTCGTCAGAATGTCTAAATATTGTATGTGGTGTCCCCCAGGGGTCAGTGTTGGGACCGAAACTCTTTGTACTATATATTAATGACATCTGTAATGTGCCCAGTTTAGCTAATTGTATTTTATTTGCAGATGACACAAATATTTTTTGTTCTGGTGAGAGTTTGCAGCAACTTTTGGATGTCATCACTTCAGTGTTAAAGGAAATCAAAAAATGGTTTGATAAGAATAAACTTTCACTAAATCTGAACAAAACAAAAATCATGTTATTTGGAAATTGTAAAATACACGATCAAATACAGGTACAAATAGATGGTGTAAACATTGAAAGAGTACATGAAAATAAATTCCTGGGAGTGATAATAGATGACAAAATTTGTTGGAAACCTCACATCAAACATATTAAATCTAAACTATCTCGCAGCATCTCAGTTCTGGTTAAAGCAAAGCATGTCCTAGATCATAAATCACTCTATATGCTGTACAATTCACTAATTCTTCCTTATTTACAGTACTGTACAGAGACATGGGGAAATACATACAAAACTGCACTTCAGCCACTGTTCATACTACAGAAAAGAGCAATGAGAATTATTCACAGGGTTGATTATGGGGCACACACCAATGACTTATTCTGGAAGTCTAAAACTTTAAAACTGTTTGATTTGGTGGAACATAAAACAGCCCAAGTTTTATATAAAGCAAGGAACTATCTGCTACCAAGAAATATTCAGAGAATGTTTCATGAAAGAGAGCAAGGTTATGATTTAAGAGGGAAATCAAATCTAAAGGTTGGCAGAGCTCGCACAACAAGGAAAAGTTTCTGTATCACCATTTGTGGAGTAAAACTGTGGAATCATTTGAGCACTGAAATCAAAAACAGTTCGAGTATAATTCTGTTTAAAAAAAGACATAAAGAAATGATTCTCCTGAGATACATTGTATAATTTACACAAGGTGTTTACTTGCCAATTGGAAATGATACATAGTGTTATGAAAATTAATCATTATATTAATTATTATTATTATTAAATTATTAGTAACGAAATTAATTAGAACATATTAAAAGTTAGGTTATAGGGGTAGGATTAGATAAGTTTATACTTCTTCCTACTCCCTTTCGCTCATGTAAACTATGTTGCTTATGAGATGTGACTGTTTTCTGGATTGCTTTTTGTTTTTGTTTTTTGTTTTTTTTTAATGTGCACTTATTTCCTTATGAATCCTTTTGATTATTATTATTTATATAGGTACTATGTATATATTGCTATGTATGTATGCATGTATACATGTATGCTTTTATTTTTATTTTTTTGTTGTTTACGTGATCGAAATAAAGTTATAAAGTTAAAGTTAAAGAAAAGTCCACGTTATTCCCCATTAATCAGAACTTCAAGCACGAACAGTGTCTGACAGATTTAGTTTTGATTCAGTCACGCTGGATGAGATGAACCCAATGCACTGACCAAGTTTACAAGGTCCATATGATGAAGATAATTCTTTGTCTCTTAAGAGCAAAAAGCTAAGCTGCTAACCGTGCTGCTGGTATGGATGCAGAACAATACCACCTTCAGAATACAGTGATGATTTGACCAAAATTGACTCTTTTTTTTAATGTGTGACCTGACATGCCCATTCTGCACTTTTTGGTCATTTGCAGCCACGTCAAATGGTGTCTCTCAGAGTTGGGACCTGCTTTACATTGAAATGTAGTAATTTAACTACCATTGAAACAGTTGCTATAAACTAAACACATCTAGCGTGATGCTTGCAGCCAATGGTGGAGGAATACTCTTTTTTTGTTGTTCTCTAGTTGCTCCTTGCTTTCTTTAATCTGATGCTGCCATGATGGGTAAACTGAGTTTATAACAAAGCTTTGAAAAGATTTTAATAGTTAAGCATGTATAACCTTGACATGATTACGTGGTTGAAGGACACAAGCCAAAGATCACAGACTAGCGATGTGCCATAACATATTGCTGACAATTTTACTGGTAAAATTTTTGACATGATAAAAGAAGGAGCACCTGAGTGAGCACGAGGGGAGCCAAAAATCAAAAATCCCATGACAACTCGACAGCTAATGTGAGTTCTAAAGCAAAAATATTTTTCAGTATTTTGCATTTTGTCATCAAGAATATCGTTTTTGCAGAAATATCCTGAAATATTGTGATATTAATTTAGGGCCATATTACCCACAGACATTTAGCTGCCTGTTGGTTTTGATTACCCAGCCTGCTTTCAATGCTAATGATTCTACAGCACAGTCACTGTGAACTTCATTTCATTTATCCTCTATTCACACAGCCTCCGTTGCTCTCTCGTCTCCTGCACCAGTGGCACTGTAGCTGTCTGACTGTTGAGTTACAGCTTAGTGCTCCGAGTGTGAGTGTGTGTGTGTGTGCGTGCTGCTAACCGAATGAAAAGAGCTTTGTTTGTTGCACACATTCACAATCTCACAGCAGTGTCAAATAAAGCCTGACAACAAGAGTGGGAGAGCTGAAAAGGAGGAATGCCGAAACAGAACAACCTCGACCGCCTCTCGGGACTTTGGGTTTGTCTCACGTCGCCGCTTACAGCTCGGAAAATTGCCACTCATTAAGCAGTTATTCTTCGTCTAACAGGAAGATACAGTGTGTCAAAAATATCGAGACAGATAAGAAGGGGAGAAAAAAAGGAAGCAACGAGGAAATGACTGTGTCACAGTTTACTGAGCCACGTATTCAGGGTGGAAATTTCCCACCGACGCCAGCCAAGTGCTGGGAAGTTTGTCAAACCGGACTCAACTGCAGGTTGAGATGACACAATTTAAAGGTATTAAATTCAACCACTTCTAAACATTAGCCTTTCCTAGCACATTTCCTTATCTGTGACGGCACCGTAAAACAACACAATATGTTTTTTTGTGTGATGCTAATGCACAGATAATAAGAACTAGAGCTCACAGCCACAGCAGCAGCTCCACCAGGCTGTAAAACAGATTTCACAGCAATCACTCAAATGGCTGTCAGTTATTTCACTCTGTCCTGAACTACGCACCGGCCAATGCTGCCACCCCTAAAGCTCTGCTGATAGCACACCTATAAGAGATGAGTGGCATCAAAAGTGTGTTGTGGCAGGCACATGCCCAGCTGGCCCATGTGGAAGCCAAATACCAATAAGGACGCCTTAATAAACAAACAAATAATAATATATGTCATCAAAGTCAGTATGCCAATTGCTTCTTTATTGTAATTATTTTATGTTCAGCTAAAAAACTGAATCTGCCATATATACATATACGGTGGGAACTGATGTCTATGCACTTGTTGATACAGTGAAATGTGAAGTCTTATTGATCCCTTTAGGAAAATGCTACCATCTGTATGTCTCTTCACAGGTCAAAAGTCTGGGCCAGCTACGAAGCATCACTGCCGAAGCGGGAAGAGATTCAGTTTATTGAAACGCTCGCTTTTAAAAGTGCTGTGTGGACATCGATAAATTACCACACTGATGTTGAGTCATTAGTCGATTGCACCATCGATCGCTGTTCTCCACTGACCTCTGTGGTGCATCGTGAGATTCCAGGTTTGCTTCGGTGGGAGCACTTTTCCTCTAGAGCAAGCTGAGCTGAAGCTTTTCACCTGCATGTGCACCTGAGCACAAGCAGTTAACGCACAAGTCAATCCCTCGAACTACCTGTGCGTCCTCGGCGAGCTAAAGCTGAACACATGACCGTGATCTCAGCTTCCCCAAAGGCTTAGAGACAGTTCCCCCCCCCTCGCCCGTTTCTCCGCCTGAACTTGAAGAGCTTACGCTGTAGACGGTTGTGTAACAGCGGACCGGCGTGGTGCCACCGCTAACAGGTATTAGAGCTAGCTGACATCCAGCCACAGCGGGAGGAATGTGACAGGCAGTAGCTAATTGCTGGAAATGCAAATAAGGACATTTACAGCAGATTAGTTTGATTTTCATGAGAAATCATGCACAGATGAGAACTTTCTGCTTCTGCCGTAACGAGCTGCTGATGATTAATAATGGTCTGCATGACACAGATATGATTTTATTATGTATCTGAGCTTCGTGTTAGCATTAACACAGGGTCACTTAGAATTATTTGGCGTTACAGCTGTGACTAATGATTGACTAATCGCTGCTGCACTATTGGACAAACAAAAATGATTCTGAGTTGTACTAGATTTGAGCGCTAAATTCAACTTTATTGAGTGTGCGGGACTGAGTGAGCATGATTAATCAAGTATAACTGAACCCCTGCTGCATGTCTCGGCTCACATAAACACAAATACTACACGAGCTGTGTTAAGACACAACGTCATGAGGCGAACGTGTTGCTTCCAAAGCTGCAGTTCTCCTCTTCCAGACATCACGTTCCTCTCTCTGCGCTGACTCTGTCTTTCTCACTGCTCTCCTCTTCCTCTCTTTCCAGCCTTCTTTCCATCCCTAATGCTTTCCCCTCCCACCCACCCACCCCTAAGCTGCACTACATCCCTGCTCCCTTCCTCTCTCTCCTGCTTCTCCTCCATCCACGTGCACTGCAGTGTAATACGTCTTTCCTCTGCCCACTTGCGCCTCTATGATCATCTTCCTCCCTCCTTCCATCCGTCTCCTCTCTCTGCTCCCGTGCTGTTGCACGCTCAAATATCCAACTAATATGGACTGCAGATGGTTACAGCCAGATCACCTCAAAACCAAGGCAGCACATGGCGGCCCAGCATCTTACTAAGAGACTTTATGTTGGTTTTTGCTTTGTCACCCATCTGTAGCGTGTAGGAAATACCATACCAGCATTGCTTCTATTGTACCAGCTTATGTCTACTTCCAACAGAGAAAACGTGTCCTCTTAGTGCTCTGTCGAAGTACTTCAACAGCAAAACGCATCCCAACAGAACCACAAGAGCAATTATTGGTTCAATGCTTTTCTCAAGGGCGGCTAAATGCTACTTACACAGGAAGCGGAACAGAGTGTTGACCCAGCAAGCTTCTGGTCACGGCTGGTTTGACCCACACATGGCTTCAGGTGGGCCAGGTTTGTAGGGTTGTAAAGCTGTTCAAACTGGTTGCTTACAGTAAATAAAAATCTTTCCGCTAGAGTGGTGTATAGGTGTTACAGGTGACTCGTCCGCTCCCAAGTGGAACATAATGAGAGTCCATGAATGAGAGTGTAGCCATAATCAGGACTGCAGGACAGAACAGAAATAGAAATTGATGTTGTATGTGACATCATCAACCTGAGGAGGTCAATCATGTTGTCATGTTGCTTATTACCAATGCAGTACAGGGTGGATTAGTCCTGCTGATGTAGGCTACTTTTTCATTTGCCAGGATGTCTCATAATGCCAAATGCTGGTTCAGCTTGTCCATATAACATCAAACTGGTATAAGTTCGAACACTGGGCCGCACCTGCAAAACCACAAACCAATCCTACACCAAGAACACCAACTTAAAGTAGCATAACTGCCTTTTTTCCTGCCTTTCATATGTATAATGTATATAAGCCATATTTTAAGAGTCATCTTATGGTGTTGTGCTTGAACGCACCATCCTCTTGGGTTGTATATTAGCTTGTCTTGTCTCTGTGCCACACGGTATCAGTATCAGTTCTGTTTAACATATACATAAATGGATCAATTGCGACTTACTGTAAGCAGTAACACGCATCAAATCGAAAAATCAATTAATCAGTTCAAAGTTGTAATGTCAGCCATAGGAAAGGTTCACTATGAGGCGAGTCTCTGCTAAGCTGAATGTTTCCACCAGTAACTCTGGAAGTGCAAAGGCAGCAGAGAATCAGTCTGTGGAGCCAAATAACGAGGAGCCAGTGATGCATTCAGCTCAACTTCCAACTAGAAGGATTTATATTTATGAGGCATTCAACTACAATCAAAGGACTGAGATGTGTTCTGAAATTTGGTGAATTTGCTGCACTTGCTTGAAAATTATTGCCTCTCCCTTCATATTTCTATTTCTGGTTCAGCAGCTGAACTACCAGTCACCATGTAATTACCAGACCGTTGTCCAGCTCCACACAGCAGCACAGTGAGAATGTCCACAGTATATTGATAGTATCCCAGCAGCTCTCAGTCCTCTTTCAAAGTCAGACAAATGAGCACAAAATACATTCATCTGCTGCAGCAATAAACACAAACACACACACACACACACACACACACACACACACACACACACACACACACACACACACACACACTCTGTTTGCTTTTAATAAGTGAAGCAGGTCGAGAGCCATGAAAGGAACAAAACTACCACAACAAGCTAGAGGGCAAGAGCTGTTTGTGTGTTTATGTGTGTGTGTGTATGTGTGTCAATACTGTGTGACTCCTACAGCTGTACGTCCACCGTGCACATATTTGTTTTCCTTTCACAAACACAAATTATGGTCTGGTCCTTGCCCTTGGAGTCAGAATCACAAAGCCGGCAGTGGAAGAAATTTTGAGATCTTTTATGTAGTTAAAAACAGAGAACCAGAAAGTGCAAACGTACAGCAAAAAAGAAAGAAAGAAAGAAGTAAAAGTATCAGCATATCTGATTATCATTTTAGCTAGACCGATATATCAGCTTGGCTGATTTTTTGGGATTTATGTGAAGTATGAATTAATATGAATGGAAAGTACAAGTACCTCACAATTTTACTTTAGTGCAGTACTCGAATAAATGTACTTTGTTACATTCAGAGCAAAAGCATTCATAGCGTTTCCTGTGACTGGAAACAGAAAAGCACCCCGATCATTTTCCTGAGGAACGCAGAGAACCTTGACAGTACTTTCACAAAGCATCAACACCACGAGGAGGTTCATGACGAGGCCAAACCACCGAAGCCCCGCAAGAGCTACACGTGAGCTCAGCTGGCTGTGAAGACACGACGACACACTGTCAGATGACTCATATCAGCGCTTCTGCCATTTAAGAGGTGATATGTCTAAATGCTCTTTATAAAAGAGATTAACCAGCGCCTTTCAGGTCACAGACTCACTTTGAAACAAGACAGCAGTGATCATGAACATACTTACTTTCTTATTTCAGCCAATCCTGATATAGCAGCTGTTTGTGTGTTGTTAAGCAACACAGATCTTACCATTTAACAAGAGGGTATCTTTGTATGGATCCTTTCCATAATGTTATCAAGCACTTATCGTTACAATCTGAGCCTGTCAGTGGCAAAAACAAACACTTTTAGTGGCTGTACTACAGTCTGATGGTGAGCACACACCCGGAGGGATTAAATTGCAGCGTGTTTTGCGTCTGCTGGCTGCTGTGCTCTCATTCAATACTGAAAAAACTTGTTTTGTGGTCTCCATTAGTCACTTGGACACAAAAACATGACTAGAATTCCTCCCGTTTGGGACACTGAAGTCTTCCTGGACGCGTAGACCTGCACAACTGCACGCACGACGTCTCTTTCCTTGATTGAAAATGAAATGACCGAATAATTCAACAGCATGGTCGAGGACATAATTTTATTTGTTTATTTTGTAATTTGTCGGTCTGCAGGTCTTTTAAAAGACGTTTATGTTAAATTATTTTAGTAGCATGTCTCTCATTGTATTGTTTTTCCCTCTTATGGACATAATGCGCAAAAACAGATATCTGAATGGTTTGAATCTGTGTGTTTTTTAAGAAGGACTAACAAAACTTTGTTATTGGCCTTTTGATTGGCCAGTTTTGGCAGCCCTCCTACTCGCTGATGATGCCTCACTCCTCTCCCGTTTCACGCCTTTCCTGGTCCCGCCTGCAACGTCTTCGTCGGGGTCTGATGTAAATCACCTTGGTGCTGTACTGTCGTCAATCTGGCCTCCATCAGCCTTAGAGGCTGTGTTCGGATCCTGATCCGCCCCTGTTCACTAGGAGGCTGCTGAGCCCGGTTCCCTCGCCCGTGGTGTAAGCACCAACAATTCCCTGGTGCTCTGAGCTACCCAATCCAGGCAGAATCAGTCAGCTAATAGAGCCAATAGCTGCATGGCTAACCAGCTAAGAGCAGCTAGTATTTAAGCCATACATGACTACAGAAGGATAGAATAGTATAGTTAAAATACTGTGAGCAGCAGTGAGCAGTTACTCTGGTGATATGCTGCCCCCTGTTTGTTTGGCGTGACCTTCACTGGGTCATCGTACACACTGTACCTTTAACCTGCAAATAAACAACACTTAGTGAGACACTTTTTAAAATGTCATGGTTGGAGACATTTATAGCATTAAAGGCATCAGAGGGAAAAAGACGGTCCAAGCTCTGAGTTTCACAAGCACAAGCCGTGTGGAACGCTTGTTTTTCTAAGTCTGAAGTAGCACAATAATAGAGAGTTTGGACAAAAAAGGCTTTTGGGATGTTGGCACGCCTTGAAAAGTTCTCAATATAACTATGTTGTTGAAATGTAATCCTTCAGCACTGGACAACCTTCAGAACAAGCCAACCAAAGCATTTAGGTGACACTTGTTCCACTGAGTGTAGCTGCAGATAACAGTGTTGAAAAGGTCTATTCAGGGAAACTGGCTGACACACAACAGGACCTGCATAATATCTGCATACAGCACTTTTACAAATCAGAGACTAAATCACAACACACACTAACACATAACCACACATGTGAAAACACACACAGAGAAAGTATGCACATCCGGCCTCTGCAGGGCCTGGTTACGTAACACAGAGAGACGCATTCCAAGATCGGGAACAGCAGCTGAACACTGAGAAGAGGCCCGTCGCCTGACACACTGAATCAGCTGCGGTTCAACAACATGTGCAGGACCACGGTGTCGAGGCTTTTTACATGTTATGCCATGTTCTCTGCACAGTACTCACTGGCCGGTGACGCTGACAGAGCCAGCACTGGTCTCATTAGAGAACATAAAAAAAGGGAAATCATGGAAGGGCTTCAAACAGTGCAAATGTGCTGCAAATGACATTCACTCTGGATGAATATGATGAGCCACTTTCTGTCAATCGGCAGAAAAATAACAGACAACTGTTATAGTTTAAGGGATAAGCAAAAATACAAACACTCACTGACTCCAAATTCTGAGTTGTTAGGATTTGCAAGGACACTGGATTTTGGATAGTTGGACAAAAAGGAAATCTGAAGATGGACAAAATGAGTTCTGGGAATTTGTGAAATCCTTGATACTACTACGCACTAAATGATCTGTTAAAAGAAAATAATAGAATATTACATACATTATGGTACTACACAATAGAGCTGACACTAACCATTATTATTATTATCAAAAAGCTCCACATTTAAGAAGCTGGAATCAAGAGAATATTTGGCATTTTTACTTGAAAAATTACTTCAACAATTAAGTTCATTACTCGATTAAGAGTAGGTGAATCATTGACTGCTTCAACTGTAGTGCACAGGAGGTCGAGACCATACAGTTAACGACACTGATGATCAGGCTGCTCAAAGTAGAGGCTGAAGTTTGCATTTTACATGACCAGCTTCACGTTTTAGGACCACCAGTCTGGACTCTGGCATTTAATTTGGCGGGACTGACCTTTAAGGTTTAGTGACGGAGCTGTTAGCGAACTAGGAGGAATCCAAACAAACACATCCGTGCTTATAAAAGGCACACTGATCTGACAACTGCAGTTCTGTTGGCACATCCTCGTCATTAAGTTCCAGATTTAAATCCCAGTGTGGCTTTTCACTCTTAAAAGCAACGACACAGTTTGGGCCCCGGTGTTGATTTGGGGTAATACTGTGACCTTAAACGTCGCTCTAAGCCTGTAATCTCACCCTTGATCTCTTTCCGCCTTCAGTCGGTGATTTCAATGAATTTCTTCTTGCCCGGATGGAAGGATGATTTTGTGTCAAGGTCTTTGCTGACATAAAACAGCGGCAGCCATTTAAATATTCCTTTATTGTACATCTATCAGGCATTTTTCAGGGTTAATCTCTGCAAGAAATCTTCACTATGTTGTTTTGTTGTGGAATCACATCAGTTCGCGCTATCAACCACCTACTTGCCGACTACTTCCTGAACTGATGCAGGTGTATGAGAAGAGAAAAAAAAGAATTTGCAAAAATTATTCTCAACTTGTCGGCTGCTTAAACTTCACAGGTCCAGGCCTGCTGCTAGTACTACTATTGGTAGAAGGAGTACTGCTGCTGCTATAAGTACTACCCACAACTTTTACTTGCAGCTGTTACTGCAATTATTGCTTGCCACTCAGGTAAAGATAATAACAAAACGCATCTTTAGTATTATCTCCCTGGCTACCTATCTTCAGGCAGTGACTCACTGCGAAGTCAGAGCTGGGTGATATTTATCAGATTATGTTATTGACATATGTTTTGCTTTATTGGTAATAGTGACAGCTGGCAGGGGAGAGAGGCCTCGAGCTAGAATGGAACCCAGACTGCTGAAGTCAGGACTCGGCCTTGAAAGATGGTACACACTCCATCGGGTGAGCTACCAGGGTGCCCCGAGAACTAGGTGGTAATTATACTGCAGAGGTAAGCAGCCTGAGGTAAGCAGGATGCCAAAATGTTGACACTGTAAACAAGTCTGACTCAAGTTCTGGAGATCAGAGAGCAAGGCATAAAAGGAGTTTACATAAGAGACAGATAACCATGTATTGAAGGCTGTCCTCCCCTCCCCTCTCCGCCTGAGATTATCAGACCGTCTCTAACAACACGGGGTCAGTTAGGTAAGTAGACCACCTACTATTGTATATTAACCTACATGTTGTACCAGCGTAGATTCTTACTGTCTAATGTCAAATACAGTAAAAGACCAGCAGTCCAGAAATAAATAACTGTTGCATGCATACTTATGTGAAAGATAGAGTAGAAAAAGCAACCCCTTTGAAAACACCACAAAATGCAAACTACATCACTCAGAGACACTACTAAAGGATTATTAGATGATTACACTAGTGATTCACAGAGGGAGGAGGCTTTTCATACTCATTTATATATGAAGCAAAACTTACAGGCTAGTGCTGTGGACATGACATGACGGTAATACTGCTGTCCAGGCCAGCAGGCCAGTCTGCATCCCCACCACACTGCATGTGATGCGCCTCAAGACAGTGACGAGCATACATCAAGCAGAATACATCGGGAAGTACAGTCAGTCACCCTTCAAAATAAGAGCCTGGGTGTGTGCCGTGTGGGGAAAAAATGCCAATATAAATATAGCCACCAACACTCACTTCAAAATAGTCAAATAAACTAATATCCGTTGGTATACAAAAATAATATATGGCTATAAATATATACTAAGAGCTATATTGTATTTCCTGAGGGTAATAAGTAGGCCTAGGTTCATATTGTAATATATACTTATTGTGGTATATGAAATAATAGCTTAAGTAATTTACTTCCCATGATGTTGCTGGATTCCCTAAAATGACGCCATTGTTGCTTATGAAGACAAGTTTTTGACTTCCTTGTTTTAACACTATCACATTTTTTGCAAAAAAATAAAACTATTGTTCGATTTTTTACATAAAAAGACGCGACTATCACATAAAAAATAATATGTTACTTTGACATCTTCTTATCCCTCTGTGTTTTACTTAGAAAAACATCCCATTGTTTTGTCTTTACTGTTTATGATTTGTTTTGCAAGTATGCCTTTAATAGTTCAAAAATGTTCCCTTCACTTTATTATTCGAGTAGATGCAAAAAACTCATCAGTGTCAAATGAAGACGTTCATTCGTGTTAATATTGTTGACCAACAAGTCTTTTTCAACCTTCAACTACGTTTCAAACGCTTGCCGACGCGACCGAGCTTTTATTTTGGTAAATTTCGGCGGAAGTCACATGTCTTCACTCTGTGGGCCTTGACGCTGGTTGTGTACCGCGGTGATGTCTTCTAGCAATATCGGGTCAATATGGTGATCACACAGGGGTGCGGGCCGCTGCTGTGGCAACGTTAAACCGGTCCAGTTCGCCATGAACGAAAAGTGACTGTTTTTATTGTCTAATCGTGTGTTTCCAGCCAGTGTCCACGGCATTTTATCCTGCACATAACGTCAAGTGATGAGACACCGATGGCATGTCAAACCGCTGCCATCCTTTGTGCCACTGCGAAAAAAAACAAACACACAACACCAACAACCAAGCTAGCACCGTCCATCCTCTCGGACGTTTAGCGATAAACACGCCTGTCAGGTTGGAAGACGACATGGCAGCAGGGGGTGGAAAACATCGGTTGAAAGCCGAGGCTGCGTCTTTCCCGTTATAACCGACCGAGGCATCATTTTTCAGTCTCCGACGCGATGCTGCCGAACGGATCCGTTTCTCCTTCTGCCCGTCTGTTCTCACCCGGCTCCGACCAAGCAGCCGCAACAAAATCAAGATTAAACACACTCACCTTGGCGCAGTTGGTCGGCAGCAGGTCTGTTTTCGACGCAAAGCATGGGCAGCGGCGGACAGGGCTGCTCGGTGCTAGTCCTCGGCGGGTGGGAACATTGTTTTCTCTGTGAGAGACTGCAGGGCAGACAGCGGCGCTGCAGCGCCGGATGGGCAGGGCCGGAGCGGCACGTCAGCCTGAGGTCACAGATTGGTCCCAGACCGGATTATCTAACCCTGGGTGGGACCGCAGCCGCTCATTAGATCCGTCACCTCGGCCAGGGACCCAAATCAGCTTCACTGACTGGAAAAGTGCACATGCGGGAACTTACAGCAATTATGTAACGATCTTATTCTGCATATTGAATTCAAGATTTTATTTGTACAGCACAATTTCACACAGTTTCAGTGTTCAGTTCCTTTTGCAAGCAAATAAAACAATGGAGCGATTATTTGCGTGTGTGTGCAAATATTTCTCCACATATATGATATCTTAGTTTGGCATAGTGCCACACTTTCCCTAAAAAAAAACACAGAGCAAAACGGTGTTTGTTAGTGCATTGACTCATCAACAGAGACAGGCATGTCGTCCAAAACTGTCTTTAATCGCTGTCTTTTTTTCCCCACAGGTTAAGTGAATCTGAAGCAGGACCTGCGCTGGGTCAGGCACGCACTTCGGCACACTTAAATGTCCCTTTTGTCCTTGTATAGGCTGAGCTCCATCTGCTGGTTATCTGGTGTTACTGCATTCACCAAAGAGCATGATGGATGCATAGTGGGGGCCTGCATTTTTGTCATCAACTCAAGACGCTACTTGTTTGTTGATTCCTTTTACACTTGTGAAATCTCCAAAGCCTTTGCAAAGCTCTGTGTACATCGTGCACACGAGGTCATTTCACGTAAAAAAAAATAAACAAATGACTCCTTATGGAATCTGTTTTATCCTCCCTTAAACAGACAGACTCTCTGTCACACTTGTACATTTGTTTGGATATTTCTTTAGGCAATGATCACACATCAGTGCTGGGATACTGACACGGACTGAATTGGGTCATCAAAACTCTTGCCCTGCAGTGAGCTTACCTTGTACATAATGAAAAGAATACATATTTTCTATATTTTTGCAAACAAACCTAAGTCGGATGTAATCTCAACCACCCACTAAAGCAGATGTGGTCTTACTGTTGCAGTATGAATACAGACCGTGAAAGCGGGCCTCACGATTCTCCTGATTTCTTGGGTTTTAAGCAGGAGGTGTCAGAAAAGTTACCTTTTCCAAATTCCACTAATTAACCCTGATAAGGCACACCTGTGAAGTGAAAATCGTTTCAGGTGACTACCTCTTGAAGCTCATTGAGAGAATGCCAAGAGTGTGCAAAGCCGTAATCAGAGCAAAGGGTGGCTATTTTGAAGAAACTAGAATATAAAACATGTTTTCAGTTATTTCACCTTTTTTGTTAAGTACATAACTCCACATGTGTTCATTCATAGTTTTGATGCCTTCAGTGAGAATCTACAATGTAAATAGTCATGGAAATAAAGAAAACGCGTTGAATGAGAAGGTGTGTCCAAACTTTTGGCCTGTACTGTACATTCTAAAAATGCACAGTACATATATATATATAATGTTTAAAAAAAATTCAACTGTGTGTGTGTGTGTACATTATACACAGAAAGTGTATATAAATAAAGTTACCTTAGAAGAATGGTTCAGTTTCTCAACGGAAACTTTTTGAAGGTAGGATACGGATAATAAAATACATATAAAATATAAAATAATATATACTTGGTATATACACTTATATACTTTTATTTTATATTCCTTTTTATTTTCCATTTGTTGTTTTTCTGTGTCTCTTGTATTCTTCATTGTTGCTATTATTGCTGTCTGTAACAACATACTTTCCCAGACATGATATCAAGAAATTTATATCTTATCATATCTTATCTTATCAGAGTATGATTTTTTTTTGCCACTAGATGGCACCACCTGATTAGAAAATCAAAGTTGTCTCTAAGCTGCTCAGCTAAAAGTGAAAGACACTGACGAAAACAGAGACACATTCATAGTGGTAGTGGTGTAATTTAGATTAAACGTTTTAGTGTGTAACATGAAAATATAAATTTGTAGCACTGACTATGTTGTTTCAATTAAAAGACTTTTTCTGAACATGTGTTGTATGACGAACCCAGCCCTGTTCCTTCCACTTGTTTCCAATCAACCTGCTCAGAAGAGAGAGCTGTGATGGACCATCGTAACAAGTTAAAATAATTGCACTGCACATACTCCAGCAGCCTCACTACCAGTCCAAGCCTCATCCCCAGGTGCCCAGCTACCAAACCCAGCCTCATCCCCAGGTGCCCAGCAACCAGCCGCAGCCTCATCCCCAGGTGCCCAGCTGCCAGCTCCAGCCTCAGCCCCAGGTGCCCAGCAACAATTTTGGTTCTGGAGATACTACCCAGACCGAAGCTTCACCCAGCACGGGGGATTCAACAGGGTCAGTTTACATAGCACTCATTTGTTATTCATTGTAGTTCATTTCTAAGTTTGTTTAGCTCATGGTTTTTTGTATTTTTAGAGTGAGTGGGGGCAAAGGAAGCTTTGGCTACAACCACAACTTGAGCATAAGGCATAGACTGAAGGGTAAGTAGTATAAAGTCAGTTCCTGCTCATAAGCTGCAAAGGCATTTAGGTTATGCCTTTTCATTTTGCTTGCTGCAAGGTTAAACCCACAAATGACTACTGACTGATCTCTCATTTCAGATCTTGGTGGTTTTTCAGCTGATGGACCCCATTCAGTTAAGTGTTTGTACCATGGCTGCCTTTGAGAAATAAAATGCATTTTGTACTGCATTGGTGTGGAATCCAACTTATTTATATTGACATTCAAAGGGATGTTGTCCCGAATGCAGACTATTTCATCTGATATCTTGAAGAGTTGTCATTTATTGATCGCAAACAGTGTTTTCCACATGCTGTGGCGCTATGAATGGCTCAAGGTAAACATAACTTATGGGCCAGAGTCCATCAAATGTTCATACAGTGTTTCTGAAAAGTGGCAAGGGGCTGTCTTTACCTCAATTGCAGATGATACTGAGCTTTTATTTGAAGCAGGCTTACCACACAGACCCTAACTGTAGCTGACTTTAAATGTACTTGTGTTTCTAATGTTTAATGTTTCAAAATCTTCTGATTTGCTCCTCTTTGCCCTGTGAGTTGTTACAGCACTATACAGCACTAGCTTTTATATTCTATTTGAAATTACAAGCCCTGTAACATGTCAGAGGAAAGTTTTATCTTAATGGTTTCAATATTTGCAGGAAGGTGTTTCAAATTTACTGACTTGCACTGCTCCACTATGGCACTTCAAATGTAGCTACTGCCATCTTGTGGAACTTCTACATTATGGCAAGAGTTTTGGTGAGAAATTTTCATGCACACCCACAGTAACTGGAATAGGACAATAATACTTCAAATGAGTAATCCTGAACACCAAAGAGCTAAATGGCAAGATTGTAATTGATTTATTGAAGTAAAGCAATCAAAATGTACAATATATAACAGGCACCAGATTTTTGTCCACCTTAGTATTTTTCTCCCAGCCTGTATTTTCTTCTGCCAACCACACCCCCCAGCCATCGTTTGAGACTGAACTTTAATCTGACTACCGGCTCTTGTTTGAAGAAGTACGTACTTCTGTCATAAACATAACTTTCTGGAGTGTTGTAGACTATCTTTATGTATGTGCCCTGTTCCCTATGATTCTGTTGTAGAGTCAATTGGCTTCAATTGGCTTTCATGAAGGAAGAAAAATGGTAGCACCACAGGAATCCAGCCAATGGATGAATACTAATTTAACTGTAAAATAAATTCTTTACAGAACAGTAAACATACTGCTGTGTCTTTGTGTTGCGTCTTTTCTGCCAAGACACAGATGTCTAATTTCTCATATAAGTAACACATTTTACTGAAAATGTACTTTTCCAATGATTTAGTTTATCCCCCAGTCCATTACATACCAAAGCTCTGGAATACACTACCTATTGGCATCAGGGATATATTTAAAAGAAAGTTAAAAACGTATCTCTTCACTTTAGTCTTTCACTAGCTATGCCTTTCCTGACACAGGCTTGAAACCTTTTTATCTTCCATCTTGTTTTGGGAATTCTCTCTATAAAATGTTTTTTAACCCCCACAGCACCACAACACAGTGGTTTATTCCGGGCCAGCTGTGCCCGACAGAGATAATACCCATAGTGAACCCACAGTGAGACGTTCCAAGGTGGGATCAAACAGGCTTATTTCAGTCAATCAAGACTAGATGTCCATCGGGAAATTGGGAGGCTACATCATGCCTGTATGCTTCAGAGGCCTAGGTGCTGATTGCTGTTGTATGAACACAAGGCAAAATACTTTCAGGGTTCTCACCTATAAAGTCTCAAATGGCTGAGCGCCACATTAATAGGGGAATAATTGGAGTGTGGAGGTCTTTAATGCTTCTCTTTTTGACCTTATTTTTAAGCATTTTTATTATTATCATCGAGTGGGGTTTACTCTCCATCTAATTTGACATTAATTCTCTATCCTTGTTTCTATGTTCATTCTTTCTTTGTTCTAAAGCACTCTGAGCTGCAATTTTTGTCTGAAAGGTGCAATACAAATGCAGTTTATTATTATTAAATTCTTAGTGGTAGCAGTAAAGCAAACAGACCCAAGAGAAGCAGGCAAACACAAGAGAAAATATGCAACATGACTGAGGTGCAGAATGCATGCATTCGTCATCATAACAAGCAAAATGCCAAAATCAGAACACTGTGTAAGGCTTTTTGAGGCAAATAAACAAGAACTCATGCACATTATTCTATCCGTGTGAAGTTTTCCTTATTTCATCTGCAATTGAGCCAAAATTAGTGTCATTTTGCGCAGTTCATACACATGATCTTCCTTCTGTATTTTTGTCTGTCATTTGGCCAAAAGACATGGATAGTTTTTGATAGTTTAGAAATCTCATTGGTTTCATTTTTATTTGCACAGACCAAAATGATATCACTTTGTCTCAGTCTTTAAAACATGGACAATGTATTCTCATGATATCACATGTTTCCTCGATGCATTGGTGGAGGTGGAACAATGAAGAGTAATTGATGCTATTTTAAATTAAGGGTTTTTTGAACACCTGTATATCGTAATGAGGTGCCATACAAATGAACCCTGTCTAATTGCCTCCACCTGTTTCCAATCAACCATTGAGGAAGAGAGAGCTGTGATTGGCTGTCATGACTACTTAAAGTAATTCCTCTCCAGGTAGCCTACTACTGCAGAAGGAAGACAGAGTTTTAGTTGTGTTGGGTCAGCTGGAGTCAGATAGAGGCATTTCAGTTTGCATTTGATCTTTTTTCAGCCTGTGACCATGGACCATTTTCTACGGTAACTTCTGAGTGTTCTTCCTGTGCGAAGTGTGATTTATAATGTGTGAAATGACAGCTTGTTGGATAAACATCTTTCTTTTCTTTTTTTTTTCAGTGTGGCGCTCCTATGGCTGCTGCTTATTGGAGAGCTTCATGCAAGTGCTAAATGTAAGATGACATGCAATGCAATATTTAAGTTTTTGAAGGAAGTTGACTAAAGTTAACTACTCACAGAGCATATTGAAGGTCTTGAACATGTAGTTGTAAGGCAGGTATTGATATTCTGTTTTAACGAAAATACAGAATACTTTTATAATCTTGTTGGATGATCAACAGCTTTCAATTATGGATTTGAACCTGGCATTTGGGATATGAGGTACCAGGTGCCTAGCTACCCGGCCCAGCCCCAGCCTCAGGTGCCTAGCTACCCGGCCCAGCCCCAGCCTCAGGTGCCTAGCTACCCGGCCCAGCCCCAGCCTCAGGTGCCTAGCTACCCGGCCCAGCCCCAGCCTCAGGTGCCTAGCTACCCGGCCCAGCCCCAGCCTCAGGTGCCTAGCTACCCGGCCAAGCCCCAGCCTCAGGTGCCTAGCTACCCGGCCAAGCCCCAGCCTCAGGTGCCTAGCTACCCGGCCAAGCCCCAGCCTCAGGTGCCTAGCTACCCGGCCAAGCCCCAGCCTCAGGTGCCTAGCTACCTGGCCAAGCCCCAGCCTCAGGTGCCTAGCTACCAGCCCCAGCTGCCTAGCTACCAGCCCCAGCTGCCCAGCTACCCGGCCAAGCCGCAGCCCCAGCTGCCTAGCTACCAGCCCCAGCTGCCCAGCTACCCGGCCAAGCCGCAGCCCCAGCTGCCTAGCTACCAGCCCCAGCTGCCCAGCTACCCGGCCAAGCCGCAGCCCCAGCTGCCTAGCTACCAGCCCAAATCGAAATTTCATCCAAGGTCAAAGGCACCTTACCAGCCTGTAGTCCAGCAGCCCCAGGTGCCTAGCTACCCGGCCAAGCGTCAGCCCCAGCCCCAGGTGCCAAGCTACCCGGCCAAGCGTCAGCCCCAGCCCCAGGTGCCAAGCTACCCGGCCAAGCGTCAGCCCCAGCCCCAGGTGCCTAGCTACCCGGCCAAGCGTCAGCCCCAGCCCCAGGTGCCTAGCTACCCGGCCAAGCGTCAGCCCCAGCCCCAGGTGCCTAGCTACCCGGCCAAGCGTCAGCCCCAGCCCCAGGTGCCTAGCTACCCGGCCAAGCGTCAGCCCCAGCCCCAGGTGCCAAGCTACCCGGCCAAGCGTCAGCCCCAGCCCCAGCCCCAGGTGCCTAGCTACCCGGCCAAGCGTCAGCCCCAGCCCCAGCCCCAGGTGCCTAGCTACCCGGCCAAGCGTCAGCCCCAGCCCCAGGTGCCTAGCTACCCGGCCAAGCGTCAGCCCCAGCCCCAGGTGCCTAGCTACCCGGCCAAGCGTCAGCCCCAGCCCCAGGTGCCAAGCTACCCGGCCAAGCGTCAGCCCCAGCCCCAGCCCCAGGTGCCTAGCTACCCGGCCAAGCGTCAGCCCCAGCCCCAGGTGCCAAGCTACCCGGCCAAGCGTCAGCCCCAGCCACAGGTGCCCAGCGACCCGGCCAAGCCACAGCCCCAGGTGCCCAGAGATTTGGCTGCAACTTGGGCATAGCTTGAAGGGTAAGCATAGTTTTGCTCCTGCTCATAAGTTGTAACTTAAGGTTAAATCACTAATTACAGACCTTTCATTTCAGACGTTTGCTGTTCAACTGATGGACCTCATTTACTTAACTACTACCATGGCTGCCTTTTTAAAGCTTTAAGAATTGCTGTCTTACTGCCACTTAAAACCAATCACTGACCTCATTTCAGGTGTTTGACCAGATGGGCATCATTAAAGCTTGTACCATGGAAGTATTAGAAAAATAAATGCATTTTGTACTACAGTATGAGTTTCTTTTTTCCATTAAAACAAAGTTGTCCTCTGTACCATGCCTGTTAAGGTCTCAGCTTTTGGGGGCCCATTTTAAAAAGCAAATTTCCCAAGGATTGATCTATGGAGGCTTTTTTTTTTTTTTTTTTTTACCCCCCCTGCATGCACAATTAGCTGGACTTCATTGGGCAAATTGTTTAACATGCACTGCGAAATATACACTGCCATTTGAACCCACATTTTTAAAACTGGACTTGTTTTTGGACCACACACTTGACACCAGGATGGTAGGTCCAGCTATGGGACACATTTGATTTGCAGACATGAGGCCACTGCTCATGTTACTCTGGTCTTACACAAATTTTAGACAAACCATGACTAAGAGTTCCTGCTCCATATTATATCGGTGCCATCAGGAAATTGTGCTTGAAGCATTCTTAGCTGAGATTTCTGTCTTGACCATATCCAGTTTACCTTGCAAGTTGAAATATGGTTTAAGTTTCCCACAATACCAGTGTTTAATGGAGATCGTATGTAAACTAAGTTCAGTTGAACAAAAAGGGCAGCGGATGCACGAAGTCATGCAGGCATGCCTGCTGAGTTTTCCAATTTCCTACTTTCACTATAGTCCCTGAATGCAACATAAGAGCCGCCCCGCTCAACCGGATTTCAGCCGGTCGGTAGTCCGTCTTTGCCAGTGACAGTCAGTCCTCGGGACCCCCTGGATTGTCCACCTGGCTTACATCTGTCTTGTTTTTTTTTTAACACGGTGTGATGAAGCGGAAAGTGAACGGCATTTAGGAGCAGTCTAGATGACTGCTGTGCAACAGGCAGCTGGGCTGCAAACTCAGTGAAGGCTCATCGGCTTTGGAGGAACTGTTGCACAAAATCCCGCTGCGATGTCCCTGCTGTGTGTCAGAGGTAAGGTGCCACTTCATAGCTGCAGGTTGTCCTTTTTCAGAACTACGAAGTCTATGTAGAAACAGAAGAATGGGAGCCTAACTTGAATGAGCTGCAAAAATCGAAGTTAAATCTGTACGATTGGTGGAAAGACTTGCGGATTTTTTTTGCAGCTATCGTGGCAAAGCCGCGACGTCCGCAGGGATGTACGAATGTAAGGATAAAACTTCAAGCAGGTTAGACAACAAAAACCTAAGGAGGAACATGGTGTGATATTATTGGAGTCTCATCTGCCTCATTCCACCACTGACATGTAGGTGATGAGAAGAGATCCCGTTAATTAAGATGCATAAACAAAAAATTGGAAAAAAAAAGACCCACTTGTGATTTTAAAGCCCATGTGGCCAGTGACCATCTCTGTGTTACATTCAGGGGGCTCATCATGGAAGTACTTTTTATACTCTGTTCTGACAGGATACCAAGCGGTTGATGAGAAACAGACCAAATATCTCAAGACCCTTCTGAAGCTGTCAGAAGTGACACATGCACAGTTGAGATGCTGATCTCACACAGAGGGCTAGAACACAGTTTGTATCTGTGTTTGTCCCCTCACATGGAGAGCTATAGCACTCTCTGGAGTGCATATTTGAAATGTTCTTTAACTGTTATAAATACCTGAGTTTTAAGAATCAGCCCTGATATGAGTGAGAGAGGACTGCACGCAACCTGGAACTAGAGCTGGACCGATAAATCAGACGTGATGTTATATCAGCCGATGTCCTTTTTTTCTTAAAAGCTGTAAATAAGAAATGACAGTACAGAATGCACTTTCACAGGGTAATTGAGAAAATAGCCCACCAAAAAGCACAGGCAATTTATTTTTCAAATGGAAAATGTCCAACTTAGTACATGTCTTGATAATAATTTCTTAATGATCTACTTTAAAGGATCCATATCAAAATGAACATCAGCCGATATGTTGTTATCATCCAGGCTGTACCTGGACCGCAAGAGAGTTGTTTACAGCTGAAACAATTAAAGAGGGAGATGTGAGAGGCTGTGTAGTGACTGGAGATGTGTGACTGTATGAGCATGAAGTCAAGCTGAGCTGTGATTTTGGCTGCAAGAGGAAAGGATTTGTTCTGCATGTTGGTACGATCGTGTGATTCCTCCCTGAGCACAGCTGTGCGCTTTGTTTCACTGTTCAGTGATTGTTTGTGATTTATACTTCTGCTCCTCAGGGTGGTTGCTGAACTTACATATTACACAGCCATACATATACCAAAACTAAATTCACACCTAAGCAGAAAAGTTACATGCAAGTGATGGGGGTCGCTGGCAGTCCAAGGCATTACCAACGAATAATACTCGTCAAACATATTGATCTTAACCATTGGTTTTAAACAGTTAAATATAAATGACTCAACAAGCGTCGCACTGAAGCCAAAGACTCTCAGCTGTACCTGTTTAATGGGTTAAAACTGGATCCACGACAGAAGCCTTCTAGTTGTCAAATTGTGGCTATTTAAGGGTTTGAAACTAGACTGTGATATGCTGAAGCAACAACAACTTGTACTCTGGTTGACATTCTGTGCACTGAGACTTTATGTGTGTTAAATGTGCTGCACGGCATGACCCCTGTAAACTAGAGGCTCGCAGGAGTCTCTAGAGGTCCGCTGGGACATGTTTAATGACATTTTCATTTTAAAAGAAGGAAGAAATCCCGGGACCTGAATTAGCCTTTAAGAAGCTGCGAGCCCTTAATGAATGTTATTTGCTTAATTGGAAAGTTTTAATGTCTCATGAGCCTCCTCCTAACCTTCTCCCCCGACAACAGTAAGCTGCTGGAATTTTTATTATTGGCTGAAAGAATCTATCTAGTGGCTTCTTTATCCCTGAAATATAAATATCAACCTAAAAATACATGTCAATGGCCCCTGTGCACCTGCTTTTGTTGTAGAGGAGATACTGCACCATGAGTGGCAGCGAGGTGAAGCTGGATGGCACATCGCTACTGCCGAGGTGCCCTTCAGCAGTCACTTGATCTGCAGCTGTTCGAGTGAAGCTGATCAGTGGCCCCGAGCAGGAGGCTGTGGTTGTGCTGGGCAGGTAGCTCTTGCTGAAAGCGAGCACGTGTATTCGGATAGATAAAGTTGAGTTAATTAAAGGTTAAAAAAACCTGATGCATCCCACGCTGCCAGAAGTTTATTTAACATTTTGGCTCCTTTCCAGATTACAAATTGCTCTTCTTTCACAGACATGCTGATTGATTTTCACACCAGCAAACTATTGTCTGCCTATCTCTAACTCTCAGCCACTAGCGTATTGTTTCACTCATTGCTTTTGACCATTTCTCATCTTGAGTGCGAGTGCTGCCTGAGGCCGGAGGGCCATCATCACCAAACCCTGTCTATTACAGAATGACGAGATAGGGGTGAGGTCAGCCCAAAGATTGATGGAGAGCGTGCCCATGCTCACCTATATCAGTAAAACCTTGAATCTTATGTAGCAATTTTTTTTAAGGGGGGGTCCCCATTTTTGTCTCTCCTGTACACACAAAAGGACGCACCTGCATGATGTGCTAAAACCTCTCTTAGCAAACCAGGAAACAGATGATCTTTTACAATTTGTGAAGCTGACTCGGCCACACGTTTGTTCAACGTTTACATGAATTTAAGTAACCAGTAATTTAACACTCAAACGTTCAGCAGTGAAAACCAAATTATTTAGACCTCCAGAGGCCACTTTGTGTTAGCTTCAGATTTAGACGGACTTCGGTTGGAGTTATGTTAAAATGAAAATGCTCCACTGTTACTGTGTGCAGTCTTTTGTGATGCACATGCATACTTGATAAAAGTAATTTAAAAACCCAGTTACCTGTATTTATGGCCAACATAGCCCAAGAGAAATCCATGCTTGAGGAATCAGGTTTCCTTAATTCGCTATCCTGAGTACAGAAACCAGGTTCCTCATTTACACAGAGAACGCTGACTGTAACCTGTTTGGTTAAGTGCACGTAACAGCTGGGACTGTTTGTCAGTGAGTGCGTGCCACTTTGGTTCAACTGAAGACTCATGTGATGACCATTCAGAGCATCTGATTTTCGCACCATAGCTCACATCTGTCTCCTAGCAACAGTGGAAGTTGGTTACTTTTCAGCATGAAAGCGATCTTTCCCGATCCACAATCTTCCTCAGTAGTAGTAGCCGACCTTTTCAGTTGCCTTAAAAAGTGTCTTTGTTCTGTCAGGGGTGGATGGCAGATCAGCGACATGCTCATTTGGATCAAACTCACAGACAAATGTAATCTATCTAAATCTATTTTGGCATTTATGCCTGACAAGTTGTCACATTTACAAGTCCCGCAAATTAAGCAGCAAAATATTTTGTTTGTTCTTGCCATCTAGAACGACACGTTTTCTTATCTGACGCCCCTTGTCTGCAAGACAACATCAGTCTGTGCCTTCCCCCATTAGAGTCTCTGCTGTTACAGCAGTGTTCTTTGACCTTTCATCTTTCCAGTCTACCTGATAGGAAGTGTGTTAAAAACCTATTTGACCAAGAGTTTCCATTTTTAACCGTGGCATAGCAGATGTGCTCTCCTTGATTAAAGGAACCCAGACTGTCCCTCTCATTGAAGGAAAAGCAGACAAACCAGAAGAGTGGCATCCTTGTTTCATGAGAGCTGTGGTGCTTTTCAGAGACCATTTTCCTCCTTCCTTGTTCCTTGTTGTGTCGAGGGCCCTTGCAGCCTGGCAGTCCTCTGAAAAGAGAGAATGGTTGCAGAATGAGAAGCCGAGGATGGGAGGACACCGTCTCTGACAGCTCAGTCAGTACCCACACTCAGCTATTTCTAGATGGCAGTTTGGAATAAATGCAGACCTTAATGGTATTGAATAATTTGCAAGCATGTTGAGTGTGCACTAGAAGAAACTGTACTGCAATAATGGGGGATAAATACAGTACATGCAGGTGGACTGTTGATCATCGAGGGCGTCAGTCTCTTCTTCATTTGTGAAGGTCAGCACAAAAAAATTGGTGCTTGTGTGATTTTTATTTCAGAGTGTGAGATAAAGGCCTGGCGTGGCTTCATTAAGGTAATAACTGGAAGCATTTTGTAGGGCACCAGATGCCATAGGTAAGGAGAGCAGGTGAGGAGAGACCAGGTCAGCAAACACACCGGCACACTGTGCCGGAATGACAGGGACACAAGTAAAGCTTCAGCGGCCTGGCTGGGGGGAGGGGGGTGGGGATAGAGGGAAAATAATCCCCTGGCCATCTGCTGCTTTTGCTGTCCTGTGTGTGTTTATGCTTGTGTGTGTGTGTGTGTGTAGGGCAGTCACTTGCGTGGGACGGGGAATTCACTTCCGTCTTCTCATTCCGTCCTTTTCATGATAATGCTACTTCCTGGTACCTCTCACAGCCTCTCCTTGCATGTCATCCTTGCCGCTCGCCGCTCTGCTGACCTTTTCTTCAGATGTGCTCCTTTCATGGGCAACTTTGAAAGGATGAAAAATAAAGAGAATATTCCTGATCAGTACAGACAAGCGTGCTTTGGGTTTAGTGCAAGTTATAAAATGTTAGCATGCTTACACGCTAAACGGACATGGTGACAAAACATTATACCTGCTTAGCATCAGCCTGCTAGTGTTGTGTGCACATTCAAGCACCGCTGTGGCACAGCCTCACAGAGCTGCTGGCGTGGCTGCAGACTCTGAGTCTCGTTATCTCCTCAGTCCAGCGATGAGCTCTGTCAGCACGTTAGTCCGCTGTCCAGAGTCACATGCTTAATATATGAGGCTGACATTGATCCTGCTATTTAAGAGTAAAACACGCCTCTGACTGATATTTACTTTTAACATAAATACAAAACATCCAGGAATCATTTTGGCAATAATCTCTCAGACCTGGTTGTTAAAGGGTTATTAAAGTTTGAGATATGTATGCAGGAACAATATACTTTACTTTTCTCTATTACTTGTAATGTGGCATTATTTATCAGTCCAGGAACAACAAATGAAAAACATTTTTTTTCTTGATAAATGAGCACTGACCCTGTTAAATAGCTACTGAAATAAATATATAATATATAACTGTTAAACAATGGAACCTGGATTAAGAAAGTTAGCAAATGTACATAGGAATTCAGGTATAGCATTTTTACGTAAATCTTTCAAAATATATGCAAAACATCATTCAGAACAATGTATATAGTAACGTACAATATATAACATATTCTTGGCACAACAAACAGTGTATCATCAGTGTGTGTTAGTTGCAGCTTACCGGGCTAACCCTAACCCTTGCAGCCACATTTTGCTATTGCCACAGTTACACTCATTCACTCCTGGGAGTTTCTTGCAATTTTCTGAAGCCGATGTGTGTTTGAGAGTGTGTGTGTGTGCATGTTTTGTCTCTGGGAGAAACAATTCAACTTTTAGACAGTGCTGTCAGGTTTTCAAAGGGTGGATTAGGACATAGGTTCATGAAAAGATTGGAATTGTTTAACTGTACAGCTTGTAACACTTTATGTTCATATCTGGAGGACAGCAGTAATAGTTCAGGCTTGGTGAACTGACTTGATATGGTTTGTGTAAGTCTCCAGGAAATGAATGCGAGTCTATGTAATGTCCCCAAAAGTGATGGAAACATGACTGTGTGTGTGTGTGTGTGTGTGTGTGTGTGGTCATGGTTATGTCATCTATGAAACCCCATCCCTGGACCCCCTCCTAGTAGATCACGCTTGGACGTCTTGAGGCATCTCTAATTGGCTCATTATCGTAGTCAAGCAGGGACACAGCAGTGGGAGAAATCACTGTTAATTTGTGATTATGGAGGGTGAGATGAGGTATACACGCTACTATATATTCTAAACACCCTGAGGCACTGGGGTGGAAGGTAATTATCAGGTAAGTGATGCCTGTTGGTCATTAATATATACCATTTTATTACCTTAAATTCTTTCTTTCAGATTGTCCCATAATTTCCGGGACTCAAATATCTCATAAATGAATGAATGTATCAACAAATTACTTTAGAAAAAAATTCATGTTAGTCATAATTTTACAAGAACAAGAGTTTCTAAATTATCGAGTTAGAACCAACAAAGACAAGA
The DNA here is from genome assembly GCF_017976325.1 of Chelmon rostratus. Lineage (NCBI taxonomy): Eukaryota > Metazoa > Chordata > Actinopteri > Chaetodontiformes > Chaetodontidae > Chelmon > Chelmon rostratus. Next base: position 8,018,548 of record NC_055662.1, read on the forward strand.
TGTCCTTAAAGGATAACTTTCGTTTTTTACAACCTGGACCTTATTTGTAGCATTAAATACGACCATTTAGACACCCCGACAACTTTGGTGGCACTTGGAGTCGTTTTGAAGAAATTAGCCCCAGAAGAGCGGCGCGTATATCCGTATAATGCGAGTAATTGGGGCACCCGTGCGTAGCCTCTATAAACACATAATCTGCGGCGAAACTCGTTCATATTCCAATATTGTGTTATGATATGCTGGCGCTATTCCCCTCTGAGCCCGTGGTGGCATGTTATCAACATCCAGTGTCTCTAGACAACTACTTCTGACGTGGATGACGTCATTTTCGAGCGCTGCGCGCTGCGAGCAACCAGCCACAACACGGCTAACTCTGCGGCGGTCGGCTAGTTTAGCTGTAGTTTGCGACTGTTATTTTTCACAAAATGGATGAATATTTTTCTGACTCTGAGGTGGTTGACGATGACTTTGTTTACGATGGACGTCCTCACCGCTTTGAGCCAGAGTGCACGGACGAGGAGGTCGTTCAAAGGAGGATGCAGAGGCAGAGAGAGGAACAGCTTGCCAAACAACAACAAACGGCTGCGCGTCCACGAGTAGACGGTAACTGGTGGTGTTCTTGTGGACAATGTTCATCGATGACAACAGAGGAGGATATGTTCATCGATGACAACAGAGGAGGATGTGTCAATAAACGTCTGTATCACAACACTGGAGGATTTCCGCGCAATGATAAACCTGGCTGTGGTGGAGACGTTTTTTCGTGTCCCTAAAGTGAACTGGAAGACCCAGCCAAAGCCTGCAGGACCAAATGGGCAACTTTCGATTGCGTAAGTAGCTTACACACATGTAAGGCAAATAAACATATATATGTTTATTTGCCTTGGTTTTGTTTGCCAGAAGTTTATCATTGCGCGGAAATCCTCCAGTATTGTGACACAGACATTTATTGACACATCCAGACGCGTATCTCCTGGCCGCAAGTCCTACTCTGAGCAACAGAGGCATTCCTCCTCTGTTGTCATCGATGAACATTGTCCACAAGAACACCACCAGTTACCGTCTACTCGTGGACGCGCAGCCGTTTGTTGTTGTTTGGCGAGCTGTTCCTCTCTCTGCCTCCGCGTCCTCCTTTCAACGAGCTCCTCGTCCGTGTACTCTGGCTAAAAACGGTGAGGACAAACAAAGTCATCGTCCACCACCTCAGAGTCGGAAAAATATTTATCCATTTTGTGAAAAATAACAGTCGCAAACTACAGCTAAACTAGCCGCCCACCGCAGAGTTAGCCGTGTTGTGGCTGGTTGCTCGCAGCGCGCAGCGCTCGAAAATGACGTCATCCACGTCAGAAGTAGTTGTCTAGAGACACTGGCTGTTGATAACATGCCACCACGGGCTCAGAGGGGAATAGCACCAGCATATCATAACAAAATATTGGAATATGAACGAGTTTCGCCGCAGATTATGCGTTTATAGAGGCTACGCACGGGTGCCCCAATTACTCGCATTATACGGATATACGCGCCGCTCTTCTGGGGCTAATTTCTTCAAAACGACTCCAAGTGCCACCAAAGTTGTCTGGGTGTCTAAATGGTCGTATTTAATGCTACAAATAAAGTCCAGGTTGTAAAAAACGAAAGTTATCCTTTAACATGCTCTGAAAAAATAGAAATTGAACATTCATAATTAGGAGAATAGGAGATTAGATTTAGGCATGAGGAGTGATGATTGGTTAGAGTAAGGGTAAGAAGCCAATCAGAAGCAGAGTAGGGCATGTCAGCCCTGTGCCACAGTGGGATGCGTAAAGTCACAGTCCGGCCAGGGCACCGCTGCTGTCAGCATCAGGGAATGGCCTGGGAGCAGGCGGTTTGATGGTGGGTCCACGGAGTACAGATGATGGAGTTGTTGAATAATCAGATTCTGTAGAACAGGTGAAATATGAATTACAGACTTTGTGGCTGGTTGCCAGGGGTCAGCAAGCGAATTGATCATTCTTAGGAGAGACTGAGCCTCCTCCACCGGCGAGTCACGTTAGATGTACGCTTTTTCTGACTTCATTAATATTCTGGAGGCTCGGGGTGAAGCTTTGGCAGGCCGGATGTGGTCCAAAGGCTGCCACTGGAGAATCACTGTGTTACATGATCAGAGGTCCCACAACAGCTACCAAATGGAGCTCATAGTTTGGTTTGTCATCTACTGTTTCCACAGCCAAGAATTAACTTGGAACGTCATACCTAGTCCACACATGCAAGGTTTTAGTCCTTCGTTTTAAAAAGGAATCCTGTCCACACTTATCTCCACGTGAAACCGCAAAAACACAATTAAAGTGCTGTCAAGCATTGCCAAACCAACACGCAGCGACATACGCATTATATACCCAATATATCTGAGCCCTAAAGCCATATTGGCTAATTAGAAGCCCGACAAAAGCTAATACCGGTAGGCTACCTGCAAGTAGAGGTCCGACCGCTAAATTACAATCCTTTTGTGGCAAAGGCTTGACCTGCTATCGTCAAAGTAGGATTCCTAAAATTGCGACTTGGTCTCATCCAAAACTGATGACATTGTTTGTGGGTCTATGTAATGGGAATCTTCAATTATGTAGCAGTGACCTTTGTAGCAAAGTGGTAGCGTAACTGTACATTTATGGGTAAACATGTAAAATCTCCTGTTGGCAAGGTTTCGAACCAGCGCTATTTTGTCATGTCTGTCATTGTACAAAAGCGTTGATAATGGCGCACAAATCAAAAACTTCCAGAAACTCCAGTTTTAGATTTCCAGTATTTAATACCCGTGATTCTACAAAGTGATAACATCTCTCACCATTCACGTCAATATATGCCAAGTTTTGGCCTCTCAACACCTGTTGCCTACGCTTTAGCTTGGTGGCATTAGCAGCATCATGCTATTTGTTGTGGTTGTTTTGTTTCTGCAAGTTTTTTGTGAACTGCACGACTCCACAATTAGTAACCATCCACATAACTTCACTGCCAAAGAGTCAGAAGGACTGACAGTAGCATAGATCCTCAAACACACCTCAGTCAGTGTATATTGAACAAACACACGTGCACACACATTTATTAGTTTTGCTTGGCGAGGTCTGCAGTGGCTGTTGTTTAATGGAAGTGAGAGGGTGTTAATGACATGGCTACCAGGTTGCCAACCTCAACACACTGAAACCCACTGTGAATTGAAGGACTGGAGCTAAAAATAGATCCAGCATCTGGCCCCTAGTAATGACACTGCTCTCGTTGTGGTCTGTCTGCCTTGCTGAGCATGTCCGAACTGCTGCTCCTGTTCAGCAGATTTTTTAAGTGTTGGCGATCCTGAAGTAAATGAATGAACGGCGAAGACCAACGTGGTTCTTGATAAGTAATGTTTTACTTCATTAACCTGCAAGGGACTTCTCTTTTCCCTTGCACACCTACTGTACGTGGCGATTGAGAGGTTAATGGTCCACATCAGCTGGGAGGGATTCAGTATTTGAGGAAGCTTCAGTCTCAACAAGTCCTAAAAACCCAGCGTGTGGTGTGCCACCTCTTAACACATTACAGTACTGTAATGAAGACATCTCCAAGATCTTTATAGATTCTTCCATCCTGCTTGTTCAGAATATATTATGCAGTGTACAGGAAAGTAGTGGCATGGCTTTAAGGGATGGCAATGTGCTCCAGTCAGTTCACAACTTTGGAGACTGAAATGTCTTAATAACTATTTGATGGATGAAATTTTGGTACAAATATCCATCTTGCCCAGAATATGAATGAATGGCTTTGGTCATGCTTGGATTTCGCTCTAGTGCCACCAGCAGGTGAAAGTGTGTACATATCCTGTAAAATATCTCAACAACAGCGTTATGAACTGGCACAAAAATTGGCACAAACATTCATGGTCCCCACATGATGAATCCAGCTGACTGTGATCCCCTGATGTTTCGTCTGGCATCGCCGTGAGGTTGACTTTTATGTTTCCCTCAGCGTGAACTGTAATTACTTTGGTGGTCCATTAACTTTTCGTCTGATGCCGCCATCAGGTCAAAATTTCTTTTCTTTTCCTCTCCAATATTATTGTCTGACCAGATACCTGCAAACTAATGACATCCCATCAGCCTCAGCCGTACTCTGTTTTGTGCTAATTATGATAGCATGCTAACACGCTAAATTCAGAAAGTAAACATGGTAAACATTGCTGTGAACCTGCTATGCCTGCTCATAAATTATGAGCCTCTCCTGCAGAGATTAAATACCTAAGATAAAAGAGGAAAAAATGTGTTTCTCTTGTTTTAACCTTCACATTGTTTAATTGGCATTAAATAAATAATTAATCATTAATCCAAATGATACAGACAAGAAAAATCAGTGAAATGTTCAGACATGTTAGACTTCTTCCAGGACTCTCACTGTGTGTGGCCTGCTTTCAACTACTGGGATTTAGTAGTGATGCCAAAGTCTAGTGCTGGACTTTGCAAAATTGCAGCACAAAAATCAAACACAGCATTTGTTTTTTTCACTTTACATCAAAGGTATTTGATGTAAAGTATGTGTGTATATGTGTTTGTTAAAGCAGTAGGAGTGCTGACCTAAGTGTTGCTCACAGAGCCTCCTAAAATGTCTGGAATTAAAAACTTTGTTCATTAAATTAATAAGACCTGTGAAATAAAGTGAAAAAGTCACATTATGCATTGACACCATGTGCTAAACATACTTCCTTTATGAAATAGATTTATTTTTGGCAATCTATAGCATACACAGACATCACAGATATGTTTATGACATAATATTTTTTGTATAGTACAGCTCAGTTCAGCAGTAGGTTTAATCTGATGCATGACTCATCATGTGAACATCAGCCACCATGGCTTCATATCCTTAAAGCACTAAAGCTTTGGATGCTGCACAGGGTGCTCACAAGGTCAAAAGTGAGCTGCTCTTAATTCTTGCAAGTCAAAAAGTGTTTCTGCTTTCCTCCATATTCTGCATGTTCTCTTTGTTATTCATCCACAGTACAATAAAGCAGGGTCTGGTAGATTTCAGCTCCGCTTAAGGCATTAGCTCCAAGGGATTATCCCACCAGCCAAACGTTCAGTCACCAGCACGCATCCTCATACAATCGCTGCAGTGGACACGTGTCGGGTATCTGGTCTGCTTTACTGCCTCAGATCAGGCTTGCCATCCCTCTGGCCCTGAGGGATGCTGACCTCTGCTAGCACTGAAATGTGACACTGACCTTTGTATTATTATCTGTGACAGAATGACTGCAAGCAGCTTCCGTGTTCCAATAGCAGAAATGTGCTGGCATTTGATATGATATTTGATTGTTTTAGGGCATCTTTTGACATCTGACTAGGCACAACAGATAACTCAGTTTTCCTCCTAAAAAACAATACATGAAAATAAAATCATTTTGTTGTTTTGTCAACAATTATGGAAATTATTGCGATTAAACAAGGCAAGGCAGTTTTTTTAATAGAGCACATTTTTTATACGAGCAAACTCACAGACAACGTACAGAATACTGTAATATGTAAGACAGAAGAAAATGCAACAGTAACAAAAGAACAAACAATAAATAATAGTTGGTAAACTCTCAAAATATAGTAATATTCATGTGTGTAACTGTGTTTCTCATGGGCTTAGACTTAATTTATGGTGGTTCATGTGTAAATGTAAATGTATGGTCCATTTGAGAATCAGTCAAAACATCATTGCATTTAACATGTCAAGGAGGTCTTTTCTCCAGGCTGTACAACTGCACTTGAATGCACCATTCTGATGGACCCATCCTCATTTTAAACTACATGCCTTTGCAGCTCAAAAAGTATTTTTAAGTAGATACAGATATATTTTGATGGGCTCAGAAAACATTGGGGCTGTGGATGGTACAGTTTGTTTTGTTTATTTGTCATTTGTTGACTGTGCGTCATGCACATACATGTGCCCAGCCCCATGTTCACATGAATCTATAAGACACCAGAAAATCCAGTTGCAGTGGTGAAACATTTGTCAGACATGAACATAACATACTACATTAAATTGCAAACAAAGAATGTTGTCCCAGGCTCCACAAATAAAGTCCTAATTAAAGACCTTCCTAGTGACCCACTGTTCAGGCATAATTAGTACGTTCCAAAGTGGAATCATTTCACTTTTATGCCTGATGTTTGGAGGCCCCCATCCCATAACCCCACAAATGGGCAAAACCACCAAATTACGTAAAGAATAGTGTCAAACAGGACACACAGAGGACTTCTGCATTTGTATTATGTACGTGCATAAGAACATCAGTATGCAACCAGTATAAATAATATGACATCCTCATATCTGAAAATTCTGCTGTTACTCATAGCATTGTGTTCACATGTCATACGTAACGACTGTTCACATCCATTAAATGTCTGGTGCTGCTGCTCACTTTTCCTACTTTCTTGATGGGACACCGTAAAAAAGTTTGTGCCTTAAGAATCAGCCCATCGGAATTGGCGTTTCTTGCCATTTCAAAGAAATATATAAGAGGAAGCTCTGGTGAAAACATTGCAGCAGTAGTAAAACATCTGTGATTTTTATGCTCGTTGTGCTTTTGGTTTTGATGTGCTGCTTGACAATGTGTGACCAGTATGATCAACTTGATGCTCAAACTATGCTGTGTGGTGCATTATATCAGAGTGGGCTGTGAGACTTGACAGCTGGCATCTCTTGGCCATGAAATGCCATCCTCACAGATAATCACACTATTAAAAAATTATAGACTGGCTGTGTTTTAGTGCCTGTTCAGTGATGAAATACTCTGAGAAGCGTTCTCCTTCAGTAGCTGTGATTGTGAAAGGTGATGATCACTCTGGCAAACAGAGGAGGAAGCATCAGCCAAGCAATTTCCATTGTCTGCTGTGGTTTGGAGATATATGACTGAACTGAGAGCTGAGAGCAGCACTTTGCTTCTGCACCGCTTAGAAGGTATGACTAATGTGACAACATTGATTGTCAGACCCATTCTTTTACTTGTAGAGAAAAGAATTCTATTGTGGCGATGTTAACAAATAAACTGCATAAAGTGTAGTTTACTTACCTTTGACTGAAAGGTTTAGATTCTTCCTTGACGAGTGATCCTCTTATTTACTCATTTGCAAACATGAAGGATGTCATACAATCACAAGTTTGCGCTGCTGAAATACAAACAAACCCTCTCATGGGGCTTGTAAAACATCTCAACACAAGTAAAAGCTAGACAGCACATCCCCACCAGCTTCAGTGATGCTGCTCAAAGTCTGACCTTACTCTTCACTTCACCAAAAACAATTAATTGCCACCAGGGATAAATAAAATCACACAACAAATGTAAAATAAACTGTCCATTTGCTTGGAAATTTAACTCCCTATAAGCAGCAAGTCGCCTCAAACAGTTCAGTGTGCGTACGCAGCTCCTCTCTGGGGACCCTGCAGGTATTAAGCATCTGTATCCACTTAGTTTGTCTCTGTGTGCTGTGCAGTCTTTGGTGTGACTGGATTTTAAACAGACTTTGACATTTCTTTGACACAATTTTTTTTTACACCTTTTTGCCCAATGAACAGCTTGGATAGAATAATCGGAAATCTTTTATTTACTGGAAAAATAAATGTGCAGCAATGTATTTTATCTTTCACCCTGCTAATCCATGTTTGGAAGCCCAGATCATAAGCATTTAACACTGTATCTGATATCACTGATCATGGTATTTTAATCAATGCACTTGGGAAACAGGTGAGTCCCACTGGTAGAGGCCTTAACTGGTTTCCCTTGTCAGGAAGAAAACCTTTTGTTAGTTGAGGAAATTTTGGCAAATGCATTTGATATTGACTATCGTGTTCCTCCAGGAAGCATCCTGGGCCCCTGTTCTTTTTTCTTTGTACATGTTCCCTCTGGAACGCATTATTACATAAAATGTTCCTCTTGGTTTTTTGTCTGTTGTTTTTAAAGCTTTATCGTGTTGTTTTTCAAATGTTCATCGTCCTCAGTAGTCAGCGGTGTCAGTGTTTTAGACAGCAGAGATTGCAGCCAAAAAGTTGGAAAAACAACATGAGACGAGATATGCTTCCTCCAAATTAAACAATATATGGGGAATAGGTATTCTTGCCTTATCTGTTTTCAGCTTTTAGTTGCATATTTGTGGACATTTTATGCCATTATTAGACAGCTGATAGTAGAGGGATGTCAGGAAGTGTTGGGAAAGATAGATGGGGAGTGACATGCAACCGTCCCTGGCCGGATGCAAACTGAGGGTGCCTTAACTCCTGAGCTGCCACGGCACTGGTGTTGTCAGGAGTACAGCTCTCCACAGTTGGCAGACAGTACATACAGTATTGCTACAGTGTTTTTGTGTATTCTCACACATTTAAAAGCTGCCTTGCTCTAACACTTTTCTCGCTGTGACTCTGTAGTATCATTGTGAATCTCTCCCACAGTGTCAGGCCATTCACGCAGGTTTTGTCAGACCCGGTTGGCACTTGACCAACGAGGCCACCGGGCTTCCTGTGAGCCTCTGCCAAGCTGGCACGAGTGACACACAAGGCAAACTGTGCTGACAGGCTAAGACAAATGACCTGTTAACGATCTCGCTCTCTGTCTGCGAATTCATTCCTGTGTCTGTCTCTCTTATCACGTCTCACACTTTTGGGCTGTGATTGAATAAACGTATTGATCTCCCTCAGTGAGAATATGCATTTAAACCCAATTTAAATAACTAAATTACCTCAGAAAGGCAATAAACCTTTATACTGCTGCAGTAAAAGGACCATAACACATCTCCTAGGGCCTTAATTGCATCGTTGATCAATATCAGTGTGACTGACTTTTTAGCCTAAAACCCAGCAGACATTGGTATTTCAAGACACTCTGGCATTTCAAGAAGTTCTGTGCTGCATTCTGTGTGAGATCTCACTGCTGTCGTTTCACAAAGATTCCTAAATTTGTACATATTTTTTGCAATATTATAGCATTGTGTAGGAAGCTCTGCAAATATACAGTATATATGAAGAGACATTATAGTGAATACAGAATGTATGAATACATATACAGTCTTGTTAGATATAGTATGTGTTGTATACTATTTGATATATATATACACACCACCAAGATAAATTATACACACAAAAATAGCATATGCCACAAAATATAATGCATATTAGAATATAAAGTAATGTATTTTCTGTTGTTCAGACCATTGTGCAGTGGTGTTTTTGACAGTGAACGTAAGGGCAAGACAGGCCTTGTCAAATTTTGAATTTAACTAACACGTTTGCTGGATGAGAGCTGCCTTTTTTCTTTTCTTTCCTGTTAAAAACCTCATCATCTTGTACTTTTCATGTTGTTAACTCTTGCTAGCCTGAACTCTTGTATCTTAAAATTAAATGAATTACACTGGCAGACCATTCTCACAGCAGACAGCGAGAAAAGCAAAGGTGGAATTATCAACATTAATGATAGATAGATAGATACTTTATTAATCTCCAAAGAGAAATTCTCCAACAAGATACACCTGTGATTGACAATGTCTGCTGTGATTTTGAAGGGATTTTTGACCACTAGGGGTCAGAAAGAAACAAAGGTAGTTCCAAAATAGTATCATCTTAAATGTGGCTAACATGTTAGCAAAGAAGTCTTGAAGCATTTAGGGGACACAGAGCAACATTATCATCCTTTGGAGTCGTACTTCCATCCATGTAATGAATGTAAGTTTAAAATGCATTCTTGTTTTAGCTCTGGTTTGCTCTCCATCAACTGCTGAGATAAATATCTGGCTTTGTAACTGCTACTTTCTTTAAAACCTAGCTTAATTGCTAGCTTTGACTGTTTGTCATGTCTGTCACGCCAACAGTTTATTTGAACTTTGTTCGAAATAGATATGAAACGGCTGAACAGTGTTCGATTTTCCTGGCAATTTTATGCCCCAACGCCTGTAATATCAACGCGCATCATAGCGTTGTGCTGGAGGAGTGGCGAAAAGTAGCATGTCCACCCGGGGTTTTCATCCCTGCCAGTCGGACCTTGACTGGAAAAATACGCATGGCTACTGCAGAGTCATTTGACCCAGCCGATTGCACCTTTTCCCCACTGGAGACAGAAGCCAGATGTTAGTGGGTGTTAGTGGGTTTTTGGTCCACTGTGAAAGAGGCATTAGCAAACCAAAATAAGTAGCAAAAATCTGCTAAAACCATGTAGCATTAGAGCTACAGCGTTAGTGTTAGCTTAATTCTCTGTGGCTTTAGCAGTGTGAGTGACCACTTCACATTACACGAAGACATTTGATTCACTGTCACTATAAAAACTAACACATTCGGAGGTTAAATGGATCATTACCCTCCTCACAGGTATTTGCAATTCCTCAGTATCTGTTGCAAGACTTAAAGTGAAGAGACCACAAACAATGTGATAAAGTGGCCTTGTGGGTAAAAACCTACACTTGTTATTATAATACCAGTTCACGGTCTGTGATAATAGATTATGTTTTAATAATGGCTTATTAAACAACAATCCATTTCCCATCTGTAATGTGTCATACCATGATTAGTTCCAGTGTTTGAATGAGTTAATGTTTATGTGTTCAGCCGACTGTGTCCATTGTCTTTTCACACCTCATTTCCTTGTTGCTCGTTGATTCACACATAATACATATACACATTGTTTTATGTTTTAATAATGAGCTTACCAAGAAGCACAAATGACCCTGAAATAATGATGCATATTAAATACAAAAGGCTCAATGTAGGAGTTAAAATCCTTCCTAATAGAGGGGTTTTTGCTGCAGGCAAACATGTCAGACTAAGTGCTGTGACTGTTTACAATTCCAAATTTTAGTTTTCTTCATTAAAGACGAATGTTTACCGGTCTGTTTAGTATAATCACACCTTTCTAAGTTTCTATGCTTCTGCACAAGTGTTAGCTGTGGCCAGAGGTGTTATGTTTTCAGGTCGTCTGTCCGTCCGTCCTTTTCTTGTGAGTGTGAAATCACCTGTTCAAAGGAACACCTGGAGAGAATTTCTTTAAATTTGGCACAAATGTTCACTTGAGCTCAATGATGAACACAGATCATCATGTTCAAAGGCCATAGCTCAAGAATTCATACACTAATTCTGACATTTCAGACAAATGTTTCATCGGATAAAATGAAGTGATGATATTTTATGTCCAACGCACTCATCAGATAGTAAACAGTCTCCAGTATTGACATAAATTAAATAATGATCTATTGTACATATTGTTCTCCCTCTGTTTTATTTTTTAATGTCTGATCACAAACACATGGGGGACAGAGGTTTTAAGTTCTGCTTGTGATATGTCAGCCCTATTTTAAAATGATGCCTCATGTATTTCTTATATAGCATTTGAAATATTCTGTACTCTCGTTCATACCCAACCTCAGTTAAATTTAGCAGTGAAGCAGATAATCATCGCTGCAAGAAAAGGCAGAAGGGAAGAAGCAGCATGTGTGCAAGTTAGAGGGGGAAAAACAATCCCAGGGGCTTCATAAAACCATCCTGTCCCAACAAAGACAACTGAAATGGCATCAATATTTAACCAAGGAGAAGAACGCTCCTACAACAACAACCACAAAATGACAACGTAGAAGCAAGAGAAAAACAAATATACTTACTGTGTGACTAATCTGTGTTTTCTCTTTTCTTCTTCCAGTGAAAAAAGCCAAACTACACGGGCCTCCAGGTAAGAGCTAATACATCACACTGAATATCTGCTGATGTTGGAACACTGACAGTAAGGGATAATAAGGGACAGCTGTGTTGCAGACATCCGTGTTGCATCAGACCATGCTCATAGAGCAGGTTTCTCTAAGTTTTGACAAAGAGTCGGACCTATGACATTCTTTTTGAAAGCTGTGACTTCCCCCTCAAAGCCTGAGGTTCAATTCCAGTAACTGAATACTTAACCAAGAGAGCTACCTCTGTATGAAGTAGATCATTTAGGTTTTAAATCAGGCAGTGTTGGATGAAGTAGATAAACAAGGCTAAATTCCGACTAAACTTGGGGCATCCACTCTAGTTTTTAATACTTGATTCTTGGACACAATTTGGTTAACACTCACCACTAAGGATTCCACACCAGCTCTACTGTACGGGAATGTGCCATTGTTCTCATGGGAAAAAACAGCACTAGTCATTTGGCAAACACTTCATGTATACAGTTGTATATTATTCTGTCAAGAAACATGGATTTCCAAATAGAGAGTGTTGTGGCTCAGAAGCAAAGGTGGAAGTAGTGTTTAGTTGTCTCTTAGGGAGGAGGTCAGAGTGGGGGGATCACAACTTTTACCTGTTTGATCATTTACTGTGTGAGGACTTGTTGCATAAAATGTTGCTGAACTTCCTTCGAACAAGGTGTTGTTATCCCATAATAGTTCAGTTAAGCCTCCCATTGGTCAGAGTGCATTCCTCAGATGTTAGTGTTTGTATGCAAGTCCTGTGCTTGTCACTTTGCATGGTTTCTGGTGAAGGCCTTGTCCATGAAGCATCCACTATTCCAGTCAAAAGTGGAACTCTCTGTTCCCGTCCGCCTGTTTTCTTTGCGCCTTTTTTCGTCTTACCTCTTTGCTGGTTGCAGCTGTTTGTCCCACCCTCTCTCCAGGCGATGATGAGGGAAGAACAACAGCGACCAGTCGGAGAATGAGAAGTCAAGCCAGATGAGGAGAGAAGAAAATCAATAGATCATCACAGACAAAGGGCCACCTGCTAGCCTGAAATGACGACTTGTCATCCCGGCATAAAGGAGAAGATGGAGACAAATCCTTCAGTGTCTTAAGGAGACAGAGACAGACTCCAGACACAGGAGATCATTTGTCATTGGCTGCCTCTGGCCTCACATCGCAGAGCAGATTTTCAGAGCGGATGGAGGAGATTTGATTGGCCTCCCCAGGGTTCATAGAACAGGACATGAGTGATGGTGTTACTACTGTGTAGATGTCCTTTAATTCAGTTGTACCGCAGTTCTCCTGAATTACCACGACTGGCAATTCTCCCATTGAATTTTTAGGTAGTTAAACTAACAACTAAAAACAACACACCTACTTCTCCTCAGAGTTGTAAAAGTCACGTATAGCGCATATACCCAGAATGCAGTTCTGTCATGTGACGTGATTATTAATCTAAGATCAGACACAGCTGATAGAGTTTGTCCCACTCTAATGCCCCAGTTTGGGAAACCTGATCTGATTTATCTTAATAGTAAGAAGCAATAGATTCTTTGCCTCGGGGAGCTGTCTGCTGTCCCAAGGCCCTCCTGAAGCCCCACTGCTTGACAACCCCTGAGAGATGGCAGCTGGTATATGTGTCACTTTATTAGTTTAGAAGATTTAAGGCACATTATCCTGTTTTTAGCCGTGCTATTACTGTGGCTCTAGAGACGGTGATGTCAGGTGGTCTGGCAGTTTGTCAGTCCAAAGCTGTGAAGCACAAATGGTTGGATTGCTGTGACATTTGGTACAGTCATTCGTGGTCCCCAGATATGTAATGTAATGACTTTGTTGATTTTAAAAGTTTTTAATCTCGCACCACAAGCAAGTCAAGCGATATGATATGTTCTTTTTTGGGGTTATTTTGGTCAACCAACCCTTTAAGTAGTCATCAGGTAAGTGTGTCATTTAAAGTCCTCTGTAACTCAAAGGGAGGAGATCTGTGCCAGGATATGTCACGTAATTCACCTTCAGTTATAGATGTTCATGTGTTAGGTGATCACTCTCTGGTTTAAGAGATGCAAAGCAGTGATATCAGCTGTTTTGGTGTTTGTTGAAATGAAACCCTCCTTTCGGGTCATGACACCACTTACTGTACTTGAAAATCTCTGGATTAGAGGTTTGAGAAGTGGCGTTTTAATCAGACGGAAACTAGTTTGAATGTCAGCCTGCTTTGGAAACACAACATTGGCAGGAAATGTGAATTCGATACATGAAGGGCCTTTAAGCAAGGCAGTTGAAACAAAATTGCTCCAGTGGAGCGTTTGAGTTTTAACAGTAAATTATTATTTACTATTGAAATTATTTCTTAATTTTGCTTGTTGTCATAACTCTTTTGGTTTCCTTTTCGGTTCAAGTGCAGACAGTGAAAGATTTGGCCTGTACTTGTTAAAATAAATCATTTGGCCAACAGGTTTGTCTTGCAGTGTTTTGAACAGGGAATTGTCCAAAATCATGATGTATTTCAAACCTGACAAGTAGAGCGTCAGTAGCAGTGGTTATCTTGCTGTGATGGTCCACTGCAGCCTAATGAATCCAGAGGAATTCCTGACAATAATGAGACAATGGTGTCGGTGTAATGAGGCAGCCCTGTCTCAGCACAGTCTGAGCTGTTGTGCTGTCTGACTTGTTTATTGCAGACTGCAACAATTCCTCCTGAGTCAACATAGTTGATTGGTAAGTAGTCATTGTAGTAGACATTTTTTGGGCATAAGAAATTGCGGTATTTTTCGCCTGTGAGGAATTGTTTGAGAAAATGAGAATCTTCTTTCTGCTCAGCTATCTGAAGTTAGAAGAAAAAAGTCATAATAATATGCCATAGTAATGTATGAGGTAGGATACAACAGTGTTGTGGTGCAACACTGATTAGATGTTGTGGTGCAGTGGGAGTAGATTTTAATTTGAGGAAACTACCATCTATTTTTTGACTAATGTTTAGTTTTTGAGAAAACATTTCAGTGGTTAACTTTATTCTCTGTTTATGCAGTCTGTCTGTGGTACTGAGCGTTAATTGCAGTGTGTTTCTGCACTGCGCTCTAACCAAAATTCTCCAGTCAATCAAGCAATGTGGGCAGTGACGCATTTTCTTCTGCTTCCTTAGATTTTCTGTCAGTGGAATCTGTGATGAAGCTTTGTTTTGACAGCTACTCTGTCCTCTCCTTTAAGTAACATACAGTACTGCTGTAGGTATTTCTGTATGAGGAAGCCAAAAAGATAATGCTGGGCTTATCAGGCAACCAGAGAGTCATGTTGCAGCAGATGAATGTAAAGCAGAGATTCATTCCTTTAAGCTCTGTCTTGGTTTCCAAAGTTTTCCTTTGCTTTCCTTTCCTGAGTTTTTTTCTAACTCTCTGATAGTCTTCTGTCATCACCAGCCAGCTGCTAAATTTGTCTGTCTGCTGTTTGCTGCTGATCAGGTCGTGTATAGTTTATCAGAGCCTGTGAAAGAGCTGGGTCGATAAGAGACTGAACCATACAGAGTAAGGTGATGAAAAACCAAATTAATGAGGTAAAAGAGGCTAACAAACTCATATATTGTGGGAAAAGCACTGTAGCTGTTATAAAAGAGAACATCCTGTCTGTTTGTACGTGTGAGACAAAAAGAACTCAGTTTAATATCTCCTTAGCTCCCTTCATCCACCAAAAGCTTTCCTCACCTCCTTGCTCCTCTCCCTCGCTCTACAACCTCCCCCATCCCCTCCCATAATAGACTATTCATTACTGTAGACAGCCTAGTAAATGTCATCTCGCCTGGCCGCGCCGTGCATGTCCATGTGTAACTGTATATAACTTATTTATTTTCATAAGTCATCACCACTTAATTATAAATGATGCCGACTGCTACCCAAGAGGGTCCCGCTGCATGCTGGGATATTTCCTCCCCACTACAGCTACTGTAGTTGCTGCTTACTGAATGAATGTGTGTGTGTGTGTGTGTGTGTGTGTGTGTGTGTGTGTGTGGATGTGTATTGTTCATGTTGTGGGGAAATAAATGTGTTTACACAGTCACATTGTGGGGACTTGCCTTCCTTATGGGGACTAAAAAAGGGTGGTTATGGTTAGGATACGTCTCTATGTAATGTCCCCGAAATGGATGGAAACCTAACGTGTGTGTGTGTGTCTGCGTTTGTGTTTGTGTGTAACCAAGCAATTATGGAGGTCTGCTGAGTACCTTTCAGATATCTTTCATGACAGCCCCAGTAGTGTCAAAGGAAATAGATGCCAAATTTATATGATGGCTAAATTTTAATCGATTTTTCCTCCTTGTTTATTTTTTGTGCTGTTTTTGCCTTCTTTCCTAGCTTGTCCAGTTGCTGTGTTTTCCTATTTTTTCCTTACCACTGTTAGCTCAGGCAGTAAATGGGGCTGTCTGCACCCTGCCAGTCCCCTCGTCCCCTTAATCACAGACCTGGCAACCCCCTTAAGTGAATGATGGATTATTCCGGATTAACCCGTTCACCCCCTGTCTCAGAGAAAGATAGGCCATTTACGCTTGGCATTTCATGGGTCTAATTTCAGGATAAAATCTAGGAACAATTTCCAAACTTTGATTTACACGTCGATACATAGTATATGTGTCTGCTGCAGCAATATTAAGGATTACATTAGGAACAGATTACATAAGAAGGCTGTTGGATAAGGTGTGGCAGAGTCAGTATGGCAAAAAACAGTCCAGCACATAGCACCCACAATGTTTCTCTGTTTCTTCACTTCAGTTTTTGCACAGATGACACAAAAATAACATGTAGTGTCATAATTAGTGATCTTTAATGTTCCGGGTAGGTGGAATTTGTTACCTTTAGACAGATCCAGGGTAGCTGTTCACTCTTACTTCCAGTCTTTGGGTTAAGATGCGCTAACCAGCTGCTGGTGGCGCGCATCGTCTCATCTCACCCTCACCTTATTAAACTACCTCCCAGTGCACTTTTAGCCACTGGGTGACAGTCCATCTGTAATGGTTTCTTTTTCATGATCTGATATTTTTCTAATGTGTCCAAGACTGATGTTTGTGTTTTTAACATGACCAGTGAATTAAAGATAAACTTTTAGGCTTACTGAATTACACAAACTGAATCTCTCTTCGCTTGAGTCTTTCATCTGGTGTAGCTGTAGTCTGTAAAACAGGACTGTGCTGGCAAGGTCCCAGGTGTGAAAGTGTGTCTAAGTGTGTGAATATAAAGCAGGTCAAGTGCTTCATCAACCCTGCCTGCATAAATAAGGATGAAGAAGTGCAGGGGGCATCTTGTGCTCTGTCAGTTTCTTGTCCCCGCTGATGTTTTATATGCTTAGGACTGCTTTGCTGTCTTTGCTAAAGCAGGACGAGGTAATCAACAAAGAGCTCCATGGGGATTTTGAGACAGAAATTGGATACACATAAGCAACACATCTGTGTGCAACAGTGAGTTTAGCGAAACACAGGATCTGATGTAGACTCAGAACTCTTTTACTCGTCAATCTTTTCTTTCTTGAAGGGAAAGTGATTGAGTATATGAAGGTATCTCTTGGCAATGCCCTGCTTCCCGTTCATTCGTGTCCACACATCAATGCTTTCACAGACTTTACCAAGCTGTCGAGTCAGTGGAGGCTACTGAGCACGCTGTGCTTTCTTCTAATGCAGGGTTCAGGCTGCAGGACAATGATGTCAATCTGTGTGCTCGCCGTGTCAGAATAGGTAGATTGCTGGCTTTCAGGCAAGATATAGTTCAGGTGTCATGTCTGTTTGACTGGGCCATTATCGGGCTTATAACATGTAGTCTGAACCTGGCTTTGCATTGAATCTGCACGTCTCAAAGAAGACATCTGCATTGTTAAAGGGATCCACAGCAACATTAGCAGCTTGTAATTCATTGTTTTTTTCCTTCATTAGAACACACTGAACCAATATCTAAGATGAACCATTTTAGATATATTACATATGACATCAGTTGTTTTAGGAGTTGTTGCAAAGCACAAACACTTCATGAAGATTGCTCTGTGCCTTAGTAGAATAGGGATGGAGGAATCTCAGTGAAATACAGCCAACTTGGAGCTTAAACTGGTGCCGCAACAGATTGCACAGCTGAGGTAGGATCTGAAATGATGAGATCTGGAGCATATGGAGCAGCTCTTACTATAGCCATCACGCTAAATACCTTCTATGCAACTTTGAAGTCACTGGTGTAGGCTATAGCCTTGAATTACGGCCAACTCCTACATGTCTGAAGCATGAAACATGTCTTGAATTCATGGAGATATTTAAAAAAAAAACACAAAACCTAGCTACTTAGTTAGGTTAGGTTTGGGAAAAGATCATGGTTTGGATTCAAATAATTACTTCCTTAAAACAATCAACATTGACTATTGGTTTCACAGGAGAATCAAACCCTGGTCTCCTGTGTGGAAGTAGTGTGTCTGGTCCCCACTCTACCCTAATCTCCACTTGTAGATGGGCTTTGTTGCCCTTTATACTACATTTGTCTTTCACTACCATCAAACACAGACATTAAAAAAAAGAAAAAAGTTTCATATTGTTTTTCATGTATTGGTTTATTGGTTTAACTTGATAACTACCTGAATTTTTGCAGACTAAATTTTGCTGATAGAGGAGGATATCAATTTGTGAAGAGATTCATTAAGACTTCATTAAGACTCAGAGCTTTATGAATCCAGGTACCTCACCAACTTGGAACCACATGCAAATTGGAAACCGAGTGCTGGAACCAAACCCTGGCTGTAATGTACTCATTTATGCAGCTGAGTGAACACGTCCCTCACCTCATCTTCACCCCAAATCCAATGACACTGGCCACAAATACACACACCAACAACGCAGACACTCCTCCTAGTGTACATCTGTCCATGTGAAGAGTGGGCTACTTGTGGCAGGTAATCAAGTAAGGATTAGGTGGTCGGTGGCTCAAACTTCCTCAGTTTCTGATGATTATGCTGATCAGTGTGAGCTTTGACAGCAAGACACACACACACACACACACACACACACACACACACACACACACACACACGTTTCCTCCTCTTAGGAGGACATTGGGTTGACTTCATTAATTAATAAGACGTTATTTAACCTTAAGCATAACCACTGCCTTGCCCATGGCCTATTATTAACAAAAAACCTAAAGTCTCAAACCTAAAATTTACATTTAAATGTCCCTTGTGGGGAGCAGCCTCATATGGGATGTGACTCTCATGATGTCCGGCTGAGTTTAGTGATGTTTTAGCTCCATCTTAGCTCATCAATAATAAAGGTAAATGAATACTGAAAATAACGACTGACATAAAGACTGCATCTTTGCAAGTGGTTTCAGTAAAAGTGCACACTTTTACTGAAACCAAGTTGATGTGTCCATTAACGTCACAGCACTTCACAATGGCCACATTATGAAATAATGACCCTCAATGAGAACAAGGAGAAACCTCCAGGAAAAAGAGAGAGGGCGATTATCTTTGCAGTAGTTGATCTTTGTAGAATAACCGTATGAAGCTCTAATATGACTGCAAATGAATGTGTCAGACCTGGATCATTGCTGAAAATGGACCAGCATCATAGAAAAGAAGGAAAATGATCATATAGTTCTCAGTACAGCCATCAGAGTGTGATGAGAAAATGTAATGAGACTGGATTTTTCATTGGTACAAAATGTTCCTTGTTCAGCGCTTCCACAGTTAATAGTGACACCTTGCAAATGAGCATTATTAAAAGGCACATGGTCGACTTATTTAAGGTGTAATTGTTCATTTCTGTTCATCTCTGTCTTTGTTCTTCCAATTCTGTCCTAGGACACCAAACATGGAGGATTGATAAATTGAGAAGGGAATTTTCCACCTTCACATTTGTGCTGCATCATTACACTTAATAATGTGTTTTTGTTCTACAATATTTAGTTTACAGCATAATAAAAATAAACTGATTTGTAAAGAAGAAGAGAACAGATGGAAACAATTAGAGGACATCAAAACAGCAGTAATATTAGACATCACTTCAATGGCTGGAAAGAGAGCAAAGCACTGTTTTCCCTGAAAACACTTCCTCTCAAGTACAACAGTGCAAATAGAATGTCTCTCATCTCAGTCATTGCTCTTTAATTTTGTTATTGAACTTGACTGTTTTTAGGCATTTGGCTCTCCTTTTTTGCTTTTTAGTAGCATCTCATGCACAGGACAAGACATTCAGAACACTTTTATGACCTCTTGAAACTCCATCTGCAGTAGATGATTTTGTAAAATGACCGAAATGCAAAATGAGAGTTACTCATTGATCCTTTATCAGCCTGAGGTTGGTGTTAGAGTTAGAATCTATGGCCTCAGCCCTATCAGCAGCCTAACTGTGCTGTGTATTGGTAAATGCATGGTGCTGTCCATGGTGCTGAAGTAGCAGACCAATCTTTCTCTTATTCCCACCCTTCTTTCAGCTTTATCTTGGAGCTACAATATTCTCAAAAATATATACTACAATATATACTACAAATGCTTCATTCTACAGTATATTGCAGCCAATATACTCTACAGAGTAGTTTCACCTTCATGATCAAAGTGACAAGTAGCAGTGTGTAGTCAGGGAAGAGTGAGGATCACCACTGCCTGTAGTGTCATGTCACTAGAATATTCCTCTGATCATTCAGTAGTGCCTGTGCTGCTAAAATACATCTGACCAAAGGGGGTTTCCCTTTGGAGCAAAAGGTTTTAGGGGAGACATGACTACAGATACAGTTTTTCAGCACTGCCGTAGCCCCATCACACTGTTACAAATGAATGAATCACCGACTGCCTGTCTCCTAGAAAGTACTTAGAAAAAATTAGTAATTTTCAATAGCAAATGGAATTCAGATGAAAGTGATGCCGCATAGGTTGCTTTTTTCTGAATTAACATAACGAGGAAACATTTTTGTCTCGCCCGAACTTTCTTAAAAGTGTCTGTCATGTCTCGACACCTGCGGAAATTAAAAATTAAACATTATTTGTTAAAGGTCATTAAAATGTATTTCTACTGTGAAAGCAAAATGCCCTGTAGAAGCTGCTAAATCAAATAACATTTCTTTAACCAATGAAATAAAGTTCATGTCAGTTAAAATTATCTACAAGTTGATTTGTCAAAATGAGTTCGACATGTTTGATTATTCTCTTTTCTTCTTGCAAACACATCACTATTGTTTTGCAGGACTCTGGTGAGTTATGACTCTGATGCTGATTGCCTTTAGTCCGGTTTGCACTTTATGCTGTCTGAAAGTTCTGCACAAATATGCCGTCCATAGTGGTTTAGGGTTTATAGTCTTTGTGGTGGTTGGTGATTTAAAGGCAAAAACATTATGTATTGCACAGGCTAAAATTAGCATAAGATTAGTGTTTAGTGGTCATATCCTGCAGCCGGGCTGGGTATCGTGTCTTTATCTCCTTTATATTAGTTTCTAACATTCAATGCTGCATAAAATCATCTGTGTATCTGACTGTATGTGTGTTTGTTTGTCACTCTGTGTGTTCTTCCGTTAATGTTCGGGTAATTCTGATTATTTCTCCCCATGGTCGGGATTGTTAGCCTTTGTTATCTCCCCTTCATCTCCCCACGAGCTCTAGAGAAGCATCACTTGCTCCAAAATTAATGGCTATTTACTGTATTGTTATGCAGAGGATGAATAATAATATATTTTCACCTGTAGTTCAGTCAATGCTTCAAATGTGTCACTGAGGCCTCGGGATGGTAAAAACAGGACAGAACAAAAGACAAATGTTTAATTCATAACTTGGGACTTTCTTCCAATAAGTTACAAGATAATATTTGTGTAAATATGTATATATTATAAAAATGGCACTAGTCTGCAAAAGATAAAACATTTTTATTATTTTTTCCTCTCTTTTTCAGACAAGTTCAACGCCTATGTAACTTTAAAGGTGCAAAATGTGAAGAGTACCACCATCACAGTCCGTGGGGACCAGCCATGTTGGGAACAAGACTTCATGTTGTGAGTTTACCCTTCTGTTCCTCTTACTTTAAACCCCCTTACTTACTGTGTGAACGTTAATTTATCACTGGGAATTTTCAGTGAATACCCAGACAATCCTTGTTGTCATCATTATATTCGCAATTCACATTTAAGTAACTCACTGTATTTTTTTTCCATAGTATTTCTCCACATCTTGTAGGCAGTTTTTGCTCTTTGTAATATCACTTCTGACAACAGCTGCATACAGTGCCAGTCAGAAGTTTGAACGCACCTTTTAAGCAGAATATGTTTCATATTTTAGATTCTTCTAAGTAGCCCACTTTGTGGTCCAACTCATCCCAAACCTTTTGCATCGGGTTATGGTCAGGTGATTGTTGAGAGACCAGGTAATCTGATGCAGCACTCCATCACTCTCCTTCTCGGTCAAGTAACCCTCACATAGCATGGAGATGTGTTTGGGGTCTGTGTCCTGCTGAAAAACAAATGGCGGTCCCACAAAGCACAAACCAGATGGAATGGCATGTCACTGCAGTGGTAGCCATGCTGGTGCAGTGTGCTTTGAATATTGAATAAATCGCAAACAGTATCGCCAGCAAAGCGTTCCCACGCCATCACACCTCCTCCTTCATGCTTCACAGTGGAAACCACACATGCAGATTCCATCCATTCAGCTTCAATACCACCATGAAAGCCTGATTCACAGTGAATTAAGCCTCTGCAGCAGAGGTAACTCTTGGTCTTTCTTTCCTCATGAGAGCCAGTTTCAACACAGTGTTTGATGGTTTTTGCGGTGGCGCTTGAAGAAGATACATTCAAAGCTAAGAAATGTAAAAAATATTTTGGTTTGTTTGACATTTTTTTCTTTTTTACATAATTCCACTTCCACTTCCACTGTGCTCAGTTCCATCATGGATTTATGAGACCAAGTTGGTGTTGCTGCAATGAGCTCCAGTTTTGACCACTCTCGTCATGGTTTCCAGTTTCTTCCAGTTGCCTCTTACCTTCTGGCTCAGTGGCTCAGTGTCACTTATATTAGCAGCCACAGCATGTTCGGTACCAACCTCTTGAGATGTATTAAGACAAATGCAGAAAGAAATTGAAGCTTCGGCGTGTGTGTCAGTCCTTAGATGAACACTGACCATGTGTCCAGTGCTAGCTGACGTGCTAGCTGGCTTTAATAGGCCTTGCTGAAATTGAAAGGGAGCGTGAGCCGCCTGTGGGACTCCAGCCTGGCCGGCTGGCACAGGCTGCTAAATGGGAATTTGTGGTGGGAGCAGGTAGGATGAATGGAAAGTGAAATTACATGGCGAGGTCAGATAAGTGGATGAGTCAGTGATAGATCTAATAAATTTTCCAGCCCAGTCTGATTCCATGGGGGAGAAGACGTACAGATGTAGCTCCTGTAGAAATCCCACTTCACTTTTTATGCTTGCGGAAGTAGTGCTGTTCTTTGCGTTCGCATCCATAAGGACTGGATGGACGGATTTTTGGGGAAACTGTTTTTGGGGATGGCGGGGTCCATTTAATAGATGTGGAGCTGAAAGTGGTGGAGCAACTGACCGGCTGGCCGATATTCCCATCCCTTGAATCATGCTGCTAGCATGAACAAAAGTTAATTTCCAACCAAATTAAGCCCAGTTTTAGATTTCTTTTGACCTGCAAATCCACCAAATCAGTTCTTATATGGGATGGTGGGTTAGATGCATGATGATTGGGGTTTTTCCGTAAAAAAGGTGTACTGTACATCACAGGTTGTCACTCTTTTCACCTCTTTTGCTGGTCTGACTGGGTTTATCTGGCTGAGGAGAAGAGAAATACATTTTCTTTCATATTGGATTTTTGAAGGAGGTTTTACTCTGAGCTATCGTTCTTTTATTCTCTTTTTTTCTTTGCCTTGTCAAGTCAAGCCTGTAACCCGGCCTCTGATCTAGCTGGCTGAAGTTATTCCCTGCATGTATTGTTCTGTGCTTCAGCACTGACAGGTCTTGACATGGTGCTTCAGGCACAGAGATAGAAAGTTACTCCTCAAAACTTAACTGGCTAAATTACTTGGATATTGTTTTATATAACCTAGTTTTTCTACGTCCATTTTGACTGTATTAAACTAATGTCTTGTACATGTTTTCCTGATATACATTGTTCACTCAGTGGTTTTCACTTCACTTCAAGCATATTCTAGCATTTGTCCTTTAGTACTCCAGCCACGTCATGACTAAAGACAAAGAACTTCGTGTGTTTGAGTCCCAAAATAGCAAAGAAACGTTCCTGACTCTCAAAGTAGAAATCATATGATGTGTCATCAGAAACCTTAAGAGTGCTTGGACCTGAATTGTATCCTTTGTGGCTCACTGGGATGGACATGGAAAAGACATGGAACTGTTGGTATATCTAGATAGAGTTCTTGGAATAAAGAAATTTACTTTACACTTTACACACACAGTTGTGCTGCCAGTAATCAAACACACAAACCTAGAAAATGATTGTGGCATCGAAAGGGTGTCAATTTAAGGAGATGGGATAATTCCACTTCATGATTTAGACTGACAGGATAGCTGTGAATCATATGTGTATCTACAACATGTATATCATTTTTCTACAAAATAGTTTTACATTTAATTAGCCTGTTAAACACACGTAAGCATTAGATATACACACTAATCTCTGTCTGTCTGCCTGCCTGCATGTCTGTCTGTCTGTCTGTCTGAGCCACACACACACATACAGCAGTTATGGATTGTACTGTACAACAGACACAGATCTTTCCTGCAGACTGATCCCCCTAGACTTGATTAGAAGGATTGGAGAGACTGACTGTAGACATGATTACATAAGACTCTCCTCTCCTCTCCTCTCCTCTCCTCTCCTCTCCTCTCCTCTCCTCTCCTCCATGCTGCTGATAATCTCTGCTATTACCCGATCCTCTATCAGATCCACTCAGGCTGTTATTCTCATCATGTCTCTCTTTGAAAAATAACTGCTTCAGACAAAAAGCAAATAACACTTGTCTGTTCTTTCCTGTGTGTAGTTGTTCAAAGAAATACATGTGCATGATTTCTACTCTTTCGCAATGAGAAGGTGATTCTGTGTAATTACCTCAAGAGCTCAACTCAAGTAAAATGCTACATAATATGACCATAATGATGAAAAGATGTCAGCGATTATATATAAAGGAAACCCCATGGCCTCCTATGCTAAATAGCCAATTAGCTCCCAAGTCTCATTAGCAGCAGTCGGGCTTGATGGGGGGCGGCAGCAGCAGCGTGCTGCGTTAAAGCGCTGTTGGAGGTTTCGTGGAGAAATTGCAGCTGAGTTTGGTTCCCAGAATGAAAGGTCTCAACAAGAGGAGTGAGACAAACATGTTTATCACAGGGCTACCTCAAGTGTGTGCTCAGATGGTGCTTAAAAGTGTTTTTTATTTTTTTTATTTTTTATTTTTTAGTGTTCTGCACAAATAATAAAGCAGCATATATAAGAGAGAGGTTACGACTGTAATGTAATGGTTGAGATGTAGCTTTGAAGCCATGTGGGTGCAGGTTTACAAATGTTAGCTAGTGGGGTGAGAAAACCTTTTTTTTAAGTGTCATTTTATATTTCATTTTGCTGGTGCTAAATTTGGTGCTGGGCAGAGCTGAACGATATGCGATATATCAAGTTTATTTTGACAGACATTGTGATATGAGTTTTAGTGGGAATGGCAATTTTTGCATATATATGTAATGGTATGTTGCAACACATTTTACCTGTATCAAAAAAGTTTGGCTGGACTATGTTGCAATTTTAATTGTTGAGCCGAAGTGCTAAGTGCCCTTGCTGTGGTAATTGAGCACTAAACGTTCCAGATACATTTTCTGTGTGGGCAGTTCTGAATCTAGACCGCTTCCTTCATACCAAAGGATTTTTCCAAGTAAAACCTACCAGACACCAGGCCAAAAACACCTTTCCTTTATAGGATATACAATCAATTACTGTAGTGTAGATACTGAGTAGAAATGTGGCGAATTGTTTCTCCAAAAACCTGCAGGATAAGTCAGTTATAAGCTTTTAATTGCCCTAAACTGGGATACACAGAATAACTGCAATAAGAGGCAGTTTGCATGTTGGCATGGTAGCATTAGTATGTTGTTTTTGTATCAATATCAAAGTACATATGAGGGCCATTCTGAAATTGACTGCTTCCTTACCTAATTTGACTGAAAACCCAGTTAATTTGGCCAGTAGAGGTAATTGTCTCTTCACACCAGAGCTGTAAATACACTGAATGACGAGGTAACAGCAAATACATACACACACACAACAGAGGAAAATAAACAGAAACTGGAAGTTGTCTTCTAATAAAAAAATGCACATAGTACTTTTAGCAACACGTTTCAGCAACAATTATTCTGAATGACGTAATCTGCAAGACTCACCATCGAACATGTTTGATGAAAGCGGGACTCCAGTCATTGTTGTGAAACCACAGGGATGCGGCCTCCTCACAGCTGGGTGGTGAAGAAGCCCACTGAGGCCCTGCCAGATGTGCACCGTGACACTTTAACTTGGACCCCTCTGAGAATCAACGATAGCAGCCACATCTGTACAAGAGCAGGCGGCTTAAGGTTGTAGTCCATCCAAGCTGGGGATTCACACAGTGCAGCTGTTGACTTCAGCTGCAAGTTTCTTTAAATCCCTTCTCTTTTCAGTGGCCGGTGGTGCGTTCATGAACTAGGGGAGTGTGTGAGTGTTCTAAGCTTTTTTGAGTGTAGAGCAGGTTTACTGTACTTAATGCATATGCATGTGCACGTGCGAAGACACCTGCACCATGCATCCATCACGCTCTATATGTTGGTCGGGTAGTGGCTTCCTTGTAGTTGCAGGATTAGCAGGAGTACTGCAGCATGCCGTCACTGTGGCCTGGGCAAACATACTGCAGATTAAAGAGAGAACGGGGAGGCCGACAGAGCTGGGTGGAGAGTGAAATGTGTTTTTTATTTTCAGTCCGAGTCAGAGATGAGTTTGGACTGAGCATGGCTTGTGCTCACCCATCCTGCCACCCCTTTACACTCCTGCCCAAAAATAAAGTAGAAAATAGTAACAGTGTCTAGGGCAGCACTCAGAGCTCCTCTCAATCTCTCCCCTGCTGATAGCACTCCCTCTTTCTTTCTCTAACCTTTCTGAAATGGTGATTGTTCCAGCTGCAAGCCATCCATTTAGACTGGAGGACTTAACACACACTGCTTTGAAGTATCTCTTCTCAACATGAAGTAAGTTTATAGACAACGGAAAGTGACGGTGATGCTTAATTAGACATTTTCTGATTGTACGTATGCTGGATTCATCTCGACAAGATATTCAGGAGACATCTTCTTGCCTCAGACTGGCATGGATCACGTTTTCTGTACACATGCTTCTCACACCTCAGCGACTTCTTGGCCACTGACTAGCTCACTGAAGAGAGATACATGACTTTCCTAAAAGCAAACACACAGTATTTGTCAAGGCAGGGAACTCACATTTATTTAGCTATTTTAGAAAAACTAAACTTAAAGTCTCACTTTTGTTAGTTATGTTTCGTAGCCAGATTAGCATCGTGGCTTGAGGGATGGTAGCCTAATATCTGTCGGTCAGTCCCAGACCAGAGTGAAATGTCTTGATAGATATTGGATGGATTGGAATCTAATAAGAACATTCATGGTATCCAGAGGAAGTTCCATTTGCCCAACACTTTTAACACAGTTCATGATGGGATGCTGCAAAAACTAATATGCAAATTCCTGTGACTCTCATCTGTATTTTGATGGTACAAAAACAACGTACTAATGCTACCATGCCAGCATGGCAAGTATTAACATGTTACATTACAGTAGCATGCTAAATTGTGGTATGCTATCATGCTAACTTCATACATGTTGTTGGCACCAACAGCTCTTGGTCAGTACCTTCAAACTGTGCAACATAGACTAGCAAGTAGTGATTGTGAGAGTCTTACCCTTCAACATGTTGCATCCTACATGATGCAACAG
The DNA here is from genome assembly GCF_017976325.1 of Chelmon rostratus. NCBI lineage: Eukaryota > Metazoa > Chordata > Actinopteri > Chaetodontiformes > Chaetodontidae > Chelmon > Chelmon rostratus. Next base: position 8,046,193 of record NC_055662.1, read on the forward strand.
AGGCATTATCCCTGTACCACTGAGGCTAAGCTAATTCTGACAGTCTACACAGAAACTGAGCCTGACAAACTCAATCTGATGTCCTAAAATGGCTGTGCTGAAATGCTGTTACTGAAATGAAAAAAAGAACAATCTTAATCTTGTTCGTATTTGCTTTCTTTTTGCGCATTAAATATTCTCCTAGTTTCTGTAGGATGATGTGGACACACACAGGCACACACACCATTTTTGATTTGCCGTCGCCTTGGCTCACCTGCCAAGCACCTCAAAATTGTACTCCACATATCCACTTCATTATCCTCATTCGGTAGGCGAACAGGACTCACACTTAGTGTTGGATTACTGCTGTCTCTCACTGGCTGCAGGTGAGGACAAGTTTCAAAATTTGCCTGCAACACTTTCTCCTCCAAGGTGAATACACTTCCTCTTTTTAATGAAAATGCTTTTTGTATGAGAAAAAAATGTGTTTATATAATTTAGAAAATGCCAAAAAAAAAACCTTTTACCACATTTTCTGTGACAATGAAATGACAAAGACTGGAGAGTCTCAAACTAAAACTTATTTTCACCTGTAGTTGACCAAAATTCCCTCTTGCACAGAAGAAATAGCCAAATCCACTGGATAGATTGCCATTAGAAGTTGCTGTTTAGATTTAATGATGTTTGACTTTAAGCCATTTATGTAATTTAGGAGGAAATAAATGTTATGTGCCATACTTTATGTAAAGCAAAATGAGCAGTATGTTGTTTGTTCAGATCAGTACTATAGTATTATGAGCTTTAATGAACATTGAAAACTCTGGAGTGGTTATTGTGGCTTTAGAGTTTATGCCTTTTTTTTACAGCAGCAGAGAGAAAAGCCCCCTGCTGGATGAGAGCCAGAGATGTTGCTGCCTTTAGATTTTAAGTGCAACATGCTGTCAGTGTATGACCTATGTCAAAGCACCTGCTGAAACACCTGCACCCTGGCATTTCTATGTCAGCCCACATACTATTGGCATCTTTGTCCTTCTTTGCAGAAACAGTTTTATTACATTCACTCGCTGAATCAGTGCATCCCGGCTGCTGTTCCTCCACTGCTTTTTCTGCCTCTGTGATGTGTCTCCTGTTTGTTATGGGCACCAATTGTTGTGCGTCAAATGATGCGATGATCCACAATGCGGCTGGGTTGTGTTGAAAGTCCATTCCAAATCTGGCTGGAATCCACGCCACAATACGTTACAACCAATTGGCTCAAATTGTCCACTGCAAAAAATGATCTTTTTTCTTGCCATTTTTGATAGTGTCTTTATGTAGACAGCCTCCTTCTTTGAAACCAAATCATGCCACTTCACAGTACGTACCCGCTCATCCTCTGTTCCCTCATTTCCCCATTCAGTCGATATCAAATCTGACGGTTTGGTACATCGGTGGTCACTGGACAGCCGGCTGCGTGTGTGTGTGTGTGTGTGTGTGTGCGTGGTGGCTGATTGGTGGTTTGGTTGGATAGTGGGATAAAGGGATAAGCAGTTGCATGTTGATCCCTCTACACTCGGGGTCACTAGGCCTCACGTGCTTGTCTCTGCTCATGCATCCTTGGATTCAATCTCTCTCTGTCTGTCTCAGTTGTTGGTTTTCTCTCTCATTTGCTGCAGTCTCTATTCTTTTTTTGTTCACCACAATCATGACTTGCAAGGCCAGAGAGATGCCTTATACCTCTCCTCATTTCTTTGCTCTTTTTCATTCTGGCTCTGTGTGTCCATCTGAGCACTGTCCTCACATGCTACTGGAGGTCTTAATCTTTTCACATGATTTACAGTATCGTGTCACAGGTCATCGGGTTTCTGTCACTCCCTAATCTTTAGATGTCTTGACTGCTTGACTGACATAGTAGCTAAGTGTAACTGTCTAATGTAGGTAACTGTTATTAATGCTATAAACTGATACTAAATTTGTGGATTTCCCTGTATTCCTTTTGTTTTGAGAGAATTTGGGACTTAAATATGTTTTTCTTTCGCTTTAATTTTTTTTCCCCTTTCAAGCTATTTATGTTTCTTTATTTTCTTCAGCTTAAGAATGGGGAGAAGCATTCCTCTTGAGACTCCTCTTGCTCCATCTGTTTGGGTGTTGTCTTTCTGTCTGACTGCCTCTCTGGTGTTTCAGGTCATAGTCTGCTCTTTTCTTCCAATTCTCTGTCAATTAAGTTGTGTATAAGTTTCAAAAAATGGTGACCTTTTTCTCTTCCTTCCACATCATCCTTTGTTAGTGTTTGGCCAATGGCTTTATCTAGTTATCACGACAGGAATGATTCACTGCTGTCTGATCACAGCCTTTTTGCTTGCTCTTATTCACGCTGTCAGCACCCCTCTCCACGTTGTTCAACAGGTATTTATTGATTTAAAGAAAGCATAACTTGGATGTTTACTTCAGTTTCCAGTTGCATATTAGCAACATAGCAGAGATCCTGTCACTTACCTGCCGGAGGGTGTGTAATGCACTGGTCATGTCATATGGGATGGATGGCAAAGAGTCACATTGTAATGACATTCATGTCATCAAGTGCCAAATTGGATATATACTGTAGGAGCTTTCAGAAAACTCTTAGTTTCCCAGTCAAAGCCACAACTTAAAATGGAAACTCATAATTATGATAACTTTGATATGACATGAACGCAGCATTTGGGTGCTTTGTTTAGATGGGCCTTAGATGAGTGTAATACATCAAAAACACGTCAAAAAAGAAAGAAAAGAAAAATCTTTAAAATGCAGGTGAAATCTTTGATGATGCCATTTACAGAGAAAAATATTTAGTTTGACCATTTAGTCATTTTTTATCACCATTTTTCTTCACTTTTTTTCAGCGGAATCATTTTTGGGCCTGGTTTACAATAAGTTGTGGTGATCAGTATCTTCCTCCAGCGGGAAACATAATATTTTATTTGGAAGGGACATAAAAGTCACACGTACTGACACAAGTTGGCCATGCACCAACCTGAGTGACAAGATGGAGTGATGACAGTGGCCCTATAACCAGTGTAACAACACTGGTATCTGTGATTTTAAGAGCACCAACTCAATCATTCGTCCTGCATGGGAGAAATACACTCTGTGACAATATTCAGTGTTCAGCCTGCTTAAAACTGTGTTTTATCACATCAACGAAGCAGGATATATGAATCAAACATGTTATTAATGACCAGATTTGAGCGGAAATTTGATAATTTTAGGAATTGATTCATGAGGTGGAGGAGTGTTGTTCCTGCATGTGTCAAGCTCTCCTCACAGGAACGTGTAAAAAGCTTTACCAGCGACCCTCACCTGTTGTACCTTAAAGTGGCCCCAATCCTCCCTCTCAGGCTGTAATTTCCATCGAGCCTCGTGCTCAGCATGACCACACAGGCTTTACTTTCCCCTCGTCTTATTGCCCCTTTCTTTTTTCAATTGCTTTCTCTGCTCTTAAACACAAGATGACGGTGTGCAAGTGTGCATGCATGTGTTTCTGTGTGTGGCTTCTGAATGATAAAAATACACCATTTCTTTCCCTGTAAAACACAAACCATTCCCTCAATAATGGATGGGCTTTGATGGAGGGCAGATGCCAGAGTCGGACGTAAAGCTTCAAGCTCACACACACACACACACACGCATGCATGCGCGCGCACACACACACACGCATGCACGCGCGCGCACGCACACACACACACATCTGGTCTGTGAGTCAGAGACATGTTGGAGACAGACTGCACGGATGGGCAACGTCAGACCTACTTATAATCCTATTTGGGGTTTTATGTTTCATGGTTTCAATTAAATAATCTCATGAATTAAAATCAGGCTGTAGATCAGAACTTCTTTTGTTATTGTTTTTGTTTTTCTTTTAAGCCAGCTGATCCTCGTCCTCGTTATGCAATACTATATTACATCCGATGTGCGTAGTTCACTCGTGCTCCCAAAATGCCTCAATGACAGAAGAACAAGGTGTACTTACAAACACAAAAATTGTACAAATATTGTTTTTGCATATTGGCCATAAACAAGGGAGGCTGGAAAGTCAAGAGGATAGAGGAAATCAGTTAAAGACAAGGCAGTGCTGAGGTGATATCAGAATACTTTACGTAGACATAATTAAACATAACACAAATAAACCCAATACTATTGAAAACTTTTGATTATGGCACTGAACCAGACCTCACTTTTCCACTGTGCTAAGGACAAGTTAGCGAGATAAACTTGATTTAAAAAAAATATTGATCCAAATTTAGGTCCTGGTCTGAAAGCCTAGCGACTCATTTTACTAAAAACTGTTTTCTTCAAACTATTTCTTAATATTGTGAGATGCAGATCTACATCAGATCAGATTTTAAACTTTCTAGTTTTGGGTTTTTTTTTGTAGTGGTAGCTGCAGTCAGTTTGCAGGTGAACAGCATCCACTTGGCTAGTCATATATTTTAGGGCTATGTGTTCTGGGATCGACAGTGTGTTTTCACCAATCCTGAACTACGAGTCTGAAAGTCTGATATATATTTATTTATTTTGGTGTTTATGCTGGGCGAGTCGCTCTGATTAGAATGAATAAGCCACCATTTTTAAACGTTTAGATTCATCATTCATTGTTTAAGACATTCCTGGTTTGAAAGCAGAGCTGATTTCAGATATATACAGAGAGTTTGGGTCCAAACACAGTGGTCTTTGGATGCAGGTGACTGCACATGTTGATACCTCAGTCATATTGTGCACTGTGTTTTGTCAGGTGAAAATAGTCATCACAATTTATTAGTAAAAGCCTGAATGCCTGTGATACTGTGCTTTAATTTCACTTGTCTCAGTTCGAAAATCTTTACTATCAGGTTATGATCGTTTCTCTTTTACACAGCAGAGCCTCCACAAAGATTTCACAGTCATACAGGCTTGTAAACAAGCGAACACATGAATGGAGACATGGTAATCATGCTAACATGTAAGAACATCATCATTTTTGTCTTGACTTGTTGCTCAGCTGGCTGACTTCTTCAGTGGGTAGTAAATGGCAAATAGCAACACAAGTACACACACACACACACAAATTCCATCCAGCCTCCCGCCCACCCTCTTCGCTCCATCATCCCAGCTGTGAAGTGTCATCAGAGATGACTGACAGGCATGTATGAATATGAATGGGACTGTGAATATGAATATGCAGATGAGGAGGGGAGACAGTTTGCCTGCTGTCTTCTCGTTAAGACAGATCTGTCAGGAAATGATGGCTGCCATCCTTCACTCTCACTACTTTAGGATAAGACTGGCCCACTTACTGACCGGATGGGAGAGGAAACGTACTGTTTTGTGTCAGACTACGGCCAAGCCAGAGCAATGCACTGCAGTATGTATTATTAAAAACAGGTCAAATGTGGAGCAAAGTTTTATTGATTACTCAGTCATTACTACATTATTACATGAGCACTTGGCACTCATGGGCCAGACAACTTTAACTCTGCCTTCATTTTCATCTCAACTGCACACCTGCACCCAGATGTTTTGTCACTGCATCTTGCACGGTTGTGACACTACTTGTATCGAATGATGGAATATTTCATCAAAACACAAATATACCATCAAATGATGGAATATTTCATCAACCTATGTTAGTACTGACATATGTATTTCTTATTGAATCTGGGACACAGTGGTCTGTGACTTGAGTGTGGGTCGGGGGCATGAAATGAGGGGGGCAATTGTCCTTTTCCCTACTTCCTGTAGGTACTTCCTGCTCAGACAACCCCTATCAATTAGACACTCATTTTGATCTCAACTCGTTTCATGGCTGTATCTTGCACCATTGTCACGCTATCACATTGAGAAAACTGTCCACAGACATATGAATACTTGGCAAAGGACTCAAAACTGCTTCCGTGGTAGTTCCCGCTATAAGAGGTGTTTCCAGGACCACATTTTGACACGATGACACACACACACAGCCTCACTAGGTGGAAAGAATCCTAGCCATGCTGGTTACAAAGACCACATAATCAAAAGAGCCTATACGAGACCTTTGGGCATTCAGAGTGAGACAACATCTCCTGCTCTGTTTCTACACTGCAGTAATTATAAGTCTTCTCACACCATCCTGAACAGTGTATTACAACAGTATAAAATCACCAAAAAGTCCTGCACTTTGTATTTATTGACACCAGTGACTGTATATTAAAGAAAGAGAAGCTGCCTTTGCCCATGCTCACTCCCTCTTTGTTCTTGCAGCCGGTCTTGTACCTGCTGCCCAGCTGCTGCCTGTTGAGTTCTGCCATTTCATTTTTGGGGAATTGGCTTGTTACCAATTGTTACTTGGAACAAATCGCCATTTTAATTTTGTGAAAATTAAAGATTGTAATGTTGCCACCTCTTCCTACATGAACAGATGTTGGGTCCAACATATCTATAAAAAAGACAAACTTATCACCACATGGACATTTTCTGTTTGTCGTAGGATGCATAATGCAGGATGATAATCTACAAAATTCATATTTCAGTCCATGTGTTGTTATATTCTCAAGTGCTCATTCAGTATCATGTCAGACGTTTTTGGGAAAGATCCTCCAGTTTGCACGTGTCAGCATGTGTTTCACAGATCACGTTTGTTTAAAATATACAGAGTTGTAGAATTGGGTAGTTGACAGTGATCACCATTACTGAATACACACATAAAAGAGCATTGCCTAGAGGAACTAAATCCCCAGTCTTCAGCCTTTTTGCAGTTCTGGTACCAGGTTTGAACATTTGCTCTGTATGGAATGCAGTTAATGTGTGTTTTACTGTTTCTACAGTGAGATCAATCATCTGGAGTCGGGTCTGGTGGTGGAGCTGTGGAATAAAGGCTTGATCTGGGACACTATGATCGGCACAGCACTGATACCCCTGGACACCATTCGACAGTCTGACGAGGTAACGCACATCCGGCACAACCATCACAACCATCAACTGGTTTTTCTGTCAGAGTCAACAGTCTTTCGTTGTACCAAACTGCCTCTTTGTTTCTTTCTTTTAGAGGGATTTCTTCATGGCCAGTATGAACAACCAATAACTGTCTCAATGTACAACTGAGCACCTGACTATTATTTTTTCATTGTATATAAAGCAGATGACCTCCATGAATCATCTCCAGTGCCTCCATGAAATAGAAATATTGTAGTTCTATGAATTAGTTGCAGTTGAATAATGTGATCAGTCAACAACCAGACAGATGCTGTCATTGGCCAGTTTGGATATGGGTGCATTTATACCAACTGAAAGACGGCTGTAATGTCTCTTGAGTTTTCTCATATTCTTCCTAGATGCTTGCCTCCATTTCCAGCCCTGATGTCACACCAGATTAATGGGAATGTGGCCTAATTTTGCTAGTTTTATTCATGTTATATATTTCATTAACAAGGCAAACCACACATAAACACACTGTGTAAGGTATACAGCTACTTTTTAATGAACTGAATTGATTACATTAATGTTTATATTAGATTTGGTGGCGCTGGTTATGTCCATCAAAATGTCACAAACCAGTGCAGACACTTCTGTTCTTCTTTTTGCCAAGTGGGAGATATGTTACATGTCAGAAATTCTCCATATTTCTTACTTGTTGCTAAAAAAAAATATAACAGGAAGTAGAGAGGCAGAGAAATGATGTAGCGTCATCTTCTATGTCGCCAGCCCTCACTATCGGCTGGTGTGTTTGTACTCAATGGTGAGCATTAAAATAAGTTAAATGAATAATTTTATATATACGGTATTTGCTTCATAAGCTCACAACAACCTTCTAAATATGCACAGACAGTCTTCGTTCCACCAACCATTGGTTATTCTTTAAAACACCATCTTTGCTTGTCAGCTGAGTCTTAAAAAGCACTCACACAGATGGCCGGTTAGAAGCAGCTGCGACCGCTTGTCTCGCCTATACACCTCATTACTTTTTCTTGGGAGTGTTAACATAGCAGGCACACGTGTTATCATTAATAATGCAGCCCCCAATGTTTGACTTCTCCCCTCAGTTTGAAGCACAGTGAACGCTCACCCTTGTTCTACCTAACTGCTAGTGTTAGTCCTCGCGTTTTCATCTTTAAATCTTGGCTCAGGTTTATTGAATGGCATCCCACCTCAGCCCAACCGCGCCCTCAATTACCATTTTAATACTTTGACTCACAAAGAGTAAATGTTTCTTCTGTGTTTTGCCTTCCTTCCCTCCCTCTTGGCCTCTTGCTTCGTCTCCTTCTGTCTTCTCTTTGTTTCTCTGTGTCTCTCTGGTTCAGGAGGGACCAGGAAAGTGGACGTCTCTTGACTCTGAAGTGTTAATGAGGGAGGATGAGATCTGTGGCACCAGCAACCCAACCCCACACCAAGTGCTGCTGGATACCCGCTTTGAGCTGCCCTTTGGTATGCATGTGCTCATGAAACACACATTCGCTCCAGGCAGAGATCACACACACACACTCATAGCCTCAGAGCCAGGAGCTGATGAAGCTCCTAACAAATCAGATTATAGCACTGGAGCTCAATGATCTCCCAACAATATTAGGCAATCTCTAACATCTTGTATGATAAACCACATTTTACATTAACAAGATGACAAGCTCTGATTGACTGCAACAGGTCAGCATAATTAACTGAGTATGAGTGATATTTTAGCTACTATCAACATACTATAGCCTATATATCTATTTATAATAGCCACTGAAAATCACCGAAGCCAACTTAAAGGTCCAATTTGTAGGATTTATGGAGATCTATTGGCAGGAATGGAATATAATGTTCATGATTATGTTTCCGTTGGTGAAAAACAGAATCTGTCTGTTCTCGTTACCTTAGAGTGAGCTCTTTAAATCTACAGAGGGCGTGGGTCCTCTTCCACGGAGCCTGCCACAGTGCACCGCCATCTTTCTACAGTGGCCCAGAGCAGACAAACCAAACACTGATTCTAGAGAGCACCTTTCATGTTTTTATGTTAACTGAAGCTACACTTGGAATGGGAGGGGTGAGGCAAGATCAGACAACAAAGAAACCTTAATGTGTTTTGCTAATTGTTGTAGTTGTTGCAACTGACCTGTGCTCAGCTGTCATGGTTTATTCCCATGGGCTTCGCTGTAGAACCAAGATATATTCGAGCTTGTGGAAGTTTTTTCATTGTAGCACTCACCACTGTTATATTTAATTCTTGTTCTTTTCATTTCTCCAGTGTAACCACCTAAATAGCAAAATTTCTTGAGACCATTTTGTTCCCTGAGCCAGCCCTTAATCTCAGAGAGCTGTCTGAAGTGTCTGGTCTTGAGCTGCCTCTGCCTTTCCTCTTGCACTTCCTGGCACTCTGTTTATCAATGCTCACCGCGAGTTCATGCTGCTGTCCACTTGTCTTGACACAACAGCCAGGGTCTGAAGATGGAGATAAGATAGTAGTTTCCCTGTTTTAGTAAACTTTGACACATCCTTTTAAAAAAGTCAAAGCAATTGACATCCAGTTTACAACATAGGTTGTAAACAAAAGTGAGTTGCACAGCCTTGGCCGTCACACATCACAGTGAGTCATACTGAAACACAAGCACTTTCACAAATTCCTGTTTACAGTATAACCCAGAGTTTTTATGTTGAAATTCGGTGTGACTGACAGTTGGAATACACATTGATAGAAAAAAGACACTCCTCATTACTCCAGAACTGTCCTGAGAATCATCACATTTTTAAGTTTTCTTCACTATCAAAGTAATCCAGGAATAGTTGTCTGTACATCTGTGGGTACACTCTCACTCTCGTACATGGAAAACCCCTGATCTAACCCAATATTTGGGTAGTTACACCAAATTCCTATTTGGTGTTATTGCACAGAGTGCATGGATTTTAAGTTGATTCATATTCATCTTGTAATATATTCTAAATAAAAAAGTAAATGTGCAACATATGTCAGAACAATGCATTTGCTGCCCAGTATAGTGTGGCACCAACATGGCAAACTGTGTTTACACTATTTGTGACATTTGAAATACTCTGGAAACAAATTAACACTGCAAAGTTTAGATTTTTTTTAGAGGAATATAATGACTGATTTATGTTGTTTAATGTAATCTAATGTCTTACTTGGGAACATGGGAACATGGACACAGTAGCCAGGCTTTTACAATTTCCCTATTCCTGTCTTCTGTCTTCTCTTTTTCTACCCCGACCTCTTTTCTTTCTGGCTTTGGGGAGGTCCTGTGAGCCCCCTGAGCTGGTTGTTGATTCTATTTTTGGGCCCCCAAACAGAAACCTCCTCATCAGCTATTAAACACACATGAATATAAGATGAGAACACATCAAGCAACGTGGATGGGTTAGGACAGGATGGGATAGGGAGCATGGAGGAGAGGTGACGGAGGGAAGGGCAGAGCTACAGTGCCTGTGGTCTTTCATCTCTTCTTGCACTTTGTCTCACATTCTGTGCTTTGCACTCTCCCTTTTCCTCCATTATTTGCTTTCTCTCTTCATAAACCCTTCCTCAATCCTACCATCCATCCCTCCACCTATACCTCCATCCAATGTGTCTGTATTTCCTCCACTTTCCCTCTTTTACCACCACCTCTTGCACACCCCTTTCCTGTCACTTTTAATTTTCTTCACTTTCAATCCATGTGTTTCTTTTGTCCAATCAATCCGGCCAGATATCCCAGAAGACGAGGCTCAGTACTGGACCAGTAAGCTGGAGCGGATCAACACCATGCGGATACATGACGAGGTAAGTTTCCAAAAAAAGTCTCCATCCTGTTAAGACGTTAGAGATAAAGCTTTTAGGGATGTTAAATCGCAGTTCATTAAGGAGTCTAAATGGAATATTAATGCTGAGAAAACAGTGGTTACTTTGATTTTTCCTCACCTTGAAAGTAGGTAGCTTTGGTGGAAGAGTGGTAACTTAAAACCAAATTTTACATGCAGTACAGGATAAACTTTAAAAAGGTGCTTATAAATGTATTTATTGTATCCTGCATCTGCCCACAGTGTAGGAAAGCCATGTAAGATTAGAGGCAGAAGTGGAAGTAAATTTGATTTTCAAAGATTTTCAAGCCATGCCACCTGAAGTGCAGCAGTTTAGAGAGCATGCAGTGGAAATCTTCTATATAGTGTCAAACTAATCAACCTGCAAATGTTTGCAGGTTTCATGGGAGCAAGAAACTATGTATCTGAAATCTCTAAGGTTTTGTTTTCAATTAAGTCGATTTACAGTATATTTTAAAGAAATTAACTCAGATGTTTAGGGAATTGCTTTTGGGTTGTGTGCACAGACTCTGATTATGTATGCTTTTGAGAGCATCCTCCTTCTTTATTTAGTTACCAAATATTATGTCACCATGTGTCAGTGAGTTTGTAGTTTGTTTTGGCTCTCTGCTTCCATCTGATGGCAAACAGTAGTTACTACATTACAGATGATCTATAAATGCTGTACTGCTGTGTTTTACTATTAGATTTTTTTTTATTCAGTTATCCTGAAACCTGCCCCCATTTTTCCCCTGTGATAGTATCCACTGCAGGAAGAGGTCCAGAGAAGACGGATGGCATCTGTGCCCTCTCAGTGCTGTGAGTTTATTGTAAAAGTAAACTTTGATACAATGCATTCATGCCATCACACTTTCACATGTACATTCATGCGTTTTGTGGGTCCTTTGTTCACTTTTGTGTTATTCCACACTTACGGCTTTGATTTAGGCTAAAAATATTTTTCTCCTCAATCCTTCTTGTGTTTCATGAGCAGGAAAATGCATTTCATATCAGCCACCAGCAAAGTGCTGATGCATTTTGGCTCTGACTCATACATCTACACCTCCTTTATTGCCGGTTTATAGTTATTAATTTAAAGTCCCTACTGATTTCTAAAAAATCAAGCATGTTGTTTCCACATGAAGAGGATTTTTGGATGCACCAGCCACTTTTAATGGTAGTAATGAAGAGCTGTGTTTCATACACAGATGTGACCTTTATGAAACTTATGACACTTTTTTCCATCAGCTGTTTTGTTGTATCAATGTCGATCACTCATACTGTACTGTGTGAAATTCATTAAATCGTCACATTACTTAATGTCACTTCTTCACATTGCTTCACTTAGTTCTTATTTATCTCATACTGGCATTACCATGCATCACATCCACATCACCCTTCAAGCTTTACAGATTTGCGTGTCTTCAGTCCCATTACATGTTACACACTCATTTGGCCATCACCAGTCACAGTTACTGGTTTTATTCTTCAGTAATGAAGTTCACTTTTCTTCCTGACTTCTTTGAACACGTGCCTCCATGCCACCAGGCAGTTGGAGTTATTTTGGATGGAGTGACCAGCAGAGTACGTATTGTGGATGTTTTTTCCCGCTGTGACTTGTCATTCACTCCTGTACACTTCTACGTGTACAGGACTGTTTTTCTCCTTTCTTTTTGAATAAGGACCACTGCATGTTTGGTTTGCATCCTTTCTTTGTCTTCATTGTATTTAGAATTTCACATTCTTGTATTCTGCTAAACAAAATACACAGTAACGTGTGTGTGCATAAATTGTGTTGACAATTGTTATGTGCTTATTTGGAGTTACATTATTGATTTGTTACATGTATCCAATTTCTTCTTATTCATGTCATTGTTAGCTTGGTGTTTATGCTTTTTGTATTACATGCCTACTACCACAAGAGGGAGCTTTTTATTCAAACAAGTTTTATTGTTTCAGTCATTCTTACAGTATCTGTTTCTGAGCAGCCTGCCAGTCAGATTAAACCTGAATATAAGCAATGATTTACTGTATGGCAATGGTACAGATGTGGCTTATGCATGAATCATTTTAATTCCTGCCTGTTTCTTTAGAGTTAAGAGTTACACTTTACAAATGTGCCATGTCTGTGGTATAGAAGGATGGAAGCAGAATAAAGTTTCACAGTTATTATTAATTCATATATTTTAGAAATTACATTGTATTGTTTGTGTTGTCCTATCTCAGCTTTTGATGACCATGATAGTGCTATGGATGACCGCGATAGTGACTACCGCAGTGAAACTGGCAACAGACCCCCACGATTTCACAACACCCCCCAGACAAATTCATCAGTGCACCAGTACCCAATAGGACGCAGGGTCCAACATCAAACCCTGTCCAGGGAGACTGACTCTGTACAAAGCTATGAGTTGGACTATAGAGAAATGAGGGGGCCCAGGTAAGCACACACCCACTAGCTGACACACATAAGTAAACACAGAACTTTCTGCCGTCATCATTGCAGTACCACTTGAGAATCATTTGTATTCATGCGTACTGTATGTATAAAGGTCCCATTTGAAAACGGAAGTTGCACAGCTTTAAATAGTTGTACTTTAGGACATACAGCACCTGTATGCTTTACTGTATGCATTAATTATTTCTGTTGTTAATATCATATTAAGTGTGTGATCAATTTAACACTGTTAATATGTTGTTTGTACCAGTTCACAGATAGTTATATAGAGATGCTTTTGTCATATAAACAATGAAACAAAGTAGTCTCTGTCAAAAACAGATAAAAAGCCATTACAGCCAACTAGCTACCAAAATGTTGACATACAAACAACAAACCGGTACAACTTACTTTCACCTAACAACTGTGGAGGAGTTTTCCATGAGCATAGGCAACAGCACAACTTTGTGACAAAAAATGTGAACTTTTAAATTCTGCACACTGTCAAACAAATTCCACACCTTCCACATGTGTGCATGGCTTTTTTCATTTACTGTTTTATTTCTTTACTTGCATGAACACTTTATTTATCATGTCTAATCTCTCTTTCTTTTTCTTTACATCATGTTCCACTGCTTCCTGCATGGCACTTTTTTTTCTTGAATCCAGGCAATCAAACAGTATAGGTGGAGTAAGAATAATCCCTGTTGACTCAGGTATGGGTGTGGAGGATTGGGAGAGTAAATATAAAGTGCCTGACTCAGGTGTCTTGGATGATTACTTGGACGCTGAGCAGAAAATGTGGGAGGATGAAGATAAAAGCATCATCTACCGGATCAGTGACAACCCTTGTGAGTCCAAAGGAAGCAGGTTCTATCAGACAGTAGAATGTGATGCACAATCCCCTGAGGATATGGGAGACTCGCATGGCAGGCCACACAGACAGAGGCATGGCTTTGGTAGTGGAGAAGTACGTTTAGTTTATAAAGAAGCTGGCAGTTTTGAGGATGAATCGTCGCCTCCTGAAATTGATATAATTCCCTCTGTCAAACAGCAACGACAGCAGACAGACAGGGAAGGTCTGCTTTACAAGACCAGACTGTGGGCTAAAACTGCCTTAGAGGACACACTTGAGAGCTATGCAGCTTTTCGTGAAGAGGAGGCTTCTCGGGAGGAGGCTGCAAGGATCAGGGGGAGGAGTGAGTATGGCTCAGTAGGTTCAGATGAGATGCAGTATTCCTTTGGATCTGAGGAGGAACTAGATGACCTGGCATTCACTGAGGGGGATGCTAGTTCTGAATATGAAAGCTATTATTATCCTGGCAAGTATATGTCACCATTTGGAGGACAGCACTGTTCATGCAAAGGGAGAACAGGTCGTGGACAAGATCCGATGTTGTCTCCTGTCGAGGAGCCAAGTGATGAATATGTAGATGCAATGGATGAACTTCAGAGCTTAGTTCACTCAGTGTCTGAATACCTGGCTGTGAAAGAGGAGGAGATCAACAACTATGAATCAATGCCTAAATCAATTAGAAGAAAACTCCCACCACTGCCAACCGATGCTAAAGTTGAGCAACCCGGGGACAGTAATAGTGAGGAAGTCAAACCTGAAGTTAAGGAGGACAGTACTGTTGAACAGGGTATAGCTGGAGTAAAGAATGCCATGAGCTCATTATTCAGTACAATCACAGGATCGAAGTCCACCACTGAAGCAGAAGCCCCTGGCACAACTCCATCACCCCAACCACCACAGGCAGACTCCGGTATTTCAAAACTGTTGTCTTTGATCCCTAAAGCTAGCTCTGACACCACAGAAACCTCTGGCACCACTGCAACAGATCTACCTACATCCCAAATACCTCAACCTGAGTCTGGCATTTCAAAGCTGCTTTCATTTATTCCCAAAAGTGGTGGTACTTCCCCGCCAGTAGCCATAGTTCCTCCTGCCTCGCAGGAGCCCACAACAGAAAAAAAGTTTTCCCTTCAGTCTCTTTTGCCATTTCAATCATCTGAATCAAATCGGCAAACTGATGCTGATCAGGCATCAACACATGTTGGCACAGGGGCACAAGATAGTGCAGCCACTGCTAACCAATCTACGTCTGGTTTTGAATCCATGTTAGGAAGGCTTAGTCCTTTGAGGCTTTTTTCCAGTGCACCAGCATCAAGAGAGCCATCACCTCAGCCATCAGAACAGCGAACTGCGTCTGCTGCAAGCAATGAATCCCAAGTGTCTGTAAGCAGAGCTAAGACTCCAAATAGAGAGGGCTCACAAACAGAACAACAGTTATCAGGTGAGACAAGACCAGGTTCAGGAAGTGGATCAGTTGATCTATTACCAGATACAGGAAGTGGATCAATTGAGCTTTTTCAAGAAACAGGAAGTGGGTCAGTAGAGCTTCTTCCAGAGACAGAGTCATCTGGTGAGCTACCAGATATTCAGCAAAGAAGAACTTCTGCAATATCTGAACCAAAACCTGAAAGCACTTCAGAGGAAACAGGATTCTTCAGTCCTTTTAAGAAATCTCTCTCTACCCTCATATCAACAGTTCCTCCTGAAAATTCCTCACAGAATGACACCAAGCCTGCAGAGGAATCATTTTTGGGCAGCAAACTCAAAATTCCATTTTTCTCCTCTGAAAATATTTCCACAACAACCCCACCAAAAACAGAAGGAGGTGTGCTTTCAGGGATTCTTAAGTTTGCATCCGGTGAAGATGCCAATGCCTCACCAAAAAGTCCATCCCCCAGCCCTGCTAGAACTCCCTCTCCAAGTCGTGCTGCACTTCTGGAAAGTGTACCAAAAGGAAATACAGAAACAGGCTGGTTTTCAAACCTGTTTAAGGTAGCCCCAAGTGAACCTAATAAGGAACCTGCAAAACCACAAATGACTCCCACGGTGATACTAACCAAACCTAGTGGTCAAACTGAGCCCCATCCTGAACAAATGGTCCCTGAAACCACAGAGAGTGCTATCAACAAAACAGAATTGTCTCAAGAGCAAACACTGTCTGAAAAAGATCCCCAGTGCAAAACAGATGACCAGCCTGAAGTAGATGTCACATCTAAAGATCAAGGTCCTTCCAAGCTGGTGGACCAAGTCAGATCACAGCCGCAAGCCTCACAGGCTCAAGGAATTCTTTCTGGATTGTTAAAACTAGGATCAGCAGAAGATGTGTCATCTGACAAGAAAGTCCAGGGAGGGGATAGTCAGCCTCAACAAGGTGGGCTATTTTCAGGCCTTTTTTCATCACCTTCCCAGTCTTCTCCCCAAACACAACAGAATTCTGCCACACAACAGTCAGGAGGACTGTTGTCTGGATTTTTAAAATTTGCCTCTGACAATGTTTCTGCTTCTACAAATCAGTCGCTGTCAACATTGCCAGGAAGTCAGTCTGGACAAAGTCCAACTCAAAAGCAGGGACAACCTGCTGCACAGCCACCTACTGGAGGACTCTTATCTGGGCTCCTGAGAAAAGCCACAGACACAGTGACTGTATCTCAGCCAACTCAGTCCAGTCAAGAGTCACAACCAGATGCAGCTGACCATACGGCAAAAACTGAAGAACCTGAACAAAACTTGAGTCAAGGGACTACACCTTCAACTCAGGCAGCAGGGATTTCATCAGGTTTCAATAAATTAGGTTCAATGGAAACACCTCCTCCTCACCATGATCAACCCGACCCGCAACTAAGACAACCTGAACTCTCAGACAACCAACAACAACAGCCTGACCCAACAACAGAAAAACTACATCCAAAAGCAACACCAACAATGCCCCAACCTAGTGGATTGTTTGGCGGTTTATTGAAACTCACAGATACCGCTTCCCAGCCATCAAAAGCACCTCTGGCAACACAATCTACACAACCAAATCAGCAATCAGGTAACATGTTGTCAGGACTATTTACCAGGATTGTGGAACCTAGTTCTACTCCATCTCAGCTAAAACCACAGTCTAATGCTCAAGAGACAAACCAAAGACCGGCACAGCAAGCAGCTCCTCAACAAGGAAGCTTCTTCTCTGGTCTTTTCGGAATGGGAGGACAAGACTCTGCTCCTGCAAACCCAGCTCAGCCCTCACAAAACCAGCAACAGAGTGGCCCATCCGGGCACCAACCTACTCATCAACCAAGCAATAGACAAAACCTACAACAGCAAAACCAAGTCCCTCCACAACAGCCCCCCAGTAGTCCTGGAGGGATGCTAACTGGATTATTAAACAAAATTGCAGATACAGGCACTCCACAGTCTACAGTGGGTCAACCAGAGCAGCAACAGACACAAAGAACAGTCCCTAAGACAACCCAACAACCACCACCTAATCAACAGGGAGGCTTCTTCTCTGGGCTATTTTCAGGAGGTCCTACTACTCCAGCACAGCAGCAGCCACCTGTTAGACATCCAAACCAGCAGCAACCACAACAAGGTAACAGACAACCTCTGCGTAGGCAAAACCAGATACCTCCACAGCCTACTGCCTCTGCACCAGAGCCACAGCAGAGTGGACTATTGTCAGGGCTTTTTAATAAGTTATCATCAACAGATAATGCACCACAACAGCCCCCCTCACAGACTGGGTCTCAACAGGCCAATAAATCAAACATTGTCAGACCTGGTCAACAGTCATCTCAACCTAGTCAGCAAGCTGGATTCTTGTCTGGTCTGTTTGGTCAGACATCACCTCAACACCAGCAACAGCCTGAAAAAATGGCAAGTCCTCAACAACCAACCCAACAGCCTAGTCAAAGTGGAGGCTTGCTTTCAGGTATTCTGAAGCTTGCATCTGGCGAAAATGTACCGCAGGAACAACAGCCACCTCAACCTGGTCAGGCAGGTCAACAATCTGTTAAATCTGGGCAAAATCCAGCCCAGTCTGAATCAGGGGGATTATTCTCTGGCCTGATGAACAAGATTTCAAGTACTGTAGAACAATCCTCATCACCTTCTGATCAGGTGAACCTTCAAACAACACAGCAACAACATCAGCCACGTGCAGGACAGGGGCGACCACAGATTCAGAGAACCAAACCAGTGGAGATGCTTTCCTCCCAAGATGTTGCCACAGATAAGGATTTAAAAGGTCCAGCTCAAAAAGGTTTCCTCTCAGGCCTATTTAGCGTCACAGAGGAGCCATCATCAAAGACACAGCAGCCATCAACCCCTCAGCTTGGGAAGGAGGAGTCAAAAAACAGTACAAGTAGCACATCTCCTGGTTTGTTATCCAGCATTTTCAAAACAGGACCTAGTGACATTACCAATTCAGCTCCTGGAAAGGAAACTGAAAAAGGCCTTCTTGATCGTTTACTACCAAAGTCTAAGGAAGATATCCCTTCAAGTACAGCAACACCCACGTGTGGTGTTGATAGAGCTACTCCAGTTGATACCCACAGAGAACCTCTGCAATCTCAGGTTTGGCAAGATCCTACAATTTCCCCAACCCAACGTTATCTTGAGGAAATTCAGCGTCTCTTGTATGGGACAGCACATGAGTACGGTTACAAGGATCTTTTATACAACTTTACAGAGCACGGTGTTATTCTGCCAGAGCTCTATGAGCATCAGTGTCTCATAGAAGCTTTGCTGTGGCAGCAACTTAATGATTATGCCCTTGCTGAGGCCCTTGCCACTCAAGTTCAGGAACACTCCAAGGCAAGCCAAGTACATTTACCACCAACAATTAGAGGACCTCAATCAGAGAATCACATATGGTTAAATCCTACGGATATGGACATGAGTAATTTCAATGTACCCTCACATCCGTGGCAGCATACTGCTGCCCAGCTTTTTGAGAGCAGAAATCGTTTCCTTGAGCCAGATGAAGATCTTGTTTTGTTTGACATGAGTTGCAGAGACAAGAAACTGTGGAGTAGCTGTGACCGTTTGAATGATCTTGATAGTAAAAGAAAACCGTGGATTGTTGGAGGTAGTGCTCTAAATCTGTCCATGGAAAAAACAAAAACACGGCTAAGTAGATGTCAGTCACTTACAGAAAGTAGTGCACTGGAATTCAGCAAAGTCATTGAAAAAAGTGGTCTTAATAGTGATGTAAAAGATGATGACTTCAGTTTAAAATCAGCAACTGAGTTTTTGAAACGACTTGCCACAAGAAAGGGTCCAATGGATTTAACACGTGGTGCTATGGATTTGAGCAGGTCGGCAGGAGTTACAGGGGGCATCGATGATGAAATGTTTTTTGAGGATTCCGAGTGGTATCAACAATGGCTTTCACTATTGGAGCAAGGGTTGTGGTGGCCAGCTGAGGTTGGGGACTGTGGATATTATGTTTATACAGATGAGGAATACATTTATTCCCTTCTAACTGACAGAGCTGGTAAACACCTCTATGCCTGTGCTGCACCAGAGGATGTACAAGCTCTAGGAAGTATCACTGAACATATTGCTAACATTCTGCAACAAAAAGAAAAGGACAAAGTGACCCTCTGTGGCTTTAAAATCTCCCTCTGCACTGAAGATCAAGGTTTCTGGATTCCAGGCCAGCAACAGAATAAATTAATACTTTCAGATGCACCCATGGACCTTACTTCTGCCCTTAAAAAAGGTGAAAAAATAATGAACATGAATTTGGAAAGCTTCTCTCAAATGTTTCAGGAATCTATTTGTTCTCAAGCAGATCAACCTGTTGACTTTTCTGTGTACAAGCTTAAAAAGATCAAGGTGGAATCAGTACAAAACAGTTATAGTTTTCAAGAGGAGCCAGTGGAGGCTGCTGATCTAACTTTAAAGTCACTGAAAGGTGGACGTGGAGGGCCATACTGGAAGAATCAGGGGATAAAAGATGTGCTGACACTCTCACCTGCACCTTCTCCAAGGTGCTATTCAACACAAATTTCTTCAAACAGACGTCACCCAATTCCTGAAATCACAATTGCACACGTAGATGATAAACCTGCAGACCAACCAATACCAAAGTCAAGCTCCGTATTTTCAGCCACCACAGGAATCACTGAAATGTCTCTTAAAACTAATGCAAGTAAAGCTGATACACTGTCATCCTCAATACCTGCTACATCACCACCAGTGTCTAGCAAGGTTTCGGGTAATTCAAGAAATTCTAGAAATCTTCCTGAGACCCCATCAGCTTCAAAAATTCCAGGATTTGTCCAGTTGGGAAGGAAACTGCCTACACCACAAACTGTCACTAAAGCTTCTTCAGGTCTTTCAGCACAGGCAACTTCTTGTAGGAGTTTACCCACTTCATCTTCTACAACTGTGGCTTTGCCTTCCATTTCCCCGCAGAGACCTCAGCTTGCAAGGCAGCCATCGCAAGCAGACAAACCCAGAGTATTAGCACAAGCAAGTAAGACTACAGTTACAGGCATGTGTGACAATAGCAAAGCTAGTATTACTTTAGCAGTGGACCAAAAGCAGCCACAAGATTCATCTGAGAAAATTACACCTCAGTTACATATATTGAATGACAGCTCGACTACTTACAATGAGGCCCACCTTTACAACAGAAATCATAACTTTGTCACTCCCACTGACCCACAGATAGGCAACAAAGTCCTAGATTTCTCTGCCACAATTAATAAGAACAAAACTATAAAACAAGAAGTTGCAACAGATGCCAACATAGAATCTACACAAAAAGAAGAAGTTGTTGATTTTACAAAGTACAAGTTGAAAAGATTTAAAGAGAAAAAACAGATGGATGCTAAGGCAAATGTGGACTTAACTGACAAGGTCACAACTGCTGTAGATCTAACTAAACAGAATGAGGAAGAAGAACTTGAATGTCCTAATTCAGAATACCCCTCATTACAACAAAGTCCAAAAGTTTCAATACTGACTACAGTTTCTCCGAACAACTATATGCCACTTGATAAAAACAGCAAATCAGAGAGAAAATTGCCCAGTCCAGAAGTTAAGGTTGGCCATTCCTCTTCTGTAATGCATATCCAAAGGCCACCAGCCTCCCACAGTATTCCTATAACTGAGACAATCCAAAGTGCTGTTACAGCCTCTGGTAAAGCTGCAAGAGGCATTTCATCCAAACCATCCGTTACATCTGATGAATTACCAAAGAGTTCTGATACTAATGTAATGTTATCCACAACAAGAAGCTCTTCAATCACTCCTATTTCCAGTGAAGCATCTAGCCCTACTGGACATGTGGAACAGCCTGCAAAAATTGGATCACTACAATCTGTATGTACCTCACCATTGGTACGCCCTTTTATGAGAAAACAAGTGGACCCTCGGGGACAGCAAGTGAATCCTTCACTCAATTTACATCTAAAGATACAGCAAAGTCCACCAATAATTACAACTGGTCCTAGACAGCAGATTCCTTGCTGTAAGTCTAGTGGACAGGCTCATCAGTATCAGGAGACAACTGCACCAGCAAACTCGATTAAAGCTGCATTAGATATGACTGCCAAGAAAACAACTCAGGAGACTCAGCAAACTGTTGTGCCATCAAAGGATCCTCTCTGTGAGGCACTGTCACTGACAAAGAGAAAAACATTAACTTCTGAGGAGGCAGATGCAAGTTGTAGTCATCATGAATCCATTGACTTGTCATATAGAGGAGAATCGCCTGAGCCTCAGGGACAAACAAAAGAATATATTGATTCACTACCTGTTCAGAAATGCCATTCTGATACTTTTAAAGGTAATCTCTTTCAGTGCTCTGTTAGCAAAGAGGAGCTTCATTTTGGTAGTAGGAGGACATTGTTAACGAGACAGCAGTCTCTTTCGGGTCAGTCTTCTGAATCCCTTGAAATTTGTAAACCACAGCAGAAAGCCACAGCACCAGCCAATACAGTTAAGGCCACGCTAGACATGACTTCTAAATCTTCTGTCAAATTAAAGGAGGTGGTTCCAGAAGTAAAAACAGATGACACTCTTAATAAAGCCATACCACTTACAAGAGGCAAGCTAAGTTCCCGTGAACTTAGACGAAAAGATTCTGTTGGATTACCACTAGTTGTAGATATCCCTTCTCAGGATGCTCTAGGTAACATAAAGCTCAGCTCCCCGTCAAATTTACAGCAGGAGTTTGAAATTAAGAATCAGTTTCATTCAGATTCTATTTTATATAAACAACAATCATCAGAGAGCAAACCTAGTGTCATTTCCAAGTCAAATCACTCAACTTTACAGTTAACACATCAGACATCCACCTCAACAAAACCTGTCACAGCTGCAGCACTTGATATGTCACCCAAGCCATCCCAAGCTACACTGAAAACAACACAGCCAGAACATGAGCCTACTCAAAGTGAAGCAATTTCGCTTGTTAATAAGCCAAGTCCAAGAGCACTTGCCAGAAAAGATTCTGTTGGCATTCCCTTGGTAGTTGAACCAGTACCACTGGAATCAACATGCCAGAAGCAACCTCAAGCCTTGATCCCTGTGCAAAAACAGCAAACCCTTGATAAAAATATTGTTCCTGTTTTGCATCAACCACTTACCAACCATATGACAGTACAGTGCTCCAGTGTAAGTGAGACCAGTGGTGTGTCACAGCCCAGTATTCAACCTTATCCACTCTCTACAGCTCCAGCAAACTCTGTTAAAGGCACATTAGATATGTCATCAAAGGCATGCTTCTCAGAAACTATGCTAAACTATTCTGATCCAGTATCACTGGTAAGGACAAAGCCATCAAGCTTTGCATATTCCCAAAGAGAATATGTAGGTGTTCCACTCATTGTGGAAACCCATCTCTACCAGGAGCAACCTCAAAGGCAACGGGCACTGGTAGGATTGCAAGAACAGATGCAACAAGGAATTGTGCAAAGTGCATCTCAAGAAATAGATCAAAGAGCATCAGCACCTGCCAACTCCATCAAAAGCTTCCTCGACATGTCTCCAAAACCACAACAGAAACAATCTGAAACAACTCCCAACATCTTGTCAACTGGAGCTGTGGCACTGGTAAAAAACACTGCAACTGTAACAAGGAATGGATCAGTTGGTGTAGCACTCACAGTGGCGCAATCTGCACATCAACAAGAAAGACAAGCCTTGAGTGGAGTCAACACGACTGAGACACTTCATAGACAGATATGTACCTATCACAGTAATGAGGTATTTTCTGTTTCAAGGACCCCCTACAAGGACACGCTCCAACAAAACAAGCCAGTGGACTTTTCTGCCAAAGACAGCCCAAATACAAGTAGCATTTCAAGTAATCACATTGAACCCCAGGATGGACAGCCCATGAATTTCACTAATAACAAAGCAAAGAAAGAAATGTTTGAAAGAAGACAAACTGGAAGGAAATTAGAAAAGAAAACAACAATGGGTATTGTTGACCTAACTGTGGATCCTCAAAGTAAAACCAGAATCATCAGTCTTCAAGATGCAACAGATCTTTCCTCTCCTTGTGTGTCTTCTCTGTCTCAATGTATTGTTTACAATCAGCAGCAATACATATCTCCACCCTTTCCTGAGGAGATCAGAGAAGATAAAGCATTTTCACAAATTCAGAAGTCACTACAACATAGTGAATATTCCACCGATAAACAGGCCACCACTCAACCTGGAATACATTGTAAAACGCAGTCAGAAACAGGACTGAGCTCTGCCCCATTGAACACTGCAATTTCTTCTTTGGTGCCTATTCAAAGGAAGATGCAGTCTCCTCAGAATTTTGCTTCCCAGGCTAGGCAGCACAGTACATCTGCTACATTCTCACTAAACAGTGCAAAACAACAGATTAGTAGCATACATGTTGAATCCACGAAGCCTGATCAGTTGGCTCCAAACATACCTCAGTTGCAGACACAACATTCAGTCCCACTACAGCAGTACCAGCAACCTGGCATGGAAATTGGTTGGACTTCGTCCATTGCTGGAGCTCAGCCAAAATCTACAAAGTTGCAAAGGCAAGATACAAATGTTCAGCATGACATGACCTTTAGACCCAAAATTCTTATCAAGCAGCCAACTGTAGACAGCTATGGGAGCATTGAGGAAAGCCCATTGGAAAGTGGAACAATGACAAGTAATGGTCAGGCATTACCTCCTTTTTCTAGCCATCAACTGTATCGTATATCCCAAGCAATTTCTACCCCACCATCACTGACAGCTTCAGTTATTCAGCAAGTACATGAGAGACAAAGAATTGATCCTTCTCTACCATCTTTTGATGTACAGTCTGTGCCAGATTGTTATGCAAAACAACCTCTTCAGCTTTCAAAACAACCTGATCCATGCCCATTCCCTGTCACTGTCCAGCAATATCACAAACCAACTGTTCCCTCAAGCACTGCAGCTTCAATTCAATGTGTATCAGGGATTGGCGCATTTATGTCACAACCTACCACAAAACATGACCAAATGTCAAAGAACCAGGGCATTGGAGCTGAAAAGCAACAACCAGAGGTATCTTCAACACCAGCAGGATCCACCTCTGTTAAAGGTTTGATTTCATTGTTTGGTGGTTTAGGTTCACAACCCTCTGTCAGTACAAAACCAGTTGCTGGTATGACCCACCACACTCAGAGTGTGTCTATACCTGTACATCACAGGACACAAGTTACTTCAACACAGACTCCTGCTTTCAGCCATGTTGCAGTTACTCCTGAGGAATCTACATTTAGTGCATCTCCCATGTGCTGCAATGCTGAAGAGACAATTGCCCCACCAACCCCTGTTGTTGAAATACCAGAGACAGTAAACCCACAAATGTCTCTTGTGTCTCTGCCTTGCACACCAGCACTTGTTAGTGACCAAGAAGACTCTGCTTTGAAATTACTAGATGAAGGTTATGATGTGTCAAACAGAAAAAGCCTTCTTACATCTCCAACAACACAAACAGAATCCTTTGTGGAATCTAGCTCACTGACAGTTGGAGGTGAATTAGCTACTTTCTCACCAGCTGAATTGTCCAAAGATCAGTCTGCAGCCCTGCATACAGAGTTGGCTTCATCACCATCAGTAATTACTGAATCACACTGCAAAGGAGAAGGTTCAGTTGTATGTGTGAGCCCTCAAACATCCCCAGTGATATCACCTGTGGTCTCTTCCTCCAGCGAGTCACCAAAGCATGGCTTCAAATTTGTGTCTATTTCTGACAAACAGCAACCACAGGCAACACCAAAAGCAAGTCCAGAAACAGAGACACCGGGGAAAGAATTGCCCACCACTGAATATACACCAGCCAAACCACCAGATACAATGACATTCAAAGGAATTCGAAGTAAGGGTGATTCAGTAGAACTTTCAGAAATACTGTTGGAGGTTGCATCTAAAGCAGGCATGTCACAGCAGCAAAGTTCAGATGAAACCAAGCAAACTACATCCACAGAATCTGCTAATGTCAGCATTAAAGTTGGTGAGGTCTCTACTGTAGCTGACATATCACAGGAGGAAATTAGCCACCCAAGGTCAATCTACATTGGCATTAATTGCTCTGAAGTGCCTCCTGTTGATCTGGAAATTGAAACAGTTGAGCCAAAACCTTATATTAGACTACCCCATATTTTTGTCTCAGCAGCTAGTTCACCGGAAGAAGAGACAGTTGAACACAAGTTCAATGAATGTAGCAAGGCTGAATTGCCAGAAGTCAGTGCTTCAGAAGATATGTCGACCATTGCAGTAGCACTACCAGACTCTAAGGATTCTCTACCTTCCAATATTGCGGCACTGTCGGATATATCAGAGGATGCTAGGGATACAGAAATCAGTAGCGCCGAGGCACTCATTGAATCAGAGATGTCCCTTGCACTGACTACAGCAGATCATGCATATGCAGATAAACATGACTCACAGCACAACCTCACCAAGAAAGGCTCAACCACAGAAGTCAAACTCCCAAAAGCTGAAGGAGATATTAGTGAGGCTTGTGAGCCACCACTTGAGCTGTCTTTCAAGGACAGAAAATCAACAGCTCCATGCTTAACAACACCTGAAAAAGTCAACCCTCCCAGTGACCAGGTTGAAATCACAACTTTAGTGCCAGCACCTCATGAAGGTGCTCTGGAAGAGTTAGACCATGAGGATAAAAGCACAACTTTAGATGTTGAATTGCCTGAAGAAGTTCAGTCTCTCAATAAGTTGTCACTGAAAGAAGTACAGTCAGATGTAAAGTCACCTGAAGGAGTCCAAAAGCTTGATGATAAAACTGAAACGGTTGTCACCTTATCTACCCCTGAGCCCAGTCCTATCAACCCTCCCACAGAGGAAATCAAAACCTCTATGGAGGATAATTTACCTGTCAAGGATAGTCAGCCTGAGCCTGAACAGCCCGATGAGCAACCAGGAAAAGGCTTATTTTCTATGTTCAGTGGCTCCACTGCAACCCCACAGCAGATGTCCTCCCAAACTGGATTATCAATACTTGGTGGAATTCTTCCTGGCTCATCTGCCAAAGACACTCCTAGTACAGGGTTACTCTCAATGTTTGGGGGGTCAAATGCCACATCTTCCCCTGGATCCAAAGACCCAACACCTCCTCTGTCAACCCCACAAGAGACACAGGGAAAAGGCTTATTCTCTATGTTTGGTGGATCTAGTAGTCAGCCACCATCTGGCCCAAGAGGTCCAACTTGTGGAAATGTGCGACCTAGAGGCCCTTCACCCAAAGAACCTCCAGGCAAAGGCCTTTTTTCCATGTTTGGTGCATCTGCACCTCAGCAACCACCCATTCCCAGAGGTCATCCTGGGGGTAGTACCACACCAAAAGGACCATCCACTGGAACATCTATGTTTGGTGGCATCCTCCCAGGTTCTACTACACAAAAAGAAACCCCTGGTGCTGGTTTATTTTCCAAGTTTGGAGGTGCCCAGCCTCAAACTGGACCAAGAATACCCCCACCAGGACCAACAGTTACATCACCACCCAGAGGTTCAGAGCCCTCTGCAAAAGGGCTGTTCTCCATGTTTGGTGGACAAAACCAAGCATCAGAAGCACATCCCACACCTTCCAAACCACTTGAATCAGAGGGTGTTTTCAAAGTTTCCTCTGTGTTTTCACTTGGCGGGAGTTCTGATGGTAATAAATCTAAGTCTGGGTTTGGCCTGTTTGGATTGTCTTTCATGGAGGAAACTAAGACGGAACAAGAAATGTTTATTCCTGTGAAGGAGCAGATTGCCTCAGAACAAGTGAAACCCCCAGACACAAAAGATTTTTCAAAAGAAGAAAAGGATCACCCTGTTGAGGCCATAGAAAATATACCCTCTGGACCTCTCTCTACATCATCAGTCAAGTTGGAACTCCAAGAAGAGCAGGCATGCCAAGATGGTCAAGATTCAAATTTGGACATTAATAAAAATACCAATGAAAATTCTGTTCCCCTAACAGATGCACAAATGGAGGTGGACAAAATAGTCTCAGTGCAGCACCTTTCTTGTGATGAAAATGCCTCAGTTGTGTTTGAAACTTCTATCACAGACACAACTGTATCCAGTTATCTCCAAGAGAAAGAGACACTACTGGAACAACACATTGTAAAACTAGTAAGTGAGGACCAGTCAGACATCAAAAAAGAATACAAAGAAATCAAAGATACAGTGGGTGCAGAGAAAGAAATTGGTGAATCAGAAGCAGATATTTTTGAAATTAGGAGCACTGATGATGAAACTGGCATAGCTGAAATCAAATGTCCAGATGTGGTAAAACAAACTGAGGAACCTCTAAAAATTGCTGAGCAAACTCCAGTTGCAGTTGTAGAAAAATCATCTGAGGAGCCTTTGAAAATTGATGGTAAAGAAGAAACTGTAGTTGCAGATGTGGGAAAATCAACTGTGGAGCCTTTGGAAGTTGCTGTTGAAGAACAAACAGCAGTTGCAGATGTAGAAAAAATGACTAAGGAACCTTTGACAGTTAGTGGTGACAAACAAGCAACTGTTGCAGATGTGGACAAATGTGAAGAGGCAACTGTAGCCGATTCAGTGATAGCAGTTACAGAGAAGCCTACTGCAGAATCTGTGGTTGTTGCAATTACAGCTGAAGCTACAGTTTCAGAATCAGAAAAATCAACTGAAGAACTGAAAGCCACATCTGATGAGACTGCAAAGGAGCCAATTAAGGATAAATTAGAGCTTGAAGAAGCTAGTAAAGAACCTGCACATGGATTAGAGAAATCTTTTGAAAGTAATAATTCTGTTACAGTGGTCTCCTCCTCAGATGAAGAAAAAACTGTTGCTACCAACTCACAAGAGATCATGACATCTCAGGCTGTAGGGCCTGTGAAAGGTCCATCTCTGGGACCTGGTTTTCCCACACCACAGCAACAGCTCACACCAGGAATGGCCAGGCCACCTGGCCCACCAGGACAAAGAATGGGAGCACCAAGAATGGGAGGGCCGCGGATGGGGGGCCCAAGAATGGCAGGACCAAGAATGGCTGGACCAAGGCAGCCAGGGCCACAAAAACCCCCTGAACAAGCTCCATTTTCTGGCTTTATGTCAATGTTTTCTACCCAAAATGCCCCAAATAAACCATCAACTGTTGGCGGATTTTTTTCAAGTTCACCTGGTTCACTTTTTGGATCATCACCTGCTCCTCGTCAGCCACAACAACAACAGCACCAACAACAACAACAACAGAAAAGCTCATTTTTTGGACTTCCAAGTAGCATTGCTACAGAATCCCTTACCAGTGACCTATTTGGTATGTTCAAAGGTCCTGAAACAACAAAAACTGAGGAAAATCAACAGTCTGTTAAAGAGTCTGTACCTGTATCTGAAAGCACTGAAAAGACAGGCACAGAGAAGACACCTTCATCTGGAGATGGAAATGTTAAAAGCAATGAGGACTCTGAAGTTCCTGAAAAAGGCTTAGTAGAGGAGGCAGAACGAACAGACAAAGCAGAGGCTGAAGAAAGCTCTGTGACTGAAACCTCCATTAAAACTGCTTTCCCTGAGGTAGAAGCAGGGAATGATGAGCATACTGAGAATTTAGAGGGACCAGATCTTGGAGTGCCTGACAAAGCTGCATCGCCACCAGCTCCTGAAACCAAGGGCATATTTGAAATACCAGGTCTGACTGCCCCTAAATTTGGCTTCATGTCTGTAGCTACTGAAGGCACATCATCCATTGGATCCCTGTTTTCCACCTCTTCATCTCCAGCCACTGGTGCAAAGACACCACAGCCTCATCAGACAGATGGCAGTCTCTTTTCGGGTTTTAAAAACCTTTCAGCTGGTATTTTCCAGGACGAAAAGCCAACTGGAAAAGACGAACCATCATCTGCTTCATCTATGTTTGGCATGAAACTCGGTGCAATGTTCGGGAGCCCTGACCCTTCCAAAGCTGAATCCACCCTGCCTGTGGTCACAGCCCAGCCTCAGTCCCAAACTTCAGAACCTGCTGATGAGTTTTGTGAGCCAGAGGTTGAGAAACTTTCCCCAGGTTCTGGAGAAACTGAAAGTGCAGATGCCAGTGATATAGACAGACCAACAGAAACTTCCAAAACAGGAAGCTGTGACACATTAGCACAGTCACCGCAGTCTGGCCTCCCCTCTCACTCAGTTTCCCTAGCAGAGGGTTTGGATAAACCTGAGTTAAAGATCACCCCATGTGAGGTAGACAGGGGTGTAGTTGACCCACTTGACACCAAGCATGCAGATTTGGACACAGAGCAACCGAAGGACTTGTTGACAAAGCAAGCTGTGAAAAGGCTAGTACAATTTGCATGATAAATGTTATTGTTCATTTATCATGCTAATGTAGATACATGTGTAGCCACTTTCATGTTCTTCTTGTCCTATGTTTTTAGACTACATTTAATATCATTATCTCTGTGTTCATCTTTTTTCCCTCTCCCATCCCACAGCTTAACTTTAAAATCCTTAGCATATTTTTAGATTTAGACATGTTTAGATTTAGTTAAACCAAACAACTTTCCTGACATTGTAAGTTTTATCATCAAAGCCATAGGAAAGGAAATGATCACATATGCTTGAAAGGTGCTCACCATTATGTATAAATGTACTGAAGTTATTTTGTACTTACAATACCTCAGTAATAGCTTTCCTGACAGTGATGGCAGTGCAATGAATGAAGAAACTGATGGTCTTTATTCATTAGCTCTTTACTTGTGAGGCGTGTCTGAAGCCCCTCCTTTCACTGTCCCCTGCAGCTCTCTCAATTATTCTCCAAGCCTCAGCCAATTTGTTTATATGAATCAAACTCTGATAGATTTATGATGGTGTGGCAGTGCACACCATGGAGGCAGGCTGGATACTGGAATAAAGAAGGAATTTGGACGTGTCCCAAGTCAAAGTAAATCATGCCAGTTAAAGCAGAGAACCACTTTCCTTGTTAGCAGTCCCAATCATCCAGCAGCCACACAGTACACTCCTATTCAGTCAGCCACTTAGGTTTTTTGTCCGGCAGGTTAAGTGCATTCCCACTGCTCTAATAGAGTTTTCAACCTTTTTGTTTATGAATAATGTGCATTTATCATTGCATGGTATATACATTAGAAGATCCTGTAAATTTTCTGTAATAGAGGCAGGTGAATTAAAAAAGTAATGTCTTTATTCTGTACTCACACACAGGCTTTTAGACAGACCCTTCAAGGCTATGAACTTAGTATGACCACCCATCTTTGAGAACGCTGAGGCGGCTCAGTGCTGATGGCAGCCCTCTCTTGACGTGGGCTGCATTCAGCCTCAGTCATTCAGCTTGCTCTGTTTAACCCTGTTCGTTTTCCTTGTTTCGTGCTACCTTCTTCCCTGTAACAGATGATGATGAGCTTTTTTTTACCATGACTTTTACACTCAGTTCTTGTTCTTATAAATTAATTGAATTGTTTCATTCCAAAATCAATGTCCTCCAGTTAAACTTAAAACTCCTTTTTTGAATGAAAGTAGATAAAAATTAATTTTGTTCATTAATGATTTTCTGATCATCTTTGTTTTGCAAAAACACATGACTTTCAAGTTGTAGTTTCCTAAATGCTGTATTTTGGAATAAAACTTTTCAATTCCACAGTAGTCCCTTAACTACACATTGCTTTCCCAAATTACTACCATATTCTAAACAACAATCTCATTCTCCTACAGTCCACCAGACAGCAGTCGCTTTGATTCATCAGGCAACCTCAGCCCAGCCAGCTCCCAGTTCAGCTCTGAGCCTGAGGAGCGCAGAGATCCCAGCGGCCCTCGTCCTTCCCTCAACAGCCAGCCATCTAACTGGGATGAAGAAGATGAGGAGGAGGCTGAAAAAGAGCTGCATCCAGTACCTGAACCTGGCTCCAACAAAGATTTGAAGGACTCTTCAGTCATCCTGCCCAAACCAATGTTGGACAACCATGATAAGACCAAAATCTGGTATGTAAAAAAAGTTGACATCTAGGTTTGCATGATTCATTTAAAAAAATATAACATTTTAAGAATTGCTGTCTGGTTTTGCATGCCAGTGAACACAACCTTAAGGGTCAGCTGTTGGGAAGACAGAGGATTACAGACTTACGGGTGCACTCGCAACTCCTACTGGATGTAGAGTAGGCAGCTGACGACTCCATGTGTATCACATGAGAGAAAGAGAATAATAAACAAGCTACTAATTTGGAAGAAAAGAAAAATGAGCTCACTCCTTATGTGACGACCTTTAAGGATAAGTTCACATTATTTTCATGTCAGTCCTAAAATAATAGACCAGTGCTCAACAGTTTTCAAGATCCCATCATAATCAGCGTTCAATGAGAGAAATGGGGGACACAATCCTCAGTCCTAGTTTTGCCTAGAAATACATTTTAAAGTTAAGCTGAGGCTAATATGAGACATCAGTAGTCTGAGTTAGTCTGATTTGACCGACTCTTCATTAAAGTGTTGTTTTAAGACAGCCTTGAAAAATGTGAACTTATCCTTTGACTGCAAGATTTGGGGATTGATTTAATTTTGATATTATAATGTTGATTCATGTCTGCCATCTTTTTGAAACTTGTCCTTTTGAACCGGATAATCTTTTGGCTCTATCTTTCTTAGCTTCTTTGAAGATGGCCCTCCACCCTGCTCACCATCCAAAGTTCGCTGGCTCAAAGCATACAACAAAGTCAGAGTACAGCTCCTCGAGGTAGAAAGACTCGCACTCTCTCCCCAGCGCAACTACTCTCTCTTTGCCTGTTTCTCATTCTTACACAGTCACACACACACACAGACATTTGTCACATATACCCACATAGCTTGTACACTACACTGTATATTTCATGGAAGTGCAGTCCTTAAGCACACAAAGAAATAATCAAATCAGTAAAATCCCATACACAGATTCAGATATACAGCCACACGAACATTGCTGTTTCTCTCTCTCTCTCCCTCTCTCATGCAATGATACTTTGTCTCCCTCTTTTCCCCTTTGGGTTGGTTGAGTTTCCAGTCATGCCACAGCAATTTGCACCAATTTTGTGCTCCTTAACTGTTTCCACTTTGATCAGGAAAACCCTTTTTCAGCATGGGTTTCTTCAGTTCCGCTTTTCACTTTACTCTTGCATGAAGTTTTTAGCTGCAAGATGTGGTACTGTGAGTTAAAACGATTTCTCAGATTATAGTACCAACTACTTTGGGGTGATTTACAGTTGACTGTGGTGTTGGGGTCTCTGTGAGGATTCCATCCCAAGGACTTAAAAGGAAACCAGGCGATAAAACCTTGCATAAACACATCATGGCACACTCTGAGGGCATTGCATTGACATATTCATTCCTTGGAGGCTTATTTTAACCCAGCCATAAGCGCAACATGCACAACTGCCACCCTTACTTTACTTTTATCCTAGTTGTAATCCTGAATTTAACCCAAAAAATTCTTACCCTTAAGATAGTTGCAGTTTTGTCCCCAGATGGGAGATGAGTCGTCACAATGCGATTAGTATGCGCACACACACCTCTATAAAGGGTTGATCACATACTGTTCTAACATCAAGAGTTATGCCCACTGCTCCTCCTGTTGGCTCCTCTTGGTGTGATTGGTCCTATCTATTTATCTCTAATCACCTTGGAGTCCAGACCCATGTCTCCTTGTTTTCCTTGGACTCTCACACCTTTTTTCACACTTAAAAATCCACTCTCATGTCCAATTTGGTTTAAAATTAGAATCTGTTGAGATGGGCTATCATCAAACACCTCTTGTTTCTCATAGAGTAGAAAGTAACAAATGATGCACTGAGCGGAATTAAATCACAAGAGTGGCTGGCAGTAGTGAGATTGCTGTCTAGGAAACATGGACTGACAAATGCCACAAGCTTAATTCAGTCAGGCTACAATAGATGCGGGGGCAAGTGGGTTCAAGGCCCCATGTTAACAAGCATCCGCCTGACTTAAGTGTCCTTGAGCAAGACACAGAAGCCCTGTTGTTCAGTACCTGACCATGTAATCTGACCTACCTGGCATAAGACTGAGAGAAATGAAAATTTACCTACAGGGACCAATAAAGCGTGAAATTATTTATGACTCAGCTCCCACACGACTCCCTGTTCGCTCAAACAACAAACCTGGCGGCCTGTCTTTCATGAATCCCATCCCTGTTTTTGAATAATCCTTCTCAAGAGGCGAATATCAGGGCACCTTAGAAAAGTAGCTGCTCTTTTATGAGTCAGAATTACAGAAATGACAGTGTGAAGAACGAAGAAGGAGCTCTTAGAGGACCTGTTTGACTGGGTTATGAGCTACAGTACCCTAACTATTGTTGTGCCAGCAGAAGTGCAGCTAAGAGATTTGCTGAAATTGAACCGTTACACCTGCACGTTTTTTTTTACTGGAGCTGCATCAATTAATTGAGTAATCGATTAGTTGTCAAAATTTGATTAATCAGCAAGTATTTTGATGATCGATAAAGTGAGTGTAGTTGTGAGAGATGGGCACTTACTGGGTTTGGGGACGTCTAAGAAAAGACACTATTGTGTTGCATTATGGTATAGAATCAAGTATTTTGGAGCAGTTCCAAAACATTGTCTTCTCTTCAATAAATATTCAAAGTTCAGCAGCAGACAGCACTTTCTGTTATGGTCCATTGCTTTCTAGACATACAGTGCCCAAGAAGACATCTCTTAAATAGCCCAACATCAGGTCTTATTTAGCAGCAATCATTCCAATCAGCTCCAAACTCTTAGCAACAGTATTTACACAAATTGCTTTTAGTGACAGGATGCTGTAGGTCAGGGAATATAAAAATGGTCCTGCCATTAAGATAAGGTTGATTTTAAAAGGAAAACACACACTGTATGAATTTCCTTATATTTTTTGGCAGCAGCTTTTCAGTTTTCAAATTATTGCTGCTTTGTGGGGCAGGTTTATACCAATGGTACAAAGAGCCTTAAATAAGACCACCAGCTCTGTGCAGGTGAGGATGCCTCCTCTGCCGCTGTTGCTGGCCACTTCAGCGCAGTCCAGTCCTGAGCTGCTTATCAACAATAGATCATTTCTTTAAATGCTACCTTTGATCTTGTTCAAGACCTGGAGAGAAAGGCATGAGAGATCACTCACCTTTCACGTCCAATTACACAAGCTTTCTGCTGTTTGATGCTCATTTGGGTGCACTTTCAGGAGTGCCATTTGGATGTTGTGTGTGTATGTGGGTGTGTGCATGTTGTTGGCGTCCACCAGCGTTTTTCAGTTTGGTCATCAAGTGTAGCTAATCAATGTGATGTTTCAGGTCAAGGTTCTGTTTGATATGGGAGAGCAGTAATGATCAGTCACCAGAGAGATGTAACTGGAACAACAACAGATATAACGCAACCTATATTTCATTGTGAAGCACATCCAAAGTATATCTTAAAATATAGTCTGTGAAATGCTGTTGAGAAAATTATAGTATGTAATGTAGACATCTAAATTACATGCTTAATTTACATCAGGGGTGAGGAACATCCTTTGAGGGCCATACTGAATTACTGAACACATATTACACTAACCTGTAATGAGATGGCTGGAACCAAGTCTTCAGTCATCAGTTTTGAAAATAACTGCTCACAGTAGTAGGTTGTCCCAAACTTCATTCCCCTCAGATATATGTACAGCTTATAGAACTGAAGCAGAGGGATGTTGTTACACTTTGCTTTGAGCTCATCATTGCTTTGCAGCTCAATGATTTCGTGTGTCAGGCACATCAGCTGGTCTGATCCTCGCCATGCTCATGAAAGTTATCGCTGCTACTTAAGACTGCCACTCATTTAAAGTCACTTCAGAAAGCTGACATTTCCAGACTTACAGCGGACTTTTTGAGCACCAGTTTGTAGCCCTTGCCACCCTTAATGCCATCCATCAATCCATCGTTTTGCATGCATCTAGCTCGACAATTGATTACACATCTGCTTCTTTGCTGAACTCCAGTGTAATATAAAAAATTCAGCCTAAGGATTAATGAGTGTGCCTTTCCTCCATGTGTAGGTATCAATCATTACAAGGTCGTGTACTGTTGCTTGCATTATTCTAAAATGACATATAGCAAAAACAAATACAAGTGCCAGCATTACTGAGGTGCTGAAGGTGGATGATAGATCCAGGTTTGCCACTGGTCAGCAGTTATAAGGACAAAAATAGTCTTTTTGTCTCTAGGAAGTATTGTACCATGGCAACTATGCCACATTTCTATGGAAACACAACCATACATTTGTTTATAATTTGGGCAGCAGTGCTGCAGTTAGTGTGTGTGGACTTACAGTGAAATAGGATGTACTGTCATATAACATGCTCAAGCTTTTTCATTCAGACACCACAATGACGTGATTTGTAACTTCGACTTTAAATGTGATAACTGTGATCTTTTGATTGTTGGACAAAGGTTATATTTCATCCATGTCTGTTTGATGGCATCATATTGGCAGCATGTCCGGATGGATTTGGATTAGATTTTGTGAAGAGAAAGACTCTTCTGATTTCCAGATGTTGTTGATGATCTGGGAATAACCTGGCCTTTGTGGTTTGGTGTTTTTTCAACACTTATCATGCAGCATACAGTGCTTAAAGAATTGTACAAACTGCAGAATTCAAATGCTGTTTTCTCAGAAACACAGATGTTCCAGCTTTGTTTGTTTGAGAATTCTTCAGTGTTGTCACATATTTGGGTTGTAACTATGTATCTTGCACAGCACGTAGTATCAGCGGCTCCTCTATGATATATGGATGACACCTACAGAAAGAATGGTATCTCATTTTTTCTGTAGTGATTTTTTGTCTTCTCTGTCAAGTAAAGGTTTACTGATCCCGCTCTCCTCCAAACACATTTCAGCACCAAAGGACTTACTGTAAATACAATATGACGTTGTGCATGATGCAGCATTAGTTGTAGTAGTATGTATGTCCACAACTCAGGAGCAAGTAATCTGTGAAATTTCTCCTGATTTTAAAATCTCAGCCCTTCTTCTTTCAAGCCAACTGTTTCTTGCTTTTTTGCTTTGGTCCAAATCAGTGGGATGAGATCATAAACTTGATGCATTTTCTTTTTGGTTGGGTTTCTTTTCACACAGAAACAATTCAACCAAAACAAAATTCATCGCTGAAAACCATATGAGAACATTCCCTCTGCTCATTGGTTAGATGTGTTCAAGGATCAAGAAACAATGTCCTGAAGAAGGTGATCTGTGCTGAAATACAGTGTATCAAGAGGGAAACGTACTGTTGCTAGTCCAGATCAGACATTGATTTTTGCTTGCTGCTAACAGGTGTTTATGTAGCTCAAACTTGCAGAGTATTCCTCTTTAGAACAGAGGCAGGATCATGTTCACATTCGAATTTGTTTGTAACCAGACCAAAACCACTTCCTCTACAGCATTGATCCCCAACCCGTGGCGGGCCGTGGGTCATTTGGTACTGGGCCGCACAAAAAGAAAAAATAATTTCCATTATTTTGTTTTTTCACATAATTTGAAAAACAGGTGGTGCCTGACAGTGCCAGTCTGCAGCCAGGTCCTCTTGACATGATTAAAAAGTGGATTTACGTTCATTATTATTGTTATTATTATTATTAAAGAGAAAATACCACAGTTTTTAATGCCGATCTTATCATTTAATTTTGTTTTTATCTGCTACACCTTTAGACTGGGCCGTGAAAATATTGTCAGACATTAAACTGGGCCATGGTATAGAAAAGGTTGGGGACCACTACTCTACAGGGTGCAGGTGCAGTTGTTTTTGTCCAGATTAGTCCAATTCAACTGGACTAAGCAATGCAGGTTTAAAAAATTTACTTTTATGCAAAGATAAGATGAGTTTGTTTTTCCTTTGTCCAGTCGGTCCAATAACTAAATTGTAGTTTTCTCGAACTTTTGAAGAAGTTCAAGATTCTGTTGTAAGTTTGCAGTAAACCATAAAATACTAGTTCAGAATACACAGAGAGTAGCACTCATTAAAAAGAGACTCCTGAAAGCTGAATAACCAGAGAAGTGGAGAACTTGTCTGTTTGAGTTACCCTGTAGTTCTATTTCCCTACAAAAAAAACAAATTTGTCTGGAAAAAAAGGTTCTTGTTTTGACAATCTTCTGTGACAGAACTGCAGCGATTTAAGCACGAGCTGAGATAGAGGAGACAACAAAGGGATATTACACATGACCCAAAAAGCAGGGCAGTGTCTCATCTTCTCCTCACAGCAACAAGAAAAAAAAAAACCTTCTCTCAGGACAGAGTCATTAACATGAACATCACCACTGCAGAGGGAGCAGGGAAAGAAATGCAAGGGGTGGAAGAAAGAGATGAAGAGAGGCATCAAAATCTCAGACAGACCGTTAATGTGTGGGTTCCCTGCTTCTGAATCAACAAATGTGAAAACAATACACGTTGTCCTTGTGCTTTTAAAAAGTTCTGTGTAAAGAGTGACAAAGCAGAACTCTTTGTCATCTTTTCATCTAATCTGTAGTGTCATATTTTAGTTTTATGCTTTAATAGTTCTTTAATAATTTTCTCCCCCCTGAAATCTAACTTTAAGTCAGTCTCTAAAAAGTTTTTAGTTTGAGTTCAGCACAGCAATCTTCTCGTCTAACTCTTGGTGCAAAAGTGAATAAACATAGTTCCCAAAATGTTGAACTATTACTTTAAAAAAAGGCCCCAGAGGGACTCAAGTAAGAAAGCATTCTAGTTGGCTTATCAACAAAAATGCGACTTAGTTAATATAGTAAATGATCTGACACAAAATCAAACAGTTACATCAGTTAATACAGTGTGTGCCGAAAGATGGGGCAGTCTGACACTGAAAAAAATAAGTCACTCCACTGTGTTGATTCCTGTCATTGATTGCAGTGTTTCCTTTCAACCTTTCTAAGAGCACTTCAAAGCATTTATCTGTCCATTAGGTCCTCTTGATAGAGACCTCAAGAAAAATCTTTGCCTGACCCTTAACTCTTAGTGTGCAGTAGTAGGAGGCTGCAGCATATGATCACATATAAGCCAGGAGAAGAGAAAGGAGTCATTTCAAGATTTTAAGAAAGGGCATAATTACTAGAGTTTTGTGTTTAAGTACAAGAAATTTAATTTTACTGTGTTCAATGAGCTCCTTAAAAGAAGCCTTTATGGAGTCCGTTATTGTTTTGGGAAAATGCCATCATGAATTGTATATGAAGGAGCCCTTTAAGGAGAGTAACGTTGAAGGAATGAAAGCTTCCTGAAAGCTTGCTCACTCCATGGCCAGCTGCCATGATCCCCTGTAAATTAGGTTTGTACTGCATGAGCCTTTGTTGCTGATTTTACCACAGAGTTTCTGGCTCTGTGTTCAAATTATTTGAAATCTAAATATTTTACTCAGCAATATTTGCCAGCATAAAACAAACGAATCATGTCTGTGACTTTCCACTGCTACAATTTAAGATAAACTCACCCAGTCCACAGCTTTTTTCTGTTCATACATTTTGTACTCCACGTTGTGGTACATGGCGTGAAATTCTGAGAATATATTGTTGGAGAGGGGAGAAGATTTCTCATTTGATTCAACATTCTTATCTTTTAAGACTCAGAATTAATTCACACACTGCAAAAGTCAAATCTTGTACATCAGTAATCAGTTAGTCTTTGCAACATGGTCCGTGTTGACAGAGCATAAGACTGTGTGCACCCAGTATAGTGCAGTTCAGTATTCAACTCAATTCAGTACTTTGCCATATACAGCTGATAGGAAAATGCCTTAGTGCGGCTCTTAAAAACAAATACACACATAAATAGATGAAATGTATAAAGCAGGAACAGCATAAAAAATCACATTTGTGCATTCAAACATACAAAATATGATAAAGCTTTAAATTGCTTTGTGCTGCTGCCTTCCTACTTTCACATTAACCTTAAGCTCGGCTATGATGCTGCTCAACAGATAGAAATCATTCAGCCAGCCCCGTCTTCAGTGAAGGCAAGCCTCTGAGGACATTTCAGATTTTTTAATCTCCCAGGAAAGAAGGATTGAAGAAGGACTCATGCAATATTAACACATCCTCATACCTAAACCACTGAATAGGTTGATCGCCAGTGACTCCGAAAAATGACATGTAACACCATTGCAGAGTGCCAGTGATGTGAGGATGAAGGTCAGGCATGACGAAGGTCTTAGGAAGTAGTGTGTCATGCATGTACAGTATGTAAAGCAGACAGTAACTGGGTTGATCAGGGTTGTGATGTAGTACATCTAACCTTGTGTTGTACCACCGTCCAAAAGAAACTTTACCTTTCCCTAAACTCAACAGTTGAGTAGTTGCGATGTGCAGACATTGTTGGAACAAAGAATTTTAAATTTGGCTGCATTTTGCAGAATTGTTCAATATTCTCTCTTGCAATACGGTCGGTCTAACCATACAATAAGTATAGGACTGGCAGTCATATCTAATGGTGTCAGAAGGCACTCATATATGAGGCTGTGCTGCTGAAAGTGGCATCAGATCAGAAACACTCAGTGTGTGTCATTTTGAAAGGCAATGACAAACAACACTTTGTTGTTTAGGTTGCAGGACTTGTTGAGTACACTGTATGCAACTCATCCCTTGTCCTTGGAAGTACTTCACAGTGTCTGACAACACACACACACACACACACACACATTCACACATGCAACCAAAGAAAGGCTGCGAGAGATGAGACTGCTGCTTGACCAGGCAAACATCAAAAAGATCAACAGTACAGTGCAGGAGGGGCAGTCAGAGAGGATTGTGGGAAGGCAGATGAGAAGACGAGGACTAGAAAAGAGAGCAGAGGGAGGAGGAGGTGATTTGGCTCACAGGAGTCCAGAAACTCCTCAGGGGGTCATTATAGTTACAATACAGAGCCAGTTTCAAAACAGGACCTGTAGAGTTGAAGTTTCACCTCACCAACAGTACCACACACACACATATGAATGTATTCTGGCATATTTCCCATACTACACATATTCTTTATCCAAAACCTGTAATAAAGTAACACAATACTCCAGATAAAAACACACTGTAGTTTGACCATTCCTGTGTTTACATAGCAGAACTGACATATAATCAGCAGCTTATTTGTGCCCCCCCCAGTGTTGAAGAGCTGTCTACATTCTGTCATTGCACACATTTTGCACATGGTGGATTTTGAAAGAGTATTATATAATATATATTTACTGGAGATAAAATTTATGCAAAATATAATGAAAACAATGAAATGAATAAACAAAATGTTAAATTTTGTGATTATCTTTTTAAATATTCAGAAAATTCTACATAGTTTGGTGCAAATAACAAAGTAAAAGATGGTTGTTCGGAGAGAGCAGTGACTAATGACCTCAGTGTTTCTGTAATCCTGGCTCTCTTTTGATGTTTTATACCTTTTTGTTTCTTCTACCACTGCATTTTTTTTGAGTTCTCGTAGTTTTTATGGCTTGCCTGAACAAATAGACCTAACCTAAAACTCATAGACCAACATGAAAGGCCTTGCTTAGCGATAGCCTTGGAGAAACACAAACACACCTCTTTGTCTCCTTCTCCCTGCTTTCACAGTTAAATCACCTCTGTTTGGCTGTACAGTAAAAGTGTTCAAAGGAAAAAACACAGCTCTGAGTTTCAGGCGGCTTTAATAGAATACAGAGAGATGTGGAATCGAGGGAGATCAAGGGAAATACAGAGAAGGCAGC
The DNA here is from genome assembly GCF_017976325.1 of Chelmon rostratus. Lineage (NCBI taxonomy): Eukaryota > Metazoa > Chordata > Actinopteri > Chaetodontiformes > Chaetodontidae > Chelmon > Chelmon rostratus. Next base: position 8,087,326 of record NC_055662.1, read on the forward strand.
ATGAATAAAAATAAAAAACAGGAGAGTTGATGGAACGGGGTGGAGCAGAATGATAACTCATTATCGACAGAGGGGACATGCAGAGATAATTGGATACGGAGGGAGCAGACCGCCTCCAAGCCGCCTGTCCAGGGGTTCAGATGAAGTTGCATAAAAGAGACAAGTATTGAGAAATAATGGAGGCCTCAGGAAAGAGTAAATAAAACAGAAAAAACAGGGGAATCGTGGGAAAAAAATTACTAACATACTGTGTTTTCCAAATATAAAATATTTAAAGAGATTTCCGGTAATCCTACAATAGAATCTGTTCCAATTCAGAGAGGAACTAAAGGGCTTTGAGAGGAGAAATAACCTGCTGCATTGAGTTGAAGTCGGAGTTTGTGCCATATTATACAGATGGTTTATTTAGCAGGTCATGAATATTCTGATTGTGATTGCAGTGATTCATAAACACGAGTCTTGCAGCTTCACTGCATTCTGATCCGCTGAGGCTGCCATTGGTGGAGAGAGGTTTATCTTCGTCACTCAGATGTGAAGTGTTGAATTTCAAAACATCAACAATAAGTTGGGAGGAGACTTTTTGGTTTTGGTGCTACTGATGAGAAAATTAGTAAGTAAACCTGTTAACCTGGATGAAATCAGGCAGCTTCGTTATGTACTGAGCCGCAAGTCCATTTTATACATTTTCCTACTAGCTTTTATTTCTTTCTCTTATTACTCTATCAACATTGTCACTGTAATAATATGGTAATATGTCCAAATAATGTAGTAATTTTTCACCTGATGGCAGCTTGTCATGTTGGTAATCTAGAAAATTAACTGTCCTCCATTGTGCTCTTGTTGGAGATTTATCCCCTTGACATATAGCTTTCTCATATTGTTGCCCAAACTGTCGGTTGTCAGAAATCACATGAAGACATGTTTCTCCTGAGATTGCTCACTCACATAATGCTATCTCTTGTTTTGCACTTATGGATTAACTCCATCCTCCTGCAGCCTTGTGGCACTTGTGTCAGGTGGAACATGAAGCTGAGTGTTGCAGCGCTTGAATGATACCTCATTTGAGTTATGAATCAGTTATACTTTATATTCAGTATCATTGATCATCATTCATCATCATCATGATGTTTACACTGAATGAAATATTCAAACCCAAGCCTCTGCGTTTGTTATGGCTGTACCACTTCATGAAATTCAGCCTGACATATTAGAAGCGTTGGGATTGGCCACCAGGAGGCTGCTGCTTATTAACATGTATAGATTTTTTAAAGTACTCAAAGGAGGTCATGTCTAATCCTAGTAACACCTACCTTTTATTAGACACAATCATCTTGTTTGTAATTATTGTGGGGATATAATCACAGTTTCATTTTCGTGTGCTTTTACAGGGTCAAGAAATAACCCAACATTTTACATATAAAAGATTAATATACACAGGAGATACAAATATACATATGGACAAATGATCAATGTAATTTATGTTTGACATCTAAGGAGAGCAGAAAAACACACTGAAACACATGCTGAAAGCAGTTTGTTTTATTCACCACCAGTTTTGTTTCTGAATTAAAGACGAAAGAACATTAATTAAAATCCTGTTGTTGTTGAGTTTTTTTTAAACATAAATCCATAAAAGCACAATCACAAAATGATATTAGCAACAACAACAAAAAAAAAACAAACAATTTGGTCCCATTTCATTTTAAGCAAAACACTATTTACCTTTCTCCTGCTTTGATTATTTTATTCAGTACAGAGCACTAGTGTGAGGGGATGAGAGCCGAAGAAAGAGTCATGAAAGAAAAAGGAAACACAGAAATTGTATTAAGAGAAGATAGGATAAATAGAAGGGCAAGTGGAGGAGAGGATTGGTTTCTAGCTTTTTGGAATGATGACTGTGTTCAGCATGCAAACGACGCCGCTCCACAGAGGGATCTGAGCCCATAACACTGCGGCTGCATGACACTGGCTAAAAGTCACCAAGGAAATCAGGCCTGTGGGTGGTGTGTGTACGTGTGTGTGTGTGTGTGTGTGTGTGTGTGTGTGTGTGTGTGTGTGTGTGTGTGTGTCTTACTGGTATGCAGGGTCCTCGTTTGTGCCCTCCAGGGCGCCGGTGTTAAATCAGATGTTTGGCTTCCCCTGAGCTGACTGTCAGCCCCATGTTTACCACAGTGACAAAACCTGGCTTTATACAGGCAGTGAAGAAACACACACACACACACACACACACACACACACACACACACACACACACCTTGACATCTATTATTCGGCCTGTTATCCAGTACGTTCTCTCAGCTAGTTCATTCACATTCTTTAAAAATCACAGGATGCAACCAGCTGAAGGGGAAACAATAACAAAAATAAATGTTAAACTTCAGTATCACTCAGGATTGTGTTCATCTGATCTGAACGCGTTAGATAAGAGTCTGAAGTGTCTGAGGGAGACTAAATCTCTGAAACTGAAACAAGGACAAGTGTTTTATCTCATTACATATACCATATTTTAAATGCTCGAGGGGATGAAATTAATTCCAGTCAACAGCGGGATGTTGGATTTATTTGTCTGCTCTGCCAGTCGCTGCAGCAGATAACCATCAGTTTCTTTCCTGTTCAAAAATGCAGTTTGTCTATTCAGTAAATGAAAGTGGCTGTTAAATTTTGTGGTTCACAGACAGTGCAGCTGGTGAATGAAAGGGGTCCTCTCTCACTAACAACCAGTCTTGTGGGTGAGATGACTGCACTCAGAGGGATTTTACAGCTTTTTACACAGAGGCTGTAGTCATGATTTCTCTTCCTGACGATGTCTCACAGAAAGAGTCATAAAATACCTGAGAAGTGAAGAACATGTATTCTGCTGTAGTTGCCTTGTCAGAAATGGCTTGGTTACTCTCATACTAGTTGTGCGCAAAAAGTTGACATTGTAGGTTTGCATATTTGGAAGCGTTCTCTCAGTCCGTGTGCACCAGGGAGCCACAGATTGCATGGTAATCAAAAAGTCAGCGGTGCTCTGAATATTAACTTGTTTGTCCCTGCAATGCTTGAGCTCATTTTCTTCATTTAAGTAAATAAACTTGGCTTTTTAGGCCGGCTGCCTTAGTTTGTGTCGGAAGAGAAAACAGTGTGCTTGTTGTTCTCTTTCTGAAACATGAAACAACCTCAATCGTATTATTTTAGTTTTTACCCCATGTAATAAGCTAATTAGCAGACTTGTTTAAACCTGTGAACTTCGTGTTATGTGCCCTCATTACACTGTAGTAAAGCTGTGTCTAGTGATGTCTTAATACAATAAGCGTAATAATGTGCACTCCAGTAACCTGGTCACTCTTGGATATCTGCAATTGCTCGATTAAATGAGAAACCCAGTTTACTAAGTGGGGTCGAGGAATCAGAAGAAATAGATTACAGCTAGATTTCTAATGGAAAAACGTGACTTTTTACATGTGAACATGTGCACAGCAAAGACAGAGAAAGTAATGCTGTGAAAGCACTGCAGAGGAACAAAAGAAAATCAAAATAATTAAATGCAAATTCTGGCTGGAACTGAAAGTAAGTGCTGTGTCTCTACAGAGTCTATCCCCAGACTGCGCTGTCAGTCCAGTGCATTAGGATTGTATCTATAAAATAGATCTTTAGTATACTTGAATTATGCCAATATTGTTTCTAAAACAATAGGCAGTGAGAACGAAATCTGGATTTACTGTAAATAATATGCACATGAATGTGTTGCCAGTGACCTGGTTTCCTGTGTGCATGTAAAGAGCTTGGTGGTGCTGGAGAGAAGATCCTAAGATCCTAAATTTCCTAAACAGCAAAAATCAGACCCCTCATGAGAGGGAAGTGATGTTGCATTGTTTTTAACTCCTCTGGGCACTGAACAGTTTGCCAACAATCATGGCACACACACATTCCAGCACTCACACCAAAGGCCTGTCAGAGACTGTACAGTGTTAAGCTGTTTCTAGGAGTTATGAGAGCTTCGCCTCCATAATGGATGAATGACAACTAAAAGAAGGGCCGTAATCTCATCACCTCTACTCATTAATCTTTTCCCACCCCGTTCCAGCACGATTTGAACACCCACCCTTTGCAAAAGACGGTTTTCTTTGTCGCATAATAGGAAGTGCTAATTGTATGACATTTTACCTTTTTTCTGCAATGGAAGTGCGTATTTTGTTCACATTTGTAGTCACTTTATTGCGTGACAGCCATTCAGTTAACTCCTAAGCAGTGGAATAGGGTGTAATGTAGGGTGTAACAATAATAAATGTTAAATGAATCAGTTATGGCTTTGGTAGCAGATAAATGTACTTTATTCTGCATATTGTCTTCAGTCATGCTTCTCCATGTCTCATAACAGCAGCATCATATTGGTTATTAGTACAATGAGCTTTGTCTTCAAGGCTGATTGCCTTGCCATGGGCCAAAGGCTACGTAGCCACGGGCCTTAGCTTTGATGCTCTATTGTACTAATAGCTTTTTAATGAGCCATAAGTCACATCCCCATCCAACTGCTCCGAAGCATTTTGTGCCTGTGTCTCAGCCAAAACAAAGCGGATGCCTTCATGCTTCAAAGCGGACGTTTCCACAGCAGTATAGAAAGCAGAATACATTATCATAATTTTGACATGAATTACATCTGTGGTGAGCTGATTGTACTGATGCGCACTCACGAACATTAACTTTGAGAGACACTGTAAGTGTAATAGAGCTAATACACAGTATGTTTCTGTGTCATTTCAGTTATGCGGACGTCAATTCAACGCTTATAAGTGGAAGGTTTAAGAACGATGCCAAGTAACTGTTTGAGCTCGTTCAATACAAATACCTAACATCATGTTTACATGTATGTTTCAAACTGCATGACTCCACCAAACTCCCAGCTAATCCAAAAATGGACAAGAGGTGGAGCGTGGGTGGTTGCTGAAACCTGTCTTTTAACAGGTGTATTTCTGCTGTAAAGTTGGGCATTTTAATGTGGGGGTGTTTGGGGATTGACTGTCTTTCAGAGCCCCAAGTGGCCAGTCAAGTTGCTGCTTGGTATTTTTCTCGGAAGCTACTGGTTTCCATGCTTTTCTGTTTTGTGCAGTATGTAACTGAATGGTCGGCAGATGCGGACACCGTCACACACTTCCAGTGGGTCATAAGTGATGATTGAGAGAGATTACTTTTGTTTGAGTCTATACTTTGTTTTTTTTAGGAAAACTCATTCTTCCTTTAAAATATTTGCTGACCATTTTAAAAGTGCGTGCTAAACTGTTTTACATTTTTTGGCAACAAACAAACTTTATTTTTATACTATAAATGAATCAATGAAAATCAATGGCTGCCTGGCGTTTTAGGACAAAGCCATCAAATGATCTAAAACTCTATAGAGTGCTGAGACTAATCTATTAGTCAACCATTTGACAATTAATCAAAGGTTTTGATAACTGATGAGTCCTTCAAGTTATTTAACGAAAATCTCAAATTCTCAGAAGTGAAGATTTCCTGCTTTTTTGTGTTATATCGTAATTTTAATATCTTTGGCTTTTGAAGATGTCACCTTGAGGCCTCTTAATTCTTACCTTGATGGACTAAACGGTAAAGTCATGAACTGAAAGAGAGATTTAATAATTGCCCCTCTATATCCTGCATTTGAAAATGGCCAGTAAGAATATTAAGTACAGTTAAAGCAGTAAAAACGGTATTATTATAGCCTTAAAATATATTATGTATTGAGGGCATCTGCATACTGTGCCGTAGCTGAGTAGCGTATGTGTGGCTGTCGGAGTGCCAGAGTGTGTGAAAAATGAAATTATGTGAGAAAGAGAGCGGCAGAGGTGGGTGAGAAAGAGAGAGAGAGATGGCGAGAGAGAAGACAGCGAGCGCTCAAGAAGTGGCGCGTCTGTCGGCTGTGCAACAAGCTGTGATCAGTGGAGCTGCTGGGTGGAGGAGGAGGGCAGAAGGAAAACCCTGGAAGGAATAAAGATCAATCAGGAGATGTGAGGATGTGAAATAGAGAGAGGCAGGAAGAAAGGGAGATGGAAAGAGAGAGAGAGAGGGAGAGAGAGAGAAAGAGAAAGAGAGAGAGAGAGAGAGAGGAGGAGGAGACTGTGTGGTGTGTACAAGCTGAGAGGGGAAGTGAAAGAGACCGCTGGGAAGCAACTCAGTGAGCGCTGTGATCAAGACAGAGAGGAGTACACGAAATAGACGGAAAGTGACATGATTGACATGTCTGTCATGAGAAAAGCAAAGGAGAGCCTGGCAAATTTTCTTCCTTTTTGACTCCCGTTTGATCCACTAATATCATGTAATTTATTGTGGAGCTGAGTGAATTGATTAGTTTCTCCAACTCGTCACTTCAAAGCTTTTCGTCTGGCACATCTTTAAAAATGACGTAAAGAGGTGCAATCAATCTCTGAGCGTTCTTTTGGGATTGTGCTGTTAAACTTGGCTCTGATTCTTGTTTTACCACCTTGGCTCAGCTTCCTTCTGCGTGAGGTAGGTTCTCTGTTTTCACTTGAGGAATCAGAATAGAGATATTAATAAAATGACAGTTGTATTGTTTTTGGGAAGCTGTGAAAAGATGAAGACATTTGAGGAAGCTTTAGTGTTTGGAGTTGAAAAAGAGACCATTATATGTAATAAATCAAGGAATGCTCTAACGGGCTTATTAGCCCCATGGGATCTTAGAAGACCCCCTGATTAAACTCTATCTTTGTGCTGTAAGATCTGAATGGGATGTGTGTGTGATCTTAAGTGTTGGAGTAAGTGCTGAAAAGAGAAATTTTCACTTGCACCGTCATGTCAGAAATTCTATTTTTAGAAGGCTACCAAAACAATAGTGTAATCATGTACTTTTCTCTTTCCCTTGAGCTATCATTTTATTCCATGTGCTGACTGAGCATTTATGTGCGGTATCTCTGCCTCAATACTGCTGCCAGTCTGGCTTGGCAGTGAGCTTGCTTAAGTAGAAAAAAAGGTATTTTATCCTCCAGCTCAGTGCAGCCTCTCCAAAACAGCTCACTGTGTGGGTTGTCATGATCCCCACTCGTGGTGTGTGGAGGGTGTGAACGTGTCGAGGGTTCGGAGCTCCTGGGTGTCTCCAGAAGCTCCAAGCTGTAGCTCCAAGCAGCAAAAATTAATGAATTAGTGGCATTGCTTCGTTACGTTACTTCTCAACCTGCAGGTCAGGACATTCAGTGGGTGGTGAGATGATTGTAGAGGTGTTAAATCATCGTCGTTTATCTTTGTGGTAAATGCATTTTTCATGTGAGATGCTTAGAATAGTACTTAAAAGTAAAAAGAGCTGTGAAGGAAAGGCAGCAAACTTTATCATCTTTATGTTTATGTCCACAACTGGGGGTCGCACTGAGGCTTCCTTTTGTTAGGAGCCACTGGGCTTCCAGTCATTGATTAAATGGCTGCCAACTGCAGATGAGACAGTAGTTTTACTGCCCACAGTAGGCGACAGATTCCAAAACTCATAAAGAGTTTTCACTGTTTTATCGACTTAATTAGGTCAGCTGGAAAAAGGAATAACAACCAGTCATAGGCTGAATGTATTTGCATCTGTCTTTGACATATGGTAGGAAAATGAGTGGTCATAAACTGTGTATTGGTATTTGATATTGGTATTTCAGTCATTTGATTCTTATCATTTTTACTCTAGATTTTAGTCAGTCTAGACAGTTTTATCGTGGATTTTTGAGGCAGATATCGATATCTGTGTTTTGAAGTTTAACAGAAGATATATAACATAAACACATAACATAGACAAAAAACTTGATATCCCCAATAGTAGGTATTACTATTGGGGATTTTTTCTAGTTTTTTCAAGAAACATACTGAACAAGACATTTTACTAAAAATTGAAAAGTCAGCTTGTCAGTGCTTTCTGGTGGAGAAAGAAAGAAAGAAAAGAAAGAAAATGTAATGGTGACACTATTTCTTAAATTACTTCAAACTTAGTTTCTGTACTCTGTATTTCCACTTACTTACTGGCCACTAACGATATATATGCAATAACCTAGTATCATCTAAATCAGTGGTCCCCAACCTTTTCTGTACCATGGCCCAGTTTAATGTCTGACAATATTTTCACGGCCCAGTCTAAAGGTGTAGCAGATAAAAACAAAATAAAATGATAAGATCGGCATTAAAAACTGTGGTATTTTCTCTTTAATGATAATAATAACAATAATAATGAACGTAAATCCACTTTTTAATCATGTGAAGAGGACCTGGCTGCAGACTGGCACTGTCAGGCACCTCCACAACAAAACAATGGAAATTATTTTTTCTTTCTGTGCGGCCCAGTACCAAATGACCCACGGCCCACTAGTGGGCCGCGGCCCACGGGTTGGGGATCAATGATCTAAATCATCCAATTTTTCTGTCAGGCTCTAGCTTTGAGCAGTGTTTTGATGAGTGTTTGCCAGTTTTTAATTAAATCTGTAAACTGAAATTCCATCAAGCACCCACATAGTAGGCTGCTCAACACTTTTTGCCATACTGTCTCTTCACTGCATGTCCCAGACTTGTCTTGTCAGAGTCAAACTGCGTGAATGGGCCTGTGACATCTGTTTTATGTTGACTACATTTGAGTGTCTGTAGGGGACTTATTCTCTTGTGTATTCAACCATTTTGTTACCTAATTTATCAAATGCCAGGTGTTTTTATGGGGAAGGAACATTTCTTGAAGTATTTTAACACATTTTCATGGAGTGGACAGATTGAATCACTTTTGTGTTGTATCAGTCAGTGATGGCAGCAAAACCAGTATATGTGAAAACGTTTGGGTCTATTATTTTAAACCCGTGACACTGTCCTGTTGGAGACCAGATTGCATATTCATAGATTGTGCACATATTTCATTTGACATTTCTGTCTTGCCGTAAAAATCCTCTGGGTCTTGATCTCTTTGCATGTACTCCTCTGACTGACAGATATTGAAAATTATCTTCAGCACACCAATGCTGACCCCGCTAATTGTTTGCGGCTGACATGGTGAAAAACCACAGCAATCTGGATGCTGTCAATCAAGCAGCATGTGCATGAACTGTAGGGTGAGCTGAGGGCTGTGGAGGTGGCTGGGTTTACCTTGCAGTGGCATTCATAGAGTCGACACATTGACATTTATATGTGCAAATGAGTATAGACTCATTAAAAAAAACATTAAAGTCAAACCTGCCTGTGTAATTCATGTACATCTACACTTTTAGACATTTGGGAGTGAAGACAGCTTGAGATTTTGGGCTTGATGAACTTCATTTTGTCGGAGTTGTGCTTATTTTTCTGTAAATTCATTTATTCCTTGACTTGTTCTCTCCAGGACTTTTCTTCATTGACTACACTTGGATTGTTGCATTTGACATCCCTGAGTTGGATTTTCTTCCCTAGACTATAGCCTGTGAAGGCTCAGGCAGGTAAAGTACTAGGATGCAGAACCCAGAGATGTGAACTGAAGGTGTGTTACTGATTCAACAGGCTTTGCTGAGAGCAGAACAGAAAGAAAGAAAGAAAGAAAGAAAGAAAAAAGAGCAAGGCACAAAGTAAATAAAACATGTAGGCATGAACAGGTTTGTTACCTGTGAAGGCTTGACGCTAAGACAGCACAGTCTGGCAGGGAAATGACGTATGCTGTGGGCGGAGCTAAGGGTGAGGACTGAAAGTGGGAGACATTGGTGTTGTAAGTACTGCAGGGCCACGAGGGAATAGCAGGATCTGAAATGACAGAGAGAGTCGGTGACACAAGGAAAAACTGATGTAAACATACTGTAGATGCTAGTTGTGGCTGTGACACTGCTGGCCTCCGATACAACGTGTACAAGGAGCACTGATTAAAGTTACACTCGGTAAGTGGTGGCAAGTGTTGTGTTTGGGGTTATTGCCTATGCAAACAATGAAACAATGAAAGTCATGTAAGATAGCAGTGCAAGGATGTGTGTGTGTGTGTGTGTGTGTGTGTGTGTGTTTAATGGGAGTATGTCCAGTCCAGTCCAGACATGACAGGTGATGAATGAGTTGGATGCCTTGAAGCAGATACAACAAGGAATAGAGACAACAGGGGTCAGTGCATGGAGCAGTACCTGGACATAAAATGAGTTGAGGGGTGAGGGGACGGCTCGGTTTCCTGTAGGGACAGAGGCAACGAGAATAAGACGGAGGCAGGAGTGGATGAGAAATGGCAGTGTGAGACCAGCTTTATATCTGAGGTGTGATTAGATGGAGAGACTACAGATAGATATAGTATTAATGATACTAGATACTATCATCTGTAGTATCCAGGCAACAGTCAGCACAACTTCACACTTCTGGCTTAAAAAAGTTGAAATCCACAGCTGCTCAGAGAGACCTGTATTTCTTAATTTAGGAACATGCATACAAATATTTATGAAAACACAAATGATATGATATTTTAAAACAGTGCTATACAGGACACGGCCATATATTTGATGTGAAGCTATAGCCCACTTCTCTTTGGGGTTTCTTTTTAAATTTATTTTGCAAAGTTTAATACCTCTAAATAGATTTTCAGTCCTTTACTTCGTGGTACATTTAAAGGAGCAATATGTAAGAATTTAGTTAGTAAAAGTACTAAAATTATCAACAGAATGTGAAGCAATATGATACGATGATATTTTAGAGCATCTATATGTTGTGTAACAGAGATATCTACTGAAGCTAGCATGCTAACCAGCTAGCCCCAGCCCATCCGGTCTTGTAGTAACACGTTATACCTCAAGAAGTGATAGTGAGTCACTGTAGTCTGTCCTCAGTCCAACAGCACTGGGGTGGCTTTCTTGCAACCTGACCCTGCTGTGACCTCTCCACGGGCCTGTGGAGCTGGCTGCTGGCTAATGACTGCCATGTCTTCGGTGTCCCTATCGTCAGAGCGCTAGTTGGAAACGCTATAAATTACCTCGGTACTGTATTCTCTTGCCTCTGTCAATGGGGTCAGTCAGTCAGGTTCTGGTCTCCATTCTGGCACCGCTCTCCGTTCGCATTCCCCGCTGATCAGTTTCAGAAAGTTGCAAGCGTTGTTGGATGCAGCCTCCCCAGATTTTGGCACTGTAATGGTGTGAGACACAGGTTTTTCAGGTGCAGTTCTCTGATCTGACAAGGACTTAATTTGAAGCATACTAAGACCTTAGAACAAGTGACCACTGTTGTTTTTCTAATGAAGTTTATGTTTGATTGGTACAAACTGACTACAGGTTAATTGTAGCGCTACTTTAGGCCTGATTGGCTTCGAGCAAAGATAACCACAACAAAACAGTTTTGGTTTTCATCAACTCTCTCCCCTAAAAAACACTAAAAGACAAAGAAAACACTGTGTGAAACAGGTTTTAAACATTGACTTAGCAACAGGTGCGGCTCCAGGCATCATTCTCCACAACCATTGATTTATCACAGCCAGTGAAAGTGGACAGAGGTTTTTCCTGAATGGCAATGACAATATGCAGCATTGTTGTTTGGCATCTGTGAAAGGGCTGAGAGAAAGCTAAATCAGTTAGCCTCAGGAGCATTGTCATTTGCATCGGGTTACCGGTGGCGGGCAGCCGGTTCATAGGATAGCCGCTCACTCAAGCAAACAGGGAGGAAAGGATCGAGAGGGAGCAGGCCCAGCTTATTGGATTTGCTCAGGAAAGTGATCACACCTTCCGCTTCCAAACCACCCTCCCTCTCTCCTTCCCTCCTTCCCTCCCTCCCTCCCTGCATATTAGCTGCTAAATGACAGTGACACACTTTGCCAGGCCGTTCCTCCTGGCTGCTTTAACAGCTTTGCTCAAGAGCCCATCAGAGGCCTTCAAGTGCGAACACTTTACCTTGTATGGCAATCTGTTCATGCTGCAAACTGAATTTCCTTTCACTGCCAGTAGCAGGGCGGTGGCCCGTGTTAATGTGGGATTGTGTGTGTGAGATTAATGGAAAGGAGGGTCGCTTATGTCAGTCTGTACATGATATACTGAATGTGTGCGTGCCTGTGTGTGAGCTTGTGTGTGAGAGAGAGAGCATATGTGTATCTGCAGTGTGTGTTTGAGAAAAGACTGATGGAATTGGATGGAGCTGGAGTGGCGATGATAAATCAATTAGAGTGTGCAGAAGAATTAGTCTAATGAAGGTGACAGCGGGGCCAGTGTCCTACTCAGCTATGACTCAGTCCTCTGGGTGGGTGTGTACTGGCGCATGTGTGTTCTTACTGGAGGATACTCAGGAGTGAAGGTGCATTCGACTGCTCTCTGGGTCAAAACTTTAGCCATTGTTTTGACAGTTTGAAGTTAAATAAAGAGTGGATTACATGCCTGTGAGTCAACTTTGACTTTAGAATTGGCCCTCATTGCGGAATGACAGGGTGCTTTGACATGTTGTTAGAAGTCACCTTTCCCATCACCAACATGTAGAAAACTACTGGCCGAACTTAGCTTGACTTTTCTTCTTTTTATGCTTTTCTTTGTTGTTTTGTTTCTCTTTCCTTGTATTATCTGCCATATCAACATGCTGCGCCGTCAAGGAAAACACTGTTTTAGAAGCTTAACTTAGCTTGAATTTGTTTTTTTCATTGACTTTAATGCCAATTGGTTTTTCCAGTTGTTTATTTCTTTTGGGTTTCAAGCCAAAGTTGCACATATTTTTTGTTTGTGTTTTGTAAAAATAGAACTAGATTGGTGTAAAGTTGGCGATAGTGTGGATTGTGAATGAGAAATGTGGACACTTAGTCCAAGACCAGTTAACATGGCCTGAAAGAATTTGTGTGGATCATTTTTACATGAAACCGTGGACAGCTCCACTCCATATTGTCTTGACATTATTTTCCTCTAGTACTCACTCCATCTACTTGCAGTCTAAAAATACCCCTGTCATTGCTATTTGTTTTGTCACTCTTTCAAACAGCTGTTATCATGCTTTTCTTCTTGCTTCTTTCTCTTTCTGTCTCTCTTTCCCAGCCAGCTGCCCACTATTCTTCCTGCTGTCATTCTTTTCTTCAGGATTCAACCCCCCTCCTAATAGTGGTATTTATTTTCTGTCAGGCACTCTTTGTCCTAACAGAATAGCATGCTCATTACACACACGTTCAGACTTTCAGGATGTTTGGGAGCATTTTGCTTCTTACATAGAGACACGCTCAAATCCCCCCTGAACAATTGTTACCAATGAGCTGCAGTTATGCACTTTTCTGCGTCTGTCATGTATTTTTTTAAACTTGTGGAGTAATGGCTGGAACATTATATTTTATTGAGGCATTTCCAGAAAAGATGATTTTGATGTATACTCCTCATAGTCAAAGAACTTCTTCTTTCTGAGTATTCAAAAATCAGGGGAAAAAACTGCAAAAGATTAAAAGTTGGATTAAAAGTTCTTTTGATCATTCTTCATAAATTAGAATGCAAAAAAATAAAGCAATCATTGTAAAAATGTTTGTCACTGAATGAAAAATAATTCAGTTAATTTTCAACATGAAAAGTAAGGTTGAACAAGATAAGCTTACACCTTTTGTGGCTCTTTTGTTCAGGGATGTAGTACTTGAAATGTGGTTTCTGTTGTAAAACCTCCTCTCTGCATCTGTCCTGCATTACCACTACATGTAGTTGTTTTTCATGCCATGGAAAAACGTAAATAGATGAGAAACCAGACCAATCCTTCTACCTGTTAAGTGTACCTGCAGTTCGGTTATTTTCTGTGATTTGTAATTTGATGCAAGGTATAATGGAACCATTGGGTACATGGCTTTTAATGCTGCTCTTTGATTGATAGTCTGAATGTGATATTGGCAGAAGGGCAGGACATGTTTGCCTGGTTACAGGAGAGCATTTAAGACGCTGATCAATACATTTTCAGCCTTTGAAAAGGAAACGTGCAGAGGAGCTTTTACAAGGCCCTTGGTCCAGTCAAGATGAAAGCCATTTACCCAGAGGCCTGTGACTACACTGATGAGCTCAGTCAGATTCCTGGCATAGTTATTGCAGCATCCATCATTCAGAATATAAATTCACCATTCAACACTTGTCTGGCTCAAAAGGCAAGCTGACTGTAATGTGTCAATACAGGCGAGATAAACAGCAGCAGTACACTTGACATTGTCACAGTAGAAATATAGTCAATAGGTGTGTTGGTAACGAATGATATGAAAGAGAAGAATCACTTTCACACGATGTAACAGCAGTGACTAACATTTCACTTTTATTAGGTTGTCACTCAATGCAACAGCTCAAAGTCAGTTTGAGGTTTGAGTCTTGAGGCACAATGCAAGAGATTCAGACAAAATCTGGATTTTGAGGAGAGTGATCGAAAATGTGATTCTTTTCTTTTCTTTTGACCGCATCGTTGTGTGGTGTGGTTTGAAGATCATTACCTGCCTCAGCTACAGGAAATAATGCCACAGTGTATGTTTTCGTGATTAGACAATGTTGTTTGCCATTTGACAATCATTCCGTATGGTTTTGTGGAAAGATAAATAAAGCATTTATCCAAGTTTAGGGAAACCTGGTGTAACAACATGAGAGACTGTCTTCACCAGAAACACAACAGCATGGATCATTTGTTCAAACAAGAAAATGACCTGAAATGGGAAATTGGCCCAGAGCCATGCAACTTTCTATTTAACTTAACTTGGGTCATGGACTGATGCTAACAGGCAGGGAGCAAGAAGGCCAACAGTCTTGGAGACCAAATCTGCAACATGTTCCAAACCTTGCACATCATTTAGTTCTTATATTACCGCAAATTTACTGCCACAAGCTTCAAACCATAAACTATGAATGCACTTGGAAGTCACAGCAAGGGAACAGTACTTCCGCTCTTGACTAGAGACACGCTAGTTTTATATTCAAGTCTAAGAAAGTGCTGTTTCATGCCACAGTTTTAGTGTAAAATATGAGGCGCTTTAAAATTTTTTAAATCAGCTTGTGGCTTCATGTACGGCCTGTGGAAGTTTTTTCTGTGCGTTCAGTCTTTTTTTGTATATGTTAGCCTTTTATGACTTGTGGACCAATGCAACACACAAAGCAGCAAATCAACCAATTCTGATGTCTTTTCCCTCTCTGACTCGCTCAGGGAGCCATGATGACTACAATGTTTCCCCGACCAACAATGATTACAAAGAACATTGTTCTTTGTAAATCACCTCATGAAGACGAGGAGTAATTTATCTTGACCACTGTTATTTTGATTGTTACACATCAGCATTTCTGAGTTGCATACAAGTTGACCTGCCATCCTTCTACTTTTTCTGCTGTGACATGAATGAATGCTGCAGCATTATTCACCAGAGAGGAAGAAATCAGATCTCCTTGGGAGTAGTCCTTGTCATTCGCTGGCACTGAAGCGGACACTTAGAAAATATCCCTTTTTGGCTGGAGTGTGAGTTTCTCTCTTGGGTCGTGGCCAATGTGAAATGACAGAGAAAGAAAGCAAGGGAGCGTTGCCAACAAGAAGACCTAAATAATAAGGAGAAGGAGGAGGAGGAGAGTCAGAGAGATGAGTAAACTAAATAATATAAAGGAGCAATCTTGTGTAATGTTATGCAAATTGTAGGTTTTGATAATAAGAGCTTTGAGCTTGAACTGCACAAAGAAACAGAACAAGCATCATATTTATAGAGGTCTTGGAGTCTTGACATGGTTTAGGGACCCTTGCACCTGCCCAGAGCTTCCTCCCATCCTCCCTGCAGCTCACTAATCAGTGGGGATGGATGGAGATGGTGGAGCTTCCTATCCTGCCATCAGCCAGCTGCTCTCCACCAGGCTCCCAGGAAGAAAAACAACCAGCGTGAAGCATACGTGGTAATGCTGCCAGTGAGAAAAGCATCGCCACATTTTTTCCCTCATGAGAAAAGGTTGAAGAAATGCCACTCTCTCTGCTGACAGTTTGTCAGGTAAAGCTCCTGAACGTGTTTTTAAATATCAGGTAATTTTCTATAACATTCATTATTTGTGACAAAAAACATTTAAGATTAGAAAAAGTATTTTTCCCTTTCCCATCTCAATGCTCCTCCACTCGTCAGCCGTAGTTGACTTCTCATCTTGTGTTTCAGTGTCTACAGACTTGTACCTTCGACATTTTCTCACAGTCGCTCATCTTTTGTACTGATGTTTCAAGCAGTAGAGTTTAATGCCATTCCAAGGCTTGGCGGTGCACCAAATTTCAGTCACCTTGCGTTATGTAGAAAATTAATTATACTTTCAACTCCTGAACCAAGGGCACCAAAAAGAACTCCTCCAACTGTTGTCATATTCGTAATCTAGTATTATCTTTGTCTGATTTGTGCGGGGAAATATCTGACATCATCTTTTCTTATGTCCTTTAAATGTATTCATACTTTCAGAATTGTAAGTGACAGCTTTGTGTGTGCTTGTCTGCAACTTCTATAGTTTGGTGTAAAAGTTTCTACAGTGCAGTAATTTATGTAAGATGAGTCAGAAAATATCTGCCTTAATGTGGTGGCTGGTCTGCCCTCAGGGCGGGATTGATTTAAGTTTGACTGCATTACATTTTCCACCCTGCTTCCCTATTCACAACCCCGTTTTCACTAGCTTTCCTACCACTGAATATCTACAGCACAGGTCCCAAAGTCTTCATCAATCTCCTCAAATGAAATTAAGACTACTTACTTTTTCATTATTTCCATTATTATTTATGCAAGCTCGACTACAGTATAAGGTTTTTACAGCCAAAGACATATAATTTTAAGGATCTGGTCTAAATAGTGTAGCCTTTAATATTAAATAATGGATGTGAGTAAGAGATGTGATATAGACGCAAGACGGTGATGTGAGCCATTGCTCATCTTGAACTTGCCGCGTGTGTGAAAGTTTGTCTTTACCAAACAGTGTAATGGTAGCGTGTGTGCAAGTGTGAGAGTAACAGGTCAGAATCTGTCTCTGTGCAAACACTCAAGACATGTGCTGTTCATTCCTCCTCAGTAGATTATTTTCTCAGAACAGATTGAGATTATTTAGCCATGTGATTATACATGTTATACATGATGGTGTCAGATACTTCCTGACCTGACCAAATGTGACAGAATGGTTACTTCAAATTTCTCTGTGTGCATCTTTCTATTATTGTGTGTTTGTGTGTGTGTGTGTGTGTGTGTGTGTGTGTCTGTGTCTGTGTCTGTGTGTGTGTGTGTGTGTGTGTGTGTGTGTGTATGTCTGTGTGTCTGTATCTTTGAAGGACAGACAATTGAGAGGTATATTAGAAAGCCTGTGTCCTGCCAATCTAATTGAAATTGGATGATGTCCGCTTGTAGTGATTGAAAGAGATTAGGAAAGGTCAGGTACTATATCATCCGCTGCAACAACGTGGACCGTCTGTATCCAAGAATCTTCACAATTTTAAATACACAGCACAAGAAGCATTTCATTGTTATATTTGATGAAGGCTGCATTGCCTTCCAATGGACTGGAACATGCGTCACTCTGACGTGCTCTCATTTCCTGTTGAACTTCAGGATGCCTGCCATTCTCATTATTTGCATATATCTCTTTCATTGAGCATTTACACAGCAAATACAGCTTATTTACTTCCAGTAAATAGATCATACCAAGCAATTTAACTATCCTTTTGATGTTCTGCAGGGAAAGTTTGCTTTTCAAACTCAACTGATATGGTCAGTCTGTACTGATATAGTCATTGTGTTCTGAGGGTTGATTTAACCTGAAAATATATTATTCTATTATAATTCCATTGTAATTCCGGTATGGTGAGGACATGGTTTAAATGTTCACCAGAGAGGTGATAACACAGACTGCAACACCTATCATATCATATTTTCATGTTATGACATTATACACAAGTGTGTAATTTCTGCTTTCTAGGCAAGGAGAGGAGTTTTTGGGAATACAGCACTTACTCGTTTTTGTGATCTATATTTTTTGTGTGAATGAGTGCACAAGCTACTATGTTATGTCTAAATTTACACGTAATTGTGTCTGCTTTCATACTTTTAGAGTTGGCATATGAGATCTGAGCAGGTTATTTCTCTTTCTCTGATGATGGCAAAGAGGTTTATCTTCATTAAAAAAGGAATATAACTCCTCAAATGTCTTCTTCTTTCCCCAGTTTTCACTTGACTTTGATGCTACAGTGTTTCAGTGTTTAAAAGTGATTTTCTTTGTCTTCCCCTTTTAGTCATGGACCACTGACATTAAGTAGTTTGGCTGAATAAGCTTCCAACAGGCTTGATTAATGAACTATGAAACCGGGGGCATTTTGATAGTAACTCCCACTGACAATGTGGGGAACTAGATGAGGACAGACTGTTCTCCTGAGAATATGTTCTCCAGGAACCGCTTCAATGGACAACATGGAGCAGGTGTTGCCCCTAAAGGAGGCACAAAGGCAAAAGTCCATTCTCCCAAAAAGAGGGCTCCAAACCCCAGGGTAGCACTTGTCATTAGGGGTAAAATACATCGTCTATTGCAAGGTTCTGCAGACCACCATGTCCCAGATTCCCACCTCTATTATGCAGGCATTGAGGAGGAGGGGGAGGGTGAAACACAGGAGGGCAGAAAGGAGCACAGAAGTCTATATCCAAAGGTTAGCCCCAGGGCTGAAGCCTACTCTCCAAAAGTGTCAAATGGTAAAGGACATGAAGTATCACCAGGGCCACCATGTGTAGGAGAGGTGGAGTTGAACAGAGAAGGATGCATAAGAATACCCTGCACTTTGCAGCATAAAAGCTGCAGATCTCCAGCAAATCTGAAACGAATCTCCTTTGAAGGTGAAATTCGGGCATCTCCTGAACAGATGCGACCACCCCCGCACTACAGCCCAATAGGCCCAGACATGAATGGTGCTAAATTTGCAGGGGCAGCCAGACGGGATTTTGCTTCACCCTGTTTTCGGCCAAAGAGACCCTATTCTGCTGGTGACTGCGTGGACTACAACTTCAATAGAGCTCTCCCAGGCACACTGGTGGAAGAGGATGAAGATAAAGAGGAGGCATCAAGTGCTGTCATTGAGCACATTCTAAAAGAGCTGCGGGGGATCAACAAGATCCAGGAAGAAATCTCTGACCTCAGGGATTACCTGACCTCAGTTCGAGGCTCAGTTGAGGAAGTATCATCCTGTGTAGATGCTGTATTGATGGAGATTGAAGGCATTCGTTCTAGCAACAAGAGTGGTTCAGGGGTACATGCAGGCACCTGGTCAGGGGTAGGGTGCAAAGATGGACAGTCCCCCCGCAGGAGGCCTGCCAGTGCTTACGGCAGTTTAGGGAGTGCAATGCCAAAATCTCATTCAAATCTTTTCCCCCAAGTTTGCAATGAGCGGCATAGCATCCATGCAGAATTACTGTTACCAAGGGCAGAAGAGTCTACTGTGTCCCCAATTGCTGAGTCAGTGGATCATCAGGACCTGGAGGAACAAGATGATAACTCTGACCATAGTTCAGATATCCCAGTAGGTGCCATAGCAAGAAAGCTTAGCTTTGGCTACCTTGAAAGACAGGATGGCCAAGACTGTCCAAGCACCAGCTCCTTGTCTTCTGATCATAGTTCCAAGTCTGAGTCAGATCTAGAGAGACCATCATGTAGTCATGGAAGGAAGCAACAAAGAGCTACTGATGGGGAGGAACACTGGACTAACACTGGACCACCACATAGTGCTACAGGGGAGTCTGTATGGCATAGTGGTCTGGAGGAGCATGAAGGTGAGAGCTCTCTTTGCTGTGAAGGAGCTGGTAGCTGGGATCACTACAGAGGTACAGGAGGATATGGTACATCAGGACAGTGCTCCACAGGAAGCTCAGAACATCTCTCTGTTCGCTCTGCGAAACATTACAACTCACCCGCCAGCACTTCTAGCCGGGAGGAGTGGCAGTCATGGAGGAGAAGGCCTCAAACCCAATCTGGGATTCCTGTTACAACAGATACCAACTTTGAAAACCCCACTGTAGGATACGAGTGTGCTGCAGATTTTTCCTACCCTCAAAGTTCTGGTTACCATTCAGTGGATGGGCATGATGGAGAAACAGAGGAATTTGACTATGGGCAATCGAATGCCCAGAGCTACACAACAGACTGTCAAGTTGATAGTTATCAGGAAAATTATTTAGCCTATGAAGAGTCTTCAGCAGTGACATGGAAAGAGGCATCCTTACGTACCACTGTAGCTGATGTGGATAGGCCATTCATCCAAGAGACTGGAGCCAGCAACCAAAGCTTAGAAAGCCGACTCCCTCACCCTGGCAGTGCAGACACACAAGCTGGAGGTTTCAATGTCAAGCGCATTGGCAGAGCTGTGCTTGATTTTAGCTCTGCCTTGCGTGGAGCATTGCGCAAACTTGAAGTACCGGCAGCCCAGAATCCTGGAGAGGAAACAGACTTTGAAATATCAATGCCTTCTGACCTGTCTACAGCTGAGTTGCCTTCAAGATCTGTATGCTATGAGGCACAAATTGACCAAACATTTGACAAAACTCTGAAAGGTGATGTGGTTGATCATAGTGTTGCTGTTGGGGAATTGAGCAAAAACAATACTCTAGACAATTTAGATATTTTCTCTATGGAGCATATGCATGAAGAAGCCAACAACAGCCTTATACTGGAGTCTACAGATACCTGCCAACATCCTACTTGTTCAGACAAGATCCCCCCACATGTAGAAGAAATTTCAGTCTGCCCTGACCCAATTCCAACCACTGCAAAACTGTCTCCACCTGATGGCCTAAAAGAACAACCTGCAGAATGCCCTTCAGAAGGCCCTTTAGAAGATCCTCCAGATGGTCCTGCAGATGGTCCTGCAGATCTGCCTGGTAAAGCCCAGCTTTCGCAATGCACAACTGCAGAATCCCTCTCAGCCTCCCTCTTGGCTGATGAACCTGTAGCACTAGAGGAGCAGGGAGTAAATGAGGTGCCACAGCCACAGCAATCCACTCCAGACATTGTGGCTACAGTGGGCAAAGCTGAAGGAGATGCAGCATCCGTGGAGATAAGCCAGCTGGATGAACGCAGGCTAAAGTGCTTGCGGACCTTCCAACAGATTCTGCGGGAAAAGAGGGAGACCAGACGCAACCTTGCCAGTATGACCATGTCCACCTTCTCTCAGGATGACTTTGAACCAGGTAGTCATCACTGGATTTGAGTTGGAATCATCTTTTGTTTCATTGTGTGCATTTCGCTTGTTTTTATTTTTTGAGTTGTTTCCACAGCCCTCAAGACAAAAGGGCAGTTGGTTTTTCGGTATTTTAATTTATTTGGGTTATTTGAATTTCTTTTCATGATTACATGTTGAATTCATAGAGGTTATTTCATTGTTATTGACAATGAAACAATTGGTTTTGTTTGCTTGAAAACTGTCCTTCCCACCCCCACCTTTTTGTCCTCTTACTCTTGCAAAAACTTTATGATCTGTTGCAGTAACAGTGCAAAGTGTACATTGAAAAAAGGATAACCGCCGGTATCCACTTTGAGTATGTTCACCCAGCAATAATATAAGCCCCTGTAAACAAAGGTCTCCTAGGTATTTACTGCACCAAACTGTCATTGCTGATACTATAATTTTGTACTCCCTTGAGAGAAATGAATCACATGCCATTCATGAGACCTTACTCCTCTCCAAGGCACCAGCACTAGCCATTTGCTGAATTAGAAAACATTAATTATCTCCTAGGAAAGCAAGCCTGACATTAAAAAGGAAGGAGAAGGAAAATATTAAGAGTCATTTTCATGATAAATTATACATGTTAATGAAACATTTATGACCTCAGACCTTCTATGTGAAAACTCAGTGGCAGCGCTGCTTTGAGCATTACCCAAGCATTTATAACAACATGAATAATCCAGGGTGTGTCTTGTTAGTTGCATGATGAGTCGAAACTGTCCATGACTGTTTCCTGTCTGTTTCTCTTTCCCTCTTATGCTGTTTTACAGATGGAAGTCAAGATGGAGATCAGGTTACCTCTTTTGTGGTTTCTCTCCCATTAACTATATTGACATGACATCCTAAAAGAAATTGTTCTGTGTGTACAGTTTCTGTATATTATTTGAACATGTCAGTTTCTCTTTTGATTTAATTTTCCTTTTTATTGTGTTTATCTTGTTCTCTGTCAGTTTCTGGAAAATGCAAATGAAATAGCTTTGGGCTTTACTACATGTTAGCTTCAATGCATCTGTGGCCTATTAAAAACATTTGTTGTTTCACTCATAAATATAAGAATGCTGTAGAGTAATAGGTCAGTATTGATTAGGATACAATATTGGTAAAAAATAAAATTGATGTAGAGTCTGTCAGGCTACCGTGTTTGCATTTGACTGGTGTTTTTTTTACTAGCTGTCAGACAAAAAAAAAACACTGTTAGGAGGTCAATATTTAGTTTACTGCTAGCATGTGTGGCTTGGTAGGTGTTTATTTTACAGGCTGAAACCAGATTTATGATGCTCATATCTGTACAGGGACAATATGTATGAATGTTGTCTTTGGCATGCAGTACTGAAACTCAACCAACCCAGTTTGATCCCAGTGTTTCTCTCTGGTGTTTCCTTCTCACTTTGCTGTTTCTCTCATGCTTGTGCATGCTCCAGTGTCATGAATCCAATAAAGGCTGTCAGCCTCTAAATGGCTACCTTCATAACCTTTGACACTCTATTTCAGAGCCGAGATCAAGATGGTGACCCCAGCAAGCACCCATGGGCCAAACCAGGGTCAGTAAACACCTTTTGGTGTGTGTGTGTGTGTGTGTGTGTGTGTGTGTGTGTGTGTGTGTGTGTGTGTGTGAATGAGAAAAGATTACCCGATGCAGTGTTTGCACTCATTGATCATTGCATTTTGGTGTTTGTTTGTTTGTATAGCGGAAACACACCGTTTGGCATTGATAGCATGCCAGACCTCCGCAAGAGGAGGCCCATCCCCCTCGTTAGTGAACTGGTGAGCATCACTCGATATCTGCTTCCTAACATTTTGAGTTTGAACCTCATCTCTAACCCTTACCTTGAGTTTTTTTCACGAAAGATTGTCTGACTCAGAAATATCTTTTTACATATTTGTTCATTTATTTATTTTTGGTAAATTCAACAGTATCTGAATTTGGCCATATATCAAATTGACACTGAACAATAGTGAGTGGAGAAGAAAAGGACACACAGTGATTTAAGAGAGATGTTACGTCGATCCCTCAATAAATCTACCGCCTATATAAAAACAATGAAGCCCTATATTGAGGATCATTTTAGAATTAGATTTCAAAGTTTTATTCAATGTTGTACAGGTTGTACATTTATCTACGTAGATGGAGTCACGTGACACCTTTATACAGAATGGACAGAACAATAAAGTCTAGCAACCCTCTAAATTACTCTGCTATTGATACATAGCAGGTTTGCCACGCTGCACCTGTCAGGGTCACAATGGCAATGCTGTCTAACTCCATCACTTCAGTACATACTATAAAAACAGTCATCTTATCTGGTTAGTTGATAATGTTTTTTATTGGATATGAACAACAATGTGAATCATTTTCAGACATGAGAACTTCCTTCCTCAACAAATAAGCAACTGATTTAATACTGCGGGTGACATTTTACAGTGTGACCTCCAAACTTCTAAGCAGATGTGGTGTTTTTTTCACTTTGTATAATCACAACATAACAGAGAACAAAAATCTACTCCAAACTTCTTTTGGGGGAAGTTGGAGGCTTCCTTTGACTGGATGTCTGAAATGTAACTCCTGAATGACAGCGTAAGATTAATAGCCTCTGGTTGTTTAATCACAAAAAGCTTCTCCACCTCTTGCTGAATATTTCCCACTAAGATGGAAAGTTGTATATCATTATATTTAGCTGTCCATTTGGAAAAAATCTCCAACATTCGTAATCTTCACAAGCTATAATGAGCATGAGCTGTAAAGAGTAAAGACTGATATGTCTGATAGTGGTCATCAGACTAATGACGGCTTTCAATTTTTTTAACTTGATGTCATGTTTTATTTTGTTTCATGTAGCAGTAACCAAAATGTTCTCTACATGGTGTTGGTTTCCAATGCCTCTGTATTTCCTATATGTTCCTGTTTCTGTTTCTGTTTTTCTTTGCAACTGCTGTGCACCAGATGCCCCTTTACCTTTGGTTAATGATTTAGGCTGTAATGACCTGTTAGCTTTTGCTTCAGCATTGGAAGCAGCAGAGAAAAGTCATGTTTTTGAGTTTTGCATGTTACAGTCAGCTAATTTCATCCTTGAGGTATGATTACTTGAAGGCTGCGTACAGGATAAATGCATGAAGAAGCACTTCTGCAGTGGCACCGGCTGTGTAATAATTTTTTACAAGCACCAAATAGCTGAATACAAGGTGAAAGCTGTTGATCCTCTCAGAAGGGAACCTGTTTGTTTGTCTCTAACCTTTGCTTTTTTCTTGTTCTCTTTGCTTGCACATGTTGTCTTCCTCCCTTTGTCGGCCCTCAGGCTATGGTGAGTAAAAGAGAAGAGAATTTCAGCTGCTGTGTTTTACCATTTGTATGATCGGCTACTTTCAAACTCTCTAATGGTCCTGATTGTAGCAAAGCATTTCGATCTGCTCTGCATGAAGTTGTACCTTTATAGAAAATTGGTATGTGCATGCACACATATGCACGAGCGCACCCTCATACATAAATCAGCCATTGTTCCCCTGTATTTCAAACATTCTGACTAACACAAGGGAAATAAACTCCGTCTCGTGAATGCTTTCCCTCAGCTGCTTTATGCTTAGAGAGTAGAAAGCTTTTTCTCTGATTGTTTTTTTAGCTACAGGTCCCTTAATTAACAGGTTTGTTTTGCTGTGATTCATCAAGTCAAAAAGTAAATAACACTGCCTCTTTAAGCAAACAAATGCTAATAAATGAAAATGATGTCTTTCTCCCTTTAGTCTCACATTTACTTTGAAGTACTTAAGGGAGGCTGGGACATGTCTGAGTGGTTAGAGCTGTGAATATTCAGTTGCAGAGATCTAAGAAATTTGACTCATCTCATTAAAGAAACTTGTCTCCTTTGATTTGAAGTGGATCCTCAGAGTGAAGGTCATAGCAGAAGTCTGAGCGAAAAAACACCCATGAGGTTGGAAGAGATATAAAGTCTGTGGGACAATGGTCTAAAAGTCCATGAATCACATGAATCATGTGGTGAAATCATGCAGGCTGGCCATTCCCTGGAGCCGCAATGCGATGGCGGGAGCAAAGGAGGCAACTCCAGAGGTGTCAGAGAAAAGCTTGTCTATTAGACACAAGAGGTGTCACTTTGTTTTTGTTTTTTTGGCCAGCCCTTGTAGCACAGCCCTTGAGTCAAGCTGAGTATTTTTGTTTACTTCCTGAGATCCTGAAGAGGAGTTTTTGCTGAGATCAGGACTCATTCATTAGTTGTTGAACTATGGGTTCTGTACTGAGCACTGACTGCCTCCTCGGTGGAGGTCTGTGAGTATTTTCTAGTTAAGTATCTACTTATCATTATGGATTTTCTATGTTTTTCAGAGTGTGTTCACACTAATATTGCCTGAAAAATAACATTGATTTTGTAAGAATGTGAAAATATTAAACAATAATGGGCTAATTAGGCCATCCCCCACTGTGTCTGCTTCGAAAAATCTGGCCCCCGAATGTAATCGATGGCCCCTGTTATATAGCAACAAAATCTGCAAATAAGCAAAGAACATATGAACAGATCAGTGTGGTTTGTGTTGTAATTGTAAGGATTGAAAGACCTCACATAGCTGAAAGTATGTGCCGAGGTTTGTATGTTTCCTGGGTTCGGTACTTTTTTCAGCGTGTCTTTATGGTCACACAGACTAGGTTGGTCAGCACTTTTGTGGCCAGCATGTGCATTTAGAACTGTGATTACATTTTCTCCTGCTCCTGCAAATGTGAGCTTTTAGACTTTCTTGTCACCTCAAATGATTTATGTTGCCCTAATTTAAAACCCACCGGAGCACTGTGCCCAGTCAAGGCGATGGGACCACATACACCACGGCTTTGTTGCTGGACAGGGCTTCAGAAAAGTGGCACAGTTTTCAGACCACCTTACAGGCCTCACCCCAGCTCCTGCACCGTGCCTTCTTCTCTTGTCAGGTGATGGCATGTCTTCTTCTGTGGTCTTCTAGGTGTCAGAGAGCTCAGTGTTCTAGAGCTCTAAAAGTCTGAGCACTATAAAATCAATCAAAAAAGACCAATCCTGGTGAGCTATAGCTGGAGGTCTGTAATATGTTTCACAATCTGTGTAGTCCAGTTAACATTATGCACAGTGCAGTCGTCACCTGGACTCCTGCATATTTGCTATGTCTACATCAAGGATCACTATGGAGACAAAGTATTTAACTTCATTGTGCTATTCTTGACAAAGATGTGTCTGACTTGGTGTCCTCCTTCTTGTGATGTCACATAAAGGATACTAAATACAACAACCAACTATCAAAAACGCCTCCTTCCACATGATTTAAATATTGTCTCTTACAGTGACCAGATATGTGGTGAGTTGATGAATCACAGAGTGCTGCGGCAAATAAATGGCAGTAATCAGTTTAACTTAATGACAGATGACAGCATGTGTCAGTGAGATGCTGTGAGCAGAGCTACTTTGCGTTAAAAAAAGAAGCTGTGCGTCTATTTCAAGGTCGTTTGTCAGGTGTTTCACAGCTCTAAAGCACTGCTGAAGGATGAAAACTACATTTGAACCTCAGTAGAAAGGCTGTCCTAATCATGTCCCAACCGTCCAGCGACAGCACATCCACACTGACAGACAGACAGAAAACAATATGCACCCATACACAATACAAAATAATCTGCTAAAAAAACTGCTTCACTGTTTTTTCTTAAAGGAATAGTTTTGACATTTTGAGAAATATGCTCATTCACTTTCTGATGGGGACTTGGGTTAGTCGATTGATACCTCAGTCATGTTTACCCATTAAATAAAAGGCCAAAACAAGCAGGTTATTAGCTTTGCTTAGCGCAAAGAGTGGAAATAGGAAACAGCTAGCCTGGCTGTGCTCATAGGTAACAAAACCCACATAGCAGCACCTCTAAAGCCTGCCGACTGTATCTTGGCTCTGAGCAGTTTCCAGCGGTTACTCCTGGAAGTTACTGCTCCCAGCAGAGACACAGTTTGGACCAAAGCTGCCTGTAGAATAGCAAATTGTTTTTAATTCAATTTACGCTTTTACTGTGTGGTTTGTACAGATTAAACATACAAGATATAACATGTCAGTTCAAACCTTTAGACACAGCCAGAAAGGCAGTGTCCCTGTATTTTCAGTCTTCATTGCTAAGCTGAGCAAACTCCTTTAATGCCATCTCTTTGCTCAATTTAGTATTGAATATTAGAGTGCATGTGATGCTGCAAAGTCTCTTGAAGTATCCACATTTGTAGTGGGGACAAAAAAACTTGAAGCACCCCTTGTTATAGCACCTGCAGTGAAGATCCTCACAAATGTATTAAATTAAACATGTGAGTGTTTGTCCTCAAGGAAGGAATCAAGGAGAGATGCGTGGCGGGTTTACGAAAGTGTGTGTTCAAAGAGAGAAGTTTCCACGACCTTCAAAGTCGAAAGAGCCCAACATCACACAGAGAATTGATTTCCTGAAATTTCTTTCTCTTTGGCGCTTTCTGTCCTCTTTACCTTGTTTGTTTCTCTGTGGCTGTTTTTTGTTTCTCTGTGGCTGTTTATGACTGATGCTTTTTCTCTCTCTCTCGTTTCCAGTCTATGATACAGTCCAGGAAAGCTGGACTCGCCCACACACTGGCCACACGGACCTCACTGAAAGACGAAGAGCTTGTGAGTGGTCAAATACATATGCCACACACACACACACAAACACACACACACACACACATTTTTGGGGACAGGAAGGCAAGTCCCCACAATGTGACTGTTAAAAACAGATTTTTGTCCCCACAACATAAGGAATTTATTGTTCACATACACACACAGACACACACACACACACACACACACTCACACACACACACACACACACATTTTATAGTTATGTACAGGAACCCTGTCATCTGAATTCCAGCTAATGGACATCCACACAAATCTTAACTTGTATTTACAGACAAACACTCACACACACACTTTTTCACACTTTTCTCACCAACTGTAGTCCTGCCATTGTTATGTCGTGGCTGTATTGTCAGTCTGTTTGTTGAAGAGCCAATATACTGTAGGCTCTGAATTTTGCTGAGTCAACTTTAGGCAGTGTCCGGTTTTAATGGAGGCTGGGGAGCAGCAAGGCATAATTGAATGGATGAGGTTTCATTATTGTTTATTATTGTTTGTCTTGTGCCTTTCCTGCTGTACTGTGTCATGTCACAGTGGAGATTACATTACAGTAGGTGAAACATTAATTATTCAGTGGGTAAAGTAGACCAGTGACTGTAGCAGAAAATAATACAATGGAGAACAAAGCAACTGCCAATTTGCAAAGAATATAATTTATGTTGTATAATTACACTGAACAGGAATCCTGGGAATATTAAAATGTTTTTTTTTAAAAAGCATCTTTTTTTAAAACATTTGCAGCTTACTGGAGTGGGAACTGAAAGTGTGCATTGCTAGATTTACATATCAGACACACAGGTGGATTATCACATGTTTAGCATTGAGTGAGTAACCAGAAACACAAAGCCCCTGTAAACCTACATGTTATGTTAAAGAAAAACAACTCTGCAATTAATACCACCTCAGTAAAATGTTCAGTTTTCTCTGACTTTACGGTTTTAGTTGTTTTCATGTTGCCTCAGCTCTGCAGTATGTTTGTAAGATGTGGTTTGTGGAGTGGTCTGCATTGTATAGGAGGTGTTTCCAATATTTTGTCCACCTTAGTTGCATATTGTCATATATTTTAGCAGAAAAAGGATATAAACTGTAAAAGTCAAGAACAGGTTGTATTTATCAAACCTGTAAGTGAGCAGCCCCCTGAAGCTTTAATTAATTTATGATACTTAATCTCAGTCATTATTTTGCTTAGTTGTTGCATGTTCACATTGGGCACAAGGCAAGGCAGGTTAATGTAGTCGTGGACAAAGTTATATATTTGTTTTGTTATTCATACTAACTTACTCAAAGGTGATAACATACACAAACAAAGGTGAAAACATACACAAACAAAGGTGATAACATACACAAACACATACAGAACCTGTATATGTGCCTTGTAACCTTACCTCACCTTATTTACAGATGGGTTTTGCACCTACAGACCACTGGAAAATATTAAGATATATACTGTATATGTTCAATGTTAGCTGTTCCATTATTAGAGCTATACTGACAGATGGAAGTAGCATATGTTAAGAAATGTGCAACCTTTTTTTTGCTGGCTCATGAACACAGACACTGAGCAGATATTCTCAAGCTGACAACCTGGGAAAACATGAAAAACTTCTGTAAATATGATGCCAAAAGGAATGATTTTTATAGCCATCAATCCATCGCTACTTTTTCAGTTATAATAACACTGGCAGTAACAAAGGCAGGAGCCTTAGTGGATATGACTTAGAGGAATGTCATTATGTATAAAGGATCAGAGGTAATAAAATCAAGTAAAAGCACGGGACAGGAAATAAAGTTAAGAGGCACAAACGATTAAAACAACAGAGGTTAGATCAATAAAGTTAAAAGCAGTTAGAACAAGACTGAGTGAAACCAGAGGCAGAGATGACGGGAGATGAAATTAAAGATAACAGCAATAAAACCCACACAAGAAGGAATCGTTTTTCTTATACAACACAATGCTCCTACCATTCAAACCACCATATCACCATTTCTACTATGATAATAAGAAGAATGATAATAAGCATGATAATAATGACTCACATACTCCTCTATACAAATTCTGTGTTTACCAAATCAAGCTGGGCTTCTAGTCAAGGTGTCCTTTCATCCTGTGATGTGTTCACCTCCTCCCACACTCCTCCTACGTTGGACAACAGCAGAATTTAGTTTATCAGTAAAGAAACCAAGAATTATAAAAACACAAATTAGCATGCTCACATGCTCACATGTCTATATCTTTTTAGCGGTAGCCACCTCGAAATGGCCCTTTTGTGAAATTTCCTAACACCAATGTTCCACCAAATCAGCACATGCAGGAAGAAAACAGTTGTAGCTGATGTAGTTATTGATTCCTTCCCTCTCCGTTGTTGTGTTCTCATTCTTGCTTTTGCATTTTGCTCCAGCGATCTCTGGCGTCACCTCTCCTGCCGTCTGCACTGCCAGCCTTTTCTCTGCGCTTGGTTGTACTTGTGTCATTCACCTTGTTGTCTTTGTCTTGCTCGTGTTTTTCACACTTCGTCCCACGCATCTCTTTTTACACCCTCTGCCTCCGTCTCACCTCTCCTCCACCCATCTTTCTTTGTCTCATTGCACCAACAGAAGAACCATGTCTACAAGAAGACCCTGCAGGCCCTGATCTACCCCATCTCCTGCACCACGCCGCACAATTTCGAGGTGTGGACGGCCACCACGCCCACCTACTGCTACGAGTGCGAGGGTCTGCTGTGGGGCATCGCCCGGCAGGGTATGCGCTGTGCGGAGTGCGGGGTCAAAGTGCACGAGAAATGCCAGGAGCTGCTGAACGCTGACTGCCTGCAGAGTAAGTGAAGTTATGAAACTTTAAAAATAGAAGCCTGAAAGAGATGTACTCCAATATAAGCGACATATTTAAATAAATATTTTTGGACTTTTGTGTTTACAACTCTGCTTCCAAAAGAGTTGGGACAAGTTGGAATGTGTTGCTGTCACCAAATTTAGAATAAACATACAAAAATCAATGAAGTTGATGAGGTAAGCAATTAAATATATTGTCTCTGAACTGTTTTCAATTGAGTAGATGTCAAAAAGGATTAGCAAGTTATCAAATTCTGTTTCATTTCTGTTTTACACAGCGTCCCAGCTCTTTGGAACCAGGCGTGTATTATTGCTCCCTGCGAGCAGGGAGTGAGCTGACTGAAAAGTCTGTCAGAAATGCCAGTGCAGTCGTACAGATTGTGAGACTCACTTCCCTAATCAGAAGCTAGCTTTTGAATGCAGCGCTGTTTTCCAGCTGCCTTTCAACTCTCCGATGTGAGAGCTTCCAACAGCTAAGTTGAGCTTTTACAAAGAAAAAGTGTCTGAGCAAAAATGTCACTGGGGGATACATTTGCCAAAGCAGACATCTCTGTGATGTAGTTTTGTTTGCCTGCAGAAATGGAATAAGTGTGAGAAGGAATGAAAGGTATGCAAGAAAACTGACAGGTCTGCGTAAAAAAGTCATGAACCTAAACGGAAAAACACGTGGTCCATCATTTAGCATAATTTCATTCTACCATTTCTAGTGCTATTTTTTTTCACTTGTACCTTCTGGAAGTCATCACCCACCCTTCTCTCCCGTTTTCTCCCACCTTGTTGTCTTCAGGAGCGGCCGAGAAGAGCTCCAAGACCGGGGCGGAGGACCGGACGCAGCACATCATCATGGCTATGAAGGACAGGATGAAGATCCGCGAGAGGAACAAGCCGGAGATCTTTGAGGAGATCAGGAAGCTGTTCAACGTCACCAAGATGATCCACATCCAGCACATGAAGAGCATCAAGCAGAGCGTCCTGGATGGCACCTCGAACTGGTCAGCCAAGATCACCATCAACAGTACGTTCAGTGAATTTTTAACTTTGAAATAGAAAACAGTTGCCTTATTTATTTATAGGGAACATTTGCCTTCTTGATATTGTTCTGTTCCGTTAGTTTTGAATTGGAGTAAAAGATGTTTCCTCCCTCTGCCCTGTTTGCCAGCTATTATATAATATATATGATAGACAGGAAGAGCTTGTCCAACCCGTCTCTCCTTTTACTCTCTTTCCTATCATTCTCTGTTGTCTAGTCTGTACATTATTACCAATGCACCAACTGGATCTTAACAGCGTCCCTGAGGCTTGCAGCAACAGGATACTGTGTGTGTGTGTGTTCACACTTGTGCAGTGTGCATAACACTCATATCTCTGTGAGAAGTCAATCTGCAGAGCAAACTCAACGTTACGTTCTCACCGTTTGCTTTTCTAAGTAGTATGTTCAAAAAGTGAAGCTAATTGAGTTCTTGCTCTATGCTTAAAACTGTTCAGAAAATAGGACGTTTTCAGGTATGTGCTAAGAAACATGATGTTTAGCCAGAAATCAGAAGGTGAGACATCGACTTGGCAGGCCTCAAAGCACATTTTCAGACACACTTTAAAATGGTGTGACAGTGGTAGAAAGTTAAAAAAAGCTGTTTTGTTGCACAATCGATCCCAGGAAGATGTAAGAAAGCTGCGTAGTAAAAGTAATCAACAGTCTATGTCTCAGCGCCCTCAAGGAACCTGAAGAGCACGGCAGTGACGATGTGAGGCCTATACCAGAGCATGTCAGGTTTCCCCAGATAATTACCTAAAAAAGAAACTGTCCCGCATTCATGAAACTTTCGCCTTTTATCTGACAGTCTTGTTCTGAACTGTGGAGGAACTCTGACTCTTTATCTGCAAGCTTCACTCATTTGAACAGACGTGCATCCCCACCTCCCCTCTCCTTCCTTTACCGAACATCATCAGGACTGCTGCTGTTACCAAAGCAACCAAACACATCACACCATATAGTGGCAGCAGTGTTGCCATGGCAGCCATCACACCTTGTCTCCCCGATCACCAACGATGAGCTCCATTAAAGAGGACATACAGGGACAGGCGTTCACAATCTCGTTCATGGTCAGGTGTTTATCGTTGTCACTCACTTTTCTGCCAGTCAAGGTCAGACCACATACTCACAGATTCTACAAATGATCAGGTTTTGATTTTATATGGAATTAACCCTGATATTGTTCATATATCATGTTTGTATATTTCTCATATAGTTTTAGCCAATGCTGTCCCCTCAGATGTAGTGGAGAAACCATCTATAAATCATTCATTGTTTGAAACTCTCACTTTTTTTCACTCTTTTCTTTTTGTACAAATCATTTCATGTCCCCCCATTTGAAATGCATTCAGACACACTTTTTAACTGAAGCTCAGTTTTATTAGACAAGATGTGATTGAACTTGATGTTGGACTGACAGGAGATGCCCTACAGAGGGCTCTTTGAAAACTCTGTTGATTTCATTAGGGAATATCCCAACCAATTAATATTCAAAATTCCCTTTAGCACAGATAAAATGGATCAGTCAATGACACTAAGTGAACCACGGGCAAAGATTTTTACAGGAGCTGATGTGGATTTGTATGATATTGAGTTTTAAGTGCACATGATTTAGAAATCAAGAAGCTGAAATTGAGGCTGTGTTACAGCTTTTGCGTGTCAGAATATGACTTTCACCTGTATGTATGAGCCGAAAAAAAAAGTACTGATCCAATACACGATTGTTGTCGGCCCAATGCTGGGCCAAATGCGCTTATTTGCATAGAAGATTTACATCGATACGTATGTGAAACTGTTCCTCTATGCACTGCAGTATAGGAAATGGGAAAAATATTGGATGTAGGCTGGTACTTTTATTTTGGCAGATGAGTAAACTTCTTCGTACTCTTCCTGGGTTAAATCACTCACCTTCTGTTCCTCTTAAGGGAACACACTCATGCACCTTTTCACAGTCATCAACCTTCCTTCAGTTAAACAACCTCCTTGGCACCTGTTGACCTTTCATCTCAAAGAAATGTCTCCAGTGAACTCCATAAACCTTTAATCTCTAACTGTTCTGTAACTTAGATACAAGAGAAGCCAGACAGATCGTCTTCAAGGCAAACGCATTGATTGTGTTGATGCTGTTTGAGCCAAAGTGTCATAGAAACTGCCTCGTATTGAAGGCGTTGCTATGATTTCTTGACAGAGTGCTACAGAAGCAATGTGTAGAATACAAAGTGCAATAAGTACCTCTGCCAAGGAGGTAATGTTTTTAGTTCTGTTTGTTTGTTGGTTGGTTTGGCTGTTCGTCAGCAAGATTACGGAAAAAACTACTGCCCCGATTTTCATGAAACTCGGTGGAAGTGTGTAGCATTGGCCAAGGAAGGAGCCATTATATTTTGGAGCGGCTCCGTACCAAAGGGTGGATACATGAATTATTTTCTGCTTTAATTAAAAATGTGAGATAGGGCATCTGTCCTTGGAATAAATGTCATACATTAATCCAGCAGAAAGTAGTAAAGTTCAATGGTGACAAAACATAGTCAGGTATAGAAATGACCCCATGGGTTGCAGTAATCCTCAGGGGTAGTTGACACGTGTAGTCTCTCAAACTTCATGCAGAAAGCAGTCGTTATGGAGCACTCAGGGACAGTGGATTCATGGGAGAACCAGTCCAACTGTAACATCACCACAACTGCATCAATGCTATTCTCTCAAACTAAGGCTATGGAAATGTAAAGACACATCATGCATATCATGCAACTAATTACACTCTTGCTCTCATTCAAATGTGAAATGCCAATAGCTTTGGAAATACTGTATATTCAGACATATGCTGTGGTGGTGCTTGCAAATTTGCATGTCATTGAAGAGTGGACAATTGCCTTTGCAGAAAGCTCTCCAAATGCCCTTTTAGTGCTATTTGAAATACAGCAAATTTACATGCTGGCGTGTAGATTTCAAGCATGCTGGTGACACTCTCTGTGTTCACTTGTCACTGCTCTCAGTCTTTTTAAAAGACCTCATCAGTACTTGTTGCACAGAACAGCAGAGCATCGGGTGACCACAGTTGTTTAAGGAATTTGGTTAGAAATATTGTTACCCAACATCTGCCTGTGAGTCGTGAGTATTGTGTATTGTGTGCAAGGCTTTGCATAACTGTGTGGGTGATATCTTGTGTTTTGGTGTGTGTGATATCTTGTGTTTTGGTGTGTGTGTGTGTATGTGTGTGTGTGTTTGTGTGTGTGAATGAGACAGAAAGATGATGGTAACGAGTAGGTGTTTGTTGTTCTTATGCAATTTTCATAGTCATTCCCTCTGTACTTGTGTGTCTGTGTGTGTGTTAATAGTTGTAAGTGCGCAGGGTCTCCAGGCCAAGGACAGGACAGGCTCCAGTGACCCGTATGTCACGATCCAAGTTGGGAAGACCAAGAAGCGAACGAAGACCATCTACGGCAACCTGAACCCGGTCTGGGAGGAAAAATTCAGCTTGTAAGAGCTCTTCTCTGGATTGTGTGTGTGTGCGTGTGTGTGCGCATGCATGCGTGTGTGTGTGTGTGTGTGTGTGTGTGTGTGTCCCACACTCTCCTGCTAGCTTCATTGCACCTGATTGGTACACCACATCATGCATATGTGTTAGTTCATAGAGTTTTATGAAACACCTGTGAGGGTGTAAAAAAAAATCTATTATCAGTGGAAGTACTGCATTCAAAAGCATCAGTAGTACCTCCTAAATGGAGAGTATCAAAAGTAAAAGTATTGATTATGCAGGTTTGATGCTTTCAGTGTGTTATTATTATTTTATGTATCTATTTTTTATATTTGTATTTCATTACTTTCAGAGCCAACTAGCAGGCCTCCGTTGTTTTTTAATGCATATATTGTGCATTAATGTGACAGATTGGTTAACAAGAAAAATGTTAATGGTCAAGTTGAGGCCAATTTTAATCCCTAACCCCTCATCATATTCTATAAAGTCATGTTTTTAATGTAAACTCTTATTTGCAAAGCAACTGGAGCTGTAAAACAGATGAAGTGGAGTAAAAAGCACATATAAATAAACTCAAGTACATTTTTTAACACATAAGAAAGTGGCTTTGAGACGCACTGGGTTAGTATCAGTCAGCATATAAATCAAACGTTTTGATTAGCGGTTGTGTTACTTACATAGGTCCCATTGATTTGATCACTTGCAAAAAACGTACACACATCTAGACAAAACTGTCAATATTAACCCAGTCAAAACAAACAAACTGTATTTCAACATGTAGCCCAGACTTGCTTGACTTTGAAATATATTTGTTGAAATGCTTTGGAAACAACAGTTTAATCAGGAGAGATTTATAAGAGAAAATTTGAAATAAGATTACATTACATAAGGAATAGACTTGCTTAAACCCCGGCAGGAAGTAGAACACCATGGAGAGTGGTCCTATGAATTAGGTGCTTGCAATATGAAGGAAACCCCCCATAGAGGCTAGACACTGGTGGTGGAGATGAGAAATGGAGCTGGAGATTGGGAAGACTTTGTGGGAGGGAACACTTCTGATTGGAGGGTTTTTTCATTTGAGAGGCTTTAACGGTTAAGGTGGTGAAGGGCTGGAGGTGGGTCACAAAGTCTGCTAGCACGCAGCTGAATGACAGCGGAGAGAGAGAACACATTTAAAGTTTGACAACGTACAGATGATTGGCTAAAAGTGAGCGTATGAGGCTGTGACTGGATTCAAATTAAGATTCAGGAAAACTTTTTTGATCCCTGCAGGGAAATTGCTTTTTTGCTGTACTACTTGCTCAACACACAGTTAACAAAGAAGGATAACATACTTTAAAAGGTTAACAAAATCTGCTAAGTTAAGAACTACTATGAAGACAGCATAGCCATAGTAATAATAATAATATATAATGGTGAAATCTGCAAATGCAAATGTGATTGTGTGAGTATGAAGACATGAATGAGCCTGTGCTGGTTGATTTGGAAGGCATGTGCAAACAGATAGCAAAGTTCAGTCAGGGAGACTAAGCTTCATTTATATGTAAGCTATACATATAAAAAGGTTTTCGCTTTTCAACTAAATTTAGGCAGGGTTTTGCCAAGACATCCAAACATGTTTCCCTTGCAAATCAGCACATCAGTGCTTCCAGGGTGCAGAATGATATCGACGAGCACAGTTTTTGAATATTTTTGAACATTTGTGAGTTTGTTCCAGGCATGCATACCTTCCACCTTAGCTGCGTGCTCCCACATTCATTAAAACAACACCCCAACCTCTCGTCTCCGCAGCGAGTGCCACAACTCATCAGATCGAATCAAGCTGCGGGTCTGGGACGAAGACGATGACATCAAGTCACGAGTGAAGCAGCGTCTGAAGAGGGAGTCTGACGACTTCTTGGGTCAGAGCATCATCGAGGTCCGAACCCTGAGCGGAGAGATGGACGTCTGGTACAACCTCGGTATGCTGTCAGTCACAGCCATTGAAATGTGGTAAACACGGTGTATGTGTGTGTATATTTCTGCGTTTGTGTTTTTGAGGTAGATGAGTACATAATCGGTCTTTACATGCATGTGCATTTCGGAGTGTGGATTGTGCACATAGCATGGCTTTTTGAGGACACAGTGTGACAGTTGCCGTCTTAAATCCTGGGTTTAACTTAAGTCAGACGTGGGTTTGTGCGTGTCTCCATTTCCAGAAAAGAGAACAGACAAGTCGGCGGTGTCCGGTGCCATTCGTCTGCAGATCAGTGTGGAGATCGAGGGAGAGGAGAAGGTGGCGCCCTACCATGTACAGTACACGTGCCTTCATGAGGTATTACACACAGACACATTCAAGCCCACAAACACACTTGTAACGGGGAAACTGACGGGAATAAGCTGCAGTCCTGCACTGCCTGTGTCTGTCACTGTCCACAGAGAGTTCTGTTCTTATCCAGAGCGAAACCAGAGGAGCAGTAAGCCACGAGCACATCTTTGTTAAAATGTTTTGATACGTGTTCAGCCTATAATGTGTCAAAACAAAGTGAAAAATGTTCGTCACAAGCTCCCTAAGACAAAAGTGATATCGCCCAATTCACGAATAAAAGAGAGAAAAGCAGCAGAAAAGCAGCACATTTCAGAAATTAGAACTATTGAATGATCTGCGTTTGAAATGACTTTGAAGCAATTTGTAGTCAAAATTGTTGTTGGCCTTTCAATAGATAAGTCTACTGTATCTGCAGAACAGTAATCAATAGTTTAAACACTAAATTCAGTGAAGAACAAAATGGAAGATCAATAGACATTTTCCTGATGTAATAATAATTCTTTTGGAGTTTATTTGAACATCAGCACAGATGCAGAATGATTTTTGATTTAAAGCTTTTTCATTTTTGTCAAATTGCTTGTCGTGTTTGAGGCTGCTAACGCGGAACAGAAAAATCCTTTAAACTGTTAACAGTTAAAGAAAGAGAATGAATGAATTGGACAATTTCTGGACAAACTTTTTTTTAACTGTGATGATTTTTCAACAATCTTTGAAGGCAGAACATCTCATCTCAGCTCAGCTTTACTTCTTTGAGCCCTGCTGATGTTTTATTTTTTGCTCAACCTCGTTCTTTGTAGAACATCTTCCACTTCTCGACCGACGTGGAGGGAGGCGGCGTGGTGAAGATCCCAGTGGCTAGCGGTGACGATGCCTGGAAGGTTTACTTTGAGGAGGTGCAGCAGGAAATTGCGGACGAGTTCGCCATGCGCTACGGCATCGAGTCCATATACCAGGCTATGACGTAAGCCCAAGTGTTAAAATGTGTGCGTGTGTCTGATTATGCAAGTTTGCAAGGCACTCCCCATTCAATTCATCCAGCAGGCCACGATGTCAGCCCAGTGTGTGCATGTGCGGGTAAATCAAATCAGGAAATGTTTAAAATTAGTGTGATTGTGGGCAGTATTTATAGGCCTGTTTGTGTGCGTGTGTGTGTGTGTGTGTGTGTGTGTGTGTGTGTGTGCGCGCGCGTATGTGGTTATATGATGAGCGGTGGGTGGGGTTGTCATGAACTATAAACAGCATGCAAATTAGTTTATCTCATCTAATGAGAAAAGATGACCTGTCACCTCCGAGATTTCCAGGCTGTTTGATTGGATCACTGC
Source organism: Chelmon rostratus (assembly GCF_017976325.1). Classification (NCBI taxonomy): domain Eukaryota; kingdom Metazoa; phylum Chordata; class Actinopteri; order Chaetodontiformes; family Chaetodontidae; genus Chelmon; species Chelmon rostratus. The sequence goes on from NC_055662.1 coordinate 8,126,016, forward strand.
AGGCAGGTGGAGACACAGCAAGCACACACACACACACATCGACACACACTCTTTTAATTACATTAATAATGTTGTCATTTGTGTGTGTGTGTGTGTTTAGTGCGACCAAGCAGCGCTATCACATAACATAATCCCACTGGGAAGCATTGAGTAAACAGAAGTTGGAATGGCCCAGACTTTATCCCAGCGGATATGAGCCGATCCATAACAAGCCAAATGGAAATGGTGATTGAGATACACAGACGCACTGTGGCCATTATAGAAGAGTCTCACTGAAAGCTCACTGAGCTTCAGCTGCATTTTCACTCCTTTACTGGAACAAAAGCTCCTATGTGTCAGTTAACAGTCTGGGGGCTGTCAGGTGTCTCGTATTCCTCACCCCAATTAGCAACCCCTCCACTCAATAATATGTTCCGCTCGCTGTTGCTTCATTTGCATGTTTGAGCTTTGCTGTGCAGAATGATCTATGTGAAGAGTTTGACACTAGAAGACTGTTGATATCCTGCCTTAAGCTCATTCTTCGGTTCCCATGATGCAACTCCCATGATAGCGTCTTCCATTAGACCCTCCATGCCTGATAAATCAAACTCGAGGACCCCGATTTTTAAAGTCCTCTTCCCGTGCAAAAATGTGTTATCTCAAAGCTCAAACCGGCAGAAGTCGTGGTTACATCATCGGGGTTCTTATCTCATACGCAAAACAACTCATGACGAGGCAAATGATCTGCAGTTACCCCTTTAATGATGTTTATATGAAGGATCCGCAGTTTCCTCTCACTGTCTTGATTTGTCCTATCATTACATGTAAATGAGCCGTTTTGTGTAAAGATGTGTCTGATATGTGGGTAATATTTATGACAGTTGAAGTAAAAGCAATTGTTCACCAGCGATTCAGTCGTCACTTAATTCACCTGTGTTGAATTTGCTCCCACCTCTCTGCATTTCTTCTCTCTCTCATCTCCAATCATTCTCAACCCATTCCTCCCTCCATCCATCCAATCCTGCATCATCTAATCTTCTCCCTAATTTATGTTCCTCCTCTGTCCTCTTTATGTCTCCTTCTCAACTCCTCCTTCCTTCTGCCTTCACCTGTTTCATCCTCCTTCCCTCCCTCTACATGTTCATCCTGCCTTTTTTAACATTTTTACTGCTTCCATCTCCTCCTTTAAACCTTCCTTCCCTTCCTCCTTCTCCCCCCTCATCTCTCTCATTTCCTTTCCTCCACAGCCATTTCTCTTGCCTGTCCTCTAAGTACATGCTGTCAGGGGTGCCAGCAGTGATGAGCACCCTGCTGGCCAACATCAATGCCTTCTACGCCCACCCCACCGCCTCCACCAACGTCTCCGCTCCTGCCAGATTTGCAGCCTCCAACTTCGGGGTAAGTGACCACCAGACACAATGACATAAACACAGATAAACACTAGTCTTTTCAGTACAATCATCCCAGTGCAGTGGACAGGAAACAGGTGATTTGATAATCATAGAGTGTTAGAGACGTAGTTTTGAGTCCCCACCAGATCATTAGCCTTGACTCAACCTCATTTGGTCAATACACGGCTTTTCATCTCTGACTGAAAACTTTGGTATGTTCAATGATAGAAACGCAATTATCTCCAACTAAATCAGTCTGAAACTGCTGATGTATAGTTGAAGGTTGACATGACCGAGGGGGACAGGGAAACACAGGGAAAGGGAGGAGGAAGGAGGCTTCCTGACACTGTGCTTGTAGCTCATTCTTGGACCAATGATATATTTGAATTAAAGATACAACATTGCAGTCAGCATCAGATTGGGACCAATTCCAAATCAGTACTCTAATATTAACACCGTGCAGGAGCTCGTTGTTGCATGTTAAAAAAAGGAAATTTCTTGATCAACACTGTGCAGTATAATGGAAAGAAGTCCACAAAGAGGAAAGATGATACAAAATACATGATGACTTAGTGAACAGTGATGGCTATGAAAAACATTAATATAACATAATAAAGTAGGATTCAGACACCAAGTGTATTATTTTACATTTTAAATAGTTTCGGCCCCAAAAAGAGAATAATTAAAGGATTAAAACTTCGATTTAGTCGATGTCCCCACAGTGTTTCATGACAGAGGAGAATGCTGTTGCAGCCATCATTATTCAACCACAACTGTTGCTTGTAATTAGGCTCTAAATATTTTGGGAACCCGTTTTTCTTCAGGCCCCCTGCAGTCTACTCTCCGGTTAGACTGAATAGGTTTAAACAGTGATTTGTGAGTCCATAGTATATTCAGCTGGTAGTCTGTGATCCACTTCCAACACTGCTAACCTGAGACCAACCTTCTATTTCTGTTTTGAAGTTTTAAGAATAGCTTTGCTGAAGCAGCACGCCCGCTCACTCCAGCTTGTCAGAGGCATCATTGCACACTTAATGCTGAAACAGGAACCTATTCCTCTTTACACCTGCACAGGTGATTTTCCTATATTCTTATATAACTCTTCCTCAGAAGCATCTTTGTCTCTTTCCGCCCCTGAAATCGTCAGTCTGGCTGGTTCATCGTACAGCCTTCTGTTCTCCGTGTGCAAAACATTACTTTTTTTGCAAACCATACATGTACTTGTAAAGAGGACTTTCTACAACCTAAGGGCATCAAAGACCAGGATGTAGAGCAGTCCTCTCAACCATCTGACTGACCGAATCGAGCTTTTGTGGTTGTTGTTTCCAAACTTTTGAACTGTTGTATACTTCAGTGCCAAATATTGGCTTGCTAAACCTTGAAGTCTCCTGCATTTCCCAGTATTTCTCCCAGGGCTAATGGGCTGGCTCTGTTTCTTTATTCACTGCATGCTTTGTCAGTCACTCCTGATTTCTCAGAACCACTGATTTGATTTTGACGACGCCTGGGAAATGATACATCCATAGCAGCAAGCAATCAGTCTTAAAAAATACCCCTGACATGGATATTGGTTGCACCACACTTACAGTTCAAAACAATGACAGTGACATATGACTGTTTGTCTTCCTGGAGCATTGCAGATACATAACAGCATTAAGATATGGAGAGTTTGTTGATGTTTCAAAACAGAAAACATTTAATGCCATCTCTTTATTGAATACGTTTTACTTTCAAGATGCTTCAACATTGACCACAAAATGCTCTTTTCATCTTGACGTGTTTCTTTAGGATTATACGAATATCTTTTAGTCACTGTAATGACACTGATTGGATTTCTAATGCGAAATACAGACCACACCCATCAAAAAGAGTAGAAAGAAACAGCCAGAATCAAAAATTAACATTTATAGAGGGAAGCGTGACTGAGATTGAATTTTTTTATAGGTTATTAGTCTACAATTTGACCTAAAGTAGGCGTGTTCCCACACAAGCTGACCCACGTTCTCTGTAACGCTTTCTAAAGAATGACCTGTACAGAGTCAGTAGATGGTGTTCCTGTATGCTGCTAATAATCTTTCTCATTACAAGGTAATGTCTCATCACTGTGGGATCTTTGGAACAGCTCTGAACCTTGTGGTGTCCCAAATTCAGCCCGCAGGCCCCACAGGAGCCACACAGGGGAGGGGGGGGACAATGACAGCTAGAGGCCAAGCTTAATGACTCCTGGGATCTTTGCCAACAGTGGCGACTTGAGTTCTCCTGCTGGTTGCACTCAGACTCCGGTGATATACGAGCAACTGCAGGCAGCGCATTCTTGCTTTAATGGGTCAGGGGATGCAGACAGACTTACTCTCACCAAGGGCTACAACTGTGTGGGTCTGCTTCTGGGTTTGCCAGCTTGGCAATAAGCCCTGCTGGAGGTGGATAAGTGTATTTCTCTCATTAAATTTCACTGAATTGAGACATTTTTCTATGTGGGTATCTGGGTAATTCATTCATTTTAATTAAGCTGGTCTATCTTTGCCTGTATGATCATAGAGAGCATCAGTAACACTGTAATGACTTGACAGTAATTAATGCGTGACTCAGCTCAAATTACTGTATGAATTGATGCATGACATATACACTCTAAAGTAGAGACGGTACCCACACCAATTAATGACTAAGTGACTATTAGCGAATGTTTTTGGCTTCACGAATAAAAACTAATTATCCTAAACTGACTATTATTTAATACATTGATTAACCTGTGAGTTATAACCATTTATTAAGGCATCACTTATAACCCTGATACCAAAAAACCCGGGAGGCTGTGTAAAACATAAATGAAACAGAAGGTGATCATTTGCTAATCCTTTTGGACATTTACTCATATTTATTTTGGTTTATTAAAGACAGTACAAAGACAATATATTTAATGTTTTGCCTCATCAGCTTCATTGATTTTTGTGTAAATATATGCAACACACTTCAAACAAGTTGGGACAGGAGCCACAACAGACTGCTAAACAGGTTGATTGATAACAGCATCATGATTTGGTATTAAAGGAGCATCCTGGAAAGGCTCAGTCGTTCACAAGCGAGGATGGAGCGAGGTTCACCACTCTGTGAGCATGATTGGATAAAGGATGTTACTACATGGGCTCATGGACACTTCATAAAACTCTTGTCGGTGAACACAGTTTGCAAATGACTGCATTCTGGTCTGGGTTGGTATTAGCTTGATATCCTTTCATCTATATTTCTTCTGTTTCTTAATTGATTTATTATTTTTGGTGTCAGACAGAACAACCACAGGCAGCACTGAGCGTGTTTTTCTGCTCTGCTCGGCCAGTTTTTTTTTTTTTTTTAACACAGTCTCTCTCGTCCGGCTCTGGTGATACTGTGCTTCCTCCCTTCTTCCCTCCTTCTCCTTTTCTGGTTCTTCATTACTTTGTCTGTTTAAATGTTGAGCAAAGCCAATTTCATTGCATCCATTGCCATGGCAACAAGGTGATTTCCTAACCTGTGAAACTTCACTTCAGCCTCGCACTCCGTCTGCCCCGCCCGGGAAGAGATGCCGTCATATCGATCTGTTCTCCCTCACCTCTGCTCTTCATAATTCATCTCAGAAATCATGTCATCGGCTGACAGTTTTAGAGACACTGCTATGTTGTACAGGTGTGTGGGTGTGTTTGTGTGCCTGCAGCCTGTGTGACGATGTGTGTGTGTGTGTGTGTGTGTGTGTGTGTGTGTGTGTGTGTGTGTGTGCAAGAGTAAGGAGACTACAGACATGTCAGCCTCTCACTCCTCCCCTGTTGTTTGGGAGGGAAGCTGTTGATACAACCGTACATTTTGCCAGTGGGAGCAAAAATAATTCAATTTTTGGTTGCTTTTACCATAAATGACTTTCCCAGGGAATAGTTTCTGAGCGAGTGCAGTTTACTCCTGCAGCCATTATCTGTTGTACACGTTCACACCTGCAAGCTCTCTAGTTGTCAGCCACAGGCAGTCCTGGTGAAGCTGCTGTGAATGTCTGGCTGCTTAAGTTTTCTCCAGCAGCAGCAAAAGCTCTCACAATTCTTAAAATGCTCCCTGTTCATGAGCAATGGCTGCTCTTTAAATGTTCATTATTGAAGGTGTACTGAAGATTTTGCAGCAGAGCAGGTCATGGATCAGTTTAATTAAGGTGATTTAGGTTGATGTCGGGTAAAATGTTTTATCCTTCACGTTGTGTGATAACGCCGAAACCCACATTTGCTCTTTTAAAGTGACGCTTCTGTCAGATGTGCCCATTTTTCTTTCTTGCTGTGCCCATTTTGTACATTCATGACTTCCTTTGAATATGACTGCACCTGAGTGGGAGAAGAGGTGTAGTGGCAGTGGGTGTCAATAATGACTAAGCAGCTCAGTGCAGGAATTTAGAGAGTTGAGATTTACACTTGTGCTGCCTGCCTGCAGTCAAAAGCATAACTCATTCAATGCAATGATTTGCTTTAAAGCTACCTGCCTTTTTGTGGATTATATGTTGGCCAATTTGACCTCAGCAGAGAAATTCAAATACAACTGGGTAACTTTTTATTTTATGGTTCCCATAGTGTCATCATCTCCTAGAAAGGAAGTGATCTATAATGGTGATTTCTTAGGAGGTCCCTGAAAATGATTATTTATTATTACGATGTAGCAAAAGTAAGGGCTGGCCCAGTGATCGGATACTGATCTGATCTATTGTATGGACAGTGTACAAACTGGTACTCACGTGCCTAACCTAGAGAGTCTCCTAGTCAGGGCACAGCAGGTCAGCTGAATACAATACAACATCTGTAGAAAATCAAGTAAAATAATGCTTCTTTAAAGACAGCTTATCGACTCATACCAACTCACTTAATTCAGAGCTTTGTCTTTATTTTCCATTTAATAGAACCAAAATACATGTTCTTTACAGGAAACGTCCCCGTCTTTGTTTCCTGCTTTGGGGCAAAAGTTCTTCCAGGACCAGAGCAAGACATGCCCTTCCCTCCCATGATACTTAATGTCATCTGCTTTAAGCAGCTTGTTCAAAGTTATTTTATCAGCATGTGGTGATTCTGCACCTGCTCCACAAGGAAAACTAAGAAGCTTTGGTGGTGACACCAGCCTGGTTACATCAGTTGTTAGCGCTGTGAGAGAGAGTTTGTTTCAGCTGATTTGAACTCAATGCACCTACGAACGCATATTCCAGCCCGGTTTACTGTACCACAGTGTCACAAAAAAGATATAATGTGTATCTTATTCTGAGCAATACTTAATTAAGTAATAAAGAATTGGAAGAAGCACTTTGTCTGAGACTGCTGCTCAGAACAAAACTAGAAATTAAGGACAGAAAGGGAATATGACACCATTGACAGGCGACCAATGAAATGCACGGTTACCTTGAACAAAATTACGGGTTTCTCTGGGTTTGAACGTTGTTTGATAAATTTTTTAATCAACAAAATACTTAACATAGATTAAGTCATTTTTAGACATTTTAATGTGGAAGTGTTACATATCAGACCCGATTAGCTTACTCAGCTACACTGTATTCTCTAAGAATAATAAACCTGATTGCAGACTTTAATGAAAAAGTTGAAATGTTCATTTCCATTTTCCCCTTTAGGCTACTTAACTTAATTGTGAGATGAAACCTTTAGGCTTGTAACATGAATTATTCCCAAATAAAAAAGATATTTGTCACACATCTGATGAATCGAAACATATGCCAAATGTTTTATGGTCACATAAATTGTGTCACAGCAGCAGAGGGCAGGGATGTTCATGTACCCCGACCTGAAAATCACTGCAGTAGACCTGAAGGGACAAACTGGCCCCTCAGTGTGTGGGGAGCAGGTAACGAGGAGAACGGAGCCAATTACAATTATTACTGCTACTGTGTGTGTGTGTGTGTGTGTGTGTGTGGGGGGGGGGGGGGGGGGGGGGGGGGGGCTTGCTTTAGGGAAGGACAATGTGTCAGTGTGCTATTTTGAGGTCAAAACTGATCCGTTATCCTTGTCTCAGGCTTTTGAGGTCAGTTGTGCATGTGTTTGTGTGTGTGTGTGTTCCTGGGTTTTGAACATAAAGAATGAGGAGTTTTGACAAGTTAGCACATTTTGTGTGCCTTTCTCATTCCCTGTTCAATTAAAAGTTTTACATATTTTTCTTATTGTCAATAAACTCCACAAAATCACCAAACCCTCAGTGCCTGACTGACTGACTGGTACTCAGCCCCAAAATAATTGGTTCCTATTGTCGATGTAGCAAAAGTAAGGGCTGGCCCAGTGATTGGATACTGATCTATATTGACTGATCCACATTAAATACATTTTTCTTCATCGATATCCTTACAAAATTTGTGCTAGCAGTTACATTCATTACGTCACCTGGCTTGCAGACAGTTTTCGGCACCACAGCAACCACTTGCCTCATGCTACCTTGCATTAAAATGATCTGAACTAGTTCCATACAGTTTTTAAATTTCGGAAAAAGAGAGCTCTGGTATCACATTAGTAATTCATATCAGCAGATACTGTCAGTTGAGGTATATGATCAATATCACAGGAAGGAATTGTTGACAATAAAAATAATTCATCCATACAATATTACCTGCTGCATCCTTTAAGAGCTGAGCTTTGGCATGTAGTTGTGCAAGTTAGTGTTGGGGTTTTTCTCCAAAACCAAACTCGTCTCCTTGGTTTCTTAACTGTCATGACTCACACAGCTATAACACTGTGTTTCTGCTTTCCCTCCCATAATTACTGACTGTTTGTATTGCTCCTGTCGCCGTGGGACATGCAGATACACTAGACACAAACAAAACAAGAGTTGAAAGAGTCTTTCAAGAGTTGATTAGAATTTGGCAATTTTTTATTGGTCTTTAGTGATAATTAATGTTGGCCAGTGTTCATACTTTCATCTAAAGATAAAAACAAAGGGAAACCATTTCCAACATGCTACCAATGTACAAACTAATGGCTTCTAATTGTCTATGCAACCAAGACTGGTTACTTTTCCAAGAAACTAAAAGATTGAGATATGATAGCTGTTTCACTTTTTAACTCTCAAATTGCATCAATTTGGGTACACTGGCATTGTTGCCTGCTAGATAAATGTATGTAATTTTTTTCCATCGAGGCTGGAAACCCAGCTTCTCTTTCTTCCTCCCCCTCGTTCTCACTGTCAGACAAAACTCATTTTATCTTGTTAGTTTGTCAGCCGTGTCGTGACTCCCACTATGCCAGAGTACTCTCTCCCCCCCCCCCCTCCCTCTTTCTTTCTCTCTCTCTCCCTCTCTCCCTCTCTCTCTCTCTCTCTCTCTCTCTCTCCCTCTCTCCCTCTCTCTCTCTCTCTCTCTCTCTCTCTCTCTCTCTGTCTCAATTTCGGTGTGCTTTCTTGGCATCACATGTTAATACATTTGTGTTGCCAAAATATATGAAGCAGAGTAGTGGCTAAATTATGAAATAAAGCAGTGAGGATGCCGCTACTGGCTGTAGCGAGCTGGTTGGCCATTGATCATAAGGTGGTTCAGTCCCCGGTTGCTCCTGTCCATGTGTCTCCATGTTTTAAGCAAAACACCAAACCCAGATAACTCAAATAACTCCCACTGAGCATGCCCTGCAAGTGAGTGTGCAAGTCATCTGTTGTATATTCAGTGTCTGTTACAAAGCCTGTGTGTATCCTTGAGGTCTAACAATGGTGTTGAGTGCATTTCCTTACTCATAAAACATTTGCAAATGTGATTTTTTTGTTAATAAGTGGATTGTATGAAACTGGCAGGATATGAATCGCACCCCTTGTGTGCTCACATGTGTGACATTACATCCTCGTGCACAATACACACATTTGTAGAAACATCGCTACGTA